>NC_081289.1:13342424-14011799 GCF_030490865.1 Poecile atricapillus
TACTCTTACACACACCCACAAGTTTCAGATAATTATGTTAATTGAAGCTATGAAGGCTGTAATATTTTTTCAAAAAATAAAGTAGCAGTAGACCCCTCAAAATCCTGTCTGGACAGATCTGAGTGAAGCACAGTTTGCAATCTATCCAAGCTGAAGAAGAAAAGGCTTCTAAGTGAAGGTATGATGTGCTGCTACAGCAGAGGAGACACTTGTGTTAGATCATACACACGTAAAAACACCACCTGTACACACGCAAAAACACCACCTGTTTTACCTGTTTAACAGTTGATGTTATGCAACTCTAACTGCAGAGAGTCAGCTGGCATTTGTATATTCTCTTCCCATTAGTCAGTTTTCCAACAGATAATTCTAACTCTAAGTGGTACTTTCTTTTTTGTGATATTTGTATGTTTTGGGGAAGAAAAAAAAGGTCAGTCTAACCCTATATTAAATATTGAAGTCTAAAACAACAAAATCAAGACATCAAGCAATTCTGAAATGACATTAAACTAACTTAAAAACTGAAAATATTTCTCTTTTATAAAATGTAACTATGGAGCAAAATGTCAATGAATAAAAAAAGTCTTGCATTAAACTAGCTGGATTTAAGTGTTCAGTGGAATGAATTTGTTTCTACAGCTGTCTTTTTAAAGGGTGGTATTGAAACTCTATGTATCATTTATCTGAACTTTGTTTCAACCTAGCGATACTATCTTGCTAGAATTGTCACTTTCAAACCTGTGAGTTAAAATACAAAATTAAACTTGAGTTATCTTCTTACAGAGTGCTATTGGTAAAAATGCTGGCAAGAACTTTATAATTCCTTCTTGTAACTGCATCACATGATAAGCAACTGGAAATTATCCTAGCACAGGGGATACTGACTACCTTAGGGCCCTCTGCAGATGAAAGCAAAGCAGAGACTGAAGTCAGTTTTGCCAGGTTTCACTGACACAGATCTGAACATGCAAAGAAGAAAGACAGTTCACATCTTCCTGCCTGCATTTCCAAAATCTGCCTTTGTACTTTGACTTTTCATCACACAGAGTGCCTACAGGCCACTCACAAGTTCAAGATCACTGGGCATCCTCAAATTAGGGCAGAAGCAAACATTCAGCTTTGTTTCCTTATGCCTCCTTCCAGCTAATTCCCTCTGAGTGCTAGGAGAATCACCATGAGAAGGCAGGAAAGCACATGGATAAATACCGGCATGAAGTGTTGAAGAGGAACAGCCTCAGAGCATGCACAGGCAAGTATCTTCACTTGACCCATGCTAACCATAAGATAACATCTTTTCAATTGTCTAAGAACTCCTAAATTGGAAGATGGCTGAATAAGTATGTCTGTGAGACATAGTAGTTCAGTCTTCGTGGTTTTGTTTCTCTATTTATGAAAATAAACTAGAGTGAAAGCTGTGAATGTAACATGGACTGGATATGCATATATCCTAGTTCCAACAAAAAAAACCCAAACCATGCTAAGTGTGTTCCTTGCTGCAGGACTGCCATTGACCTTTCAATCTTGTCCCTTTTCAAATGCAAAGACAGGCTAATTCTGAGCTACTTTATTTCCAGTCTGCCTGATATTGTTTATGGAGCAGTAGGTATCTGGTATATGGAAGAGAAGAAAGGCCTAAACACTCCAGTTCTTCCCATGGCTGTCTAACAAACACTAGTTGAAGTTTTCATGACTCCCAGGATTCCAAGCTAGAACATGTGAACTCTGATGATGGGATTGTGTGTAACAACCTCATGTACCTCCTCCTTCTGCTTCTGGGATACAATATAAAGGGATTTTAGTTTTTTGCTGTGATTTGTTTTTTACCCATCTTCCCATCCCTTCCACCTCTCCAAGAAAAAGACTCTGACCTCAGCAGGGCAAATATTAAAGAGCACCTGTAGTATTATCATGACATTCATTAGGGAGTATTTAACTCAGTGTATGTATGGCCCATAGCTCTTTGCTGGACCAACTAGACATGAACAATGTCATGGAATTCTAAGGGAACCCTCAGGCTTTGTCAACCAACTCACTGCTGGTAACTGCTGCCTAAGCACTTGGCCTGTCCTCAAAATTACTTTATATTCCAATACATCAGTATTTATGACTGGACCAGCAAACACAGGAACTGATATAATATGGTTTTTCCCCCTCAAACACCAACATATGATCATGTGACAATTCTGTAACTGCCTTTATTTTGACTTTACAATCAGCTACTTTAGCTTGATTCAGAGAGTGGACTTGTATCTAAAATTCTGACAGAATAGTAAGTATTTCTAAATATATTTTTTTATTATAAAGCCATTTAGTGCTAGGTCTTTAAACAAGACAAAGTTGGTGAAAGGAAGATGACTACTTCCTGATCAAAGCACTCACCTTTCTGTAATCTGTCTGAACCCAAATCTTCCCCTTTTCATAAAAGGTCTCTGACATGGACAAAGCCTTGTGAAGGGTGTAAAGAAGTTGTTCTCCCTCCATCCCGCTGAAACTATTTCAACCTTTTATAAACACGTTTCCTGAACCACAGATTGGATGCCAAGTGTCTTACTTGTCAAAGTTAGGGACAAATTCCCCCTCTAACTCTGTTCACCGCTGTTATTTTATGCAAAATAAAAACACCAAAAGGAAAGAAGAAATGAGTGTGGACTGGAACTTGTATTTTCCAATAGTAGAAGCCCAGGTAATTCTGTTCTCAGTCATTTGCATTCCTTTTCCATACAAAACATGCAACAGGAGAAGCAGGCAAAGCCTCACAAGCAAAATTGTTCCACCACACCCCAGCAAATGAAACACCCCAATTCTCATTAGCATTTCTTTATGGAAAGGAGAAAAAACACCTATCTACACCAGGTAGCCTCTTAAGGTGCACTCAATTCAACTCCCCACAGATTTGGGAAGAAAAGTGTAAAGAGAATGTCCCACATTGCACATTAGCTGTTCTAATCACGACACTAGTGGCTAAAGGAACAGAAATAATTTTGCAGACTTAGAATTTAATTTCCTCTGGGTTTTTTTCCCCCAGTCTCTTAAAAGAGATTTTACCTCAGGCCAAGTGCAACACTTCACCTCTACAGGCATGGAAATTATTTTGGTAATAAAATGAGAGAAAGATCAGTTACGGTCAAGCCATTTTTTAATGTAAAAAACCTCTGTGTTTTTTTCATAAGAAAGCTATAGGAAAAAAATATCCTATTTTTTTACCAATTGCATCTACTCAGGAAGTGGCAATAAACCATTCCCTAGTAGTTATTACAGAATTAAGGCTACAACAGCATTTGGGGTGCAATGGACAGGTCAGACAATATATGTGAATACATATAGAAATGCATACACATGGACACTTATGCACAAATAAACCTGTCCATAGTCATGACAAAAATTATCTTTATGGTCCAGATGCCCCAAAGGACTTAGAAAACCCATCTCCAACTGAACTAATGACTTAACACAAGGGAAATCCGACTGACACAAACATTTAAGTGAAAATTTTCTACTTAAACATTTAAGTGAAACGAGGCCATGCATACACATTTCTTAAAGATACCTGCTGTTGAGATAGAATGGAGGGTTGCAACCTTCACCTAAAGGCTATAGAACTACTGATAGACCAAGGAGAACAGGGTAAAAATGGTCCTCGAAGAAAGAATTTAGCAATGATATGCAGCAAGAGCCTGTATTAGTGCCTGAGCTATTCAGCATATCCAGAAATGACTGAAAAAAAAGGTGGTGGTTAGTGAGAGAACATGATTTTTGGTATATAATTATTTAAAGTACTAAAGATGAAAATCAACAGATTGCAGAAAAACCTAATACTGACCAGTGTAATAAAAGGGTAAATGGAATTCAATGTAGAGAAATATAAAGTGACAGGCATGGAAGAATAAAACTATGTTCACTTTATATATAAAATGATGGTTTTTCAATTATTATCACGCAGTAATGAAACACTGGTTTTGTAACAGTTCTATGAAATTATAATCTCAATGATCTGTGGTGGTCACAAAGGCAAAATAAATGTTAGGCAAGGAATACAGCACATTATGCCATGGCTTTCCTCTCTTCAAAAATGGTTTAGAAGAGTTAGGCAAGATATAAGAACACATAGGAAAGACATTGGGAGTTTCCACAAGTGACAATTAGACAAATTTGGACTTGTCAAACTGGATGAGTGATGACAAAGAGGGTTATGGTGCACATTTATTATTAACATGGACAGGAAATGATCATTTGTTGCTGGTTCAAAAACAAACCAAAAAGCAAAGTATTTCTTCACACAGTGTAAAGCTAAGCTTTAAGAATCCTTTCAAAGGGACCACCTAGCTCTCAAGTTTCTATTAACTTCAAAAAACCCACTGTGTCAACAGAGTTGTTTAGCTCCACAGTGACAAATACCAGATTTTTCTCTTCAAGATTTCCTTTTTTGCATTTCTATACTCATTTAACTAAACATGCAGTTCTGCACTGTGCTCTTCTTCACAGGCTTATCTGTCTAGTCTTGACTATGCCCTTCCTGACCATGCAAAAATGATGAAACTTTTACTGCTTGTTTCAGGATTCTTGTTACATACATCTGGTATTAGACATCAACTGAAAGGTTTATTTAAACTGCGAATGAATCTTTTGTTGTCGTAGCCAGACTCAAAGGCATTACTTCCACTCACATTTTACAGTCTTCATCTATCTAGAATCACAGAATGAGAAACTCTTGTTTTCAGACTCATTAGGACATACACAATACCCCCACAAGATACTTCCACAGAGAAAGCTGAAAGAACAAAGAAGGATGCACTGGTCTTCACAGTTCCTGCAGTCCTGTCACCATCAAATACAAAATAAATCTATCTGAAACATCTATAATCAATGTAGACTTTTACAGCATTGTTGACCAATTACTGGTCCAAGCTTCAGTTTGCACAGATGTATTCCTGCTTCAGTATTTTTAAGTAGAAGTGGCACCAAAAAGAGACTCCTCTCTGCCAATCCTAACCAATTGAATTAAAAAGTGAATTAGATTTTCAACTGTCAATCTCAAACATAAAACATAAAACTACATTTAATTAAAAAAAAAATAAAAATCAAAATTCTCTAGTTACCCAACTAGTAAAGCACAACATTGATGACATAAGAAAATCTTATAAGACAGAGGGTATAAACTGAAAACACGTGTATCAAATAATGATACATTAATGCTTGCCTTAAACATGTTTCTCACATGCAATGCTTGATATTTTATGTAAGTATGGTGTTAGTTATACTTCATTAGTTGCAGAGCAGATGCTAAGCACGATAAAAGAGTATTTTAGAGAGAAACAAGAAGTGTGCCCAAAAAAGCAAGTGGAAAAATGTGTTATTTCCCAGAACACCAGTCAAAGAAAATGTTCCTAGTTAATAAACATAAATAGTTAACAAAGCAAGTTTTCTACATTTTATTTAGGCCTCTTAACAATAGGTAGGTTTTGGTGCAGAAAGCTAAATCCAGTATCTGAAAACTGACCATAATGAAAATATGTATGCATTAAAGTCAACCAGTAGTCTATCATCATTTATGTAACATTTTAAACATTTCTTTCACTGTGTCATAAGTAATATAATTTTTTAATTTTGCTAAATGAATGCAAAAAAAAAATTATTTTGAAAACAGAAGCCTACAGTGTGTCTAACCTACCTGTACTAATATAACAAGGCCTAATTCAATATTTTAAATTTTAATGTGACAATTAGTACATTAATATCACTAGTTAAAGATAATAGTAATAAGCCATTAAGATAATTATATGAATCACTACAGGGGTATGAAATGGGAAACACGAGGAGCTTCAGCTACATTTGAAATGATGAGAACTTTACTTAAAGTATTGTATGCCCACAAATAAAATGTTTTGAATAGATTTGGCACTAGTCACATACCAAAAGGTTGTGTACTATTATTACAATGAAATAGACAGAACTCAATAGATTTTAAACCTAGGGATGTGACCAACATGTTTGCATATTAGATGAAAAAAATAACATTAAAATAAACAAGAAGAAATATACAAAAAGGTATACAAAATCTAGGATAAATGTTACTATTGAAAACTGTGGGAAAAGTAATTTGTAAGCCTTGTACTAGTGAGTTTATCACAGCTGAGATTTTCCTCTACCAAAAATAAGGGGATTTTCTAAAACACCAAATAAAAGAAATATTTCTTTATGAAAGACATTTAATGTAACTACTTTCAGCTAGAAAAAAACATAAAGCTCTTGAAATACAGCCCAATATTTAATCTAATTGCTCTCCATTGCACATCTGTGACCAAGGACATAAGACTACCCTGTCATCTGCCTGCATGCCAATGGAATTTCTGTATTCCTCACTACACCCCAAGTGGCCTGTAGATGTTAGAGAGGCAACACAAACATTGCTGGAAGAAGCACTTTGGCCTCTCAGAAGCAGTACTTCCAGAACCTAATAAACTGTCCACTCCCCAGTGTGCATAACAAGGCAGCTGTGGGGGCCACAGCTGTACTGTGGGGTCATCCAACCTCCTCCCCACCCAGTTCTCCAGCTCTGAAAGAAGCCCTTGAAACGCCCAAGACAAGTTGCAACTCCAGCCCCACCTGCCACCTCACTTGCAGACTCAGCAACCATAACTCATGGCATAGGAGATGTTCAGCTGCCCAAAAAAGTGCTGCTGTTCATGCAAGGAAAGGCCCAATAATTAATAGTCAGGAATCAACTTTATGAGACAGCTTACAGAAACAGTTTCATACAAGGACAGTAAGAAATTACTAGACTTGTGATATGCTTTGCAAGAAAATGCTGAATGATAACACAGTAGAAATTGCTACATTCAGAAAATTAACCAAACCCAAAATATTCAGACAGCTACTAAAAGTCATGGTCAGTAGGGAGGGCTATATGCAGACATGACTTCTACAGACTTGAAATGAAACTTACAATATTTGATAGTAGCTAATCCACATCTTAATTACCTTCAGCAACACATGTAAAGTGAAACACTATTACTAAAAAAATCCTACACCCCACACTAAAAAACTCTGCCGTATCTTCTTTGTCTAATCACATGCAGGAAATACAAAGAGAAAACAGAGAGACAAGACTTGCTCTTAACGCTTCTGTACTTCTGAATACAGTGAAGAAGCAATGACTTCTTACTTGGGTATTTGGCAAATTCAGGATCCACTCCAAATTTTCTCATTAGAGTACATCACAATTTGATATAAGAAGGAATTTGATCTTGCTTGTTTTGCTCACCAAAACATTTCCAAACAGTGACTTCAAAAACCCCTTAATTCTGTTTCGGACTTTGTCTAGGAATAGGACCATAAAGTATTTTAAAAATCATTTTAAAAAACATTCCTTCTCTAAGATGGGAAGCACCCACCTTAGTAAGACATGCTATGGAAGACTTCAAACCAAATACTCCAAATTTTAATTTTGTTGGATTTTTACAGATTATGACAGAAAAATTTCACTACCACAACCCCCATCCCTCCACCAATGAAGCAGCCAAAAGGCTGCTGCTCTAAACACAGCCCTGTAAATTACAGTATGTAAGGGATTAAACTTAAGCCTAATGCTACAGTCAACCTTCAACAGCTGAGTTCTATTAATGGCCACTCCTTAAAAGGAATCCTTATTGGTTACTATTTAAAACTACAACTCCATTAAAATCTTGACTGAAAGAAATTACATGTGATATGTATCACCCATCACTGCCATGACAACAACACCCAGTTCAAGTATGTACTGCATCGTTTACTGCAATTTATCCAAAGCAAAAACATACAAAAGGGTTCACTAATCAAATACTATCAATGAATACACAATGAAAGAGATGAGTTAATTTATAATGGTAGGGATTATGTGTAAACTAGAATAGTAAGACTTCCAGTGCACTGAAAAGCCCAGTGTCATTATTATTCTTTCACTCTCCTTCCTACGTGGATTTATTTAAGATCAGCATTGCAAAATTCCAGCACAGTCAAGGCACTGTAAAGTACTTAACAGAAAAACATCAAGGGAAAAGACAATTAATTGATGTTTTACTTCCAGACTGCAATTTCAAGCACAGGACCAGAAATAAGGGGAGGGTGTGTAGGTTAGTATGCTGAATAGCAACTGCATATATGTGTGGCATTCTGTTCACTGCTGAATGTTTTCTCCTGTTGAATACTTACTGCTCTCCAATGCATAGTCTTTTTGAGATTCAATGCTCCAAAGTGTTCCTGCTTTCTCATTCAAAGAATCTTTTGAATGAAGAAATTTTCAATTATTGGCACATCAACCGAAGGTCAAGTTATCTGTGGGAAGCTGTTGGCTTCCTACTTACACTATTTGTTGACCTTGTAACTCTTCGTGTATCATATCTGTTTCTATATCTGAACTTCCCTGTTTAAGGCTCTGTCACTGATGGTGAATTAGTAACAAGAAAGAAAACAATTTAAGCAACAGATGATAGTAAAAAATACAAAAAAAAGCCAACCCTATCCAATACTATGCTACCTGCTTCTAAGGAAACAGGTCAGCAGGTCTGAACACAGCTCCACTTCTAATTCACATGCTAGACTAAGTAAAGAAAGCACAACAAACCTTGAGCAGATCTCAGCAACCTGCCAAGTGAAGACACATTGTGCTGCTGTTGTTCTGAACATCAGATGCACATTTTTCAGTCCCATCACAGTCCTTCCCTTTGATCTGGGTGTTACTTTCCCCATCCAGGTTCACTTTGTCTGATACATCTCTGCTGCAAAAATCATGTGTTGTCTTGTTTTAGCCTGGGTTATGGTGGGTGTGTTTTCCTCTCTTAGGAGGTAGAAGGTGAGAGAATAGCTCCTAGGTGGTAAGGTTACTAAATCCAAATCTCTTGCTTCCTGGACAAGTGAGTACAGAGAAGATAGGATTTTGTTGTCATTTTTCTTAAATGAACACGGTCTTGTCAATACATCCTCCAGTGGAAATATAAAAAGAAGCCCAGGACTGCTTGCAGTCCTGAATGAGCACAGTAGGCAATATCTACATGACCAACACTCTCACACATACAAGCAGCTACGAGGGTTTTTGTTTATTTTATTGTTTGAATCAAGTATTGAAATGTCAGTTGATTGCCTTCCATGCAGCTAAGTGCTTTTCTGGCCAGACTCTTATCAGCATTTAGCATATAAACAAAGTAAGATTTTGTAACAGAATAAACAAAGCCAGAAATTTTCATTTTTGTACCTATTCAGAGCCTCAAGAATTGCTGACAAGTCTAAAAATATATCACTCCAAGAATATGTAAGGAAAAAGACGAATTCAAAGGAGTGCTGGTTTAGTTTTGCCTCTTCAAGGGTAATACTCGTTTGACCTCATGCAGGTATGAATGGTGCAAAAGATAGCCGGTGATCCCAGTCTCACAGTGTCTGCTGTTATGCTGGGCTTGGAAATCTTAAAAGAACAGGGACATGACAGACCCACATGTACCACTGCAGGAACTACAGCTGAGACTTCCATCACTGACAGAAGACAGAGGTTTATGCTTCTGGCTTTGCCTTTGTCTTGAGAACAAGATTTCTGATAGAAAACCTGTCTCACTGAGAATCAAGCTTTCTGATATTGTTTTTCATAGTTTCTAGACACTTTCCCAGGAAAGTAACTATAAACATAGATATTTATACATTGAATTAAAGCTATGTCTTTTGATGGACGTTTCTTATAACTAGTGTGGTTGGGAAGGTGGTAACCCGACTATCCAATCCCTGGTCGTTGTTGAGAATCTATAAATACTGAAGCAAAAGAATAAAGTTCCTTCTTCTTCCTCTATCCCACATCGAGCGGTGTCTGTGTGAATCATTTTGTGTCCAACAGTGACAAAAAACTGCAAAGCAACAAAAACTTTTTTTGGGAATGAGGAGTTTCCAGTTTAGAACAATGGAAATTAGAGTGTGAGACAAAATCAGTGTATCCTAGGTAGTCACAGAAATAAAAAGATATATATGGTACATAAAACATTCAAATCCATCTTCCTTCTGTCCCTACCCCTACCAAAAGAAAAACTTTAATCTTGTCAGTCTAGCTGTTACTGTTTCCATTTTGAAAAAAAAAGCCATGGGGATGAGACCAATTTTTATTATTTTAATTTTTTTATTCAGTGAAACCTAAACATGTGACAAGTAGAAAGTTATTTAATCAATAATGATATCATAGAACAAGTTTTGACAGGGGTATGAATAAAGAAAATCGCAGTAACAGGAGAATCACTCAAAATGTCATTGCCCTTTAAGGGCACAAAAGTGCTTCTGATAAAAGGTCAAATGCAGGGGATAAAATATTAACAATTACAAACCCCCAAACAGCTGTATTTAATAAAAAACAAGGTACCAAATAATTGAAAATATAAAAACAGAATAATCTGTCAAATGTGACACTGACAAAATCCCTATGCAAGAAAGGTGCCAAACAGTAATGCTCAAGCTAGTGTTAAAAAAGCCCATCATTATTGTTCACACTTTAAGTTTAGCCTTCTTGTCTTTAATCATGGTTCATAAAATTGTAACTACTAGCACAATGTAAAATAGTTAGTCTGAGTAATCCAAAATATAAAACCTCTCTCAGGAAAATAATTATGATATGGAATAACAAAATAATTTATTTATATTCTTCAGTGCTCCATTACTTTTTAGTTTGCTTTTGTTTTAAATGACACTTATACAGCCAAACAGAAGGATAAAAAGGAAATACTCTTTTGCAACTTGCATGAGGACATGAAGAGACCAACCCAAGTATTTATAACTCAGAATTAATGAAAACAAAATGTAGGTTTTTTTCTTTTTTTAATGAATAAGAACTTCTTAATTTGAAGCCTGTTAAAAGAACCTTATAGGCAGGCAGGATAGGTATCAATGAGCCTCCAGTAAAGACATTAGAAAGAAAAAACAAAAAAAGAGGTCTCTGTGGTCATTTCTCGTGATAAAGTAAAATTGGTTTCCTCTGTATGCTACAACTTCATCAAATGGGGATCTAGACTATACAATTTGTTAGGATACCATCCACAGCTTTGGAAACTGTTCCAGAACATGTGTGGAAGTTTTCTTTGATGGTTATACTGCTGCTATTGTTTAACCAAGCTGCATTATTTACCTTGGCTAATTCACCTCTTCCCCCTGACCCTCCCTAACCTTCTCTTTTTTTCAAAAAACTTTCCCATCATTAATTAGTTTCCTCACAACAGAAGTAGAAGTCAAGATGTCTTGACAAGCTCTCTAAATGTACACAGCTTGATCCTCACTGTACCAGAGCTACATTTTATGAGAGATTTTCCTTTTAACTAGGAAAGACCAAAGTTAACAAGACTATTAATGTACAAAACATTAAAAAAAATAACCAGAACAGTATCTGATGCTCTTTAGTCTCATAAAGGACAATGCAGTATAAGAACATGAAGCTTTAATCTTTCTGGCACCAAAGAAAAATGGAAATGTCTCCTGGGAAATGGGACAGGGTGCCATCTTCACCAGTATTTAACAATGACACAACTGGAGCTAACAGAAGTCAAAGGGACAGAGTTAAGTATTGACTGTCAGCCTAAAAGTCTCCTAGAAAACAGATGGACAAAAATCCCTAAACAAACAGCAAGGACAAAATCATACTTCAGTATTGTACTATGGTACAATATTTTGATGTTCCAAGAAGTGATCTTCATTGAGGTTGGCACTCGAGAACAAATTAAAATTTTCTGAAAATCAAAACTACAGTTCCTCACATGTCAAGTACACTTAGGAATGCTACAAGCTGCATATCCAGACTGACTTCTTATTTCAATCTACTTTATGGAGGAATAAATACAACTACATGTTAACACATTTTTAAAAAAGTAAATCCAAGATACTGTAACAAGAAGATACTCAAAAGAAATTACTTCAGAAGCCAACACCACTGTTTCAACTCTATTGGTGATGACATTATGATATACTATTTTCTAAGTGCACAATAATACCAAACAATCTCAAAAAATTATATGATTTACATGGTTTATCCAGTAGCCTGTAACAGCAAGTCTCTTCCAGGTGTGCTTACATCATATATAAATGAATGGTTTAATACTTGCAAATGGATATGTTTATCCTGCAGATGCAAGGATGTGAAACTGCTCTTAAAAACAGATCAGTATTTCTCTGACTTATGGGCTAGAATAGATCTGTTATCATGCAACACCAAGCTTTATGTTGTGTTCCCAATATACACTCTCAAGCCCAGAAAGTCAGTCCTCTAATTAGCCAGATCTCTTATTTTACCTTCCTGATTTTTACTGCCTAAGGTTCTGTGATGCACTGCCTGCTATTAAGAACAGCTTGAGCCACAAACAGATTTTTCTTTTTTCCTGCTTGATATTACAGGAATCAAACCCTTAAAAGTTAAACAACATCTGCCTCTATAATCTTCACAACTTCCCATAGCCATCAACAAGGATGGCTGCCACATGTCTGAAAACAGAGGCAAATGAAACAGTGGGTCCTCTTACACTCTGGAGAAAGGCAGATGCCAGCAAGGGCTCAAGAGAAGTATTACAAAAACCTTTGCTAAACTAAAGCATTCCAGTGCTGCTCTGAAGCCAAGACCTTCAAGTTACAATGCAGGGAACCTAGAAACATAAAGCATGTGCCTGGCATGGACCTAATTTCTTACTGAGAGGATATGGATTGGATTTTACCAGGGATATTAGCAACAAACCACACTTTGTGGGAGATTCTGGGATAAATCTCTACAAGCCCTTGTCAGTAGCAATAAAGACTCCCCATGATACAACCTACGAGAGCCAAAAAACAGTAGTGCCTTCTAATGCTTTCTCATTCCATTGTCCGTGCCACAACTTTGAAGCTGTAATTCAGTAACTGTATAATAATGCATTTTGTGGTAAATATGATAGTCTAAAACACCTCAAAGTCTACTGACAGACATGCCTGGCATCACTGAATTTACAAGCATTCTGCTGCACCCTCTAATTAAAGAAAGTCTGATCCACCAAAATGAATGTATCTGAAGGTGATAAAACTCTAAATAGAACTGAGGATTAAATATTCCTGCTTCACAGAAGAGCTCTGTGCAGCCAGAATCAATGTCTCAAATGAGGCCCTGTCCAGACCTTTCTCAATGGACTACTGGAACCATAACACATCCAGCAAGAAATTATTCAATCACAAGCAGTTCATGGCTGATGTGTTTTCTAATGGGAGATTTCTATAATTTTCTAACCAGACAATGCAACTACAGATCAATTAATAACATCTATGTGTAGCTCTTCTTTAAATCTTACTAATTTCTAATGAAAACAATAATAAAATAGTAGATGTATTTAACATATAAAATATGGAGTTCTTTTAACATATCAATTTTTTGAAAATAAACTATTAGTTATTTTACAACAATTCTCAAGACTTTGAGGAAACCTTCTAAGAATCCTTTTATATGGTTTTAGTACATTTCCTTTACTGTTTCTTTTTCAAAATAAAATAATGTATTTATATATTTAAAGCCCTTCCACAGGCCTTTCAGCAATATTCCAGTATACCTTTCCTGAAACAAGTCTGATTAGATTAAGTACAATCTTCCAGACCTTTGGTCAATTATTTTCAGTATTCTCCGGGGTTTTTTTAACACAGTCCAGTTTTTTCCCAAGTCTTTTTTGACCTTAGGCTCTTAAATCAAGCAATTCAGAACTTAACATTCAATCACTCAGTGTAAAAGGACTGCTATAATGAAGATGAAGTAAAGGGAACAGTAAAAATAATGGAGTAATGGAGAAAAGAGAAAAGCAGACAGTAACTCATGGGATCTTTGTAGTTTACATGCATTGCACTAACTGATGGCAATGCATTACTTAAAAAGAGCTCAAAAATCCTTTCTAACATGAAGGAATTTACTCTCATCTAGAAGTAATATCATTCAATGCACCTACTACCTGAAAACAGGACCAACTTTCACACTGCTCACCAAGCCAGGTTAATGCCCAGGAAAGAACACAGCTATGGAAGGTCACAGCAAGGCATCCCACAGGTTCTTCTGCCCTGAAGCACATTTTATTGATGCATGACTTCAATGTTTATGTACCCACTGTACCTACAACCACGTGCAGAGAAGCTTCTCTGTTACTCACTGAAAGAATCATAAGATACCTAAAGCTGGACAGAAAGGAACCGTGCAAGACTAAGAACAAGAAACAAATTTTGAAAAAAATAGCAGGATGGCTTGTTAACACACTAAAATCAACATCTGCCCCCATCATTAAATTAATAAGCTCATTTCACCCTAGAAAATTCTTCTAGATCTTTTCTCATTCACTGGATAGAAAGCTGCATTTCACTATAACCATTTTTTCACATTTCAGTCTAGGTCAAAGCTGGTGGTAAGTCTTAGAACTGCCTCCCAATATGAATGCAGTTGTTCCTGGTTTGTTGTTAGCCAGCTATCCATACAAACACAACCCAGTATTTTGGTAATATGTCTTTAAAAATAAATAAACTATTTTTCTGTGCATCCCACTTACATTTTTTCCCTTACTGAGTTGGTTTGTTGCCAAAAAGACTAGAAGAGTTACAGGATTTGTGAAGCTTACTTGTATTTAGACAAGTAAAATCTTGCAGAGGTATTCTTTTTCTTAATGTATTTAACTTATTGCATCCTCAGTAGTAGCAGCCTTTCTTTATTATGCGACCACCTTCAAATTATTTAGATTAAACTAAATTTTATTAAAGGTCATAAAAAGCTAGCTATTCCAATCACTCTTTGCATGCCTTAAAAAAAATAAAACAATAAAAAAATCACCACAGAAATCACTGGACAAATAACAAATAAACCACTAGATAAGTAATAAATAAACCAGACCTTAGGATGAAGTTTTTCAGAAATAATTTTAAGTAGTTTGTTAATCAATACCAAAAATTTCTAACTGGAGTAATTCTGCTTTCAAATAGTCAAGAAAAAAATCATCAACTTGTTGTTGTCATACTAACTGAGAAATTAATATATGCATATGCTTTTCAAGACTCTCTTGAAAAATGTTAATTTAAGAAATGTGTTTCAAAATGCTAATTTTGTAAAAAATTAAACCTTATGATAAATATAAAAATATCCCCTATATATAATTACGCATTAATCCCATCAGAAAAAAATCCATAACATCCAACTTCTAGTTAATATAGATCAGTATCATAGACCTCACTTTACAGCTTTGATAAAAGACAATCCAATATTAGGTATTAATAGTTTTAGCCTAGCTAGTCTCTAACAGGATTTATTTGTTGTAACAGGTTAATTTCGTGTAACAAGTTCAACTTGAAAAGCTCAGCTTCCAGAACAACTAATTTAACTTCCTCTACAGGAAATATGCATATTTGAAGGCATTGCTGGTATTTTCTGTGGAAAGAACACACGATAACCAGAAAAGTCTATTTGCAACGCCTCTGTTATGATTGTATGCAATGATTCTTAAGAGAGCCATACGCCAGTTTGGCACTGTAATTCAGGAAAGAAAACATTCACTTACCGCAGTGTGACTGGAAAACCTGTGGCTTGACTACCTGATTGCAGATATTGCACACTACAAGATAGAAATCATCATGAGCTGGATAATGGCCAAATAAGTGCATATCTGTGGGAAAGTTAAAAATATATACAAGAATTAGAAGTTATGCTTTAAATATATATATTAAGAAAAAAAAATTGAAAATACTGTAGGGCCATTACTGTTATATTAATTTACACAAAGCAAATGTATACATTGCTCCATAAGAGATTCTTACTATGTTAAAAAGATTTTTTTCCCTCTTTTGGGTTTCAAGGTCCTGTACTAATGCTGCAGTCTCATCCCTCAGTCTGAGTCAGAACACAGACTGCAACACTTTTTCTTAACACTCACTGCCAAGAAGTGGAATAAACATTTCTGTACTGGTCAAATGCTGAAACATTAAAGAAATATTTTTTTTAAAAATCTCTGCCTGAAGATCCTTAGAGAAAACATATTGCATAGGTTATGCTCTATATTACAATATTCTAAGCTTGACTTGAAGTTGCTTGAGAAAGGTTCCTGCTTAAAAGCTAGTTATAGTAACCAAGGTCCTACAGCTTAAAATACAGCCAGGAATACAATGCCACATGAAATATCTGATTCTGTGCAAATGCCCTTCCCGAGTTCCGACATGCTGAGGTTTGTCGGAAATACTGTGAGAAGAGACAAAGTTGGTTAATGATGTATTTCTTGGGGATGGCATGAGGAATTTAATGAAATCCAAAGACAGATACAGTCAGATGATGACAGGCACTTGTCCTTCTCAGCCAAAACACATAATGCAACACATGCATTCTTAAGCCATTACAAACAGAGTAAAATGGCTTAAATTACTAACTGAAGGCCTCAGAACTCTAACATTACAAGTGAGGTAACCTGTTCTACTCTTCATTGCTATAAAGAACAAGCACACACACTCATCCACCACAGCTCAGCTTGAAGGACAGAAACTCCACACTTTCATGCATTTCAGTGGGATCATGTCACCATACCGAGTGTTGCTAATGAATGTGTTGCTGCATTAGTAACACCATGCCAAGTAGTGGCCCCACAGATCACACTACCTCTCAGATTATAAAAATAAATATGTTGTAAATTTCAGTGTTATTCAGGAGCATCTGAAATCTATTACAGAACTTACAAATGCAGAATATTAATCTGAAATATTAATCTGGTGCCTTTTAAACAGGAGGAAAATCAAGAAACCAAACATGCACAACAGCAGCTGTGATTGATAAACATCAACAATGAAATCCTGCTTCTCCATTACGTCACGTATTTCTAAAAAATAACGATTTCTTTCAAAAACTGACTCAAACAGGTACCTTATTTCACTAGTTCTTAACTATAGCAATTATTTTGGCCCTAGAACTATTTTCATAAGTAATTCTGCCCTGGCCTCTGGCACTGTAGATCACTGCTCATGATGGCAGTGCTTGGCACAATGAAGTGTAAAATGTCTTCAGTTTCCAAAAAGCCCAGAGGAACGGGGCATCACTCTCATGGTAATACAGGCAGTAACACAGATAGATCTAAAGAGGCTCATTCAAGAATTTTTGGGCACAAACCAGCCCCATTAACCTGCAGATATTTTATAGTATGATATGATGTCCATTGTTTCTTTATCCCCTGCAAACCAAACCCCTTTCTTTCTGGTACTGCTTGTACCAGGCTATGAAATCCAGCTGAATAATTAACCAGACATGACACCTTTGCAGTGCTGGTCTTGCACTAACCAAGCCTTCAAATGCAGTACAGCCAGATGCATGCAACCAACACATTCAGCCTAAATTTAAAAGAATGCCACTGGTGAGGTATAAACTCCTTTGGTATAATTACTGTTAGTACACTGTTAGTACTGTTAGTGAAGCAAGAAGTGCAAAGTTAGGTTCAATCAAATCTTCCTTACTGGTAAAACAAATAAAACCCTAAGCAGACACTAAAACAGACCTTTAAATTCTATTTATTGTTTTGATATGATAATTCAGTGACCTTAATAATTATTTTACACTGGGAATTCTTAGCTGGATAGTTTTGACCAGAACCTACAGATTTCCAATAACAGCACTGTAAGTTCCACAGAAAGGAACATTTCTTCTGGGAATGAAAAAAGTCTCAACTCAAAAACATGCATTTAATTACACTTATGAAATATTTTTTAAATGGTTAAAATCTCAAACTATTTTTTTCTGCTGTTGGAAAGGTACAGTGACAATCTCTTATGAAAACAGAGACTTTTGCCCTTCACAAACAGAAAAGTTACAACTGTTTCTCAGTTTAAATTCCTTAAGTTCTTTTAACCTTCACAGATCTGTATCCTAACCTTTAAACTATATCCAGCTCTGAGGTGTCTAAACTTTGGCTGGGTCTGACTCTTTTTTATGATTTCTGGCTGCAGGGAGTAACTTTTAAAAAACATAAGGTATTAATATTGGCAAAAACCATTCAAGGACATAGGTGGGAAAAGGAATCAGGTTAGTTCACAGGATCACAAAACCATCTATCTTTTCATCAGGCACTGCCAAGGAGACAGAGTAGTGAAGGAAAGGTCCTGTGAACTTGCTCCACTACCCTGGCAAAAACCACTGCACCTTAGAGGTAAATAGTACCATTTGAGGGGGTCTTTTTCATACTCCCTATGGGTTGATATATAAAGAAATGGCAGAGACATGTAGGAGAACACACCAAAATGCTGCTGTGAGATACATAGCATCAAAAGGATGCACAGATGCAGAGTAAGTGACATCCTGAAGCAGCATTTTGGAAGTTTTTCATTTTGCAGGTGCCTAGAAATAGCCCAGTGAAGGTGCAAGTGTCCACTGTAAATGAGAGTGTTCTGTATGAAGTTATCAGCCCCCTCTGAAAAGTCTACTCAAAATAATCCAAGAATCTTGACACAAGGCTGCAGGTTGAAAATAAGAATGGCAGCACACAATAATACTGTTATTATTAAACCAGATTAGATAAAATACTTAAACACCACCTTTCAGATTTAAAGATCATCTTTTAAGATTCCTTAAAACTCTCACTATACAGGAGTTTTTAAGAAAGAAAAATTCTTTAAGTCCAAGCAGGTTCAACTACCTCTCTTAGTTTATTCATGTTAACCAGATTGGCATAAATCTGTTCTCATTATGAAATTCATGATTTATAATTATATAAATTACTTCTCAACTGTAATTGCACAACATATTAATATTGTCTCACTAGAAAGTCCAACTGGGGATGCACTTTATTAGATGTAATAATACTAAAAGTGCAATCCAGATCAGAGAATTTACAATGAATAAAGCAAGGAACATTTGAAATTTAAAAGAAAGTGGAAAAGACAAACAGCTATATATATTTTCATACAGGTTTTTCTGTTTTTAATAAGAATAGTTCAATGCTGCCATGTCCTACTCAAAGTAACCAAGGCTGAAAGATTATTTTAGACAGTGGTATCATTCTTAGATCAGATTGCAGCCATTTGAGAATTTGGACCTTCTGTGTGCAACAAAAAAAGACAATGGCCTCTCCAAACAAAAAACTGTCTTCTAAAGGCAATAATCACATCTCTGTGTCTGCTTAGTCAGAAGCAATGGTGATAAGCTTTTCAGAAAATATTATTTTTGGGGAAGAAAACATTCTTTGAAGTCAGTTCAGGAAAGACTTTTTCATGCAAAGAGGCAAGACCGCTGAAAAAGACAGGCAATAATTACTGAATAAGGTGAGTGACTATCAAATGGTACTGAAATTATTATCAAGCTATAAAAAAGAACAAGGAGGGACAGAAAAGCAATGGCAAAGAGTATTTCCTTCTACCAAAAAACTGCCTACCCCCTAAAAGTGAAACAAACTGACCACAGTGTGCATGACTCACCACACACTGGCATGGTGAGCTGCTTGTTCCCTCTGTGTCAATACATACAGCCACCAGTGTGAGAGAGAAAGGGCTGCCCAGCCCTTCTGCAAGGTGAAAGCATTCCTTAGCCCCCAGCACAGTCACCTCATTTTACTGGAAGATACTTCCAGCAGATTCAAAGTAGACTCTCGATGGCAAAAAGAAGTGGTAACTTACTTTTCAGTACCCACACACTTTCCAAAAGGGCCATCCACACATACCTCACTCCTTGCAGTACTGAATTGTCATCCCCTCAAAACGAAACATAACTGACACAGCCATGTCACATTCAATGATAAAATCCTGCTTGAAAATGAGCTATTGAACTAACAGGATGCAAAAGCAGCCCATATCATGGGAAAGATATTCTATATAGGTGGAAATCTGAGACTGCGAATGCTAACTGTTTGAAATTACTTTCATAGATTAAAATCTTAAAATACTGCTTTCTGTATACTTTGCTATGGCACTTGAAAAATTCTTTCTGTAGGTTTTATATTACTAACATTCGCAAATAAAAAGAGAGCTTTAACCATATGACATAGTTTTGTAAGACATCAACTTGGTGAAATTTGCATTAGGAACACACATACCATACAAAAAATAGAAAACGTTGCTTATGCAAATTGTGGCACAAACACAAAAATGCAGGTGTCAGATACAACTTTTTATCTTCTCCAATAACACACAGAAAGGAATCATTTTTAGAAACAATCAAAGGCAGATGACTTATATGAAGTTCCTTCTCTATTATTATATAATTCATAATCATTTACATCCCACTGTATAATAAAACACAAGCTAGAAATAATCTAAAACATTCTTCCACTGCAGAATTAAGGTTGTCAAACAGTAAGACCTCACAGTATTGCGTGGGAAATTGAGTTTTAATGATGATCTTTTGCTATAAATTATACATACTTTAAATGTTCACTTATATATCTGTTGCTCCACTAAATATACCCACAAAGCCTGCTTTGAAAAATATTAGTGATGTTTATGTGCCAAGAGAAGAGGAGTGAGGAGGGGAAGAGAAAGACTGTTCAAGACACACGGCACACTAATTTAAAACTAAAAAAGAAAAGCTAAGAAACAAGCAAAGACAAAAATGGCAGTGGACAACACCAAATACACGTGATTCTTCCAGCTCCTGAAGCTACACATTTTTAAACTCTGCATCTAGAATTGTGCCCAATATTTCCCTCTTGTTACATAGAAGCGACAAATCCGTACATCATTCAAGAACTAGAGCAACGTACAAAATCTTTCAGTGCAGTAGATTACTTCTACATTTGAGATTACTTAAAAAACTAAGTAATTTGAGTAGTGAATTGAAACTTGAAACTGAAACAATAAAAATACAATCTTTAGGGCATTATTCAGACACCAGTTAAACACGCTTGCATAGACAGGTTGGTCTTGTCATAGAAATAAATGTCACACTCTTTCCATTTAACATGAGCTTATTCTCCCCCGAGTGCAGTTTTCCTTTCTTACACAAAAACCAGTAAGTCACTTCAGTAATTAGTTCCCCAGTATAAATTGCATTTTACCCCTGAAAATGTCAGTCACACTTGCAAATTAATCACAGAATTATTTAAACTGAAAGAGATCGTTGGATGTCATTTACTCCAATATCCTAGTGAAATTGTGGCTAACTTCAGGGTCAGAACCACAAAGTAATGCTCAAGATCACTTATTTTCTGATGGAAAAATGCTGGTCATGGTTAAAGTAATCATAAAGTTGAGGAAAAAATCAAATTAAAATATTCATGACAGAACTAACACAGGACCAAACACAACTGTCGTAAGTCCTGACTGATGCCTTTCAGGTGCTAATACAAGGAACTTAAGATTCAGCATGCTAGAAAGTCAGGTGAGAAAGAAAATCAATGAGAAGAAAACAGAAATACTGGCCTTCTCAGGAACAACAATAATAAATGAAACATGACCGTGATGAAGAAAAAAAAAAAAATGCAGGGAAAAAGCAGCAAATGGACTTCAAGTGTGAGTGTGGTAAAGAGTCAAGGTCATGACACCTTTACATGAGTCCAGTATGGTTGAATGGTATGCTGCCTCCCAGGTTGGAGCAATCATAAGGATAGTGGCAATCCTAAAGAATGCTGGGAATAGTTCATTAATTATAGTGTAAACAATAAATACCATCCCCAATGACGCAGAAAGACTTTGTACTCCACTGCCTTATCTAGGCATTATGAAACGGCATTGAAGCTGGAAACAGTGCCTTCCATTCCCAAAGATCCATAATAAAAAACAGAAGTTCATAATTGGGAACCAATGATCTAAACAAATATTGTGGAATAACCATATCTACATAGCTTTTGCAACAACCTTTGTTTGGAAGGGATTATAAAGTAAGCTATGCAACACTGACACTACTATTTTGCATAAGACACTACATATCAGTAAAGAGAAGAATGAAATAAACATGGGAAAATGTGATATTGCAGTTCTTCCATAATTCTGAAGGCTTTAATGCAATTTATGTAGGCTATTTGCCATCCCAGTCTAAGGTAATTTGGCAATAAAGGACCAGAACTGCCTGGGCTACCAGATTAACATATCACAAGAATACTAGAAAACACAAAACTCATACATCAAAAAGTATGCTGCATACCTGTGACACCAAGAAATCTCCGTTTTTCATGTCTTAAGACATCTAAGTCATCTTAAAACATCTACCTAAAGTAATGTGCCTTAAAACAGTACCTAAAAACCTACTTTTTTTCCTTGAAAAACCTACTTTTAAAAACTTCCTTATATGGAGGCACAGGGCCCCTTAGCTCCTAGGGTAGGCAGAAGATAGCTCATCCTCTTATGGAACTTTTATTTCACTCTCTGTACAACTCAGAATTTAAACCAATTAAAGTTCGGCACTGGCATGGTTCTTTTGGACTCCCCATCTTCATACTCCTGCCCCTCCCATGTGCTTGTACCATCAATTAACTGATTACACAAGGCGTCAAATTCAAGCCAACTGAATCAGGAGCAGAGCAATATAAAAGACAGAACAAAACAGGAAAAGGTTTTCTGACGGTTTGATTCCATAAACTGCCACACTGCAGAACTTCATGAATGCTACCACCAGCGTGAGGGGAATGAAATGTAGAGCCCAGAACAGGACAGCAGGAAGGCCAGCAGGACCAACATCAGTACAAACTGCAGTGGTGACTCTCTAGATTATGCTGAAATCTGTCACACAGCCATCTGTGCAATATTAAAGGAAGACACTTGGATCTAAAAGAATATTTGTAAAAATACTTGCTTCTCAGTTAAAAATAGCAGTAAACATATTTATTAATTTGTAACATATAAAAAGATGTAGAAACATGGCATTGTGCTTGTGTGGCAAGGTTTTGGTAGTGTGGGGAGCTAGAGAGGTAACTTCTCTGAGATGCTACCAAAAGCTTCCCCCATGACTGACAGAGCCAGTGCCAGCCAGCTCCAAGTCAGACCTGCCACTGGTCAAGGCTGAGCCCATCAGCACATCAATGCCTCTGTAATAACATATTTAAGACGAAGAAAAAAGTTACTGTGCAGAAGTAACCGTGAACGGAGAATAGAGATGTAGAGAATATATGAGAAAAATAGCCCTGCAGACAACAGGGTCAGTAGAGGAGGAAGAGGTGCTCCAGGCACTGGAGCTGAGATTCTTCAGCAGTCCATGTTGAAGACCAGCCTATTTCACCATGGAGGTCCATGGGGGACCAGAGATCCACCTGCAGCCCATGGAGGACCCTACACTGGAGCAGGTGGATGCCCAAAAGGAGGCTGTGAGTCCATGGAAATAGAAGCCTATGCTACAGAAGCATATGTTGGCTGGGCTTGTGACCCCACTAGAGCATCCTGTTCTTGAAGGACCACACCCTGTGGGAAAGGACCCACACTGGAGCAGTTCATGAAGAACTGTTGCCTGCAGGAAGGACTCAAGTTGGAGAAGGTAGTGGAGGACTGTCTCCAATGGGAAGGACCTACACTGGAGCGTGGGAAGGAGTCCTCTCCTTGAAGAAGCAATGGCAGAAGCAACATCTATTGAATCATAGCCCCCATTCCTTATCGCCCTGTGCTGCTGGGTGGACATGAAGTAGAGAATTGGAAATAAAGTTAAGCCTGGGAAGAAGGGAGTGGTAGAGGAAAGGTGTTTTTAGGATTTGTTTTACTTCTAACTATCCTGCTCTGATTTTGACTAGTAATAAATTCAGCTAATTTCCCTACATCAAGTCTGTTTTGACTATGACAGCAATTGGTGAGTGACCTCTCTCTGCCCTTATCTCAGCCCACGAGTCTTGGTTATACTTTCTCTCCCTTGTCCAGCTGAGAAGAGTAGTGATAAGAGTAGCTTTGGTCAGTACCTGCCTCCAGCTAGGGTCCAACCACTGCAAGCATATCACCTTCCTTGACATAATTCCTTGTGTTTCTAACACTTTCTATTACTGAACTAATTTTAAAACCAGATTCCCATTTTGCCATTTAACTACTCAATTATTTTGTGGAAAGTATCCATACAGGGTAACTTCTACCTTATCAGTTTCTGAACACAGTGACTTTCCTGCCTGCCCTTCAGTGAAAGAACCTCCCCATTTCAGACATAAAGGGTGCAGGTACTCAGAAACCAATGTACATTTAAGAGAGGAGGTTATAAACCACTGAGGTCTGTTTGGATGACTATGAGAAATTTGGTTAATAATTTCTTTTTATTTTTTTTACCATCAGAGTTTAAACTACGAGCAACTGCAACAACAAAAGTTCCTAAAATATATTAATAAATATTAGTGAACATCTGTACTTGGACATTGCAGCTCAGGGCTGGAGTGACAGGACGGCACTGGAAAAAGATCAGCTACAGCAGACAGCCTATTCACCACCCTGGCAATACTCTGCATTGACCCTTCTCTAGCAAATCTGTTTGGAAGAATCTGGAGAGTGAACAAGGCTGCAAAATGAAACAAAATACAGCTTAACAGGGTGAAAGACAACAAAACCAATGCCTGCAATTGAAATGGACATCACTAAATTACACAGTATCTAGTTTTCAGTCAGGTAAGTGTAACTGTAACATAAGAAAAACAGGCAATTGTAACAACTCCAGTAGCATCTACAAAATCATTAACTGTTCTTACATTTTTCTTTAATTATTAGTTTGTACTTCAGGGAAATTATTTAAAGGAGCTTCTTCCTGGAACCTGGATTTTAAATTGCCTTTTATTTTACATACAACAACATATTTTAGGAACTACAATAATTGCTTATGAAGTTTGTATTATAAAACTGTACAAAGTCAATACCCAGAAGAAAATCCTGCTACATTGTAAAATAGATATCAGTTAAACATATTATTATCCAAAGACATAAAAAAAATGAAAAAAAACCCAAACAAAAATCCTGAAACAAAAGCAATTTTTCCACAAATCAATTACCAAATACGCCTCAAAAAGCCAGGTAAACAAAACACAAGGAAGAAATAGGCTTTTAATGTGTTCAAAAACAAGCTAGAAGAGTAATGTAAGTGTAAACAGTGTCTTCAAACAACAGGTTAACATTTAGATCTGGCTTTTGGGATTTAAAGAGACCAAATATCTCTATTTTCCCAGCCAGATGCATTTAGTCTAATTAAAGATGTCACCTTCAGCTACAAATTTCATCTTGCTAATGTCTGGAAATCTTCAGGACAGCAATAGTATTATCAAATGACAGCAAAAATTAAATTACTGAGGGCAAGGAAAAAAATACACATTATTTATAAGGATACAGACTATGTACTCCACATCCAGAAGAAGAGGTGACATTCCATCTGTAGAACATACAGCATAACTGTCTCCAGACTCCTGAGTATGGAAAGCATGGCAAAGAGCTGATCAGAGACTTTCTAACCCCGTAAATACAGTGGCTTTCATATCACCATCAAAAACCTCAGAGAGTGAGCATGGCTTCACACAGGTGTACAAGGGATAGGGAATGTGCAGGAAAATCATCAATCTCTACATTAGAATTCTGATTTCTTAACATCCCATGGGCAGACATAAGGGGAGGAACGGCTGGAAATCATCTTAATTTCTCTCATAATTCAAAGTGAACGTTGTGCACCTTGACTAGGCAGTCTCCACAAACCACCGTACAGCAACAGAGCAATTCTTTCTTTCTCAAATGTGTATCAAGAGAAGCCTCCCTGCAAATGAGACTTGTCAGCACAAGTAGTACCCTTCATGGATGATGGCACCTAATTTCAGCTCAGATTGATGTATAGCTCTCTGGAATCAGACATTTGACCTTTAGCAACAGTTAGAGGGTTGTACCACATCCATACTTTCTGCAGCAGGTGAACTCTGACAACTTCCATGCTGGGAAAACACACCTTGACACAAGAAAAGATGTCACCTGCAACTTAACTACAATAACTCATAGAAATACACAGTGTTTCAGCTTCTGATTTTTCTGCATGAAGATGATTAGCTTTCTGATATATATCCAAATAAACTAAACAGGTATGGAACATATGGAACATCACGAACATACTGATCCTGCAGAAGCAGTAAGATGAAGATCTGGAGATACCAAATGCTCGCTGACAAAGAATCAAAATAATTTAATAACCCATCTGTAAACTTCACAACAGTACCTCTGTACTACACATCATCTTTAGAGTGAGTCAGGGTGAGTATTAAAGTGGTTTTTCCTTATTTTTCCCCATTTCCCTCATAGCTTCAATGATCTTATATTAAGTGTACAAATATTAGTGATCTGAAAAGTAAAATTTGAAAGGAAAAATCTTCCCTGACGTTTACTGACATTTTTGTTTTTTTAAAGGAAATGTTGAATATGTCATATTAGGGACTACTAATAGTCCTGTTAGGGATTACTGAATTTGCAGCAGAAAGACAGAAATGTTTTAAATACAATTCATTTGCAATACTTTTACTAATTCCAACATCTGGGATGCTAGTAATGAAATACTACAAGGATAGCAGGTTTTCCTCTTTCATTTTCTTGTCAATGCACACTAAGAAAAAATTATTTATGCAGCAAAACAGTCCTACAGAGAAAAATCCCATGGCCAAAAAAACCCCTTTCATTCCTATTTCTTCTGTGCAGGCTGCCATGAAACCAGCTTTAATCCTCCAACTGGTGTTTCCCTCATAAACACTCAGCAAGACACAACTGGCACTCTCACACTCGCCTGCAAAGCTGTATTATCTTCTGCAGAAGAGTGACTCTGGTTTAAGGCAGTACAACTGGACTGAAGGAGAGAGCTGGCTTAATTCCTGGCTCCCAAACAACATTCTTGCATGACCCTGATTAGATTTTTCTGTGCCTCAGTATCCCATCTCTAAAATCAGGATAATATGCTCTTTGTCTGCCCTGCCTGTTTAGATTGCAGCCTTTCAGTATTCTCTTACTATTTGTCCATACACTGGGACCACAATGGGGCCCTTCATTTTGGCTGGAACCTCACTATGACAATGGAACAAGCAACGAATAAGATAACTTGCAGTGTGTTTTACAAGCAGTTTGTGACAATCTTGACAGAAATTCAGGTTTTTTGATTAAGGACATAAGTTATTAAAGCTTAAAGAACATATTATAAAAATTAAATTTTCACAGCTTTCTAGGCCACCTCTTTAATAACATTATTGTTATTATTATTATCATTAAAAATAAAATAGCATTATCAGAAAAATATTTCTCAGAAAATGACCAATTTTTATAGTAGGGAAAACGATGAGTAAATGAGCAAATAAACACTGAGAAAAATAAAATCTTTAATCTCACCTATGTAGTTTTACAAAATGCTAAGTATTTCATTGATCTTCACTTCTCCCTACAACAAGAGCCAAGGCCAAGAACATCTTTTAATTTAACTCTCCTCTCACTCAAGATAGAAAGTGTCTCCTCATTCTTAATCAACATTTGGATATTAAGTGGAAATGTATTGTCTAAATGTACTGTCTGAAAGGGCACAATTTTGACAGTTTTCTGAATTGCCTCTTACACCTATAACAGCACCTCTTTTCAGGAATATTGCCTCTCATCTAACTCGACTCTCTGAAGAAAGTTACTTCCTGATAGACTTTGAATAACATCTTTTTCCTTCACACAGTTCCAAATGAAATAGTTTTAGTTCTCTTTCTTGTTGGCATACAGATCAAGCTTCTGCTTAAAGTGTTCAGCTGTGGGGATTTTTCAGTTAGAGCACTTTATGCCAAGGAAAAATACATGAGAAAAAATATTAATGAATAATAGGAGGTGGAAAGATGAATGAGAGACTTTCTAACCAAAGTCCAAACATACAAAATATCTACCTCAAGGCCAATTAGACAAAATAGTAAAAACATTCTTACAAATTGAAGAGCAGCCTATAGTTCCACTATCACACAACTCCAGAAAACAGCCCTCATTCTAAGAATTCTGGTCTCAAGGGAATAATTATCTTTGCAAGTGCAATCAGTCAAATACTTGTACTGTCTGCAAAAGCATACATACATCATCAGCTCTTACACTGGGATTTATATAGTACACTTTCATGCACACCACAAACATTTCCCAGGATAGGAATATGCTCCTACTGGTTCAACATGTTGCCTACAGAAAAACAAGTCAGGCAGTGCAGCACTCTGTGCTGGTACCGTAGTCTCGTCCTCATTGCAGGAAAGAAAAGCAGTTTTGCTGGACTAACCGAGTCCATGACAAGAACCTGCTACACACCCCAGGGAGTGTTCTTACCTCTAAAAGTCACAACATTTAAAGAACATGGTCATGAAGGGCTCAGGTCAATACAAGTCTGTATGCCACCAAAATGCCCATCAAATCTTTGGTATGAACATATTAAAGAACATATACACACTGCATTCAGAGGTATTCTGTTCCTTCCACCTCCCTCCTTCCTCCAGCAGTGCTACTAACAGTTTCTCAAAGATGCGGGATCAACCACAATTTAAAGCAATTTAAATCAAAATAAAGCTTTGCAGTTAAAGTGATAATTCTCTAAAGGAGCAAACTCCACTAGCAAGACAAGCTCATGAAATTTGCTACCATTAAATGAGAATAAAAATCAGTATTCTGCTTGTACATCAAGCAAAAAAGTCCTTAAGAAACTTGAGGAGATTTTATCAACTAAAGAATGAGCAGAAGAAATTCTAAGTATTTTCCCTCTGAAACATCAAAATACTTCAGTTCTGAAGACCTTCAAAAATTTAAAGGGCAAGTCTAAAGAAATCTGCCCATCTAGTAGTACCAAAGAAGCAAAAGAAAAGCAATGGAAGACACACTTACTACTTGTATCTGTCATCAACTTGTTATGTTGCACAGTACCTGCGCCTGAGACAAATTATTGGTTTAATATTGTCAAAGGCATACATGCTAATATAATAAAAGCTATTAATGGGGACTCTTTCCTTTTAATGAAAGAAAGAAGTAGTTTATTAGCTCAATCATGTTATTGTTGTTTCAATTTCTGCTACACTGAATACTGCACAAGTCATATTCTCACCTGCACATACATAATACTCACCATCTATCAAACAAAAAAATGCAACAATTTTGCTTTTGTCTCTCAAACAGAGACTTGGGAATGCTTCAGATGTCTCTGGAGCTGTTTTTTGTCTCCTGGACAGGAGAAAAAGGTGGCTTTTGTGAAATAAACTACTCAAATATGGAAAGATAAGTTTTTCCTGATTTTAATCTTAAATACATGACTACAACAAGGATCTGTCCAGCTCACTGCTCTTCACAACAGTAGATCACTTTCTGCTACTTGGCAGCAGCAATGACTTCCTAGTACCTGATTGGTACTTCAAAGGGAAAAGTATCACACAGTAGCATTTCTTCCTCAAATACCATGAAGTAGCATTTCTAAGACTTAAGAAGTTTTTCTCTTTAAAGGAAGACCACTGCAGGTGATCAAGTATCAGCAGGCTGAGTTGAGATGTGCTGCACTGATGAAAAAAATTAGAATATTTCAGATCCATTTAACCAGGAAGGTAGCGAGCCTCCTTCGCAGTGCAGCCTCTGAGTTGCCACTCCTTTCAGAAGGTACACTGCAACTTCATTGCTGTTGATGCCTGACTGAAATTAGGATATGAAAGGCTCAGAGATATTTATTGGGCTTAGAACATCATAACACACACAAAGAAAACTTCACCAAGATTAAAGCAAGCTGCTGAAAATGGCCCTGCTAAGTGACTGTCTGAGGTTCTTGGCACAAATGTGCAAAAGGTCAGCAACACCCCTTGCTGACATGACCTGATCCCAAAATGATGCTTTCACCAGCACCCAGCTTCCTGCATTAATCTCACCCACCTAACAGCTTGCTGATATGGGCAGACCACTTAACACCTCTTATGCTGCAGTCTGATGCCTGTCAACATTGCTTAGAAGCAACCTCCCTTCCAGCATTATACTTTTCTGAGGATTTGGGTGTAGAAAAGTAATTGTTCATTTATTTCTGAGGATTGGGGTTAGGGAAGCAGTTGCTAATTTATTTCATCCAGTACTGAGAGTGCTGTGCTAGCTCTTCAACAACTAAAAAAATATCAACCAACCAGTTCTGTTTAAAGATTGATTTTCATGTGTTTAGAATCCACATTTTTTTCTTCAAGTCTGCTGTGCCCCTTAGTACTCCATGATTTATCTAATTGTAGGGTCATTGGAACAAGAGGTTTCCTAGATAAAGTTCAAGATACAGCTTTTCAGAGACACTCAGTTCTGTGGCACATACCTGGCTTCAGGAGTGATAGTGCCTTGAACTGAGAAAAAGGAAATAGAGGAGCAAAAATACACTGTCTTGTCTTATGAATTTAAAGTACACTCCAGCATCATAAAGCAATAAAAAGTCATCAAGATGCACAGACAGAGACCACTTAGGAGACTTTTTCACCAATCCCATTTGACAAAAATATCTTCCACATTATCACAAGGAACAAACCTTATCCCCATTTACTTTAACAGTACAGGTCTTTGAAGGGCTGTTACTAATTACTTCATAATCCAGCAGACAGGACAGTGGACACAGAAGGACCCAAACCCTGCATTCCTTCATTCCCCTAAGGGGAAAGCTTTTAGAAAAATTTCTCAAATTCTTAGTGTCTTTCCCTGTACATCAAGAGGAATTACATGCATCTGTAACTTATAATTAAACACTTCCAAATTTACGAACTAAAAGCATCACACAAGAAAAGAAGTATATCCATTATTATGCACATTTGAATAAATGCTAGCAACTCATCTGCAACTTTATGTGATAATTACAATGGCACAAGTGACAGCTAATTCCTATCAAAGCATTTCATCTGGAAAAAAAACACTGGTATTACTACTTTTCCAAAAGACTGAATTCAACTAAATTCAGCTTCTGAAAAAAAAAAAAAAACAAACCCACAACAGAAAGTAGACTGAATATGGTACAGCAGCCATGTGAGTGAATATCTGTCCACTAAAAATCTGCATGTTCTCCAAGTTGCAGATCAGAAGTAAACTCTGGATCTTCTTGAATGAGCTGAAGCTGCTTCAGTATAGAGAGGTTCATCAGCATTTTGAGGGATGCAACACAGCACAGGACTGCACTGTGTATGCTGTTGTAGCACCAAAGCTGTAGAAGGCACCAACCTCAGGAATCTTGCCAGCAGGTTGGTGAGAGATTAATGTGGTGCATGGATTTAATGAAAGGTAATGAAGGGTAATACAACACCGGACAGAATCATTATTCTAATCAAAAGAGTCTGTGAAATTCTTTGTTAAGGAGTCTAAATACCTATAATAGTCTAACACTAGCAAGCACACCCCACTCACCACAGCACAAAGAATGACCATATACAGCTGTAAAGTGCATTTTTGGAGTGTCATTCACAAAACCTCAAAGTTAGTGATGTGTACTTCTTCAACAATCTCATCTTGGATAGACATGTGAGTTTTGTTGAACTGTGTATCTGAATGGCAGACACAACTTGTTAATGTAAACTCCCTGTTAATGAAGCTTCTGTAAATGATCTATATAACTACTCTGTAGTTAAATATCATCTTGTTTCCAAGATGATCATAAATATTTTTTTCCAATAACTTTCCAACAGAAAGGATATTCTGTAGTCATCAGAGCAGAAAGGCTGAACAGTCCATTTTTTTTTTCAAGTATTCATCATAGAAAGCATCTGCCTAACAAGAACTCTTAAGTCCCAAATACACTTTCTTCCAGAGTGTTAGAATACAAAGCACCTTCAAAGCTTCTTAAATTAATTTTATACCACATTTGTTACTTCATGTTCAAGTGCAGTACATTATTTGATACCTTAAATGTGGTCATTTGACTTCTCTCACAATTGCAAGCATTAAAGAGTAAAGAATCTTTGCAGTTTATAAAACTGGACTCTTTTTATTTTGATTATAACAACGTTTTTCTGCAATGCAAAAAGCCTGAAAGAACTGTGAAAAAGAAAGCACTAACTACAGAGAAGCACATCCTCTGAGGAAGTTACTAGGATACATAGTTACTGCATAGTTACATGACCATATACTAGAATTAAGGCAGTTTGGACATCTTACCTATACATTTCTTTACCGATTCAGTAATTTTTTTTACTATCTGAAAAATTATTTTATAATGTTATTATTCTACCTATATTTTAAATACTTGAAGGGTACTAAGAAACTTATAATATTACCTTTTTTCAACAAGATTTCATGCTAGTGAAAGAGAGTTGTTCTTTTTTTCCTGATTGTATCATCCTAAACTCTTCATAAACACAAATTAGAACTTGTTAATTACTACTTTGCTATTCTTTCATCATTTAAGTGAAAGCAGTTTCTTTTTCATGCACCAGCTGAATTTTACAGCTAACACTAGCAAAGTCATCGGCTATTAAATTCAACAGCAATACACTAACATTTTCAGTAGAAAACACAGGCATAACTAAGATTTAACCCTGGATTCAAAATTTTTGTCTGTATCTCCACATACATAAAGTGGGAATATTGAGTTTCATTTTAGAATTATATTTTACAGCAAGGAGAATATTTGAACTATTTCCCACCTACAGTTTAGATGCTGACCACTAGGCCATTCACAATTAATTTATTTTGGTTTAGTATCAACAGGGTAGCTACCAGAAATTAACAGATGAATCCCCTTGTCAAAGAAAGGAGAAAAAAAAAAAGAGAAATAATGAAAAAAATTGTAGTGCTATAAAATAAAAATCACCAGTAATGATTCATGCCCAGTTAATTATCAAAACATGCCCCAATTCTTATTAAAATAACATACTCACAGCTAGCTCACAATCACTGTTTACATTCCAAGTGCTTTACAACTACATGTTTCAGTAACCTTACAAGGATTTATTTCTCTGTGGAAACAGAGCATTACAAAATGTCAAACTTGTTGCAAAACTGCTGATGAATTTGTGAATAAAATAATCTCTACTAAAAGTCAACCAAAAGGATATTCTATACAATAAATAAACCAAAACAAAAAATTAAAGCATTCTTTCCAGGTGAATATTTTTTCTTGGGGGGGGGGGGGGGGAGGGAGGGCAGGGGAAGCAAATAATACAGCACTATTTTTTTATTTCACACACTTGAATTGCATTTCACTTTATTAAAAGTTACAGAACAAAGTACATTTCAATGACTAGATTACTGTGGTATCACCGTGACATCTGCATACAAGAATATAAGGATCTCCTCAGGTGCACAGGTTTGACTGCATGGCTCTCAGTTATATTCAGAAGACTTCTAGATGTTACAACCTCCAGACTTAGATGAGAAAGATATGTGCCCATTTTCAAAACAGTTAGTATCCTGAAATTTTAAGGAAGATTTTGGACATGTAAGGTGAGTGAGAGCATTCGTAATGGGAGCTATGCTGCTGTTAATCAAATCTTTGCCCTTTATCTGCCCGTGCAGAACACACATACCAAAGGAACTGTAAGCAGTCAGTAGCCTAGACACATCAAAACTCAGGACACTTTAAGCAAACAAAACCTTAATCATTTACCACACTTCTTGATTGCTTCAAACAGATTCTGATGATTTGCGAGCTCCCATCGTCTTCACATTAGGGATATCTGAAGCACTTACACAAAGCAAATTAGGCAAGAGGTCACACTACTAGGCAGGACACATCCCCTGAAACTTCAGATGATCCATTCCCAGACCCTGCCGTGGTATGAATTCCCCCTGGCTCCTCTTGCCTATCCTACCCCTACACTCACCTTCAGCCCCCTCCAACCTTTCACTTGCTCAAACCTCTCTAATTAAAACAAAGCTATGGGTGGGAAAAAAAATAGCCAGAAGCAACTCAAAACTATGTAAAAGAAGATATCACATACAACACAACAGGCAAGTTCCTTGCATTGCAGCAAGAAATGTCTCTGAATGAACCAACTCTGAGCACTCTTGAGTCAATTTTCTTTCTTAAAAATAAAATAATTAACTGATACCTACTAAAGAAAAGGAAAGCCTTCTTCCAGCTACAGAGCATACACGGTAGCATCAAATTGCTACTCTACCAACTCCTTTGATCTAAACACAAATTCTGAAGAAAAAGAACCCCACATTTCTAAGTTACCTGAGGCTTCAGTACACAGGTTACTGGAGTGCAGTCCAGAGGTATTCCTGTATACATTGTGTACTCCAAGGAAAACTTTGCCAGTGCTGTCTGACAAGAGACCTGGATTTTGCTAAGTACCTACATTCGGTTGACTGCAAGTTGAGTGAATTTTAAAAACAATTAAACAAAAGAAGAACAATAAGAAATAAAGAACACACATTCTGACGACAAAATCTCTTCTATACAACAGTCCTTAAGGCAGACACTTTTTGGAGAGATGAAAAATCAGTTTTTCTCTCCTCAAATAAAGGAAAATTAAAACTTAACTTGACAGCAGCAGTGTAAAGCTGTGGCTGATCAGTCTCCAAGTTCCCACATACATAACTGGTCCTCCATCACCTTTCATCAAAATATCAGTGGTAAGGAGGATGTAGCTTCTATGCAGATACAACTAGCTATGCTGTGTAAATAACAAGATCTATGTCTAAGGTGAATATTGATGAAAACATTTCATGTGTTGCAATTATATGCAGCAATTTATTTATTTTTATTCACCTCAGACTAACACAACCTCCATATGCAGGTGCATTTAACCATAGCACTCCAGCAACACAACTAGAGATTTATCTTCTATGTCTGGAGCTAGTCACTTGGCCTCTCCATGTTTCTCTGTTTCTCCATCTGTGATGCTTCACAGAAAGCTTGAGAGGCTTAATTTATTATGCAGCCTGCCAAGAGCTTTAGAAGAGTGTGTTACTAAAGCATTAAAACTGTGTGTGTTGGTTCTGAAAGGGTAAATTGTTAACCAAACCAAAATGAAACCAACAATATCCTTAAAAAGTGGCTGCACTTTTAAAATACAGAAGTGTCATGTTTACCTTAGTTGTCGTTATAGGAAAAAAGTCTCCAGACTTCAGGTATTTTATTACTTTAGGACATCAGGAGATCTGACTATCTTCTGAACCCCTTTTCCATCCATTTACTGTTACACTCCCAGAGGAGGTGATAAGCAGAGAGAAACAAACCAGTAATGCCAAATCAAAGTGACACGTGTCCAGCCAGACTCACTGTCCAGAGGCCACACGGAAAGATCTCTACTAAGGAATCAACAATGTTTAACTGGCAGCAGATGTCAACTACAGGTTGCCTGATCAGGGCAGGAAACAGCTCAGATGCTAATAAAGACAAGGGCAAACTGTTCCAAACACCTGCAAGACAGTACACTAAATACTGACAGTAAACATATTTAAGCCCTAGACATCTTTCAAAACAGTATATCATGTGAAAGTTTTGTATTTCTACAAACCCCAGGTATAGGCTTTTGCTTTTTTTTAATTGTTGTTTTTACTGTAGTATAACTGAAAGAATTCTCAGGAAGCTGTTTCTGGCAAGCAAAACAGTTCTCCTAAAACATTGACAACGGACAAAGATTGTCTCAAAATACCATCTATATAAAATACAGACACATACCAACCAACTCCCAAACACTAGTTACACTTAAGGGTATATAATATATACCTTTTATAGCTAAAACCACCTAAAAGAGGCAGCTGGAGTAAAATAAGAAACTCAGAAGAGAAACAAATAAATAATAGTACAATTTCTTGTAATTTTTAAAATTATTAAATTTTTAAAATTATTAGCTAATATTTAAAATATTAGCCAAGTAAGACAAACAATTTCAAATGTATCACAGATTAAAACCAGTATTCATTTAGGCAAAAGAGCCCCCGCACACTTATAAAAGTTGTAACATTAGCTCAAGGAATATAAGTGATACCTTGAAAGGTCATTTTGAATCACCAGATAACAAAAATCTTGAAACCCAAGAGCAAACATGATTCCAGACAATTTTCTAGGTATCAGCACATGTGTGTACACATATGCATATATTTTTAGGAAATCTGCCTGCAGATTTTCAGCACATAGCAATGCTCGGTGCCATCCCTCATCTTAATCCAGCTAACCTGTGTGCTTTATGTCTTTTTCAGACTGCAAATGTATATTTGTACTGCACTTTGTTGCTAGTGTATCCAGCACACAATTTAAATATGGCCTGATGCAACTGTCAGGATTCTGCACTAGCTTATTGCATCCTTAAGCTCCCACATAAGCTCAAAGCATTTCAATCGCACACTTCCATGTCCACACTGCAGAACCCATCCTGTCTGTAGCATCCTGAGGAGTCACTACTGTAAAAATAACATTTTTCCCTCCTGACAGATCAGCATGGCTCTCTCTCAGCAGGTGACTGGCAGTAAGAAAGTAGAGTTTCAATTCCATCAGATGCACAGAGATGGACATACGTCTCTGCTGGAGCCAGCACCTGACCTATGTGCCATATCAAGAACATAGTGTTTAGCAAGTTAGCAGGCTTCTGCACATTTCAGGACAGGAACTCTTCTGGTATGACTGCTGCCATTTGTCTCTTGCAGAAGCATGCAGTGACATTTTGGCAAGGGAAGTGGGGAAGAGAAGAGGGGCTTTTTTGTAATCAACAGATATCAGATGGAAACACATGGCTCAAGATGCCTTGCCTTTTTGTAGGTAGGACACTGATACAAAAAGCCAAGAAAATGCCCTGAATAGTTTGGTGCTGTGATGTGCTATATGAGGTTCTGAAGCTCTGCATTTTATTTCTTCTGAAGGGAACACAACTTTTGTAAGACAACAGTCCTAATCCATTTAAACTTTGAGACTATGGCATGACAATGTACAGCGTAATTTTTTTCAGCAAGTAATTTGTTCCTGTAGAAAGCAAATGAGAAGTAAGAACTTTGGTGCTCTTAACCTCCAGCCTGAGTAACAGCACCTAACAGGAAGGTAAAGCTTTGAGCTTTCTATGGAGCCACTGAGTTTCCGTACATTTTAAAGAACTTTATCCAACAGCAATAGTGATACTGATCTGCCTAATACATAGTCCAGCAAACCACTGCCTTGGCTGGACACACCATGCCAGCAGAATAACTTTATCTGACTAGTTCCTCCAATTTTTAATCAATCTCTCCCTCCTGCAGGGTTTCAAGTCTCCTTGAATTCTTGTTTTCATATTAGAAATTATCCTTTTTAGTGCCTTATGTCAAAGCAAATATCATATTTTGTTGTCATATTTGCCACAGTCTCAAATACAATTTACGTGAATACAGGTATGGACTAAATGATGCTGGGAAGGTTAAGCAGACCAATCATCTGATTCATCTTGGCATAGCTGTTAGCATTCCACAGCTTTACAGCAGATCCTGACCTAATCCAACATTTGTTGGATAACAGGATATACCTATGGAGGAGATCATGACAAAGTCCAAACACTCAGTCCAGCTCACTATACAAGTAACATTAAAGGTGACTCCAATTGTAAATGTCTAAATATTTTGTAATTACTCAAACAAAAACTGAGGGATCAGATACCCATCAGGCTGTGCAACATCATCACAGGCAACAACAAGGAACTGAGGAAAACTCAGATTTCCTGAGCCTTTAGAATCTCCTCATGGTACCACTACAAGGTAGCACAGGATATGTGTGACCCTGTACACTCCCAACCAGAAAAAGCTCACATTGGGCTTCAGAGTTCACATGGCTCTACAATAGAACACATACTAACACATATTTGGAGCAAACCTCATTGTCCAGTTCAGTTTGTTTTAGCCCTTCCAATTGCAGCAAAACCAACAACAAAGTCTGTTCCACAGTACTGAAATTCTTTAGTTTTTGTTGGGTATGTAAGCCCCAAAACTTGATATTTAATACAAATAAATTCAATATTGCCTATTTTCATTTCAATTCACACTGTCTTTTTCACATGTCTTTTTCACATTCACATTCAAGCAATTCACATTATCTTTTTTTACAGTTTTTGGAGGCAGCAATACTGGTAAGGGGATGAGGGTGAAGAATTTATAAACTTGAGATGCGGCACATTTGCTCTCTGCTTATTTTGTATACAGTGCTTACAAGAGTAATAGGACCACTGGTGCTGGGAAAACCTCTGAGAGCAGGTTAGGTGCTTCCTTTAACCCCACATACATAACATTTCTCATCTAGGTTGAATCTATCTTAAATCAGTACTGATTGGTCTTGCTGTCAACATAACCAAGAAAAAACGTGACACTTTCACCCAAACTGATGGTGATTTTACAAAAAAGAGGCAAACTAAATGATACATATACTGATATCCTTCAAACAACTCCTACTGTTTCTTTTGCAAAACTAGGATAAAATGAGTTCTTATACAATTCATTACAGAGCCTTTTACTCTACCACAAAGATTGATCTCCTATGTCCTAATAAATCCATGGCCAAGAAGGCAGCACCAGGGAAAACCTGCTGACAAAGACTGTTTTGCTTTGCAAACCAAGTCAAGAAAAGTGTTTGGGTCCAGCTGTCAATTACCTGACCTTACAATGAGAAGGCACAAACTATCTGCAATGCTTCTGAAAAGGTCAACAATTACATTGGTAAATGATTAAGTTATGCTTAGAATTAATGACTGGGGGGATATTAGTGGTTTTGATTACAAGAAAAACACAAAAGGAGATTCGAAAGTGTAACTTCCTCTTTTACCTGCTGTTAAAGGATAGTTCCTTCTCACTCACCACATTAGAAAGCTGCCTTTTGCTTTTATCACCTCATCCTTAACATGAATTTTTTTTAACAAAAGAAGTAGTAATAATGTATGAAACCTTAGGCAGTTAGAACAAAAATCTTCCTTATGAACTGTACTGACTTTCTATGTTAAAACAGGCCACAGAATTTAATCATACTATTTTAACCTCAAACCCAAGATTTATGGATGGCTAAAGCACTGTGTGCTTCCAGGGAAATGATCAGGGCCTTATGTGAGGATTTTGTGCAACAGAGTCTACTACATCCCTTGATAAGCTGTTCCTATTTAATTGTATCATTAGAAAACTGCATCTTATTTCTACTCTGAACTGATCTAGCTTCAGCTTTTAGCCATGAGAATCCCCTTAATCTACCTGACAAAGAACCATCTAACTGTCAGATACCTTTGCCCTGTCTAAGTACTTACAGACTTATCAGGTAGCCTCTACGGTCTGTTGATAAACTAAATAGATTGAGCTTCTTTAAGTCTTCCATTCTAAAGCTGCTTATCCAGGCCTCAAATTAATGTAGATTTTTTCTGAACTCCTTCCAGTTTTTCCAACACCAGATGTGGACATGAGAACTGGGATACAGCACTTCAATAAAGCTGTATAAAATGTAGCAGTATTCACCTCCCCCTACACTCCCAGTCATGCACTTTCAGCCTCCTTCAAGACTACTTTGCACAAGGAGTAACACTTCAATTAATCAACTCTCAAAAGCAATTCTTCCATCTCTACTTACATTCTATCTAGTTCTTCCAAATATAAAAAAAATCAGAATGGACCAAGTTTACTTGTTTGCTGTAAAGAAAAATGTATGTATTTTTAACCCCTATTGCATAAGCTCCAAGTATGATGAAATGTATAAATTCAGTGTCTGTATTTTACAAGAGAAAAACTGCAGAGAAAGATTACACTGCAATCATGTAATAGTTACCCAATTTAAAGCTCCCTCTTTAAACTACTATTTCATTCAATAAACTCAACATTTACAACCTATTTTGCACTATGGCATTCTGATGCTTACTTATATATTCACCTCTTGAGGCGCTGGGTGGTCACAGCAGGTTTTATTCTCAGCAAAATCCAGTGGGCACAACGAAAAATTGCTTCAGGCTAAAGTCAGTGTTCTTCCAGACAAAAGGCAGAGCTGCAGGCTAGTCATGGAGGATTTGCTAATGTTATAAATCTACCCATGTAGTGAAAATTAATTGCCAGTTATAATCTTCAATTATTACTGTATCACCAGCTAGTTCCCCTTCCTATCCTGAAGTAAAATCATGAAGTATCTAGGATGACCATTTTCACAACACAACAAAAAGAAAACTGCCAAAAAAATCCAATTAGAGATTATAAAATCATATCCTATCATATCTGGTAAAGTCCATGGTCCTCACTGGTAGAGCAGGTGCAAAAAAGATGACAGTAATGTTTGCACAGAAAAGAAGCAAGTGACATCCAATTCTGCCTTTAAGTAATTTAAAAATTATTGAAAAGCACCATACTAGAATATGTGGTGACTTACTAAAATATAGTGAAGTACTGCTATGGGTTTTTGCTGTAATAGGAATTGACCTATTCTTCTAAGTGTGGCTTGGGTAACTGTTCTTTGAGAGAAAGATAAACCTCAGCAATATATTTTGAAGTACGTCAGTCCTTACTTTAATGTAAGTAAATGTAATGTAAGTAAAATTTGGTGTAATGTAAATAAAGTAATGTAAGTAAAATTTGGTGCCAGTGGCAGCATCGACTTTTGAAAAACACTAAACAGAGTGCTAGTCAATAAAGCCTGCCACAACCCATCATAGGGAAAGGTAATGTGCTCTGGTATTCTGCTTTTTCTTTTTCCCCCCATAAATAAATACATTCTATTCTGTATTCTCTTTGTAATCTAGAAATAAGGCATCGTTCCTTTCCTTTCAAAATTGTTATGCAACAACATACTTCAGTGAGGACTGGATTATACCCCATGAGTAGGGAATAGTAGCTTTTAGTGTTCTTTCAGCTAATTCCAGTGCAGGTATGATTGGTCTTCCAGCAGCAGCAGCCATGTTTGCCTATCCTCTTTCAGTGACAAAAAATTTCCACACATAGCTGGTAGGACACCTTGGGCCACTTCACAAAGAGAGGTGATCTACAAACATCAGTAGTCAACTTGCTTCTTCTCGTGACTTCTTCCTATCCATTCATTCATTCCCTCTGCCTTTCCTCATATTGACATGAATCCTACTACATACACTTCCCCTGGATATATACACACCATCCTGATTATTACTCAAAGCAGGTTCAATATAATGATTTTGAACACAGGGAAAGTCTCTCCCATAACATCACAACACTAAAATGAGAAAGCTTTTTAAAAGCACTTGTTCCGCATATTGTTTTCATAGCACACTATGCTTACACATGGTATGTCAGAAATCTGCCATGGAAAGCCCACATTGAAAGAGGTTCTCCTAAAAGAAATTAAAACTTCAGAGAAATTTGGACACAAAATTTGGAAACAAAAATTTTGACACAGGCCTATTCTAAGGTAGATAGTCAAGAACAAGAGTCAAAACAGTTTAGAATTTTGCATGTCACTTACTCTTCAATCCTGTAATATACAAACAAATAGGCAGAAAAGAACTAATACAGAAGAAAGAGTGTAAAAGAATGACAAATGTTGTTGCATACACAATGTGTTAGTTTCTCTTCACTTTCTGCCTATAGTAGCAAAACTAGGGCACTATTCAAAAGAACAGATGAGGCTGAAGCCTAATAATAAAGGGAATGTTTAAGTATTTGGAGAACAGAGGGCATGTTTAGGGAACAGAGTTAAGTAAGATTAAGATTTATCTTTCAATATTTATGTTATTTTTGCAGTCTGGCAATTACAATTAGTTTTGCTTTCCAACTCCGAGACAGTAAGACAATATTAACAAAACAGGGAGAGTTTATTTTTACAAATGAACTGCTTTCACTAGAAATCTGTTCTGTATGCTACTTTCCTGTGTGCTATACTATCAGCTTTGATGCCTCCTTCCTCCACATCAACTAATTATTCTCTACCTCCTTCAAATTCCTCCTTAAAATAGCTCACTGCATGAAATTGTTCAACATTCATAGACTGATTTTTGTCTTCACAACATACACTACTTATAGTTTTGTCTGAAATGTATTGGAGGCTTTCAGAAATAGAGACGATATCTTACTGTTCTAAAGCCAACACTTATATACGTTACATCATTTGAACATACATGATACATCTCTTCAGAACTTTTCCAAATACACACTTAATTGCAAGGAATTAAAAAAACTCAAAACAAATGAAAAGCCTACAAGAACTCCAGCAGTGGATATACTCTTACCTTCCAGGAAAGCGATAAAAGTTTACAATACCTTTGATTTGCCAAGGAGCTTGGAAAACAAACAGAATAGTGACAGGCATCTTGAAAAGCTGAAAGAATAATGAATGCCACTCAAATAAAACTCGCAGCATCGCCTCCTTGAGCAATGCAGTCAAGAATAATTTTTTTTGATGAGAAAGAAACCCAAAAATATGTAAAGCTGCATTACCTCTTTCAAAATTTAAATACCTAAAAGGCTTGGTAATGTTCACACCCAGTGTGTTGCGAGTTATGAGAGAAGCTGAAGAAAACTTACACCAAGCACAGAATGTTCGAAGACTCTATTAAAAGCTCTATACACACAGCTCACCATAATTTCAAGAGCTGAAATATTTTTCCTCCCATTTCTCCTCATGTTTTTCCATTGCCATGCATTCAGTTTCTTAATATATTTGCCCAAGGTTCTCCAAGTTCTCTAAAAAGCCAAAAATACAGCAAAAGCATGAATACAATCAGAACCATAAAACTTCATGATAGTGCACAAAAAAAAAATCACCTGAGAGACCCTGAAAAGAAAATTTGAAGACTTTTTTCTTTCCCTGTTTTCTCAGCACCTCTGCATGGTGACGTGTATAAGCTGCTGGGATGACTGAACATTGATAACATACAGGGACATGCAGAAAGTTGCTTGGGAAAGGCAGGCAAGGTAATGAATAAAGCCTTCCAAGTCAAAGGATCAGCTCAATGCTCTGCACGTGAAGGAACAAATCTCCCCCACAGCATTTTCCTCTTCTTTAAACAGATGTTTAGATCTACTAAAGAGATGTGAAAACCTAGGATTAACTTCTTAGACACTGAATGACATGAATGACAGCCATTCCATGTAACCCCTCTAAAATTACTATGTCCTTTCTCAGAGAAAAAAAAAAAAAAAAAAGTGCTGTATCATAAAGCATGCCTGCCTGTAGCATGTAGACAGGAACAAGCTGCTTTGCCCTGCAAGACAAGCAAAAGCCATACAACCATGGTTACTGCAGCACCACGCCCAAGCTCTCACGATACACCCTGAGCAGTACGACATTACCGGGGGCCCAGTCCACGATAATGCAATCCCGTGGCCTTGTCTCAGCTCTGGAAGCAGGAAGCACAAGTCAGTATCAGTATGTAACAAATCATGTAGATATATTATCTAGTTATGATGCACTGCAAGGAACAGAATACTTTCATGTCCATCATGCTATGTGATAGATATGATCAGACACTCCTCTCTCCTTGAAGAGCTTTATTTTTTGTGATGGTTTTTGCTCTGCTTGCCAATACCAGGTCCAACTTCACCAAGCCTGAACTCATGCTCATCTTAAACATCCATTTTCTTCTCTACGTTCTCGCCTGTCCTAGAATTTGCAGTGGAAAAAAGAACCAGTCTGAAAATGAGGTTATTGCACATTTTCTCTCTCTCTCTCTCTCTCTCTCCTGCTGCTTACTAATCTGTGCCATTCCTCCAGTTGAGCTGAACCCACACCTGCAATTTCAGCCTTTTTTCTTCCTACTTTTGACTCACTCCTCAAACCTTTTCTTTTGTATCTATTTCTTTCTCTGCAATAGAATGCAAATATTTATTCCAAGAGAAAGCGAGAAAACATAATAACCATTTCACATTCTCCCTTCCCACTCTCTTTCTCTCCCTTATAGCTCTCCCTTCTTCCTCGTACAATAGAGGTAAAACTCATCTGTCCCACTCTCTCCTTGCCTCACTTGCATGAGCCCATACCTCACATCTCCTTTCTCCTCCTGCTCTGACAGAACAGCAGGACAGCCAATGAATCTTTTCTGTGTTTGGAAATCTACTTCTGACCCCTTGATTCTCTAACTGCACTACTCTTCCTGTCCTTCTTTCACCTCTAAGCTTATTATGTTCTGTTTGATAACAAATTACACTTTTGTCTATAAATTCAGCGTGAGTTTCCTTCATCTGTCCCTTGCAATATAGTGAAACTATTTTCACTAAAATGTCTAAAAACCTTTTACTATTGCAGTATCACAAATTAATAATTTCCATCACCCATAACCCTTGTGCATTCTTCATAAAAATTAAATGCCTTTCTCCTTTTGAAGCATTCACTCTCTGTTTCCGACTTCCATGACTCTCCCCTCTCCTACTGTCCATCCTTCTTGTACCAATCCCTTCACAGAGTATTGGCAGTCTCCTTATTCTTCCTTTGTCTTCTAGCAGGTCTCCATTGAGCTGTATCTTTTGCTACTACTTTTATGTCTGAGAATTTTACATTGTTCCTGAGAACAGGTCTTAAATACAGTAGATTTACATCTAAACAAAAAAATCTCATTCTATCTGACACGTCTTGCCACTGAGTAGCTGTTAGCTTCAGCTCAAAACAGCCAGAACAGAATTTAGATCTCACCACTCCTACCCTTTTTTCTCCACCTCCTCTCTGGATCACCCTGGACAGCATAATCAACTCGTCCATCATTCGGATAAAAAACACTATGATAAACTAGTATGTCATCTTTGCCAGTAGCTTCTCTGTTAAACCATTCATTCAGGTTACAGCTAAATCTAAATGATTCTTCTTGTCTTGCATCCCTAGGACAAAGTCTTCTCTAAACATCTTCAGAGCTAAAGGTTTGTCTGGGCCTTCACCTCACATTAGTTGTATTTTCTTATTTTAAATGTTGACAAACGTTATCCACCTTGTTCACACTGTTCCAAAAGCTCCTTCTCCTATACTCTCATACTACTTTACTCTCTGCATCCATCTATGCACAATCCTCCATTACAAATTTGAATTTGGGAACAACTCATCTTTGCCTTCCAGTCTCCTCTGTTTTATGTACACTAAACTGTCCACATCCTACTTGCTGTCACACCATTTGCTCACATTTCTAATTGGTTCATGGCATCAGTATCCATTTATGAAGCTTTCAACAACCAACCTGCATTTTCATACAGGCCAATTTCCACACCTGAGTAAGGATACCTTCCAAGCTCTTGCAAAATTACTTCATTGCCATCCAGATATCACTTTAAAGCTTTCCTTGTTACAGTTCTAAGAAAGTCACTTTAGTTTAGGCTAAAGTCAACCACATTGAGAAACTAAGTGCTTTTGTTTGTCAATATTAAAACTCCTGCTTCATCATACATTAAAAAATTAGTTCTCTGCAGCACAGTTTCACAACACACGCAAGTACACACCCTTCCTCCCTTTGCTGGTATCCAGCAGAGTAGCATCTTGTGCCTGATGGGGCTGCTAGGTGCCTCAGCTAGGCATTAGGATCATGCAAATAATAATACTGCCTCCCTAGTCATTGCAGTAACAGATCAATTACTTATATTCTTCCAGATCATTGTCCTCTGACTATCTCCATTATCAGACCCAAACAAACAAGGCTCTGTCGGTGTTTGCTGTGGTGGCATGGGTCCAACAAACTTTTTAGATGTAAATCATTGTACCATTCTGTCTCAGTAAAACATAACTAAAAATATCTTAAGAAAGATATGCTATCACATGATAATCTACCTAATCTTGACAATCACTAGTGGCCAGCCTGAAAGCCACCTGAGGACAGGATACTTATCAGAGATTAAAAAATGAACACACAGAAATTATTTACATTTCTTTAAATCTCAGCTTCCATTCTGGCCATTTCATCTCAAAATGATGACAAGCTCAAGTCACCTTATTCTCTTACTGGAGAGGTCCATTCCCACCCTCTTTTGTCTTGCTAGAGAAGAGAATTTTGATCCAGCAAACTTCTCAACAACTACTGACATGACATTAGCATTGTTCAAATATAACTTCAAATTCACAGACTCTGCCTGACCCCTATGTCTAGTCCCTTGCAGTAGGAAAAGGAAGAGAAAGAATGACTGGACAGAAAACATAAAACACTGTATAATATAAACAAATATAAACAAAATAAGGAACATAATGATCACATAGAACCAAACCCTATGAACTCTTGCCCTTTGCCAGTCATTCTCATGTATTGATGCTACTTCACCAGTCACTCTTCTGCCTCTTCTGCTGAACACCTGTTCCCAGGGAACGGAAAGGGAAGCCAGCCTAACCCCCTGTGTACCACGCGCAGCTCTGTCACAATACAACTGCTTCCGTTTTATGGATGATTCAGGAGGGGCCTGCAGATTAAGTGAAACTGCACTAGACATACTGGAACCAGCAGTTGTGCAGAACCTGGAACTTCTGTTGGCAAGTTCTTTGCTACTTCTGGCTGATGCTCTTTCTGATCTAGGAAAACTCCCCTTCTCTTTTGCCAAACAGCACACACTTTGTAAATACATGAACACAGAAATTAAAAAGTTGGAAGACCAAATAAATGTAAATTCTAATTACTGTCAAGAAAGCAGAGAGATAGGAATAGGTGTTGGGCTTAAGCACTGTATTATTAATACAACTTGGTAAAACATGAAATTGAATTACTGAATAAGAAGCAAAACATTTCAGAAATAAGAAAGACATTTCTATGAGCACAAGACCAAGAGCAATCAGAAAACTCACTTCCCCCGCAACATCAGTGGCTTTCAGGCATGACTTTTTTTAAGCCATACAAAAAGTTATGTCAAAACCAGTTCCTTAACATCAGCCATAGAAAGGGACACAGAAAAGAAAAAGATAGAAATTATTCATGCCATAGTTGGTTTTTCTCTGTTTTGTATCAGTTGCAAGTAGCTGTGCTGGATTCTTCCTTCAATTTGAGACAGCTTAGTCAGCTGCATAACACTGCGATAAAAAACTGGGCCATTTTTACTCTCATAGCATCTACCCCTCTCATCCAGCAAGAGAACCACCAAAGACTTCTTGCTATAGACTTGCTAACAGACCTCTGTCAAACACCCTTACTGTCATGACAGCATTTGCCGAGGGGTTTTTTTGCATATTAATTACCTAAAGACACCAGCTTCACCTGGCATCCTGCACCATTAACTCCTGAATCAGCTTTTTCAAAGACAAGCTGAAGAAGTTCAATTTGGAAGACAGAAAGATCCAGCAACTTAATTATGTCCATACAAACCAATAATCTTTCTTGCTAGTTATTCCAAAATCACTCTTAATAATGAATAGTCGTGGCATTCAGATCAGCTTATACTCAAGTTAACTCTTTAAGAAACATTCATAGCAACAATACTATTTTTACTGAAGGTAATCCTTCTTAGTAATTCATGCAGTGACTACCAGAAACTTTTGCTTTGACTACCAGAAACTTATGCTTTCTGCCAACAGGACTCCTGTGATTCACAACTTAAAATGTAATTTGAAATGTTTTCTATAGGAGTTTCCACTGCTTTAATTTCATTCATACACCTCAGCCTTGGTTAAATGGCTAGTATTTTTTTGCCCAAAGGTAAAACAGAATCTGATAATATCCTAATTTTTAATTAACTAGAAAAAAAAGGTATATTTCAAAGAAATTACTCCATTTTACAGTGGAAATAATTCAGCTCTTGTGTAATCTATTTTTAACACACAGAAATCTATATTTCATCTATAAACTATTAACTACATACAGAGGCAGATCAACACGAAAACACACACGTTTGTATATCTAAATCAAAATTAGACACACAAAGTCATTTACTTTCTGTAGTGACAGCAGGGCCTAGGGCACCCTCTAGTAAACACATAAATTTCCCTCTTTCTCAAGTCTGGTTATAAATTACAACTAGTAGAAAGAATGTCAGAGACAGATCCTTAGTGACAGTGCTGGCAGTTGACAGGGAATCACACATGGTTTCCCCACACATAATCAAAAAAAGGTACCTTAAACAACAGGAGATCTAACCTCTTCAGAACAACTGTTGCACAAATAATGCACTTCATCAAGATATGTGAACCTAACAAAACCAGTTTTTTTAATGAAGTCATTTACAGTACAACAGTTTTAGATGCATATTCAAAAACATCAAAATCTTGATTCAAAACACAGAATACCTGATCAGAAAGCCTTACCATTACTCCACTCCTTTTATCCAGTGTGTGGGATGAAGAACTAAAGGACAGGTTTCAGAAAATAACTATGTAACTATGAAGATAAACTACAATTCTGACTAAATTTTCTGGGCACTATCATACATGATGTTTCATTCTTCCTCTGTCATCATTCCTTGAAACACATTAAATGAGGTGACAGCCATAACCAGGAGACATGCCACTCCCCTGCAGAAGCTATCCATATTAAAAAAAAATAAAAACAAAAAAAAATCAGAGCCAGATATCATATATAGAACTGATTAGTCACACATCAGAATGCACACCAGAATTCAATCCCACTGTCATTTTTCATCCTAAACAAAGACCCCAAGGGGACCTCTGCTTACTGTTCTTCTTCTCAGCATAAAGATAAGAACGGTAAGAAAAAGTTTCTCTCGAAAACAGCCACAGTTTTGCTATTTGCAAATTGCAATTGCCCTGCCAAGTCTCAGTTTTTTCACTCATCAAGCACCACAGAATATTACATGTGTTTAAGAATCAGTATCTCTGGAAGATTATATTAGCTTACGGAGAAGAGACGAATAATTACACAACATTCAACTCTCTCTTTTGCCCACCGCAAAACCAACCCCAAATCACCAACTGTGGCGGTCTAAATTCAATAACCTCACTTCTTTCTTTTTAAGTATGTGTTTAAAACCTTATTATTATTTTCTTTCCCTCTCAGCCCTTTCTAACATTCCCTACTACCACAAGAAGGTGGAAGATGAAGGTGGTAAGTAAAACAAGAATGTTTTTATTCTTTTTTGTTTAGTATGTTTTTAAAGGAGACAAATAGCACCACAAGCAAACCACTAGTAAACAAAAAAATAAATAATAATTTAACTCCACTCTCTATGCTTGCATTAACCAGCCGGTTTTGTCTTCTCTTCTTTCACAATCTGCCCATAATAATTTTAGTTCTCTTCCTCTTGCTTTTCATAAAGTAGAATGTTATATGTCGCACACTTTTCCCCCCTATAGAAATGCTCCCTACCACCATCTAACCTCCTTAACTTCTTATTTTTCCAACAAGAATACTAAAATCATCAATATATTTTTCTGAAGAATTAAAAAGATATTGAAAGCAAAATGAATCTGTATCCCTTTAATTTTGTTTTTATGTTGCCAAAGGATTTATCAAAAAACTTTCCATCAGATATTTGTGTGAGAAGTCAAAATGGGAAAAAATATATTGTAAACCATTATCCAATACATTTAAAACTCCAGTTCACACGCGTAATCATAAAGTAAAACGGTGAAGTCTGGGGTGGAACAAAAAAAATCTCTTAACACAAACTCAGAAAAACAATCAGAATTTTTTAACTTCAATAATACAAACGCACTGAACTGGGAAACTGAAGTTGACTATGAAACCAAGTATCCAGACATAGACCTAAATTCCATAGGTCATATTTAACTCTGCTGTAATTCACAAAGATACACAGGATATCTTTTGCTCCTTTACAGCCTGTGTCTACCTGCAAACACTCAATGCTTGCACATTACTAAACCAATTATTAATACAAGTTCTGTACATGAAACCTAAATAATCCCATTCTTCCATTATTTTGTCAAATATTGTATAAAGTAAAATACGAGCCTCCAAAATTAATTTATAATAATTTACAGGTTATGGCTGATAATAACAGAACACACTACCTGACTCAGGCACACAGTAACTGTGATGTTTTACAGAACACAAACTCTCAAATACAGACTTCTTTTAGTATGCCTCCTCTCTGCAAGAAAATCTTCAATTCTTCAAATATGCCATTCAACCTTTTAGAATTCAACATAAATTCTAAATGCTGCTCTAATTCTGATAACCTCTCTTTTAGCTAAGTTGGTTGCTTAGTAGTGATTTGTCAGATAAGTTACACAATACTGTTTCTGTTTCCTGATTAGATAAGCAGATAAGTTTTTTGGGTTTTTTTTTTTCTGGCACAAACATTTATGTATAAAATTTCTCCTTTTCTGTGAGCTCTTGGAACTTTGTAATCCCCTCTCTACAAATCCACACGCCAGTAACAGTCAACTATGGACAGACTGCACTTGCTATAGGAAAACTCAGAATAAGTGTCAGCACGCAAAAAGCAATTCTGTCTAGAAAACTGAACAAACATTCAGGAAATTTCTCTCCCTCTATGCTACCTACATATACACTGCAGAATAAAGGAAAGCAGTGAGCAATACTTCTGTGTCTTTACTTTTACCCTTAATATGGGGCACAAGGCCTCAATGCATCTCTTGCATTACAGAAATGAAGAGCACAATCAGACTGTGACCCCTCCTCCCAGGGACACAACCCCTTGGGCCGGCAGAGACTCGGCAGGCAGTGTTCCTACCCCCCACCTCCAGGAAATGCTGCCTCCCACATCCCCTCCTAGGCCAAAGTGAGGAAGAAGAGCAGCCTACCACTCTAAACACACATGGTACACAACCAGAAAGGAGCCAGAGAAGCAGGGATCAAGCTAACTGGAAGCACTTTTTGCCACCTGCCAGCATTGTTTTCCTTCAAAACCAAAGTGAAACCATGACCTTGTCATGGTCTGAAGACCAACATATTCCCACTCTTTAGCTCCCACTATGCTCTGCACACAGTTTCACTCACCTAAAAAGCCCTCCTGCTAAACTGCTTACAAAGGAATGGCAGCATAAACCTGGCCACATCAGCTAAAGATGATGTGCAGACAAATATGAGAAGAAGTAAGTGCAGAGAGATCAGGTTTTACACTACCTTTATCAAACAGGACAGTCATTTTTGATACTTAAAATCCTGTCCGTCTGTCGCCACTGGTTACTTGATACAAGTAGGTTACAAGTAACATTTGATTTTTCTAAGACACCACTTACAATCTCCTGGCATCACAGATGCCATTAAAAAGGTCTACTCAAGTTGGTAAGATTGTAAAAAAAAGGAATTGGGTTTTATATTCAGTCCTAACATAACCACAACCCTCATCTATGAACAAAGCATGTAAAAAAATGCAACAAATGGTAAAAAAATGTCACACAACACATGAGCAAGGTCAGAGTAAAAGCACAAGCATTTCTGCAAATACATGAAAAACATTTCCTGCAGACCAATCTAACTCTTGACATTTTTCTCCACTTTTATTAATAAGGACTGGGAGGCCCAAGGAAGACTTACAGTGGGTGTTCAGACACACAGATGGGTGTGGTGAAAACACCTGTATTAACAGGCTGCCTAAGTGAATACAGTAGAAATGTTTCAATACATACTAATTTATTCAAACTTCATGGAAGTTCCTTCAAAGTGATCTAACACAAGTTACTACTTGAAAGCAATAATATCCCTAAGGCTTTTTATTTTCTAAATATAACAGTCAATTTTGGGGTTTTTTTTTCATGGTATTATGACATAAGTACTATAAAAGCCAGTAAGTGCTTCACACCTGTCATGATCATAATGTCAGCAATGACATTATGCTTTGTTTGGAAGTAATTTTTCTGGATAGTGAGTTTAAATAGCGCTCCTTTGATGGAGTCTCTGTCCCCCCCACCAAAACCAAACAAGACTGGAACTGATAATTTAAACTGAATCTTTCTAGGAAACAATTTGCATATTATGTATAGTAGAGTAGTAGAGACTCTACAGTCTTTATGTCCCAAGCTTATAATATGAATTTGTGTTCAAGGACTTCTGCGCACAAAACATTTTATCTCGACAAATTAAGCTCCTTATGAAGGCACAGCTGAAGTCGCAAAATTATTGTTTAATTATTTTTGAGTCAACATTACTGACAGATGTACAGAGCCTTGAACCTTTTACCTATAAATAAAAACTACATGAAAATCCCAGTTCTGCTGCTAACTTATCTTTGGGCAGAAAAATTAGAGAGATTCAGGCACGTAAGAATCAAGATAGGAACACAATCAAGCTTGGCATCTCTGTAAAGGTCTTTCAAAAAGGAAGTTTTATGGTATTTTAAATAACTTTCATGAATACTCCATGCAATTTTATAGTTTATCACACTAATCTACATTACTCATTAATTCATTCCTTTTTCAAGAGCTTGTTTAGAAAACATAAGATTCCTTTGAGCTGCCAAGATGCTCAAAATCGAACGCATGTGTAATGACAACTGCAATGTAATGAGAAACTTAACATAATTTCAGAATATATATTATGACATTACAGGTAATAGCGGGATTTCTCTCACCATGAGTAAGTCACACCAAAGTTTAACTGTGATGGGATTGTTCATTATGAACTGACTTCCCAAGAAGTATCTCCCAAGACAGGGAGGTTGTGTACGTAAAGTGCTTTCTTAACGAACAGAAACAAACACGAAGCTACTCGAAAAAGCGTCCTGAACCATTTCACTAGTTGCACTATGTGTTACCTCAGCATGATGTTAATGATACACATCACAAACAAAATGTTTCTCCTCTTGAGGCTGACAGAGCTCTGACAGGCCTGGCATATTGGCAAATACCACTAACCTGGAATTTGCCTGCTCACACTGACAGTACCAGAAGAACTCATGGCCCAAATTACTAATTTTATTTATTTTTGCATAATATGCATGGGTTAGTGTAACCTAAGATAATATTTGATGCTGGCTGCTCAGTTGATACACTCAGCACTGCAAATGAAGAATAAAATGCAATTTGAGCTAAAGTGAATAAACTTAAAGATTGTAACAAACCCTTTCTCACTGCAAGGGAAAACATCTTTACTAAGTTTCTAATAATAATATAACATTTAAAGTTTATATGCTTATCTTCACACAAGCAACTGGAATGTTGCACCAAGGGACAGGGTCCACAAAAAAATCCAATATGGCCACTGACGTGTAGTTGTCTTTAGCCTCAAAATTGTCTTATTTTTTACCATGTCTGTCAGTTGCATGTATACACCTGTTATACCCGTACTTCAAAAGAAGTTGACACAGTGATAGTCATCTGCATGTATCCAACCCTGAAACGTTCTTCACGGCAGGGAAATCCATATGCTATCAGACCACCCTGTCAAGGCCAAACCACAGTCATTCACAACCACCAAGAAACAGACAGGTAGAGAGGTGTGCCAGCACTATCCACTTACCTTCTTTATTAAGCCTCATAACCTCCCTGCTTTTTCCACCCTCCTTTCCAGTCTCTTCCAGATCTACACCTGCAGAAGAGAAGCAGAGTCAGGAAGCACCGAGGGCCCTGAGGTGTGCATTTATTGTTTGGCGAGGAGAGGAGGAGAGGTGAGGAGGTGAGCAGTGTTTCTATTTGCAACAGCAAAAGCACAATGGTAGGAGCATCTGCCAGGGAGCGGAACCGCCGGGCCCCCCGCGGCAGCACCCTCGCCCCCCCCTCCCCGCCCGCGGCATCCTCCGACCCCTCCGCGCATCCTCCCCCTCGCCCCCTTCCCCCACCGCGGCGCCGGCCCAGCGCCGCGGGGCAGCGGCACGGCAGGCGCGGCGCGGCGTGCGCCTCCCGCACACATGGCACGGGGGCTCGGCCGAGCGTCAGCTGAGCGCCCGGGGGGGCGGCACCTCCCGGCCCCGGCGGGAGGAGGGAGGGGAGCGGAGAGGGGGGGGCGGCCCGGCCGGACCCCGGCCCCGCTCCGGGGGGAGCGGCGTGCGGAGCCGGACCGCGGCCGGTCCCTGCCCTTACTGTGCGGGGGGGCGGCGCCGTGCGCGTGCGGGGGGGCGGCCTCCCGCACCCAGGCGGCCCAGGGCTGGCCCAGGAACGCCTCGGGACTGGGCACGGGCCGCTCCAGGGCCGCCATGGCGCCGCGCCTGCTCCTGCCTCCTTGTTGCTTTTCCCGTTTCCTTCGGCGGCGGCGGCGGCGAGCGAGCGAGCGAGACACGGGATTCGAGAACGCCGCACGTCATCCTCGGGACGTTCCGCCGCCCACACGGGGGTAGTGTCAGCCCCTGCTCCCTATCAGATCGGGCTCCCCGCCGCACAGCGCGCATGCCCGCGCCCCCCGCGCCTGCGCCCCGCGCCGCCGGCACCGGGCCCGCGCCCGCCCCGAGGGGCGCCGGACCCGCGCAGCCCCCGAGCTGCCCCTCCGGCACCGGCCCGGCCCGGCGGAGCGGAGCGGGGCCGGCGGCCCGGGAGCCCCGCCGGGAAGGCGCAGCCGCCGGCCGTGTGCGCCTCAGGGCTGCGCGCCCCGCGTCTCGCAGCTCCCCGCAGTAAGTCCCTGGGACGGGCTCTCGGTAACTGCGGCACGGCCCCTCCGCGCCCCAGCGCGGCCGCGAACCGGACCCGGAGTGCGGGTTTGGGGCTCCCCCGCTCCCCTACTTCCAGCTGCGCTCTTGTGGATCACCTATAGCCACAACCACAGCCATTTTGTTGTCCGAATACTGCCTGATCTGTAGTAGGCTTCGTTTGTTTGCAAATGGGATTTTTTTTCTCGTTTTGGTGTTCTAGGCTATGGTACAGCAGCTCTGAACTCGCAGGTCCGGCTACTCAAACAATAGCGAGGTTTTCATCTCGCTCTACATAACCTGTGGGGCGTACATGATTTTAATTTAGGATAATATAATTTTTGCTTATTTCACCATTAAGGTAAGAATAGAAAATAACTGTGAAAATTTTTATACTCAGTATACCTGCTCTGGATTAGGAGTTTCAGCATAATCCTGTTGCTTCAGCTCACACCTCTTAAGCCAAATATAAACGTTCCCAATGAAGAACTTGGTTTCATTTAAGCAGCTTCACATATCCCTCACGTAGTGTCTTTCATACAGCTCTGCAGCCCCTTTAGGGATGGTGATGACTGAAGTTAATGGCTCAACAGACACTTCTCAGGGTGGTGAAGTGAGCTTTGCGTGGTCCAGTCCCCATCCTGTATCTTTTCCCAGACACTCGTTCACATTTTGCTAGTTCAAACCATTGTGAAGCAATACTGAAGCAGAGCATGGAATTAATGTGGACTGGGGAAAAAAAAAACAACCCTCCAAAAACCAAACAAACAAACAAAAAAAAAAACAAAAAAACTAAAAAAACCCCCACCAACTCCCCCCCCCCCCGCAAAAAAATAAAAACAAAAAACAAAACAAAACAAAAATCCCTAAACATTTTAGGCCTGCTCAAAGGTTGGAGCTGTGGCCAGAGGGAGAGGACAGGAGTTGCTGAAGTCAGCACTGCTGCCTGTCGAAAGGTGTAAGGTGCTACAGTCTAAAGTGGATTTAAGTAAATTTCCCACAACTTCATTAAGACTAAGCTCTTCACAGTGCTAACAGATAAAGATTTGGGGCAAAGGACAGACACTCTTGCCTTATGTATACTGTCAACACACTCCACCTCTTCCAAAAACTAACTGGAATATGCAAGTCCCATCCCTAATACCCAGAGGTGAGACTAAAAGCTTTCATTATGTATGGCCTAGCCAGAGTGCCTCCAGTCAAGTAAACATTAGCTACAAGAAACTTCAGTAGCATTATCAAAGAAGCAGAAAGCTCACCAAAATAACCCTTCAAATAAAATCAGGCAACCACAGCTGGCTTGTTAGCAGTCATCATGAAGCAGACAGAATGCATGACCTTTCATAGACTGCATAGGCATATGACTTTCATAGACTACATGTGGAATTTCCAGAAGCAGGAAGGGTAGTTGTGATGTAGCCCTGGCAAGATCTATTCAGGAATATTATGTGCAGTTCCATCCACCAGTTTAAATTAATCTTCCTACCAAAAAAACCCCCGATGCGTGGAAAGGGTTATGAGAAGGATCAGAGGAATTACAATTCTATCATTTGAGAAGAGTTTTACTTAATCTAACAAAATTCAGCTGGTAGTGAATATGTTTGATGTTTTTAATTATAAGGACACCTAATCATCAATGAGGAAATAAAAATAAAGAATAGGTATAAATCGCTTATGTTGAGGTTGAGACTGCCCACTATACTGAAAAACTCTTTGGTCAGGAATAGCAGGAATAGCAAGATGGAATTCCTTAGAAGGAGTGATAAATGACATGAACTGAATAGTCAACTGTGTTTGACACTTGTGTTCAAATTCACTGCAAGATAATTGAGCAAATGTCTTGACAGTGGCCAAATAGTCTCATAATTAGAGAAGTTAAACTGCACAGCTTATACCATAACTGCTGTGATTACCCAAGATGTGTATCTGGAGAGAAGATACAAAAGAAAGGCATGTGAGCACCTAGGAAATCCCCATCAATGAAGGGCAACATTAGATTTCAGGGAAGTATGGGTGGCCAAATGTCTAACTAGTATTAAATACTACCACAGGATACACAGGTAGTAAAAGAATTCCTAACCATACAACTGAGAAAAAAAGGGAGGGGTAAAGTATTTAATACAAGCTGCCTTAAACCAAGGGGGGCCGGGGGGGGATGAAGTGAAGAAACTTTCCAGCTGTAACACATGGCAGAGCTACATGCTGCTTACCATGACACACTGCAGAACTACAGACAAGTTTCTCAACAGAAACAGACCGTATGAAGGAAAATTAGCATAAAATCAAAGATTTAAGATGTAACAATTCCTTCCTAAAATAAACAATCCAGTAACTTACAGTTTAAGAGAAAGGTTTCCAAAGCCCTCCCCAAGGAATTTCTCCTCCCTACCTTATGTATTCAGGAACAACAGTATCATTAAACAAATGGTTCCACAATCAGAATCATAGGATCATTTAGATTGGAAAAGACCTTTGAGACCAACCATTAACCATAATTCCATCACTAAAACATGTCCCTAACTGGCACATCTACACATACGCCCAGCTTTCCTGTGATCAGCATCTTTTGTTTAAAAAGTGTGAGTTTTGCTTTGATTACATCTATGCTACCGTTATGATCTTCACCAAGAAATAACACCATCCCTGAGCAAACCAGCTGTCAGTTTGTCTCTGTTGTCTTGTAGGGTGCAAGTCCTGAAGCTGCAGAAAAATATCCTCACTTCTGCACCAGGACTTCTCCCCAAGAACACCTTTATTTCAGTCTACATCGGTGTCAAATGAACAAGTGTATATTGCATGGACAGCTGGGATTGTGCTCCAGAGCCTTATGGCAAAATAGGAAGAGAGCTGACCTGACATCCTAAAAGTTTTCCCATTGTTAGGAGTATAAGTAGTTCTGTCATATGAATGTGAACTTGAGCTGCAGCTTTACTGTAGCAAGACCATTCAGATGGTTTCTTCTTCTCCTGGCATCTGCTTCCACAAAATTCATAGAAAGACAAACCTATTTAAGACTTTAATTCCTTTTTCAGGTTTGTTTTTATTAATCAGTTGGGCCAAAATTTATGTGTAGGGAGAAAAAAAAAAAAGAGAGAAAGTCACAAACATGGTCACAGAAAACTTATTTCCTTAGGAATTTAATGAAAAAATCTGCACATATAAGTGTAGATTAAGCATCCTATGTTTTTTTTCCACCTGCTCACCAATACAGAAATTTAATTCTTCTATAACCTCGAAGAAGTCACTGTGCCACAGAAAAATAATTGAGTCAGTCAGGAAAGATCCTTTTTTCCCTCCCTGCTCCCTGAGGATTTTTTTACTTCAATTGCCAAGCAGAAGCTTCCTTTTTCTATGTGTTTTTTCAGAATTCAAGGTAATGCAGCCCTGGTTTTGGTTGCAGTTTCTTAACACTACAGTGATCCAATCATAACATGGTATTAAAAAGGTAAACTATAAGCAAATTATGGCCTTTAATTAATAAATGGCAAAATACAGATAAACCTCTAATCTTTTTAATCCATATATCATTGGTCTTTTAATAAGATGATCTCCAAATGCAAGCTTTTTGCCAAGTAACCAGAAGATAAAAATCATATGTTCCTGTATCTACTTATTAGAATCATAGTTAAAGACTTGGGCTTTATAAAAGTGCAGTAAAAGTTATGATATTAGAAGAGATCCAAAGCTGCATATCAATCTTTGGCTTATTTGGAGACCAATATTTTAATGTAATTTTCAGGATGTGAATGGGAAGACATGACCAACTAAAACAGCAATGCTCACATGTGGCTATCAGGAACATCATATGTAGTCACCATGTACAAATAAATGATATATTTTAACTTCAATTCTACTGTCATACACTGAGAAAATACCATGAGAGTGCTAAGGGTGTGTGTGTAGTCACAACAAGAAAATCACGTATACCTGGCAATACGTTCACCAGATGGCTTTAAACAGGCTACAGAAGTATTATAAAAAAACAGCTGTATAAGGCCTCAATATCATAACAACATTATAAACATATGATGCTTGTGGCAGAGTCATGATTTAAGCAGTTTGGAAGGAGATTCATAAGCACCTCCCAGGATCCTGTTGTGCAATGGATTTACCACAATGGTGGTTTTATCTTATATTGCAGAAATTATTACATAGCAGACAGTTTTATGAACCCAGGTATCTGCTTTGGTGGAAATGGAGCAGTAAATGAGTCACAAGATTTTCTTACAGATAGTCAGTGATGGAGTTTGCATAAGAAAAGCAACAGCAAAGTAGCTGGCTGTCAGTCACAGGGGTGCAGAAATTTTAATCCTTCAGCATTTTGAGGAGTGCAAAACTAACTTGTACATTCACCTCTGTGCAACCTATTTTTAAGATGGACTTTTACACTTGTGCTAATTTTAAATTTGTAGATTATCTATTTGCAGTCATCTGTTTGCAGTCTCTCTTTCCACAATGGATAAAAGAAGTTTCTATTTAATGCTACAGCAACACCTCAGGTTACCGGAGAAGTTTATATTGAAAAGGTGCAAAATCCACCAAATGCATAGTTTTGCATTTCTCTATTAAAACGGATTCTGAAACTTTTTAAATACAGTGCAACATTCTAGTATGCTAGTAATATCTAGTATGTGATAGTTAGAGTAGCTGAATTAATTAAATAAATTGGATGCTTTTTTAAAAGTCCTATATCTAGGGTTCTGTAAAAATATGTATACAGGATGGCCATTGCAACAACTCAGGAGTTAGCAAGCCAAATCTAGAAGCCACTATGAGCCAGTCTCCCTAGAGCCAGTCTGGCCAAAAGTGCAGTCCCTGTAATATTTCTGATCTCTCTGTAATTTCAGAAGGTGTCTCAAACATTATGAGTACCATCATAGCAGACTTGAGCTAGAAAATGGTATTAAATAGACATTTATATCAGAGAAATCTATTTTTAATGTCCTCTGAAATAACAGAAGGAAAAAAATCTGAATTATGCTTTCGATTCCATCTTAGCCAAAGAAACTAGCACTTAAAAAAGAAACAGTCAGAAAAAATGAAGAACTGAGAAAGAAATTAAAAGTGTGATACTCTTGTATCCCAGCAAAAAGTTGTTTCTCAAAAGATTGTTGTAAATTGCTTCACACAAAACAAAGCAATGCTTGAAACGCTACAGCAGCACTAATCAGATGAAACGGGAAATCTAAAGGGAGGTGTACTGCATGGGTTTTTGAACAGACAATGCACAATTAGGTAACTTATTACATTGAACTTTGGGAAGTTTAAAGAAAAAATGATACCAAAAGTAAGGGTACAAACTAGAGATGGAAATCAATAGTTACTGCACTTTTCAAACCCAAAAGAGTTATGCAAGCACTGTGAAAAAAATCTTTTTGCTCCAGTGCCTTAAAGTTTGTTCTAAACAATTTTTCTGAAGTGTTGGTTGTCACCTAAATGCATTAACCTACTACTGTACTGTCTTTTCCAGAAGATAAGTTTTCTTCTTTATTACCATTGCTGGAGTATATCTCATACCAAAGCTGGCAATGGTAACTATCAGTGTACCATTGGCCATCTTTGTGCAGAGCAGAGATGTATCCTCACTGAACTCCAGAACTTACCAATTGCTTCAGAGAAACAAAACAGTTTCTTCTTTTTTCTGCAACAGTTTCGGGTTTCAGCCAGGAGTCTCTGAAAATTCAGTTTCTGACCCATCTCAGTTGCCAATACTTCCTCTCCCTCAAAAACATTCCCCGTGTCTTGACCTCCACCAAACACCTGAAAATCCAGTCTCCGTGCTATAGTATAACCTGTATGAAACATGGATCTCAAGCTCCCTTCTTAAAACACACTACCCAGAGTCCTTGGTATAGCACTTCGTCAGCTGCTCTTGTGGCAAGAAACTGAGGATTAGACCAGGTCAGAAGAGTGCATCTACTGAAGAAGAGTGAGGACTAATGTGGATGTTTTGGAAATTGGAAGACATGAATGACAGAGTACTTGCCAGGCTAAAATTCAGTTTGCTTGTATTGACAGGTACCCAGGAAAGATCTCAGACAAATTGTTTTAAAGCATCATCACTGCGTGTTTCTTACTGCTTCTTAAAATTTTTAAACATATCTAGCACTGGTGCAGCAAATCACTTCTCTTATACTTACTAAATATTCATCAGTTTTGTTTGTTGTTTGGTTTGTTGTTTGTTTTTTTTATTTGAAAGAGATTTTTTGATAAATAATAGTAACGAATTAAAAATGATATTTTTATTAAAAAATAAAATAATATTCTCAAAGGCCATATCCAGATTTTAGAGGAAGGCTCTTAACTGTCTAGTTGGGACAGAAAGTAAGAAAGCTGTAGGAGTTCCCTGCATTTTTGAAAGACAGAGCAAACTTCTTTAGATTTTGAGATATAAAACCTCTTGGGGATGGAGAAAGTTACCTTGCCTCAGTGTGAACTCTGCTTTAAATTGTGTGCTGCTTCCCTGTGCTTTGCTCTCTCAAAATGCCCATGTGAATAACCAAAACCACAAAACATGAGTCCCCAAAGATCTTCACACATTTCTCGTTGAGGTAGGCATAGAAACATTCTTTCATTAAAAATTAAGTTTGCCCCAATGAATAATGTATATTATAACTTTCCATTCACCAGCCATGTTTGTGTGTGGTGGCAGCACACAACAGCAGCTTCCTGCCTTTCTGTCATTGCATTGTAGCCAATTTTCTCCTGTTCCTTTTCAGCACAGATGCCATACTTGTCCTGTTTGTATCTCTCCTTCTCCCAAACGCTTCCCTTTTCTGAATATTGTTCTCACTTTTCTGTTGCTTTTCCCTAACCTTGTGTGGTGTGTTTTCATCTCGTGCCAGATTGCTCCACTGGAACAGCAGTTTGGGGCCTGTTTTTCACTCTCAGCTACTCTCTTGCCACCGTCCCACTTGGGTCCAGCTGCCTCACCAGAGGTGATCATGTATTTTAATATACAATGCCTTGTTTTCTATCCCCTAGCTTGCAGTTAGGAGAATTTCCTCTCCTTTCCCATGTCTCCCTCAGTGGAGGGCACATCCCTCCCCATTCTGAATCACCTCTCCTACCAGTGAGCTGCCCCTTCCATCACAAAGCTGTTTGGAGTTGCCCTCTTTTCCTCTCCAAATGGTTCCTCTTGTCTTGAGGCACGTCCCCTTCTCCCCTCCTCTCAGCAGCCAACTCTCTTCTGCCTCTCCCTGGGAAGCCAGCAGTCCTTCCCCTGGCCCTGGCTGGAGTCCCTTGGCCTCAATGCAGGGGTCTGCCTCCTCTCCCATCATTTTCCACAAGTGCTGGTGCCCTGGCAGTCCCCCTGTCTCAGCAGCTCACTGATCCCAGCAGTAGACAGGGACTCATCTCTGGCAGGGCCAGGTGCCATGTGTGAGTGGGCTGAGGGGAGGCACCCACAGGTTGCCAGAAGATTTCAGCCTGGGAGGGATGTCCCTCAGTGTTTGGCAGTCACTCGAGTGTCCTTCAGCCTGGCTGTGAAAGTTTGGGACCAGCCAGAAAAGAGGTTAGAGTGAGAATCACACTGTTACACCTTTGGTAAGGTCACTTTTGGTCCCTGGATCAGTGGAGAGCAGAGAGGGCCCAGCCTGCTCACATGGCTCCCCAAGCCCTCTCTGCTTCTAGAAGCTGGCTCCAATCACATCTTGCTCGAGGTTCTGAAATGTTTTGCCAGTTGTTATGGTATGTCCTACTTCCAGCTTGTACAGGAAGCAGACATGTTGAAATCACAGAAGAAAGCAAGCCTGTTCATCTTGTATTTCTGGCTGACGCTGGAAGTGGAGTGCCAGAAATCAATTGTGTCTCATCTATTATACAGGGAATTCTCTTGTAGCTGTTTTCATCGTTGTGCTAACTCTGCAAGGAGCTTTGTCCTAGTAAGATTCCCATTACAACCTGTAAGAGTCAGATGTAGTATCTTCTGGTAAGCACTGCAAGTTCTGTACTCAGTCAAAATGGATCTCGAAGGCCTTAGCAGGAATTGGGGTATAGTTAGTGATGTGTTTGACAACTAAATGAACCCAAAGTAAAACCTATGTGTGATGTTTAAGCATTAACTTACATGTATAAACCTCACATGGGCTGCCCTGAACTTCTGTCATCAGACTTCACCTGACCTTTTACAAAGGCAATGTGGTTGCAGAGACCTGATGTGGATGGACCTCAGTTACAGTCTCACAGATCAAGTGAATCTTTTAATTAAATCCTCCTCTTAATGATAAAAATACATAGTCCTTTGTTATTTTTTGGAAACCTGTGGTTTGATGAGTGTTCCTGAGGCACTCTTTCCTTTAAGCAATCCAAGTATAAGCATACTACTAATACTGCTTTGGGTTTAAATGGAAACCATAGCTAGTAAAGAAGACAAAAGTTCTGACATCATTAAAAATATCCCATGTTACTTACGAAGGATGTATACTTCTGGAATGCCTGTGAGCTAAGACTGCAACATTGCAGGCTCAGATTAAGAGAGTCTTTGTACATCTTTGGCCATCAAACATTTTAACTGATTAATAACATCCAGTGGTACAGATCTGTGCATTGAAGCAAATCTTGTTTTGTAGATACTCTGCATGTGACATCTGGTATATGCAAAAGTAACAAGACCGATGAAAAGTGAACAAAAAGAAAAAAAATTAACTAAAAATCATTACAAAATTAGCATTTGAGAATCTTGTAATTCAACTTCAGATACCCATTTGATCCAAGATTATAAACAGAACTAGCTGCTGTTTCCCAAATCCTTTAATTGACAGAGAAAGAAGTGCTTTTTCTTTAGGAGACAGCAGGCATCTGTGGATTCCCTGTCTGTGTTTAATTATGCCAAATAATATATAACAATAATAATAGATGATTTGAAAATACTCAAATTCAAACCATTAATTAAGCATGAACTCCTCTTCCTCTTTCTATGGAATTGTAATCTCTTTCTGTGAATACTAAGCCTGAGCTCTTATAGTTTTACTTGCATTTATATTGATATTCAAAGATTCTGTAGTAATCTGATAATGCAATGCTTGTTTTTCCTTCTGCACTAAGAAGAGTATTGGTACTGCAGGTATTGGTGACTTCAAAATATTACAATTGTGGCCTGTGACATAGGAAAGCTGGCAAATGAGAATGCTTTATGTATAGTGGGCTGAAAAGTTTTGCAGCAGATTAGTTTTCTAAGCATATATTGACTGTCAGTTTTCTATAAAGAGAGGTGTCTACTCTTCTGTTTACAGGAGAGATGGAACCCTTTTTCTGTGCCCTCCCACATCGTCATAATTAGCAAAATTGATACAACTCACTGAAATCTATTAATAGCATAAGCAGTGGCATTTTATTGAGTAATGTGCTCATGTTGCAGTAGAGCTGGGTACTTCTGAATATTTCTAAAATTGTTTGTAACCAATGGAGCAAAACTTATGTCATGCTCTTATAAAAAAATACAATGTTAGAGGTTGTATGGAAGCAGAGTGAGTTTTGGTGGTGACAAGACCTAACATCAGCGCCTTGATAAACACAATATATACTAGCAATACAATAGGAATTGAAATTGAAAGGTAAGTCTACATTGGAGCGGTTAGAAATGTCTTGTATGTCTATGTATTACAGGTGAATAGAGCCATGAACCTGTGTCTTCTGGATTTGTAGAGAGAATAGCATCTCTGGGTTCTTAAAGTGCTCATATGAGGGTGAATTCCTCCATTTATTCAGGGTTTAATGTTTTTGCCTATGGAAATTTTTACATTAGCTGACAAAACCCCCTCAGTCTGTCTTTGTCAATCTGAATCTTAATGTAGCCAACTGTTCTGTTCTGTTCTGTTCTCACACTACATTTGTGGTGTAAGAGTCTAAGAGCATGCTGTGTCAGCCATGGGATTATTGGTCCTAGATTTTGTAAAATTTCCCATACGCATTTTTAAAACAACAGCAGATAATTATGAGAGTTGGCAGATGCCACAGACATAATTGTTTTCAGCAGCTACAATAGATGTTTTAAAAACACTTCCATATTCAAACCTTTAGTTAGTTCAGGGCTGGTGAAATACAATCCTTCCTATTGCCTCCTGCCCTTGGGACATCCTCTAGGGATAGCAACCGGCAGGACCTCCCTCTTTCTAGCTCCCCATTGCTTTTCACCTGCCTGGCTCACCTTTTAGGTCATTGCTCCAGGTAATTTGCTGGGCTGCCTCTCTGATCTGCTGCCTCTCTGATCTGCTGGTCTGGACTTTGCAAAGGCTTTGGAAAAATCATATCTCAAAACAACTATTCCATCAAAATGGAGCCATGTCTGGAAAGATGGTTGAACTCATCAGCATTTTATTTCAAAAAGTAACATGGATAAGGCGTACCTGGCACCAAAATATTATGTGTTAGTATTTAAGGCATGATGATGATGTAACTGTCACTTTCCTTTTCTCCTGTCCCTGTTTCAAACTTGACCTGACCTGAGATTAAACAATCAGTGTTGTCACCATAACATATTTCTTGTGCTCTAAGATCACAAGTAGGCTGACCTCAGTACACAGCAGATATGGTTGGCATGCAGAAGGTAAGCAATGGTACACATGATCTTGACCAATGCATTTATACCCTCACCCTGTCTGCAGCACACGTGGCCACACATTAGTGAGATGATAAAGTTTTCCTTTCTTTTATATTTTTTCACTTCCCTACTCTATTTACCTAAGCAGCAGGAGTCATCCTAACAGTTGTTAGTGGGAAAAGATACAGAATGTAATACATCTTCTTGTCCCTCAGGAAAGACATTTGGTAAATTTGGAATGAGCATCTAATTCTCTCCAGGATGCTCTGAATGTAAATTTGGAAAGAGAAATTTCTCCAAATAATTATAGTTGAAATGCTGAATTCCAAATATATTTATTTTCTTTGCTTTTTTGTTGGCGCGTGTTGCACACATGCTGGAAGAGATTTCTTTTTTGTGGTTGCTATGGTAAAAAGCAGTCCCCAGTCCTTTTACTTAAAACCCATGAACTGCAATTAACTGTTTAATGTTGTAACAGACAACAGCTCTAGTAACACCTTAACAGCTTTGAGCATGATACTCCCATCATCTCAGCAGATGGTGATTTTTGGCATTCTGTGTTTTCAGTTTATTCCTCTCCTTTATAATCCTTGCCATTATATCTTCTGACAAATGCTTCTGGACTAACTTAATTGCAATTTGATTATACTGGGACAGTCCTCAGATCTCACATCTTTTCGTATTTCTGTTAAAGGTGACCAATATATGAAAAAAAAATAAATTGTGTGTATCCCCATCAACAATTATAAAACTGGATTTTAAAGTAAGAATCTGTTTCTTCTCATCTGTAACCACAAAAATACAGTCTTAAAATATGCTTAGTCTGCCATAGGAGCCCTTCATCTGAACAGAAAAGGAGAAATAAATTATTCTTTTGTGAAGGAGTAACCCTGAATGTTTGTCAAGATTCTGAATTAAATAAGAGTTACCAATTTCAACTAGTTTTACTACAGAGAGTTGTCCTTCATTATTATTTCTATAGAGATGGAGACTGAATTCCTCATGAATTTTGCTCACTGTTTTAAAGATTTGTGGCTAATATAAATCCTTTTAAACAGAGAGTTTCAATTAAATTTAGAAAAAAATTCAACTTTGCCAAGACATTATCAAAAGCAAGATTGCCTTATGAAAATGTTTTTCTGCTTCTCTTCCTTTTTCTCCCATATAATGTAGTTGTATTCTAATTTTTTTTCACTTAGAAATAAATTATTTGAATTTAAAATCAGCACTGTTCTCCATTTTTCTCTTTAAAAGGATTTAGCAGGCAGAACACTTCAGATGTTTAATTCTGTAATACAGGACCAAATAAAGTTTTTTTGGTACCTCTGGCAGCAATATTAGCATTTCTTCTTTTTTGGGAAAAGAAAACAAGAGGGGAAAAGGAAAAGAATAGTTTTCCCAGAATCACAACAAGATAATATTGCAGTTTCAGGTTCTAAAATATGAATGTCTCATTCACAGCTATTTCCTGGCTGACTCCAGGTTTCTATGATTATTATTTATTCAGTGCTGATAGTGTGTTTGACATTGTGCAAATATAGAAAGAGATATTCATGTGGACTATCTGCCAGGATTTCCTAGTTGTTAGTGGCAGTGTTAGCCTCTTTAAGCAAAAGCTTGAGGCTGTCTTTAAAGCAGAGATTCTTATCCATCCTGCCAACATGCAGCTTCATACATATGACCGTGGGAAACACTGCTCAAATGCACAAGGCTTTGGAAGGATGGACCCAGTGGAGTTTAATTTAATTAGTACAGCAGCAGTGTGTGGTAGCTCTAACTAATCAAACCTTTAAGACCATTCATGGTAATTTTAAAAGCTGGAAAATTTTTAGAGAGAAGTGATTGGGAAGAATCAAAGATACCTAAAGATACCTAAAGAATCAAAGAAAGACTGTTTGCTTGAATACTGCATGGTTTAAAATCCTGTGTCTTCTGTGAAATCCATGAACTGTTTTGTAATTTATTTGTAGGAGTTACTGATGGCCCGTGTACTTGATTCACCTAGATAGTAGTGATGGTGTCCCTCGAGTTCTTGCTGCCTGTTGCAGACTATCCCCTGATTAATTTCTCAGGTTAGGGACATTCTGCCAGAAAAAAAAACAAAAAAAACCAAAAAAACCAAACAAACAAAAAAAAAAAAAAGTGAAAAATCTTAGTCTAAACGGGAGGAATGTTTGTCTTTTTATTAGAAATCTATCTTTGGATTTCCTTTCCAAAGAAGTCACTGAAAAATCCTTCTAAGGAACTTTAGTGACACTTCCTTGACTTTATGCATGAAAGAGTAGAAAGTTTGCTGTCTGCTGTTTCATAGATGAAGAATATTTTTGTCATGATAACTTGTAAAAATAATAAAATGTCCAAAATCCCACCAATAAAACCAACTTGCAATGAATTAAAAGGTGGAATGCGAACACTTGTCCGTGTTTTCTTCCTGGCTAGGATAATAATTTCATTATCTGATTCTTTCCCTTACCCCAGCAGAATGAATGGATGATGACAGTTAGCTTCTCTCTTTGTCTGAGGTAGTGATACCACCCAAGCTGGCACTGCAAAGCCTTCTTAGAGCAACACAAGTCATATATAGGAGCCAGTATCAAAAAGCTCCACATCCAGAAATGAGCACATCTGCCACGTATTGTACAGAAGCAGCCAAACCAAAAAGATTTGTAGAAAAATAAACAAATCTCTGAGGAGCTTGAAAGCCGAAGTCAAATATCTTGAGGTCAGTTCAGAACTGTGAAGCAAGTTAAAAATGGATGTATCAAATCTGATATATAAATTACAATTCCTGTATTAGTCATAGTTGTTATACCCCAAATTTTGTTTGGGGAAGGAAAGACAGTGCTCAAATTTCCTTGCCTCTCCACCCACCTCCCTCAAAGTGTTCCCTTTAGCTTTCAAGCAATTTATTTACACTGGGAAAAATGTCTGGTCTGCACTCACAGAAAAAGTTTTAATTAATTCTCATTTTACAAATCCTCCACAATATTTATTCAAAAGATTGGCAAATTCCAGGAAGTTCACCCATCCCTGAAAAAATAAGTTTTATAAACAAATCTGGCAACAAATTTATTTTAACAGCAGCAATCCTGCTAATCTGTCAAGATGTAGTTTGTTTCTGACTTTATTAAATTCTTTTTCATTAAAAATAGAAAATAATTTGCTACAAACAAACCATTTAGCTGGGACATGGTGACTACCCCTCTGCTATTTCACAGAGCATTTAATTCAACATAGAAAAGCTAACAGTATAATGTTTTGCACTTTTTTTTGTTTGTTTGTTTTTTAAACAGAAACAACAACAACATTAGGGGCTTCGGGACCTTTAAAGCCCATTCTTGCTGTATCCCACAAACTGAACCAGCATTACTCCACATCTCAACATAAACAAGGGGCATGTTTCAGGCTGTATTCCACAGGAATTTTTTTGCCCATACCCCTATTTCCTGTCCATTTGTTCCTGTACATATCATCCACTTGGTCACTTCTTATCCAGCCTCAATCCATGGATCCAGTTCCCTGTGCAGCAACACCAGCACTTGTGCAGGTGCATTAGCCTGAGACAGCCCAGGCTGATATGACACAACTGAGTGGACTGTGCAGCTTAGTCTGATTTCATTAAGAAAAATGTCCATGCCCAAAAAAATGTTTTATGCAAGGAAATAATCTCAGATGTTTGCAAATATCAGTAAGGCAAAATATGCAAGCCCCACGGCTTGCCATTAATGTTGATTGAAACAGAAGAAAAATAGGTGCTGAAGTTCAACTTAAATGGAAACCATCCTTCTTTGTGTTAAGACCTCATCCAGCCGGACTGCTGGGTGTGTGAACATTTTGGGGTGTTCACTTCTTGATTCTTAAAGAGATTTGGCATGTCATCTCGCTGCTGCTCCTTAGCACAGGAAAACAATTTGTGAATCTATTTTATATCACAGCTTCATAAAACTGCATGTCCTGGTGTAAAGGCTCAGCTGGTGCAATGCCAGTATAGTCCCAGCAGTTTGTACAGCAGGTAAAATCTGCCATCCATCTTTCCTGCTACTTCCCCAGCTCCTTCAAACTTTAAAAGACTGATCCAGATCCTGATGAAGTCAGTGAGAGCTTTCTCTCTGTGCTGGATCCAGCAGTATGCAGCCTCTTAAGTCCAGCAATTAAGATATTGAGCGAATGTTAGTAATCCTTTCCTGCCTGCCTAGAACACCCAAACTGTCTGAGTCAGGCTTCATTTCATGCAAAAGCCTGAGGAAATCAGTTGGGTTCATGTTGCATCTGAAAGGTCAGTCTGTGTCCCCATGGACTGAGAGGTATGGGGGAGTTCCAGAATTTGCTGTCAGTTTCTTGCTATTTATTTCTGGAAGCTGTTAGCTTAGATTTTTTTTTTTTTTTTAGCTAAACTTAGTTATGGGGAACTGAGATGCTAAGAGTGAGGGCTTTGGAAAGTCCCATTTCTAGGTGCTTTAAAACCTGTTTATAAATCTAGAACCCTTGCTTTTCAGGTTCCTTTTCAAATGGAATTTTAAGTCACATTATGGACACTCAGGAGTGTGCACATATTCTATTTATTTTCTAATACCACATTTAAGGACTTTGCCAAATGAACAAAAGCAAAGAAAACAACTCTAAAAGTCCTGTCAGAGTTTGACATCAGTAACTTTATAAAGTAGTATTATTGTGAGACATTTTATTATCTAAATAATACCTCATTTGGAGGAATTTCAGATACACATTTTTTGAAGCATATTTAAAATCAGTGTAGATAATGAAAGGATTTATATTTGATGTAGAGATTTATATCTGATGATGGGAAATAATGGATTTTTAAAATATAAGCCAATTAACTTAGCAGACTCTTGCTCAATTGGCACTCATTCTATTTAAAAGAAAAGGAGTGGTGGGTGTCTAAAACTTTCTCAGGCTGAAAAACAATGGTTTTTTATAGTATTGATTCTCATGCTCTTTTTGATTTAATCCTTTCCTTTACATGTCTAGTAGATAGAAATAGTGGGAAAGTCACAGCCACAAGCAATAACATGGCAATTAACTCAGGGGTACTGGAGGGACATTTAAGTAATTCTAAGTCAACATTTATAAACATGATGTTGCTGGCTTGAAAATCTGGACATTATTTGCAGCTTTGGAAGATTAGATTACTTAACTGATTTTGATTTTCAAATTGCTTTTGAAAATCAACCACTGGTTTGAATCTGCTCCAGATGGGCAATGACTGAAAATTGTTATAATTTGGCACATATTTGGTAGCATAGATAAGTGAGTTGATGGCCTCATTAAAAGTATCTCAAACATATGTGCTGATTGAAACCCCCTCATCTCAGGCTCAGCAGGGTTTTGGCTGAAGGGACCTGAACAGCTCTGTCACCCCTAAGGGCCCTTTCTGGCATGACAACAGGAGGAACTTCATAATGCTGCTGCACACAGAGGTGAATATGAAATGTGTCATGGCCCAGTGCACCTGCCCAGCAGCAAGTGTACCCTGCTACTGGCCACCAGGAGTTTCTGTGTGAGTACATGTGGCCCCACAACCTGAATGAGACTCACACAACTGAGATCATGGAATTTACAAGTCTAAAAGTGGTGTTTTTTCCACCAACAGGTCCTCAAAATTATTGCCTATCTAGTTAAAAAATGGTACAGAGAGACAGGTACTGAAGGTTCAAAGGCTCCAAACATCAGAACCAGACATCCCCAAACCCCCTTGTTGTCTCTGCAGAGAAACAGATGTTTCAAAAGTACATCACTTCCCTAATCCTAATGTAATACATCACATCCTAAATGCAACAGCTAAAGCTGGCCACACCAGCTGGGCCCTAGCAGTGCCTCTTTGCTTCCAAAAGAAATCTAGGGTGACCATGGAACAAGAACTGTCTGGTCTGTGTTTTAGTAAATTTAAGGCAGGCAAGATAAATCCCATTCTCAACAGCATCCCATCATTCTGGCAGCTACTTGCTAAGCAGCTATGAGAATACTTTGCACTTTTTTCACTATCTCAGAACAACTGAACAGGGTCTTTCCTCTGAAGTGTTATGACTCAGCTCCCACACACAGTAATTTTTTAAAGGAGAAAAATGTATCATTTCTAATAACAAACCTGGCAAAGGCACTGGCCAAAAGGATGTCCCTGGCACATAATATAGCTGCGTTTTAGGATGTTTTGTCATCATTGCCTACATGAATTAAATGGCTCTTTTCTGTTTAGACAGCTGGATTTCTCTGTGGCACTAGATGGCAATATTCCCTCAGCTCCTACAATGGTCAGGGGAGCAATACACAGCAAAGGGACACATCCTGACCTTGTTTCCTTGTTATCACCCATGCAGCTGATACTATAACAGCCAGGTTTTATGTGACTAAACTCAATCTGGGCTGTAGGGTTTTTTAAAATCTCTGTGCGTTCATCCACCTACCTTTACAGCTTCACAGTTCTCTGTCAAAACATTTATTGGACACTAGGTTTACTGTGTGGGATCTTCTGTTTCATTAAGAGAGCTCTTATGGTCTCAGGCTGCTTCATGATGTTGCTGCTCAAATCCACAGACAAGAAATATAAACATCCAGAATATTGCACTGGTTTCCTGCTGCCTTTTGTGTATTAATGTGGTGGCAGATTCAGTCAAGTCATTACTCAGATATAATGTTGCCTCATGTCAATTATAAGTGGATTAGTTTTTCCACTCATGTTTGCTCTCATATAAAATCAGCATAATCTAAAGTCAGCAACTGTAAAAAAGTAATTCTGTGTCTGTACCTAGATTAATTTAACCCTATCCATGTGTAATACTTCTAAAGGTTTTCTCTAGTTAAAGAGCCTATAGACAGCAAGGAACAGGGCCAGCAATGAATATTGCCTATCTCCTTTGTGTGATTAGGATTTTTTTGCCTTTGGACCACTCCAAAAGTGTTTATTGAAATTGCTGCTTTCAAAATCAAGCTTGTCATTGATTTTTGTGAGACCACGATCACAATAATTCACAAGATCATGATTTTCCAATAATTAAGTACTCTGAAACAAAGGTGTAGAGTAAAACACCCCTGCTTATGCCACACCCCTCTTCTGGTCCCCTGGAGAGCCACAGAGCCCAGCTGAAGATCTCGAAGTTTTTGAAACCATAAACAAACAAAATTTCACACTGTTAGGTGGTAGTGAATTATTCTCACTCCTCCTGTTCAAAGGATGGAGTGACTTATGTGTAAAAACCCATCTATCTCTTAGTGAAACTCCACCACCTGAGCCCTCACCCTGTGCCCAGCCATGCCCTTTTCTGTTAGTTGCAGAGTTTTCTGTGGGTTGTTTTTTCAAAATCAAGAGAAAGTATTTTATATGTGCTAAAATGCAATGTTGCTTTTGCAAAAATAATCAAATGCCTCTTGCTGATAAAAAGGGAAGGCCAGTTTAAGTAACTCTTGATATAATAAAATACTTGACTAAATGAAGTGCATCACACTGTGTACATAGAAACCTTAGAGTTTGTGTACCCATGTTTTCCCAGAGCATTCCTTCTTGTTGCACTTGGATCATTTGCTATTCACAGCCTGGTTTATATATTTACCAAACAGCTCAGGTGGCCAAGCAATTACAATAACAAATGTGTAATATGCAGTAAATGCTGTAACATGAGGTACAAAGTATTGCTGCATGGGTTCAGGCCCTCATCCAATAACCAGTAAATGCAGAAAGAAGACTTCATTGGCCTTAACACATTTTTCACTGTATCTTTACTGGCACTAGAACTTAATTTGGAAGACATGATTAAAAGTCAAGTGTTATATGTATCTGGTATGGACAGGTGACATTATTTCTTGCAGGCACCAAATGTTCTATGCTACAACACATTATTCATCTCAAATCACAAGACACAAAATACTTGCTGGTAACATCTACTTTTGCTTGGGTGAAAGAATATTAAAACTTGTTATCACTGACTTCTGTGTTTTGTTAGGGAAGAAGAAAATGTAATATTTTTAAGCAGCACAAGAACTTCTTAAAGAGAAAAACATTTATCAACAATGTGTTTTTTACAGTCATGATGTCTTACAGTTGTCATGACTGTTGTTGGGAGTGGGACTAAGACCTCCGGCTTTTCTGGAGTTTCTGTGTGGCCTTGCTGATGTCACTTGGTCTTTACATTTGGAGTATTCAAGTACCTCTAGAGCTTTCTTGAATTCATGTCCTTGTAATCATCTGTCTGCCTCAGTCCACATTTGTCTAGATGGAGCTGAGGGAATGGGAAGGACCAGAACAGTCTCTGCTAACTTAATGCCTTTCATATTCCCAGTGGTCCTAAAATAAGTGCTCAAATTCTTTGTTGCAAAAGACAGACTCTTAGGATTCCTTCTTCTCTGGCAAATGCTTTCACCTCTTGAGTGTATAACTGCTGGAATAATGGGAAGACTTGTTTTCAGCACAGACAACAGCATCATTTTCAGCTCTCTGTGTGTACTCACCCAGATTTTAGGCTGTTCTTTACTTAAACCTGGATCCCCAAAACAGAATTAGCATGATGGAATCTCGTCTTGTTAACAACCACTTCAAGCTAATTGTCAATGGAGTGACTAAAGGGGGTTACATGTTTACAAGTCAATGCTGGAAAAATACCTGCCTGGGACTTTTTTTGTAATTGTATAGGTTACTGACCTAGCTAGTAGGGGATTGCAATAGGTATGATTAATGTAGAATGGGTAGTACTCTTTGACTTTTATTTGTTCTTGTTACTTAGAAATGGTACAAAGGAAGCTGAGAAATTGAAGGAAATGGTGCATAAGTTTCTCGTGTAGGATGCTAAGGTACCCTTTTAATATTTTAGGAAAGGCTACCAAGGCAGTGCTTGGAGAAGCTGTAATGTTTAAAGAGAAAGGAAATGAAAATAAAACCTAACAGTCTCAGTAATATAATTCATGAAACAACAATAATAAAAATCATAAATTGAGGCTGGATCAGGTGTGTGAAAATTCTCCTTAGGCGGCCTAATTTTTGGTGAGTAATTACCACAGTGATAGCAAAATATCTGCTTTCTCCCGTTAAAGAGAAGAGAGACACTTCTCTGGCTGAAGTAACCATTAATGGAAAAATTATGTCTTGAGCCTCTGATGTGTTTGAAAAGTAAGAGAACATTTCCTTGATGCTGACAGACTGGAAGTCGATTGAGAATTAAATGCGTAGAAAACAATTGAACATCTTGAACCTGCACATTTTGTTATGCAAGTGGACTACTCTGAAGCTGGCTTCTGTTGAAATCCCTCACTTTCCTGAGCACAGGCAATTGGAAGCTTGAACATCAAGTCCTGATCTTTCCCACCTCATAACCCTCACTTCTCATGTTCTTTCTCCCAACTTAAGAGCAGTGCATCCCATCTGTAGATCTTTTCCTTGGAACCAGGATTCTTTCATCTCTTGAAAGATATTTCATCTTCCTCATATTCCCCACTTTACCTGATTATCCAGAAGACTTTTTTTCAGAAGTGCACTTTTTTTGCTCCAAAGCAAAAAATAATACAATACCCAAATTACATTGCAAGTCATCATGAAAGCCAAAGAATTAAAAAACCCCACCTTTTTTTGAGCTTCCCTCCATTTTGCCTGAAAACTCCCTGATTGTATTCTTGCTAATGTTGCATTGACCTCTCTTCATCTATTTGCATTATATTTCCAGAAAGCTCATTCTTGACCTCTTGGCAGTGTAAGTGCTGCTGTTGCTAGACTTGGCAGTAAATTTCTGCCTTGCTCACCTTTTCCTAATTCACCTGTTCCTAACCAGCTCATATGTTTTTTTCCTACTTGATTTTCAACCTCTTTGGGGCTCTCTTTTAATTCTGGCTCCCCTTTCACTTCATGCCTCACAGCCTGTCAGGTTGAATCAGAGAGCCATAGAAATCCACTCAAAGGAATGTAATAAATGAGAGATCTAAGGAAAGTAATGAAACACACTGGAAGTGACCCAAGACAGAAGAAAGAGCCAGTGCCCTTTCTACTCACCCTTACTCCACCCATATGAGCTGCTCTCCACACTCCCCTTCCTGTGTGCTATGCTTGGCTCTCCCCTCATCTCCATGGTCACCTTTACAGTCTCCTCACAACATGCTTGAACCATGAGGCTTAGCAGGAACTGTTTGAAAGCCCTGGAGACATATTTAGAGGGAAAGCAGAAATTAACTACTCCATGGGTATTCGCTTAGTACCTGAAACAATCACTCATTGCATTTCCAGGTGAAGTTGGGGACAGGATAGCATTTCAGGCACATGTACCTTTCCCATACATGTCTCCTGTATCTCTCTACAGTGTCTATATCATAAATAATGTCTGGTTTATGTTTATGGACTTTGAATCCTTGCTGAAAGTAGATGTGTACGTTGTCAGAAGGAGGATCAAAACAAAGAAGCTGAGAATTTTGTTTATAGGAAGAAAAAACACCTCAGGCCACACCAAAATCAAATCCTCCTCCTCCCCACCAAACCCCAGCCTAAGAAGAAAAGAAAGAAAATAAAGGATAAAATTGTGACCTTTGAGTTCTGGAGAAGGTTTGGCTATCCAGAGCATAGGATGGAATCAGTCCTAACACTCAAAGTAAATACTAAACCAATTTAGAAATGTATCTGAAAGACTTTGAAACTTATCCCAGATGTTTCTATAGTTTTGTCAAGACTTAAAGAAATAGGCTTATAATGGGATAGATTACACATTACAACCAAAAGGAGGGAATACCAGTGTTCTGGTATTCAGTAGAAGATCACTGCACAAGACATCACCTTGTACAAGCCTGATTCATGCTTCTGCACACAGACCTCATCTCTGTGAGGTGTCCAGTCAGATCAAAAGTTTCTTTGTGAACTCAGGAAATGCTATGAAGGGATGGGCAAAGACCTGGTAGGTAAAGAGACAGGTTAGAATTTTTTTGACAATATAAATATATTAACATTATTACCAACATATCTAGGTCATTTGAGAGTGAGATTTTCCATACACTGTTTTTACTAACATGAAGTCTAGGCACACATTTCCTGGGACAAAGGAAGATCAGCCTCCTTGGTACTACAGGTTTTGTTCCCAGATGATAAAGTGTGGCCACACCCACTTTAAACCATTACAAGATCCTAGAAGCACTTTAGAATAGATGCAGATTAGCCATCAAATGAGTACTTCTCATGATTTCTCAAATCAGTATCTGATATGTAGGTATGGTTCTATTCCAATCAGTAGGCTTTACTGACGCATCCTTTCCAGGTCCATTGTGTCAGCAGAATTCTCCAGGCCACATAGGTACCATTGCCTAAGGTGTGAATACAGCAATCATAGGTAATGCCTGCCCCAGTGTTAAACAGGCTGCTCATGTTCAGCATGTTCAATTAACATGCTCATACTACACAAAACACAGAAGCAAGGGACAGAACTTTCTGAGCTACTGTTAGCTTTCAATGGGACAACCAGAAAGGGTCATGCGGACACATCTAGAGATGCCAGCTTAGATCACAAATCATTCAGGTTTCTTCACAGCTGTGTTAAGTATGAATCTCAAAATTCTTCCTCTTAGCAGAGATGCTAAGTTTGTGCAGAGGTGTTGAGAATCAACTAGATGAAACCCTGAGCAACCTGATTTAATTAAGTCTGCTTTGAGCTGGATATTTGACTAGGTGACCTCCAGAGGTCCCTTCCAGGCTAAATTATTCTATTAATCAATTCTAATGCATCTATATTTCATTCAGGTCCAGTATTAGTGTCACTGCTCTCCTATTCTCAATGAAATAACACTAGGACTGTCCTCAGTAAAAAAAAAAACAAAACAACAAAAAACCAAATTTGGTTGTATTGTGGGCTAGCAAGTTAAGTGTCTAATCTAAGGGAGCCAGTGCGCTTCTTCAGGGGCCCATGCTGTTCCTGAGACAGAAAAGCTGCATCATGTACAAACTTCCTCATGTACACATGCCCCACCTCCAAGTATGCAGTATTTATTGTCTGAGTGATCCTTTAGTAGTCAGAAAAATAAGAAAACTTCAGGTTCTAGGTTTGGGTGAAAAAAACATGAGTATTTGATTCTGGTGTGTGAAGAGAGCACCTCATTGACAGAGTGGTGAAAGCGGCATGGTATTTCCAGATTTAAACAATACTAGATTCTCTTCATAATGCTTCATTGAATAAGACTATTATAGTGGAAGGACAATTAATGACTGTTTTTCCAAGTACAGACCAGGGCTGTGAATGAAGTGTCAGCAAGGAGCAGTTCCCTGACAAGCAAACAAGCTGACTGTGTTTGGGAACTCCCTTAGAGACGTGGGTCCTTTGTTTCATTTCTCACTGCTCAACATGAAAAAGAGGAAGAATTTAGGAGGAGCTGATTTAAACTGCAGAAAACATACTGTGATCTTCCTTCAGTTTGCATACTGGTAACATGAAGGACAGGGTCATAAAGACAATGAGGAGCACGATCCTTTTCCTAATTTTGCTGGGAGTAGTATCTGGTAAGAACATGATTTCATTATGCTGCTAAAATTAGGACACTGTTGGCTGTTATACTTTCTCTAGGGAATTTTATAATACATATTTAGGGATCAGACACAGATGGGAAAAATCAAGTAACAATTATTTTCCTACTGAAATAGATTGGGCTCTGTGGTCACAGCAGTATAATGAAGAGAATATGACTCTTTGCTAAAACACTTTGTTGGATGAGGCACTTCATTTCTAATAGCCACTGCTCAGTGTGACAGCACTGGAGTGGGAAAGGAGGTCAGCTCTCCAAGAAACAATAACTAGTAGTTATACTCCAGTATCTTCCTTTCAAATATTGATAACATTTCTCTTTGATAAAGTAAAACATGCAACCAAACAGGACCAAACAGAAAGAAATTTATGGACTATATTAGTGATGCAAAATCACTAATTTTGATCTGTGTAAATACATGGGAAATTTGCTAATATGATATTCGTATATTAGCAACTTAGTAGATATTCAAACTGTCTGAAGTCTGTGTGGCACATGAAGCACTGCTGTTGCTGTAAGCTACTTCCTCAGGTAGGGTCATTTTGTTCTCAAGGAACTGTAAGATTTCTGCAATCCCTTAGAAACCTGACAGTATTCAGTGGTTTTCCTGATGTTCCCAAAACTGTGATTAGGACACTGCCCGTGACTTTTAGGTTTGTTTCTTTGAAAAATAGCGTTTTTCTAACCTGCATGGTGGTGGATAGAGAAAATCTTGAACGTGTTACTCAAACACACTCTAAAAATTGGCACATCACAGACAAATAAGTCTTAAATATACATAAACTTTTCCAAACTAATATCGTTGCTTTGTCTTGGACTCATCATTTGTCAATGATTGTCATTGATAATTCTGATAAATAATGTGTTAAATTGCTTTAGAAATATTTTGTTCTGCAAAGTAAAGAGGTAAGCAAGGATTTGTGAATATGGAAGGAGAGTTTTTGTAAAATTGGTGGGAAAAAGAAGAAGCCATTTAGATGAAGAACCTAAAATTTCAGTTAAAAATAAAGAACAAGAAGTAAGAACTTTTGATTTAGAAAGACAAATTCTGAGTAAACAGCCAATGAAATCTTTGGAGATAATACAAAAATAGCAACTCCTTTCTACATTTCTAAATACTAGTAAATTAATTCATTGTTTTTATAGATGGTTTCCATTAATGAACTGTGGCTTGATGAGTGAGCTGAATTCATCAAGTACTGTCCACAGGAGATTACATTCAAAGTTCAGCTCCACTTATGGAAATATATCTCCAGAAGCCCTTCTCAGCTCAGCCTCATTTGCATGGGTGATTTTTGTTGATGATGTTTTCCAGAATCTCTAATAACAGTAATAAAAACTTAGTCCTTCACTGTTATCTTGCTCCTGCTGATATAAATCAGTAACAGCTCAGCTGAACTCAGTCCTACTAAGGTGTCAGATTGACCTGTCCAGATTAACTCTTTCAGGCACTTCCCACCTCACAGTCTCCCACATCCCAGCCTGTACCTGTAGAGTTTCTCCAATGCCATATTTTCCATAAGTGCCAGAGTAATCCCAGATGGATCAGTGACCCATGAACCTGCTATATCTGCAGTGTGGGAGCATGAGAATCTCCATGCAACTGTGGAGGGGCCCTTAGGCTGCAGCTCAAATGGTCTCAGACTAGTTCCTGTAGCAACTTTTCACCTTGTAGTTCTGCAGCAAAAAAAAAAACAAAACAACTTAATGGGGCTTTTGCTACAGTAATAACCGTAATTACAGTAATTACTGAGCCTGTCCAGACCCTTGAGTGGGCAGTATCTGTCTCCTTCTTGGCACAGTGTGTAGGAAGTTTGGCTGAACATGGCCAGCTTTCTTGGAGAGTGTTTTGGATGAGCCAGTGAAGCATCCCCAAGCAAGAGTCAGCCCTGCCATAATCTGGTGCTGAGATACATTGCTGGTTCAGGGATGTGAGATTAATGAAGTGCTGTTTCAGGGCACCAAAAACAGTCCTGATTTATGTTTTCTGACATTCTCCATAAGATGAAGCACAACAGGCCTTTGTCAAAAATACCAAAATCTAGAAGCTAAATGACAGTGGCAGCAAAAAGTTTGGTTTGGGGAGACCAGAGGTCCGGACAAACAAGGAGCTTGCACAGATCTCTTGGATGCCTCCCCAGTATGTACAGCTTCCACGCAGTTTTGAACCATAGTGTGCTTTTGTGGGCCTGCATCTTCTGCAAAGACTTCTCCAGATTGCTCTTCCTTGCTCAAAGCAGGAGACATGACAAAAACACCCCTGGAACTGCTACTAACTCACACTACTCAAGAGCCAGGCTTGCACACAGCTGCCATAGAAAGAATTAGAAGAGGGAAAATAGAGGAAATAGGTGCTGCAGATAATATAGTCCACAAAAGAACATTATTTCTTTAGTATCTGGGTCTGTTTCTCAAGGTACTTTTTGATGTAACAGTGAACAGAGGCACTAGTTAGTACAGGGGGAAAAATGAAAATATAGAAAGAAAATTGGCTTCTTTGCTTAGGTATAAAGACATATGAAGGCAAATGGTGCAGTAAAATAATTCTTTAACAATAACCACTCTAGATGACAACATTGTAGGACTGAATAAACAAAAAAATGGATTCTTCAGCCATTAACACTGGATTTACTATGATGCAATGCCCCCATTCATAGGTAAAAAGAGAGTCAGGGTATTTTGTCTTCCTTAATGGCAGCTCTTGACAAAAGCTGTGTACTTATTAGCTCAAGATTCCCAGAAGTAATTTTACATTCATTTTCATCTTGCAGGAAGAAGAACCCAGTTGCTTAAGGGCTTACCTGCAACAAGCACTGTTGAAGAAAACTCAGCAGCTGGTGTTTCAGTCTATGACTTTAATGTGACTGTTTCTTCATTGGCTGCTGAAGGTGTTGCAATTCTTCCTACCATAGTAAATTCAAATCCACTCACAGAAGCTTTTGACATTGAATCAAAAGGAGGTCTTGAATTCAGGGTGAGTTTAACTTGAGTAATTTTCAGTTGTAGGCTGATGTTTCCTGGATTACTGAGCACTGACAGTGCACAGTGTCACATCTTTTAATCAGAAAAGAATTTTAAATGCAGACTGTGGTAATATTCAAAAATGCTGTAATAGATATGACAGATGAATAGCAATAGTAATTATGATTTTTAATTGCATCTCGGAAAAATCACTCATCACAATAATTCCATTAATTCTGTGATAGAAAAATTGTGATTTTTAGAAAATAATGGGTGAAGAAGAACATGGAGGATCTGCTTCTGTTTTGAGGTTTTATCCATAGTTTTTCAGCTTAATATGTACGAAGTGAAATGAAACGAAAGTGCCTTCGTTAAACCACTGTTTGGCCACTCTCATCAGGAATTAAAATAAATTTGTCTCACTTCCAAAATAAATGAGGCTGAATCAGATCAAAGTAATTTTTAATTCTGAACAAAGGCTGTGACACATGAGGAAGTTATCTTGAGGTAAGAAGTTATCACCCTTCCACACATCTGTGACCTGCCTATATCCATTGCACACTCTTGTCCCATGGCAAATGCAGAGCAATTTCCATTACTTCAGGCTGATTTTTATTGTTGAATAAATTAGCAACTATTAGCTCACATTTGTCACAGGCAATGAGTGTTCAGATGCCTGATAACTTGTCATCCCATTGCAACTTGCTTGTACATCTGAGCCTGAACAGTGAATAGAGGCTTTAATGTATACAGATAGAAATGGTGCAGAGTCTTAAAAAGGTGATTTGAATATCCTTTTCTGGGTGTTTGGGTTTTCACAGAACTGATAAACAGCTCTTTTCTTGTTCTCTCTGCTGGTGCTTTTGGGAGAAAATTTGGGAAAAGTAAGGCTGCAGCCCTAGGTGGTGTTTGCTCATGGATTTGATGTGCCTGCAGGGAGCTGCTGTGGCTCCCATGCTCCAGCCTTGCAGCAGAGTACAAAGCTCACTTGTGCCAGCTCTGATGGCTCTTTACTGCTCCCCAGCCAGGTCAGTGAAGTGATTAAAAAACCTCTCAAAAGAGCCTTCTTTCACCTGTGAAGCATAGGGTGGGACTGCACAAATACCTGGACTGTGTCAGCTGAAGAGATCATAGAATTGTAGAATTATAGAATATGCTGAGTTGGAGGGGTTCCTTCAGGATTATCTAGTCCAGCTCCTGGTTCTATATAGGACATCCCAAGAATCACCCCGTGTGCCTGAGAGCATTGTCCAATCGCTTCTTTAACTCTGCCAGGCTTGGTGCTGTGACCACCTCCCTGGAGAGCTTATTCCAGTGTCCAGCCACTTTCTGGGTGAAAAACATTTGCCTGAAATCCAGCCTAAACCTCCCTGAACTCTGCTTCATGCTCTTTCCTCAACTCCTGGGTAACAATCAGAAGGAAATAGATGCATCTCTTAAACTGGCTTTGCTGACAGAGAATCCGTAATGTAGGACTCCCTTCCTAAGCTTTATTTTGGCATTTTGCATTAAAGTGATCCCTTCTGCTGCAAAATAGTCCTTTTTTATACCTGCTTGCTCCTGTCCCATGCCATCTTTATATTATGACACACAAGAATTTATATTGCTGCTTGTTGAGTGGGACTGAGAAGTTAATCTGGAGGAAAAATAATAGACAAAAAGTCCTTCTTGGAATTTTTCATGGCAAGGATGATGGAGAAATTCTTGTTCTAGCACAGTGCAGGGTGACACAAGGATGAAAATGGAAGAGACTGCTGCTTCCAAAGTGCCAGTTTGTATCCATTTCATACCACAGCCGCATTACCAGAATGGCCTGTGAACCTTTCTATGTTTTGCTTGAACTGTTGCTTTTTCCAACATTTCCTAAGTAACTCAGAGGACTAGAACAAAGAGTTTGAGCCAGTGAATATCAGTCATGGAAAAATCATAAAGAAAGCTACATACAAATTCTGCAAATTAGCTGATGAGTGCTAATTACACCTCATAAAGCAAGGATAAATACTTGGATGTTCTTAGTTATTTTATTTGATGAGGATTGCTACTTTTAATTACTTATGCTATGTTGTAGCAGATCTGTACAATATTTCATAAAAGTGACGTGATCCAAAACCAGACACCCCAGCTCTATCTACTGTCATTAAACCTTTGCTAAGATATAGAAAAGGCACTCATTTCATGAATGAATTATGAGATTAGCTAAGTACCTGCTAGGACAGGCTCTTCAGTATTTATGAAGCACATTTAATCCTGTTGCAGCAGCAGAAAACAATATCATGTTTCTTGATATATTTTGAGACTTCTGAGAAAGTAAGAGTTTCTGAGATCTCAGTCCTGCCCATTCCTCCTCACCTTACTCCTGTTTGAAGTTCTCAAGAGCAGATGTGTAGAATGCATGAAAACCTGTTTTTACCTGGGTGCTCTTAGTGGTGCTCTCTGAATATATTGGTGGTGGAGCAGGGAGCAGTGAAATTCTCACGTGGAATGAGTGATAGACAGTTCAGAGGTGACTCTAGATCCCCTTTATGAAGCCTGCAGCTGCTCCAAGTGTGAGCAGTCCTGCTTTTATCAGTAAGCTTTGCTCCTACCTGAAGGAAAGGAGAATAGCTGCTCACAGCCTATGCCAGTGGCATGCTGTTCCCAAAAAAGTTCAAAAGAAACCTAGAAAGAGATCATTTGGATTCACATGTTCACTTCCAAGGCCTGCATAAAGGAGGGTGGAAGATGTGTATTTAGACACATTTAGTCCAGCTGTAGTTACAGTACCAATGAAAATATTTGGCTGTGAACTGGAGGGATAATCTCCAGAACACATAACTTCTATTTAGAACTGGACAGTTTAAAATGTTGAATTCATTGTATGTGTTTACAGTATTTAGATCTCCATCAAACATTAATTTTGAACATCAAGCTTTCCATGGTTGTGACAAGTTTTTACAATGTTTCTTCTGTGTTAGCATCACTTTATGGGAAACTCATATCTGTAGAGTATAGGAGGAAAGGAGACCATCCAGGACACAGTTATTTTCTCCTGCAGTATTTTAACAGAAAGATCCATGAGGTTCCAGACAGCAGCTCTTTTATGTACCAGAAGGCACAAAACATTTGTGCTTCTGTTCACTCTCCTCCAACTCTTTGTTAATTGTCTCAGTTTCGACTTCTGTCTTCTAACTGTGCTGTGTTTTTGTGTTTGTCCTCTGGCCCACAGCATCTCATCTAAACCCAAGGATTTATCTCTTTGTTCTCCTTCTGCATGCTCTTCAGTCTCCTCTATTCTGCAGTACTGTGAATATACTGACATGCTACTTGTCACACACACTCATGAATCCCAGCTTTTCTGCTTCTCCAGTTCCACAGAACCCTGCTACTGGGTTCAAGTTTCACACATTTTTAGCCACACAAAAAACTTAATGGTCACCTTTTCCTTTCTTGTCCAAGAAAGGAAAGATCTTGTTTTATTATTGGTTTAAGCAGTGAAGATTGAGGCACACAACTTTCAGTATCCTCCTGTTGCTCTGGACTCATCCTAAATCCAGAATGATTGCATTTTACATTTTTTCACAGGGTGTCAGTCTCAGGCTAGTACATATTTTGTGTTAAGAGGCAATATGCAGAGCTGAAAGCCTTTGAAATAAAATCCCCTAAACAAAATAAAGAAAATGTTTGCCTTATCAATCTTGCAAACATCAAGGCCTAGGATATTTTTTCAATTAGTTTGACATTTTTCCCAAACAATTCTGGTGCCTCTCTCAGACAATGTACCCATGAAGCTCCCTTCTGTGGTTTTCCTGCAAGTCTTCTCCCAGATACAGGCTACACAAGGAAGGTTCTAGTAACTTCTAGACTATATGGTCTTCTGCCTTCACACTCTTTATTTCAAGTTAAAGATCTTCTTCCTCATGTTCCTAATTCACAGAAAAAGTGAAGCTGCCCTTGTGTCTTGCAAGGCTTCCTCTGAATTCTCAGTCTCATCACACCTTGAGCACTCCTGGAGCATGGTGTAGAAAGGAAAACACTTGGCACAGAGACATACCTGTGGGCCTGAATTTGAAGATAAAGCATTGCCTGAGAGACATGGCAGCACCTTCCAGGCTATCTCCTCCTCAGACTCCTCCTCACACAAAAGATCTTTGAGTTACTCCATGAAGCCACACAACATTTTGATCTCTTCACTCTGTTTCTGTCACATTTTCGCCACTGATGCAAAATGTGCCAGCAAGTAAAAGATTATCTAAAACACTCACTCTTTACTGATTGAAAGTGTCCCTTGATTTGTGTTCACTCGTTTGGACTATAAGTTTCATCTCTTGCATCATGTGCTAATAATAATAATCTTTTATTTTCAGGTTATTACCACTGGAAACCCTGTCCTAGATTATGAAACAATGCCAAAGAGCTTTGATTTGCAGATTTTTGTTGAAGATGCAACTGGAAGAACTGACCTTAACATATTGACTATTCATGTAACAGATAAAAATGAGCATCCTGTATTTCGAGGAAATTTGGCAATTCAAAGTAAGATAATGGTAGAATTTGAAAAGAACAATACTTGAAAAGATTACATCATCTTAAAAAAATTGAGCTCATACAGTGCCTGTAACTAAAGTAGTCTAAAGTAAAGTAAAGTCTAAAGTAGTCTAAGTGTTTTGCTTCAGGAAAACAAGGAAAGAATAGGACACTGTTTTCATCAGTGTTGTTTTACACAAAGAGTTGGTACGCTTCATCTCTGGAAATGCCCTTTCATTTTTCTTGAAATTTTGTTAAAAAATTATTTACCCATTTTGAAGCAGCTGAAGAATTAAAGGAAAAAATTATACCAATAAATACATATGTTCTTTTTAATTAGAAAATTAAAGTTTGCTGGTTTTATAGCTATTGAGTATGGGTCCATATTTCTGTAGTTTGTTGAGAACTGGACTGACAAGCAAGATAAATTTCAACAAGGGCATATTGTATGTGCAAGAATTTCTGTGGGAAAACAATAAAAATCTTGCTTTGCAGATGTTTTATATCTGCATATGGCATCTGCACCTTCACATGAGAAATTAAGTTGAAAATCAGTCTTAAGAGTGAGACCTCAGAGATTGTGATCTATAGTGATACAGATTGAAGGAGGCCCCTACACGGGGCGATTGATGTTAACCAAGTTTACTTGGTTAACAAACGGGAGGAATGTGCAGTAGCCTTAGGAATGAGGCTGGAGAGCCTGGACTGCAGCTGTGGCCAGTGCAGGTTTTGCACGTTGTGCTGTACCTGACGCTGCCATCAATAGAAAGGATGGGTAATAAGTGTCCTACTCTCTAAGAGATCTTATCTTGCATATTTACTAATGAAGAAGACCTTCAAAAATGGTAACAGATACATCAGAATATAGTGATTCATTATGTGCTCACATGCAGACAGAACAATTCAGTTCATTCCATAAAGTACTGAGAGCCTCTTTGATGACTTGCTGTCGTAGCAGCACTATATGGCCAAGCATACTTCAATACTCAGTTTTAAAAAATCTGAAAATACTAAACTGTGATCCCTTTGTGGCAGGTATTCAGAGGTAGCTGCTAACCCCCCAGGTTTGGACTGACCACGCTGGGACAGTGAAGCTTGGCTGCAGCCTGACTTTTGCAAGGGGTCGGGTTCAGAGCAGCCTGCTCACATTCAGCCCTCCTCACTGATGCCTCCTGAGCACATTGGCATTGCTGATTCCATACAATACTTAGTTTGTAAAGCAAATTAGCTTCCCCAGGGAAGAGGCTGTGTCATCTTCTCGGTATAGCTGGTGTCTTGCATATCATGGGTGCCACTGGAATCTAATAATAATTAAATCTGACGCTTCAAGGGATCAACACAGCATGAAACACACTACGTGGGAGCTTGTTACAAATAAAGGCATCAGCTTAACTCTCAGCTAGAGCTGCCATAAATTGGTGAGCACAGATGTCTGATCTGTCTAACTGTGTGGCTTTAGTTAACAGTACCAGCCACAATTAGACACTAATTGTGCATTTGCTGTTTATGAAAAAGCATCTCCCTCTCATTAAACTTTGTATTCATATTGTTGTCCTCTGGGAACAACTCATTATGCTGCTCTGGGATTCCTACTGCTCTGATGAGGAGCAGCAGTCAGTAGGGGTCACAGTGGAAATTAATAGTCCAGAAAGAGCAGATCCAGTATACACGAAAGGGCATAAAGCAAATAATGTGATCTAAAGATCTGTTGTTCTGTTAATTGCTCTGCCCAAGGAGAGATAAGGCTGTTGCCAGTAGTCCAGTATGGGATAGACCAGCTGTGAGAATCCCTGGCATGGAGAGAAACATACCTTGCACTGAAGTACCAGCCTCAGTAAAGCAAACATTTAAGTCTGTGCAGACCATCATCTACTTATCTGCCTCACAGGTGTAAAGGAAAAGCAGAAATTAAGATGAAAGGCTCTGAGCTCTCCTGGCAGGGCACAGGACAGGAGGGGGATGATGATGAGGACCTAGCACAGGATTGTGTTCTTCCCACCTGCATAGTAAAAACCCCACAAATATAGCCCAAATACATAATTTTCCCCATAATCTGTGAATAGCTAAAGACAGTCCATAAGGAAAGATCAGTCCTTCCCCTGAATGGACAATTCATATTGCAGTGGTTGTTGCTTGTTTACAGATATGTAATTGGTTTCTTTTTGTCTTTTGAGTATTTATGATCTTTATGATGATTTTGGAATTCCACTTGTGAAGTAAGAAGATGTAGCAGGCAGTAATACATCCTAACAGCTTCAGTGCATAAGTCTCTTTGCTGCTGTGCCCTTTATTTTTACCCAGATAACAGAGTACTCTTATGTCCGTGCAGCTGTGACCATCTACGTGTTGGAAGGGACACCTCCAGAACGCATTTACCAAGTTGATGCAGCTGATCCTGAAAATGAAAAACTCCAAGTAAGTTGTACTAACCAAAAAACTCCAGAGATTATGTAATCTGCTGAGTCTGAAATGTGAATCACCATCATCTTTCAACAACTTCCTTCCTTATCAGAAACACAGGAAAGGTTTGATCTGGAAAAAAATAAGCATTCTCAATACTAAACTAAGAAAAACCTGCCTTAATGTTTGGACAAAAACTATATTTTAAGTTCTCAGCCATCCAATATTAAGGGATATTGGAGGCAGAATTTGATATAGTTAATCAGAGAGACAGTAAAAATTGTGAATTTAAAATTAAAAAAATAGCTTACAAAATGTTTCATATAGATGACAGTGACTAAAAATAAATAAAATTTTTAACTTTCTGTATCACAATGTAAATTCTTTTAAATGAGACCATAAGGAAATCACTTACAAGGCAAATTAATATCAAGTTTTTGACAATCTCAGGACAAACTGTGACCTTCAGTAATGAAAATGTGAAAATGGCTGATCTGAAAATACTGGTGGTATTCAGAAAAACTTGTGGAAAATGTTAAGTTGGTAGCTGGGGAAAAGTAACTGCACTTAGCTAAGAATTATGTTGTATCTTTGCTTTATTTAGTTTGGCTTTATAAAGTACAGTACATTCAAGAACTGAACCCAAAGACGCTACTTCAATGTTTAGTGTTATTCAAGAAAGCAATTAGCTTGAAGTCTGTCCTGAGTCTTTGCCCAGTCAAACTGAGCTGGTGAGGAGGGAAGCAGAGCTGTGGGAGTTTAGTTCTGCTTTGTGTTCAAGAGCAATGGCAGTGAGTTCCATGTGCCCTCTAACCTGACATATCTGAGGCATAAGAAGCTGCAAATAAAGAAATGCAGTTACATCCTTGGACAGATCTGCTCAGTGGCTTTTGCAGGTTATTTGCATGGTGCAAATAACTTTCCCTTTTCTACAAGGCAAGGAATGAATGAATGGAGGTATGTTTAAAGACAAAAAGACTAAATTTTTGTTCTCTTCATTTCAGTATTCACTGCTCCCTGCAACATTGCCATTCTCAATCAGGAAAAGTGGAGACATTTTTTCCACAAAAGAATTTGATTATGAGAAAGATCCACACTGGTGAGAATGTATTTTATTCCCATAGTTTATAGCATTCAGGGAAATGTTTTCTGACATACACAGAATAATTCCTGTTCTGTTTTTCTTATCTAACAGTTACTTTTTAAATGTAACAGTGACAGATCCAGAAGGACTCAACTCAACCAAAACAGTGAATATAAATATAATTAACATCAACGATGAAAGACCTTACTTTACCATGTGAGTAAAAATTTTCCATTGCATTCAAAATGTAGGTGTTTTCTCAGGTTTACTGCTTTGGCACCAGTGGGAGGGTTTAACATAAGGGCAAATAACTATGACAACAAAATACTACTGAAAAAAGCATTTTAATTTTGCTATGATTCCTATTCTTATACTGGAAAGCTTTGTCCTAATGTTCCTAATTTATTCTTATTTATGTTCTTAATAGTTTAAAGTTTTCTAGGCTCTGTCTTCATGCTAAGAACAGCCAAAAAAGCCTGTTTTACTTGTTAGCATTTATAGAGGTTAAAGCTATGCAAAGATCTGTGGACAAGTTCAGACAAGGAGATTAATTTCACCCGGTGTGAATACAATCATATAGAGTTTTCTCCTTATGTAGGTGTGCATTTCATCATAATTGTGTTTATTCATGCAGAAATGTCTAGACATAAGAAGGTCTCCCTTTTGATCAGTCTTCCTCTTCCCAGACACGCTTGTAAACAATAGGTGATCTTTGAAACTTTGTTGTCTCTTACTATGTCCTAAGCAGGAAATTGTGTCATAACACACAAGTCAGAAATATCTTTTGAAGACTAATGGAGTCAGGAAATATCGAAAATGTGGAAAAATAGGGACAAATATGTATGTGCTGCAAGCAAGCTGTTTTGCTGTGGAAAGCACAGTGGACAGTTGTTTCTGAAGCAGGAGCCTGACAATTATCACAGTTGATCTGACTCTGTTGTTGATTTATCTGTGTCACTGTATGAGACACTGATGGGATTCAAGGCACTGCCATTGTGTCTCTTGATTGTGAGACTCTGCAAGTTCCCTGCTGAGAATATTTATGATGCCATCTCTGCAAAAGTGAAGACAGGATAGCCCCTGGGGCCATGCCAGGAGGTTCCAGCCACTGGTTTGGAACAATCTTCTGGGTGTTGTCTTGACCCAGAGCAATGGGTGTCTCCTGGGCTGAGGCAAATCATCTGGACCTTGATGGATAAAGGGGTGAAGAATCTGAAGAAACAAGAAATTAAATGTTAGAAATAGGCATAAATTGTTGTTGATGTTGTTTTTGCTACCTACTTAATACTTGAACCTCATGTCTGCAATAACAAGAACTCTAGTAGCTGATTCCATGTTACTGTACTTCTGCAAGGAGAAGGAATCCTGTTCCCAGTACCAATGTCTGCACATTGTGTTCTAGATGATTGTTGCCTCCTATTTTGCTATTTCTGTGTATTTATCCTTGTGTCTGGAATGCTAAAAGAGCTCTTTTAAATATTTATCTACTTGTTTGAATTAGTGAAAGCTGCAGTGGCTTGAGAATCTGTAACACCTAAGTTTTAAGACTCTTTTGGCACAAAGAGTCTAGTATTTGTTTGAATCTTGTCCTTTTTTAGATTGACACTACTGATCAAAAAGAGCAGCTCAGTTTGCAAAGAATTTTAGATTAAATTGTATTTCATGATCTATCCTTAATATGCACATGTATGGCCTGTCCCCTGCTACAATGTGAGCTGCGTGCCGGGTCTAAGTACTTCCTGACACTAATAATTAGTTCTGGAGTAAGAGCTGGGGAAACTTGAGGAGTTAACAAACCTCCTTTATTTTACCCCAATCATAGATGTCAAGAACCGAGTTTCAAAGGGTCTTTTTAATTGTTCCCATAGTATATGCAAGCACATCTGGTTTTGGTGTTCACAACACTATGTTGGCATTCAGCCTTTTGAAACTGTTCCTGTTAAAATCAATGGAAAACTTGTGGAGTCAGGAAAACAAAGGAGAAGAAAACAAACATATGCTTCCTTTGCAGTTATATTGCAGTGACTAAAAGGTCTGCTTGAACCATCCTGTAACCACCACTGGCAGGTGGTAGACAGATGACAACAGGACACATCCCAGACATAGTTGTGTAGGAAGTGACCCCAACTCCTCCCCAGCTGTTTCTTTGTGCAATGGGGGTGTGCTCAGTAATATCCCACTTCTTCCCAAAATATCTAGTGGGGAGGGGATAACGACCATGTTGCAGAAGGGTTGGTAGGACTATGAGGGTGGAACTGTGATGAGTTTGCTGTTCACAGAGAGGTTGGAGTTGGGGTTCCAGTGGTCCTAGGGAATTTCCTACTTTGGGGCAAATACAGATAGAGATGTGGGAGTGAGTGGGATCTGTTTATTTCTGCATGATTCTGGAAGCAACAGGAGAACAAGGAAGGAAGGGATTCAGTGCCAAGGATGAGATCAAAACTTTGTAAATAACTGACACAGCAGGCTTCAAAAACTCCTTGTTTTCTTCTCTCTGTAAGTTAGGTGTTTTTACCGGGAAAACCCTATGTGATTTCTCGCCTGTATACTTGCCTCTTTTCATATGAACTGACAGAACAGTTGAAGATAGTGTGTCTTCATAACCATTTTAAAATTGCAAGTGGAGCTCTTGAGGCGTGGGATCTTCTGTTCTGTCTCTGCAATTCTCTGCTCCAATTGCTAAGTGCCCCATGAAGTGTGTCTTCAGAGAACAACAAATAACTCATGTTTTCCTGTGCTGGAAACTACAGACTAGTCAATTACCTAAGTGGTAGCATAGAATGTTTTAAAAGTGCAAAAAGTATTTAGTCTTGGAACACACTTCTAATGTTTTTTTGAACGCTTGAGGACCTTCAACTCCCTTTGAGTTCCAGAATCAGGAGGTGTGTGTGTGTTTATGTGTGAGTAATACAAATCAGTCTTCTGAAATTCCTTGCACCATTTTTGTGTCCTGGCCTATGCCTATTTTTGCATGTGGTTCAAGTTCTGAAATTGTCTACCTGAGTACCCATGTGAACATCAAACTGCAACCACTGTAAGCAATCCTGCACAATTGCTTGCACAATGCAATTTATTGTGACCTATAAAACACAGTTATTGGAAAATCAGGGAGCACTGGCACACCAAATAGCGGCAGTAGAGAACCATTTTCCCAATGTAAAATGCATCAGATAGACAGATGCTGCTGGAGTTTGAGGCATGTTCTTCTGTTAGGCACCCAGAAGAGTGCTCCTTCCTGCCTTTGCCTACTGCAGCAGCAATTCAGTTTTTCTGTAATATTGTTGCCCCCAAGAGTGCTCCAGAATTCATCCCAAAAGATGGTTAACCACATTACTTATTGTAATTTTTGCTTTTCTCTTGCAAAATGAAGGAATTAAAGCAAATATCTTCATGACCTGGTGGCTCTGTACAGATATGGATGGCTTGATTTAACCACCCCCTTGATTTAACCACCCCCTCTTCAACTTCCATGGTTCTGTGAAAGTTAAATTGCTTTTACTGTGGAAAACTTGCAGAGGAAGAGCTTTTACTTGTGTGGCTGTGTCATGCTTTATGAACATGTGCCAGTTCAGCTACTGCTACATGTCCAGCTGGCAGAACCAATGACTGGGATATTTATCCAGACATGCAAATAGCCATCACTGAGCCCAACAAGGCCATGGCTCTGCTGCTACAGTTGGCTTCTGAGCTGTGTCTGTAATCAGCTGCCCTTACAAACAAGATGCATGCTTTGCTGCATTTTATCTTGTAGAAAACAAAGAATCTACAGAATTCCAGAGGAGCAAAGCCCAGGCACCATTGTTGCCAATGTAACAGCTAAAGATCCTGATGATGAAGATTCTCCCAGCAGACTTTTCTACAGTATCCAGTCATCTGACAGACATTTTTCCATAAACCCAGGTCAGACAAACAAAAATGTGACTTCTGACATCTGAAAAATAATAAAAAAAAAAGAGACTGTCTACTTTGGAGAAATTATTTTTGCCATAGTTTTAAATAGACTTTATTTTGTGTCTCCTTATAGCAATAAGGAATGTGCTCAGTCCCTTATTAAGGCCAAATTCTTTGGTCAGCTGACCAACACTTGGTAAGATGTCTTGGAGAAAGTAGACCAAAGGTGACTTCTTGACAAATATTGACTTGTTTCTGGAGGGTCATGGCTCCTTGGGTGGAAGTAAGATTGCTGAATTATTTTCAATATTTGAGGACTGCAGTGACCTTTCTGGGGCTCTTGAAACAGCTGCAGGTGGTTAGACCATGATGTCCTCCCTCCTGTCTGAAATCCTCTCTAACAGTGAGGTGCACAGCAATTCTATACCTCAAGTTCATTTTTCTATTCATGACCCTCCTCGGTCAAGACCATCAAAAAGAGTCCTTTTTCTCATGGTGACCCTATCTTCTTCATGCTCTCTGGGGTCTGTACATTTTTTCCCCAGGATTTTTTCCTCCAGGGCTGGCATTCAGTGGCAGCTTTTCCCCTTGTCTGCTGTTGCTTTAGAACTGTTTATCACAGTTGTTAGAAGTGCCACACAGCACAGTGCTGTGGGGGATAAGGATGATCCTTAAAGCTTTGGATTCCCTATACCCTTTGGCCTTATATTGCCACCTTCCTCCTCAATTGCATTCCAAAATGCAGAGGATGTATTCACTGTTCTTTTAACTCCTTTGTGCTCTGGGAATAGTACTTGTACTGTGCCATAATATTTTTGATAGAGGCAAACAGAAGTGAAAAAACAGTATTAAGTGAGTGGCTGACCACAGCACTTGGCACAGTCTGTCACAGCTCTGTTGATGTGAGTAGATTTGGAGGTGCTGAAGGATGCTTGAATGATAACAGTGGAAAGTGTAGCTGTTTTACTAGCTGGGGAGCAAGGGCAGCGCAGGCATTAGCAGCTCACTGTCCTTGATACTCAGTGAACGCGCTTATTTCTGGCTTGCACTAGAAGCTTGAGAGTAAGGGAAACCTAAATGTTTTACAAACCTGCTGCTGAGGCCTCCTAACGTGTGTTTTTCAGCAATGGTATCTAGCCATTTGTCTTACCCAGAATGGTCAGAGCCATTTTTTATCACTTAAAAAAAAAATAACTAAACCAGCCACGATTTCCACAGAACAGAAGACTTTTTGTTCTGCTACTTGTGTGTGGAGCTGGCCTACCCTCTTGCACATGCACCATGACAGTTTGTTGCTTTCTCCCATGGTGAATATCTGACTTCTGGCTGCTCTCTGACAGCAACTGGAGTGTTGCAGGTGACCGGGAGAGTTGACCGGGATGCGCTTCCACTGCGGCTCCATCCTAACATCTCACTGATAGTCCGGGTGGAGGATGGCCCCAGCAGCGGCCATGCCAGTGAAATGGAGATCACAATCATTATTGATGATGTCAATGACAACCCACCAGAATGCAATCCTTCTGCCTTCAGGTATGGAGTCTCTTCCTTGCCTTGGTGCTGCCTTTCTGCCCCAGACCAGTGAGCAGATTAGGGTACATCCCCAGACCTGCAGCTGGAGTGGACATTTGTCATTAGCCTGCCCATTGTACAGGGCTGTTGTCCATCACAACACATGGGTCAGATTCTGGGTTGCTTTCTCCATTGTTCCATATTTAGATCTAGGACTTCACTTAAAAATAAATCAGTGTTTTGGCATGTGATATATGAAGAGTGCAAAAGGAGAAATATAAGTTGCTCTGACAGGAAATGTCTTTGTTTTAAACAGGAAAGAAGCAAATGAAAATACAACTCCTGGGACATTTCTTGTTGATCTTAGAAATTACTGTAAAGATATTGATGTTGATCCATCAAACAACCAATTTAGTTTCACTGGATTATCTGGTTTTGGAAGCAATAACTTTGCTCTGGAGTCCACTGTGTCTGGAAGACTTGTGGTCAGTCATTTGTGGCTTTATGTTAGATTACACCAGTAGAGAAGTCAATTTATGAAATATTATAAGGGATTTTTCTAATTCATTGTACAAGAAAAAAAAATACTGTAATCCATTTCACAGTAGGTATTATGTGGAGAATGACTGTTTTGACTGGTTGTGAACTAGGTATCCCTAGATAGGATGCTTTCTAAGGATTCCACAGAATTTAGTGAACAGAGACTGTTTTCTTCAGTTTTAAATAAATGTGCTAGATATGATTGAAAAAAAATATTCTTTTTTAGGGAGTGTGAAGCACCAACTTTGATATGGATAAACAGAGAAATTTGATGCCATTTCATATTCATTTACTCATGACAGACTGTGGAAGATCCTTGCTATTCAGCATGAAGAATATAAATACTTGAGAAATCTCATACTCAGTAACTCAGTAAATGGTCAGAATCATAAAACCTCTCTGAGTGGCAAAATTTCACAAAAGTGTGGTAGGATTTTCACTTCTATGATTTCACGTGTCAAAATATGGATTCCTTATGCTGATAGCTGCTGGCAAACTTGCATTGGCCAGAACCCCACCAGTTCCTGGACATGTGCAATGGTGGATCTTTTTTTGCTTTGAAAAGAACCATGGGCAACTATAGAAAAAGGGAAACAACAAAAAATAGGCATTCTGTCTAGCAGACAAGAGTGTTACAGGAGCAGTAAAATGATTTTGTATGGTTTACTTTAATTTTGGAACTGAGGTTTCCTTGTCAATAAGAACTGCCCTTAGCTGCTTCATCTGCCAACATAAAAATCATTTTCCTTGCTGCACAGGATATGATTGCTGTCAAGCCTTTGATTGCTGTGTATGTTCAACGTAACAGACTATACAAAGTAAGCTGTGCCTCCAGGAATCTCCCTGAAGAGACAACCAGCACTGGATGCCTGTGTGTTGGTCCTGCTGCCCCAAAGTTTATGAGGGTTCCACAGCAAGATAGAGAGCTCAGAAAATTAGAATTTAAATCTGTGCAAGCCACCATTTGGTAACAACTTGGTTCCTGGACAAACACTCATGGTGATACCCTCTTTTTCAATGTCTGCAGGCATGAGCTCAAGTAATAGCTCAAGCTATTACTATTAACAATGTCAGATACTTGTTGAGCGAAGAAAGGGTAGTGTAAATAGCCAGCTCATTATACAAGCTTTGAATTGACTAGGTAAAAGGTCAAGACCTTATCACCCAAATGATTAAAATTTCTGCTCTTAAGGGGAAGGAATTTTGTTGGCAGAAGTGTGAGTATGTAGAAAAAGCCTGGAATTCAATCCTGGAATTGATTATTAGCCTGTGTTATTCCTATAGAACTGTTCTATATACCCAAGGGGCAAATCACACTTACAGAATGCTGAAAAGAGTAATTGTCATCATGTGTTCTCTGAGTTCATGTATGGAGATATAATTATGATTATGTTCCTTTCTATTTAGATCAATGGAACTATTGATTTAGAAAACCCAGCTAATCAAGGTGTTGAAGTTTATACACTGACTGTCAGGGTGCAAGATATTGCCCATCCTACCTACTCAAGCAAGTATCCCTTTTACATTTCTTTTGATAGTTTTCTGTGCTGTAACAGCATGGAGAGAATAATACCATATGTATTTTGAATATATGCATGAGAAAATTTCACAGCCATACTTAACTATGATTTAATCTTCTGTTATATTTCCAGATATCATCTACATTTACATCAGGATAAAGCCAGTGAATGAATTTTTTCCAGTCTTCCTTAATTTATCATATGTATTTAGTGTTTCAGAAATTACTAAAGGTACAGTAAGTAGAACCTAAATGATAGAAATAATGTTGCCATATTGTTAAGTGCCTTTTCTCTCCAAATGAATTTTCATATATGTAGATGAGGCAAATGGCTCAAAGTTCCAGTTCAACTAGGGTCTCACCATACAACCACCTACTACCCTTAAATAGACTAAACTGGCAAAAACTCCAATTGTACAGATGGAGGCTGAGACACAGACAAATTCAGCAATTGCACAAGAAATCTGGGACAGTGCCAGGAACTGAACTCAGATGTCTTGTTTTACACTGTCTTTCTGCTCTTGCTAAATTAGCCTTTTGGAGGGACTGTGGTGCACAGAAACCTTTACAGACTGACACAGACAAGTGAGGACTCCCTTGGCCCAACCACAGAGCACTTCTGCTGAGGTTCTTTAGAGACTCCTGTGTTTTGGTATTTACTGCTAGCAACCCATGCACAGGGGAGCCATAGCACACCATAGGGAAGTAGTGCTTATCCCACCATTGCTTTAATTTTTAGTTAAAACTAAACCAAATCTTTAGCTCAGTTTCATCTGCACCTTCTGTTACTTCAAATGTGAATGAAATATGGATTTTCTGTCTCTCAGTTGGATCTAGCATTGGAAGAGTGCATGCCACAGACAAGGACTGGCCACCCAGTGTCATCACTTACTCCATTGTAGCTGCAACTGGCACCAGGGATTACACAAATATCTTCTGGATCAGCCCAACAAAAGGAGATGTGAGGATTTTAGCTAGATTAGACTATGAAACAACTCAGAAACATATTTTCATAGTACAGGCCTCAGACCAAGAGAATTCTGCAACAGCATCAGTGAGTAAACCCACTCTACTACTTCACCTTTACCTACATCTTTCTCTCTTCTTCCTAGCAAGAATAATAAGACATTGGGCAAAGCACTTTGATCTGTAAAAGGCAGGTTCAACCCCGCCCAGTAATATATTACTCAGATGAAAGAGGTGTTGTTCACTCAGTGTTGGTTTATTTCTCACAAAAAGAATAAAATAATATTTTAATGTTTTTAACTGTGATGTTTGTTTCTCAGACTTTTGTTTTTCTTATTTTACCTGAACAGTGAAATTATTTTCTGCACCCTAAACAATTTAAGTTATTCTTTATGGCTATAGAGGTACTAGAAAACAGAAAAAGGACAGGGTCATGAGGCCAGGTAACACAGTTTAATTGTAGCCATGCTTAGTGGCAAATTCTTTTTGGAATCTGTGTAGTGTCCCTTGGCCCTCAAACATACTTTTGAATTTTTTTGTGATTTTTTTTTCCCTGAAAAGTGTTCAAAGTAATGTGAGAATTGTATTGCAGCGTATCAGAGTTGTGTTTTCATGGAGTGGTAGAGAGAGGATGTGGACGGGAGGAGGGCTCGGGCAGCCTCTTGGTTTAGTGTCAGAGGGCCAGTAGCTGTGTCCACTTGGCCTGCTGGAGTTGTGCCTTGCCCTGACCATGATCTACTTTTTTTCCTGATGGTGTTATCTAGCAAGAGCCAAGACCATGCCAGGTACCAAGAAAATATTTAACAGCAGGGTTGCGCCTAGGTTTTCTGCCCAGACCTACTTTATTCAGAAAAATAAGTATAAATGCTATATCCACTAAGGTATTTTATAGTAACTTCTTTCAAATCCCCGTGTCCTTCACAGACAGGCTCCTTTTGACTTCACATTTTGTCCCTCATGACTCCTTTACATTTGATTTTTACACATGTCTTGGGGGTAACACAGGTACTAGGCTTGCTTTTCATTCCAGCCAAGCACCACCCATAGAGTTGCTACCTAGGAGTCATTTAATCTCTTCATCATCTGCAATGTTTCAAGGTGAAAATTAATGACAATTTAGCATCAGAAGCTTTTAACAATGTCAAGTTTATATGTTGCCTGACTAACAGACATTAGAAGAAAGAACTTTGGGAAGGGAAACTTTTTCTTTTAGCTAGCTAATCCCAGTTGACATCAAACACCTCTGGTGCTATTCAGGGTGCTCCTATCCATGCAAGAGGCCATTACCAGCATTTCTCGCTCGCTGGGAAGAGTCTATAAACACTCTTCCTTCCATGGAACATACTCTAAATGGTTATTAAATATGATAAGAGGTCTAAGTAATGATTGTGAAGCAAGTTGAGAGTTTTGGAAGGGAGTTTAATGATTATGTGGTACTATTATTATTTCTCATTTTGGCTGTAACACAAGTCAGGTTGTTCAAAGGGACATGTCATCTTGAAAACCCTTCACTTATGGAAGATGGCTCAGGTTACAGAACTTGTTCCCAGAAGAATGCTGATCACAAGAATTGAAGGACAAATGATCACAGACATTTTCTGGTGGGAGCTAGTTTAGAAAGGGACTTCAGTGCTTTTAAACAGTTGTTGATCAAAAGAACAGAATAGACAAAACCAAACAGTTTCTGAAATTAAAAAAAAAATCTGTCCCAGTACACTGAAGCAGCTTCAGCTTGATATTGCTCTTTTCTTCCAGGTAACCGTGAATGTTTTGGAAGTAAATGATGAAGAACCAGTTTGTTCACCCAATTTCTTCTCACTTCAAATCCCAGTTGATTTAGCTGTTGGGACCAATATTAATGGCTTCAGGATTGAATGTCAAGATCGTGATTCTGATCCCAGGTCTTTCCGTTACTTCATTAACAAAGGTACCGTGGGTGAGCTGGGAACAGTGAAAAAAAAATAGTGAATGCTGATAGTTCACTTATATTTATAAACAAAAATCTAACATAGTTTGTATGCTACTTTTCTGGTGTGCTAGCTGTGATCCACAACTCTGCATATCATTACGTTGATCCTCTCTCCAGAAGCTGGCTACTGGTGCTACTGGTGCTGACAGCTAGAACCACCCCCTTGCAAGGCTGGATTGCCTGCCATATTAATCAATAGGTTATTAATTACACATTGACTATAACTTCAGAAGAATGAGCTGGAATGGTGTGCAGTGTCAAATTTCCCTTCCAATTACAGCTGACTAAATCTTGAGAAATGATGGAAAGTTCTGTATCTCTGTGTATCTCATCATCACATAGATGCTGGTGCACTGTTCAAAACAACTGCTGGAACCTACATGTCGTAGGTCCATGCTGTATGCAATGAACCCTCATTTTAAAAATCCATCTTTGACCCTGATCAGCTGCATCCACCTGGAGAACTGCAGTAGTATGGGATGACACTCAGCTTTACAAAAATGGAAGCACACTCTCTCAGGGCAATTCCTTCTTTTCTTGCTGAGGTGACTGCTGTGAAGGAGGGAGCAGATTGTTCAAGTGCTAGCAAAAACTGTGAACATCAAAAGAGAGAATCTCTGTCCTGCTGTAGTCCCTTGATGCCACAGAAGGAGCTCTGCAGACATGGTATTAACACGTAAATCTGTATAATGGCTGTGTTAGTAAATCCCTGACCACAGGCCCAGTCCTGGTGGTACAGACCTGGGCTGTGTTGTGCATTGGCCTCTCAGCCACAGAGCAGCTCATGGCCCTTTTTGTGCTATAAAACAGGCATGGCCTTCAAGAACATGTCAACTCTTCATCTCTGTGGGGCCACAAGAGCAAAACCAAAGCATATTTGGTGCCTCTTCAAGGCTCTGATTTCCTGTATACGCGGTCTGTCCAGGTCCTAGCTGCTGGGGCTGGTCTCCCTGCAGCTGGGGCCATGAGCAGCTCTCCAGCTACAATGGACAGAAAGCAAGGGGTGGGGAGCCAGCATTTCTAAACTCTCCTCCCTGCCCCATGATGTTGACAGAGCGCTGGAGGCAATGAATGTCACGAGTCTAACTCTCTTCGAAGGCCACTGCCTCAGGCAGATAGAGAAGACATGAAGAGGGGCTGGAGCAGCACTCCAGGGATGGCCCAGTAGCAGAATGAGCCCTGCCACAATGCAGGGTCCTCACCCCAGCTGGGTGTTGTTGGGTGCTCCCCAGGTTCTAAGTCCAGGTCTTTCAGGTCACCTATGCTCTTGTGTGCCCTATGGCTCTGAAGTGTTCCCACAGCATCCACTCTGCTATGTCCCCATATAAGGTCTTACTCTAGATTGCAATGCTTTTATGACTGTATTGTTTTAAATTATTTTATATGGTACGAGGGAGATCAAGGAGCCCTTCTTGTCATTAACATTTCACCACACCTCACCACTTGTTACACACATTTACTTTAATATGGGATTAAAGTAAATTTTTTTGCATTTTGGTGTTACCTTTTTGCAGGCAATGAAAATAGACATTTCATCTTTTCACCAAGCGCTGGCTCCAACACATCTCATCTGATTCTTGCATCAAGGTTTGACTATGAGAGTGGACTTGATACAAACTGGATTTACAGTCTGAACGTCCACATAACAGATGACAATTTAGTATCTGCCAGGGACAAAACTACACACTTAATTAAAACTGGAACAGTGACTTTAAGCATCAGAGTTATCCCAAACCCAACTACTGCCACAACCACTACAGTAAGTTCACTAAGACTTATGTCTAATTCTGCATTTCTTTTATGGAATAATCTACACAGGAGTAAATAAAAGAGGATAGATGTATGCAAAAAGAAAGCAAAAACCTAGAGTGCATCTAGTCCTGGGAGGTTCTGAGCCCTGCACTCTTATGATGAAGCCAGAGGTGGTTGATGTGCTCAGTATCATGAAGGATTAGTCCCAGGTACAGAGTCATAACACGTGTTTTGTATTTCTAAAACAAAAAGGGCATGAAGCCAAAGGACTGGGCATGCTGCCATTACCATGCAACTGGAAAGTTAAAGATTTTGGCAGCTTTATTAATAAGGAAAGAGCAGGGATTAACCTTTGCCTGGAACCTTAAAATTACCTCATGCATTTTGCACTACCTCTTTTCTTATTCATAACTCTTCTCTCCCCCAGCTGCCTCGCAGTTTTGTGTGCTTCTTTATCATTGGAGCACATTAATCTGTGGCTATCAAAGTTGAAACAGACAACAACAACAAGTCCTCATTTCTCAAAAGGGTCTCTTTTCCAGACCTGAGGTCACTGTCATGTAAAACTTGGAGCAGCATGTCAGGAACCGAAGCAGTTTTGCACAGCCTCAGCGTGTCGCTGAAGTTTCAGCAGGTTTCAGACAGCAAATCCAGAGGGCTGGGATGGGTCTTTCCTGAGCTCCATGCCCATGTGATGGCCATAGCCGAGCTGAGGAAGCCTGCACAACTTTTGGCAGCCCAGGTGGGATCTAACATTGCACAGCCTGTGGAGCTGTGGGCCTGTGTCCAAGCAGTACTTTCCACTTCTCCGCACAGCCATCCTAGTTGAGTTCTGTCTTACCAGTTTAATTTTGAAGCTGTTTTCCATCAGGCTGGTGCAGGATGTGCAGAGAACTTGCTTTTGTCTTGCCTGTAGATGTGACAGAGTCTGCGAGTATAGGCCGCTCTGTCCCTATCCTTGTACCTGTCATCCCTTCATGCCTTACTGCACCATCTTCCATCATCCACAGTCCATCCATTCCCTGCCTGCCTGCAGAAGGCATTACCCTTTGCTCTCTGGCATTCAGAAATGAAAATGAGTATCCAAATGAAGTGGTGAAAGAGGCCTTGGCCCTAAAATTGTCTAGATCTTCTAGAGGCTCCTGCTAACTGAGCCAGAACCAAAGGATCCTGCAAACAGCACATACAAGTCTAGTTGCTTTGCTGTGAAAATGCTTAGATCCAAATTTTCAGACTGATTAATAACCCCATTCTTATCTAATGCTCTTTTGGGAGCAAATCTTGATGTGGAAATGAAAAGTTAAGCTGAATAAACTTATTCTGTATTTCTTTCCTGTGCTTTACCACAAATACAAGCAGTCTCAACCGCATACCACAACATTAAATGTGTCTCTCCAGAGATATCAGCCTTCCACTTTCAGGCTGTTTTCCAGAAGAACACTTCCATTACAGCAGGTTCTCCCATCACTATTCTTTACATGTGTTCAGTGCAGCAACTTGATGAGTCAGAAACTGGAAAGCTGGTAGTGTAGAAAAGAAGCCCCATCCCAAAAAGTAACTTGTGACTTCAGTCCAGGTGAAGATAAAGTGGTAGTGGTGATTTTGAGATTATTTGAGCCTTTCTCTAAGGATTGGATGTATCTTTTTTTGACAAGACTAAGTAGGTTATTTTAAAATTATCCTTAAACTGTAAAGAAATAGATACCCTGCTCAATTTCATACTCAGTGTGATTACAAATGCCTTACAGAAAATTAAATAAAAACTTCAGTAGATGATCAAAACTAATAGTATCACACTAGATAATGAACCACGTAGAGTAAATGAGTAATTTCTGAAATGTGTGAGGATCGTTTCATAATGGCACCTTAATGAATGAGCTGCTAGCACCAAGTGATGTGCCAGCTCAGAGATGTGTCTCCTGACACTCAGGAAGATGTGGGAGATTGCAACTGCTCAGGAAGTGTGGTTTTTCCTTCTGGGACAAGTCACTGGGTAAAAAAGGAGTTCCACTTTTTTTTATACAATAACCCAGTTCCTTAGGGTTCAACTCCTCTTACAAGGCAGGCTGAATGATCACTGCAGTGAAGATGACCCACTTCCAGTTTTGCCTTCGGTAACAAGAAAACACTGTCTCAGTAATGGCAGTATTCCCTGAACTTGCCCGCCCTCCAACAGCGTGCTTACAGCCTCTCAGGCAACCTGGGGCTTTTAAACTCCACCACGACATGCTTGTTTTAATGTAAGATATTGAAACGTGATCTGGAAGCTCCCCTTTTCCTTGTGGATGGGCTCCATTTCGCCTGCCTTTGGTTGCCCCAGGAGCTCGGTGGTCCATCCCAGGCATCTGAGGTGCCTTGGCAGTCAGCAGGCAGGCAGGCACACTGTCTCCCTCCTCCTCCCTCCATCATCTGCAGAGCCCCGGGGCAAGCTCGGGCCGGGTGCCTCGGTGCAGAAGTTCAGCCAGATGAAAGGTGATGTTGCTGTCAGTACGCAGCCTCGAGGAACTCTTCCTGTCTTGTTTTAAAAGCCCGGCTTCACTGTTGTGACGAAAAGGGAGAACCTCTACTCTCCGTCGGCGTGGTACGTGCCATTCGTCATCACCCTCGGCGCTTTGCTGCTGCTCGGGCTGCTGGGCTGGCTGGGGCTCCGCAGCCGCTGTCCCCCGGCGCGGAAGGGCCGCCGCAGCCCGCGGTGAGTGCCCGGCACCGGGACAGGGCCAGCAGTGACACAGGCGGCTCAGGTGCTTTAAATCTTTCATAGCGCTACGCCCTGTACTGTAGGAAATGCTAATAGCAGGTACAGCGGTATTGGGTGTTAATGGTATGAACGCAAGGAAATGCGTCCACGGCATTTTTTTCCCATGGGTTTAGTAATATTAATATTAGCAGAAGGTAGGAGTGGAATTAGCAATTATAACCTCTAAAGGCAGCTATGCTCATGAGGCTCAGTCAGAGCCTGTGCCAGACTGTGCTGATCACAAATATTTTGGTCTGTATTTGACCCCCACTCCAAGGGAGCTCCCATCTAGGTAGTTACTGGATGCGTTTTCCTCCCTCTCAGCTACAGATCCCGGCGTCCTTTGCAAATATTGGCGCTCATGCCAAATTCATTGTTCTGGCAAAACTTCTGCAGATTTCCTGGAGTTTTACCAAGCCAGTTACAAGGCTCTGGCCCATAAAGCTTACCTCTAAGTGTTCGTGCTTGGCAAAAGGCATGGAAGCACCTGGGACCAGCTCCGAGTCACTGTGAGAAGTGCAGAGATCCCTGCTGGCTGCCTTTTCAGTGGGCTGAAGCCAGACTGCCTCTAAATTCACTTTGTACTTCACCAAACAAAGATAAGCAGTCCTTTAAGTGGCTGGGATTAAAAAAAAAAAAGAAGAAAAGAAAGGGATTTCTACAACTATTCTCAGGATTTGGACATCAATTTAGAAGTTCCATTAAATGTAAAGAACTACTATGTCACCATGACTATAGTTCAAATGGTGTGAGCAAGGCATTAACAGCTTGTGATAAAAATGACAAATGAATCTAAGATACTGCTATTATTTATTAATTGGGCAAATGATTTATTGGCAGCTGGGGTCTCCCATTAAAAAGCAATTTCTATATTTTCAAAAACATTTATAACCATTCAAATTCTTTAAAAGGTATTCTCTGAGCACATCAGATCAAAAAAAAAATTGACCTTCCTCCAAGGATGGAACAAAATGACAATATCTGAAAATGTATTTTTCCAGATTATATAAATCCATTCTGCTATCATCAATAAGATTTTATTATTTTAAGAGCATTTCTTCTTGAAGAAGTCTTAGGGTTTTCTTGTTTGAGAGCAGCATTAAATGATGCAGACTTTCTGTGAAAGCAAAATCAGAAACCAAATAAATCAAGCAAATCATGATTTTTTTTTTTTTATGTAGGGAAAACCATGACATTTGTTAACTACACTCTTAATCTTCTTTTTATTACAGGATAAATGCTCCAGGTGTGTACCTCTTTTCTATATTTTAATGCTTCAAAGCAAGACCTTGTTTATGATTCCATGTAAAACATATAAATTAATTTCTAGATATAAATTTAACACAGTAGAAGGGTACTGAGATTAGATAATCTTAGCCAGTTATGGAAGGCCTGACAAAGTGATTTCATGGCCTTTTTAGTCTTCAAATCTATTAACTATTAGGCAAAACACAAATTCAGAGTAGTCTGGTATTCTGGCACGGATGCCAAGAACAACGGCATTTTTCACACACAATTTATATGCTATCATTCTAAAAACAATCCCAGCCATCTATAGCACCTTCAAGAGAGATCACTGTTCTCTGATCACTTCATTTGCTCCCTTGACACCATTACTTCACATAAATAAAGATTTATTTTGAAGTATTGGTGCTTTTAAAGGGGTTTGTATAACTTCACAGGGAGATAAATCACACATGGAAAAGCATGATTTTTTTAAGCAGACTTTTTCTTTTTAGTCCCACTGCATTTCTGCTAGAAAGCATTGCTCATATGGGCTCAGTTTGACCTGGCTTTTGTAATTCTACTTTCCTCAGTCAGTGTCTCCAGCTGGAAAAAAACACAGGACTAACAAACCCCACAAAATTAGCTGTTCTCTTGGTTGCCCAGTTTGAGATATTTCAGTGTTGGCTGGTTTCCAAAAAGGGAAAGCGTTTTGCTTTCTGAAAAACTAGTTCCCAAATGCTGGGCAGCAAAGTCCAGACAGAACAGGTTTCCCATCACTGCTCAGGTTGAGATCCACCAGCAGCGCTTCAGAGTTTTGCACCCCTGGCTGCAAAGCACATTTGTGGCCAGGCACAGTTCTCCAAAGAAAGGCCATTAAACAAATTGGCAAGGAGTGAGCAAGAAGAGCCCTCATAGCAACTAGTTAGGTATCATCCACAAATGCACTGCTGCTGTATTTGTTTGCGTGTGGGATGAGTTAATAGTGTGGTAAATTTGCACACAACCAAACTGTTCTTCAGTCTGAATTTTACTTGACTGAAAATGCAGCTCTTCCATGTTTTGTCTCCAAGCTGATATTTGACACATGCTTTGCAACCACAACTATTCATGTAAAACAATAATCTGCATTTCTGGTTCCGATATTCTCAAAGGTGAATTCTTGTATTTGTTCATATTATTTAGAAAGGGAAACTTGTTTGATAACCACTGCTATTCATTCATTGCTGAGTTTTCAAGACTAGTCTTTTGATTAGTCACTGGCAACTGTGGATTCTCACTCAGCTTTTGAAAAGAAATAAGACTCATTTAAGATGTCTCAGCTTTTGAGTAGAAAGAATGTCTATTTCTTTGAGAAAGTATTAACTTTAGTATCTACAGTCACTATCAGAGAATTTTGATTATTAACAGTGTGCATTTTCTTTTCTGTAGAAAAGAAGAAGCCTAAGAAAGACGTGGTTGTAGTAAGTACTGCTGGCCTCAGAAGAAGTGCCAGTTTTGCCAGCCCCATCATGCCATACCATCATTGGACCCTTTTTATGAATGGTGTCTGTTTTCCAAAGAGAATATGAAAATGATAGGAAAGGAAAAAAATATTGTCCTCAAGTGCAAAACACTTCATTGTCCCATCTGGTCTCTGTGGTTTGAAGCAGCATGGGGTGTGAGGGGTGGTCACCTGCACTGGGGCCCCTTTGCTTCCAAGTGCCAAAATGCTGTACTTGGGTGGTCAGACAGTGCCCACAATGACAGGGACACTGCAGAGTTGCAGAGGTGGAATGACAAGTGCCCCAGCTTCACTGATGGCAGCAGTGCATTGCTGAGACACCACTGACTCTGACCCACCAGAGTGCAACGAGTAAGGTATGCCAGCTGTATGGAGTTTGGCCATGATAAGCTGCTTGCAGCAAAATGTCATTTTGTTGAGATGTTTCTTTGCTCCTGGATCTCAGGGCTCCTTCCTTTTCCTAGATATGATTGTATAAAGGCTGCATAATTGCATAAATAGACATAATGCTCTCAGGCCTGTGGTATGGTTCCTGGAGTGGTTCTCTGCAGGTCCAGGAGCTGGACCTCGATGACACTTGTGTGTCCCTTCCAACTCAGGAGATTCTGTGAATCTGTGCAAGGCACTTTGATTAATGAACTCACTCTCCCCAGATTTTTCAGAGAGGAGATTCCCAAGCTATTCTGGGTGGAGGAGACCCTTTTGTGGTTACACACATGAAGGCATTTAGCATGTCAGAACTTATTAATTCTCCTTTAAATATTTATTGATGAAACCCTACACCACAAATGGCTCTTGTTGCCAGTTTAGATTAAACCCAGCTAAAGGAAGGCAATATACAGGTCACACAAATCCACCTCCATCCAGGTAGTTCACCATTTCCAAATCATTGCTCCTCCTTCTGACTTAACTAATTCATAGGTATCATTTCACATTTTGTGTTTCTTCACAGACAATGACAAAGCTAAACACCATCTTTGATGGAGAAGCCAGAGACCCAGGTAATAAAAAGCAATTATCAGAGGACATGAATACTAGGCTGTAACCAAACTGGATTAGTTGATTTAAATATGGTTTAACATTGGCTTTTCATATTTCCAGTTTGCTATTTCCAAGGAGAATGGGAGCTGTATCTCAAAAAGTGAAAATCAAGACAGTGCCTCAGTAACATCTGAATAGTAGAATTTACTTACAGCCCTTGAAAGCACAAATCTGATGGTCAGGCTGTTCACTACTCCTCTGCTAAACTGGAATGTATGGATGTGGTATAGGAAGGTGGGAGGGGAGGAGGAATTTGCTCCGAGTCTCCTGTCCTGGTGCTGTCATAGCTACATGGTCTCACCAGTCTCATGTCTGGGAAATGGCCAGGAGATTAATGTCACTGCAGAAGTGCTGCCTTCTCCTCCTAAACCTCTCCCTGGATGCAGGGTGGGTGGGTGAGTTGCTGGCTCCTGCACAAACCTCCTCCCTTACAGCAATGGTGCATTGCTGCTGTTTATCCAAGGCTCAAGCATTGCTTGTTGGGGAGAAAAGGGAAAGCCATCAGCTGGTGACAGCTACTATGTCACCAGGCTCCAGCTCTGCAAACTCTGGGCTTATTTGATAAACCAGCTGGGAAAAGTGAAAATGAGGAGAATGCTACAAATCTCAGGATGAACTGGGGAGCTCATCCAGCTCCCCAGATGACAGCCACTGCTCTGCAGCAGGGCTCGTTACAGGAAAAATTTTGTTGTTTTCAGGAGGGTTGATCTGGCTTACCTCATTCCCCTGAAACACAGCCCCTGCCTGAGCCCCTTACTTTGATGCTTGGCCAGGAATAAGGATGCCCAGCCCTGTACCTAATGGCTGAGGGCCCCAGCACAGAGATGGGGAGCTGGTAAAATGTGACAATCAGATAAAATAGGTTTTAAAATAATAGATCTGAAAATAGGTCTGAAACAATAGGTCTAGAAATCATCCAGAAGAAGGCTTGTTTCAAGGCTTGGATTAATCTGGCCTATTTCCACCCAAGTGCCTGTGACTTGTGTTTCTTATTAGCTGGCTCAGAGCGGTTGGATGCCTTGAGCTAATGGGAAACACTAGGCATGGAGACTTCAGTACAATTTGGGCAAATAAGTGGGACCCTACTGTACAATTAAGCCCATCCACAAGGCTGCTCAAGGCCAGTTTCATCCAGGTCCAAGCTCACCTGCTATTTATAAAGAGATCTGGAGGAATGGGCTCCAAAGTCCCTGCTTTTTTCCCCTGTGTAGCTGCATTTCTAATATATTAAACATGAATAGTCTCTAGGCTGCTGAAAGAGCTGCTTTCCAGTGTTCTTGCAGGGCTGCTGGGGCTCTGTTTCTCAACCAACCTAAACATACTGGACTTAAGGATGTCTGAGCTCATTCAAAGAGCCATCCAGAGCTGTAGCATCTGTGTCATGCCTGACACAAACACTAAGCTCTGACACAGCTCTGTGCTGACAGCAGGGAAATGTGTGCTCCCCACTTCTCCCTTCTCTTCCCCACAGCTTGATGCAAACCCTAGAGGGTCAAAGGTTTCTGGTTTGGAAATGAGATTAAATAATTCCTGGGACATCATCTGTTGAGTATGATTAGGAGGGATGGTCAGAGCCTGTTTCCTGACCTGGGCTGCTTTAATATGCCCACCTTGTAAGCAGTCAGAAAAAAATAACATGTAAAGAGATCCAGTTTCACCTTGAGTTGCTTAAATTGTGTTAATGTGTCACAAATGATTAATTCTGATACAAACTGCAACATTTAGTAACACATAACCACTGTTTCTTTCCAAGTCATAATAGTCTTTTGGTTGTCTCTTATTGCTAATGTTTAATTACAGGAAGTGCCATTATAGCTTCTGATTCTCTGTTTAGCAACATACACTGAGTTAGACTGTGATCACACTGGACACATGGTAATTTTTTGACTTATCTCTTGGTAGCAGTGAACTGAAGGAGAGGATATTTGCTTTTAATGTACAAGTGGAAATTACCCATGAAACCTGAATAGAGATAGAAATCTTTCTGACAAGGGAAGGTAGCCATGTGTGTTAAACAACACAAATTTAACAATATTTTATATATATGATAGAATCATGTACTTGTATGAAACACACAGTACTTCACTCTATTAATGGCAAAGTGGAAGAAATCATCTAGAAGAAAGAATTTTACACAAATGGAAAAGGAACTCACACAGCCAAAACTCACTGGATCTCCAAATCCTGGGTCAGTCCAGGTGAGCTGACACGGCCTGGAAGATGTGTGTAGCATATTGTGCCCCTGAGAAGGTTTTGCTATCTCTGGTAGGAAACTCTACATGACAAAATAGGCACAGACATATACAATGGTCTTGCTTAGTATGGTTCAAGACAGAAGTTTTGTCCATTCAACTATGGATGTGTTTGTCACACTACCCAAGTTAATCCCTGGTAGCTGGAGCTTGGATAGAGTTATAGGGCGATAAGAAAGTTATTTCTTTTGGAATGTGAATGTTTTAAATATCCTTGTTCTCCTAACTGTGAAGACAATTCTTAGAGTGGCAGAACAGCCAGCATCTCTGAGTGGCTGTTGCAATGCCTGGGTCCCCTCAGAAATGAGGCTTTCCTTCTCAGGGCCACCTCCCCAGCTCAGCTGAATTCCAAGAGCTTCATGTTTCTCATTCCAGTCCCATGCTGAGAACTGTCATGTCTTAATCTGCTAAAGCAAGAATGATTTTAATCTGTTGTCTTTGTGTTCTTGCAAGTTACTGGCAGAATGTACGAGTTCAGCACACGGTCGGGGGCCCGGAGGTGGAAGAAGAGCAATGAGCCCCTTCAGCCAGTGCTGGCTATGCAGGTAACTTCCAATGCCACAGAGAAGAGTGGCCAAGGGGTGGATACAGCAGAGGCACCAAGTGAAAAAGAGCCTTCAGAGAAGAGGAAAGAGCTGACTGCAGCAACAAAAGCAGCTGCCAAGCCCTCAGCAGGGCAATCAGAAACACCAGGCCAATCTGGGCTGAGATTGCAAAAGAAGAAACAGGAGTCTGAGGATGGGGAGTTATCCTCACCAGTCCCTTAAGGCAGGAACTGACCTCTTCTCCCAAAATGAACTCTGCTTTGTTATTAAGCCAGAGTGCATGAGACTCCAAGGCTTCTCTCAACTGACCCTTGATCTGAACAGCCAAAGAATCAGACGTGATTTTTCTGTCTCTCTCAGCTGTAAAACAAAAGGTGGCCATAAGGTTTATAATCCAGACACAAAGGCAGGATGAATCTGAATGTACCTTTGGCAGGTGCATGTAAGAGCAGGAGAGAAGAAGAGGAAAGAAAGCAGAGTCATGGACAGAAGTATTCAGTGCTCACTGCCTCCTACAGACTCTGGTAGTTTGCCCCTAGAAAAGTCTGCACCTCTGGCAGGCATGGTCACATCCTCTGATTGCCTTTGGGAATGGCAGCATACACAGATGTGCTTTCTCAACAATAAATGGGGTCTCCTGTCCCTGCTGAGCAACTGAATGAGTGAAAAGCACACCAGGGTAGAAATGTTTGCTGGTAAAAGTTAAAAATATTTTCTTTTCATTCAGTATTTCATTTCAACCCTTCCTCGCCCTCCCATCTTGCTGTAGAAAAGACCATGGCTTGAAAGCAGTTCTGGAGTAGAGAAAACCCAAAGCTTCTTGTGGTATCTCAGGCTGTCAACACTTTCAGTTTATTTATCTTTTGTAACACTAAGAGCATTCAATATCTTCACCTTTGGTATTTCCTCTGGCACATTTAGTGTTTTACAGAATCAAGTGGAATGTACTCAAAAGAATAATGACAGTAAACACATGGGGTGAAATAATCTTTTCTGAGAGTGAGCATGTATAATGTAAAGGCTATCTAAAAACCTGATATAAAACATACTCAACAAGATTTTATAAAATTATTTTAATCTGAAGAAAAATAATGATAAATGATGACTTTATACTCTATGTCTTTGTTTATTTTCTTTCCTGATTGCAAAGTTTTCTGATAGTAAGGGACTGATATCAGGTTTCAGAAGAAGATTTTGGTTTAAGTTGAGCAGGGGCAGTTAGTGAAGATTTTATTCAGTCTCTCACATACACTGTTTTTGTCACACAACAAAGGATCTGGATGGAGAAGTCCACAGGAATTTCTCCAAGGATCCTACACTTCACAAAAGCACCTGTCATGGTGCTGTAACTCTTTTCTGTGCTCCAGAGGAGTGGCTTGGCTCAGGAGCAACTTCCCTGACAAATACAGATCATCTTCAGCCAAATACCGTTTCATTACACAATCAGAACCCCAGTGTGTAATGGGCACTACAATGATACAGACAGGAGAGAGTGATTTATACTCTCTGAGCACGGTATCACTTTACCGTGTCCATGGCAGTTGTCACAACATTGTTTGATCTTCTGGCACCAACAGGGGCAGCCACACATTCAGTGCTCCAGCCCACCACTCTTTGTATTTTTTAGCTGTAAATACAGCACATTCAATTTATATCCAGGTGAGTTTCCAATGACATAATGAAACTGCAGCTTCTTAGCAGATCCTCCTAGCACTCTGACACCAAACTACCCATAGGCACACCTGGCACCTCCAGACATTAAATTTTCTTACCTGAAGAAGTTAACTGCATTACTTTCATGACAGGAAAACACAGGCTTTTTGTGTTGACTTTCCTGGGCATTTCTCTAGGACAGCTGCTTTGCTTCCTTGATGATTTTCATTTTGCTTCAGTGATTAAGGGATGAATAATTTTTTTATTTTTTTGTTTTTGAGGGAAGGGAGAAACAGGCTGTTGTTTTATCCAGGAAACTGGAAAAGATGCAGATGAATACTTGTCTTTCTTTACTACTGTTCCTGCTGCTGAACTGCGCAAACTTATTTCCTTCCTTCTTAGGAAAAAAGCCCTAACAGCAGCATAACCTGGTATCACAGCGGGCTCTGAGCTCCCTGTACACAAACACAGTGTCATGGCACTGCTGCTGCCGTGCTCTCCCACAGCTGGGCAACAGCTGGGTGAAAACCAACTGCTCTTGTCATGGTGCTCTCATACTCCTGTCTCAGAAAATATGACAGCTGAGCAAAGAGGAACCATGGATATAAGAGAGATGCCAGATCCAAGCACTAACACTGCCCAGAATACCTGCACCCAGTTGAGGTGGGTTTAGGTGATGTACTCAGCATTTGTGGAAGAGAGGAGGCAGGTTTAAGCAAGGTAAAGTATCCTGTGAGTCCCATGCAACTCTCTGCATGAGGAAACAAGTGTGCTGACCACAAAGCACAGCTTCACCCTTCCTTACACTGTTGCTTCCATATGTGAAATTCTGATCTCCAGTTCCAACTCATTCTTCATCTTGATCTTTCCTATAAAATCTTATTTTGGACATGCAGAGGACTACTTCCCTTGCTTAGGATTCACAAAATCAAGGAATAACAAGGTTTTATATGAACTTTATGCTAAAGCAGCACCATTTTCTTATCACCTGCACCTACTACTATCGGTGTTCCTCTCTGTGAAGGAACCAAGAATGAATTCTTGGTCTCATTGAGCCAAAGCACATCCATTCATGTCTCTGGCTTGTCTTTGGTAGGCAGAACTGACTGACCCAGGTGTACACTTGTTATTTATTGTATCAAACAATACATGAAAATATACTTCTAAGATAAAAGCAACATATTTTTTCATAAAATAAAGATTATAATACACTGTGCAGTACAGCTTTAAATGTTAGAAGCCTCTTCTCATTGTCAGAGGAGCTTTTGTGCTTTTTGAATTCAGAAGTCTTTTGAGAACACAGAGTCAGTGTCTAGAACTGCCACTAGATGGACTGAGAGCAAAGATTAAGTGCAGCTCTACACAATAAAAGCATTTGATAATTGGAACAATTAGCTAAGAACATGAGCCCTTTCCATCATTTGAAGCTTTCAGAAGTCAAGAACTGCTGCTGTGTGCTGGAGAGGGTCAGACTAGATGCAAGGAACAGCTTCTCTAGTCTTCAACAGCTCTGTTAGCTTCTGTGAACACAGATACAAGGTGTGAACTTTGATGCCATTTATTTTAGACTGATGACACTGATAAACTGAGACTAGAAGAGGAGGAAAGGCACCTGGTGGTTCAAGCAGACTGACTGGGGGCAACAGTTCCTGACCTACAGCTGCCTTTTATATGTTATGCAATAATTTTTTCTGAAGTCAACAAAAATCGGTGCTAATTCTGCCACAGCTTTTGATTGCTGTGTCTCTGCCTACTACACATCTCTGAAGTGCTTCCAGATCTGTGGATTGGCATTGCTCTGAAAGCTTCAAGGGTGCTTAGGGAAGAGCACAGGTCACTTTTCTTGACGGGGTCTAATTCCTCCAAGCAGTTTATGTCAGATCATGTTACTGGGGTTTTGTGCTTTTCTTCAAAGGGTCCATTTTCATGCTGGTGTTATAAATAGCACTTGCAATAAACATCAGAAGTCTTGACTTCTGGCAATGTAACTTCTTTTATATTAAGGAATATAGAAGTGCCAATAATGCATTTCTTCATGATCTGAAAGAGACCTACACATGAGAACAACTTCAGCTGCAGAGATGGAGAATGCCCAGGAGGCTGCCACTGTGTGACTGCTCACGAGGAGCAGGAGATGGTGTTCAGATCCCCACAGAGAAGGAGGGTCAGACAAGGGGAGAAATCTCCTCCTCCTGTGCAAAGAATCTGGCTTCTAGGTTATCCTATGAGAGCCAGATTACAACACTGTAATGTAACTAAGACTTGAACAGCAAGCAGCCACAGCTGCATATTGCACATGTCCCAGCTGGTTAGTTGTCTGACAGCCACAGCCACATCAGGCCTTTTGCAAAGCTCCAGCTGAAAGGCTGAACACAGGTTCAGCCCCCACTGGGCTCCATCTGCACATGTCTTGTCTGAACTAGTCCCTGCAAGCTCCCCATGTTGTCACAGGGGAGAAAGAGACACTGGGGGTGATTTATTGACATCTCACATCTCGAATAGATCAGATGAACTGTGCCCTGAAAACAGCTCTTTCTGGATGCCTGAAGCAGGTATCAATGACTACAGAATGCACACAAAGATAAATCAGCTGAGTCTCTGCCCAGGTTGTTCAGGTGAGGGCAGGTCTGTGCCACTGCACCAGTGCCAGAGGAAGCTGAAAATGAGGGAAAAACTGAGCACAGAGGGCAGCCAGGCTCTGCTGCTGCCTGCTCAGATCCCAGGGGGAGATGGGACACCACCCATGCTTTGTCAGTGCTCCAAGGTCTGCTTCCTGGGACCTGTCTTGAGGGAATTCTGCATCTGGAATCAGATGTCATGAGATGTGCATTAAAACAGCCCAGTAGAAAAGCATGGGCATGGCCAGGAGATTAAAGAAGTCAAACACAAGCTTCAGCAAGTTTCTGCAGTGGGCTCAAGGTTATTGAGTGAGACACACTTGCAAACAAACTAGATAAATACATCTTACTCTGAATTGTATCCAAGAATGGTATAACTCTGCAGTTCTTTGGTACCTAACCTCAGCTGCTGTGATCAATAGATGCCTGGGATTTGATTTTGGGGCAGAGTCCGTACTTCTGAAGCTTGAGAAGAGCAGTTGGTGAATGACATGGGCAAGGCATGGCTTGGTCTGGCCATGCAGCTCTGCTCTCTTCTTTATGTGGATACCAGCTGGGACCATGCAGACGAGCAGCAGTTCTGTGTTTGCACAGAACTGGCCCCTCTGTGCCCAGCACTGCCTGCTGGGCAGCTGTGACAGAGGGGCTGTGTCTGTCCCATGCACATGAACCTTCCTCAGGCAGGGTTTGCACGCTGGCTTCTGTTCATGTAGGTAGCAGGAGCCACAAGCTGCTGTATCTGCACATTTAGTGCAGCTCTGGGCACAGCACCCTGGGAGGGGACAGGGTGGAAAGAAAAGGAGCGACTGGAGAGGGTCCAGCAAAGGGCAACAAAGGCAGTGGAGGAATTTGGAGCATATGAGGACAGTCTGCAGGAGCTGGGCCTGCTTAATCTAGAAAAGACTGAGAGGAGATCTCAACAAAAATATCTCAAAGGCTGGTGCCAAGAGGATGTGTAAAACTCTTTCCAGTGGTGCAGCAACAGGATGAGGAGCAGTGGTCATAGAAAACCAAAAATCCACAAGAAATTCCACCTCAATATTAGGAAGAATTTTATGTTGACGGTGGCAGAACACTGAAACGACTGCCCAGGGATGTCATGGAATCTCCCTCTGGAGAGATTCAAAACCCACCTGGAGAAATTCCTGTGTAACCTGATTTTGGTGATCCTGCCTTGGCAAGGGGGTTGGACTAGAAGTTCTCCGAAAGTCCCTTCCAGCAATAATTATTCTGTGATTCTGTAACAACAGGAGCACACCTGGTCCCACCGGCCCCAGGCAGAGGAGAAGCCCCAGCGCCCCCGTAGCTGACCTGGTCCCAGCTCACTCCAGCCACTTCTCCTTTCCTGCAGGTACTGAAAGCGATGGCAGACACTGGCTCTGTGCCATCCGCTCACTGGCTGGTCGGCTGAAACTCTCTCCAGGCGCTGCTGGCATCGAGGGAGGCAGGGGATGGACAGCACTTGAGACGGGAGAGCGGAGGTGCGGCGTTCCGCCCGCGGCAGCGAGGAGCCCGAACAGCCCCGCGGGGCCCCCAGTCCTGCCCCGCAGCCCCGGGCTCCTCTCGGGCTGTCCCGCACACCCCCAGCACCGGCACGGGGCCCGAGCGGCGGAGGGGTGGCAGCTGCAGGACCCACGAGAGAGGACCAGGCTGGAAGAAAGCTAAATCAGAGAAAAACGAGGGAAAACAGCCAGACCGTTCGGCACCATAGCAATGCAGGCGTATTCAGAGAGAGATGATCCCCTTATACGATTTATCCGTTGCAGAGCACACTGGGTCACTCCAGGAACGATCAAATGACCTATTTTCTGTTTGCTTTGAGCTCCTCCCTTTGCCACGCTGAACTGAACCCGTTCCTTGCTGTTTGTCTGATACACAGACGGGTGCTCCTGTATTTCATCACCTACTCTTTTGTATCCGTACAGACTGGATGCAACCAGCAGGCAGGGAAGGATGCTCCGGCAGTTCTCTGCACAGCCATGGGCATCAAAGCAAGGAGGAACCATATTCAATCCATTTTCACACAATTTCTAAACGCCCCTCCCTGCAATATCCAGCCTGATCATATCGTCCCACTTCATGCAAGCAGTATAACCACACTGACACCTAGAGAGGAGGCTGAGATTTCTCTGTTAACTACCAGCACCAGGGCTAGCTGTCTAATACACTTACTCTGAAATGTCCTTACAGATGTGAAAGCATGCAGCCTGTGGCAGAAGCATCTATGAGATTAGACACCTCTAAAATTTCAGGGGAGGAAAAAATGAGTTTAGAAAAGTGACAGCATTCAAAGATATAAAAATGGACACTAATTTCTGCCAAAGGGTATTTCCTAGTCCCTATACCAAAAATACAGCAGTATTTGCTTGCTATGAAATACTAAAAGGCAAGGACTAAAATCCAGATATGAAACATCACCTATTCAGCTGCTACACAGCTATAAAATGTCTGAAGAAGTTTGACACCTTATTCTGTCAATCACTGCCCCAAAAGCCTCCCCAGGCTTTTGCTGAACAGCAAAATGGGCTGAACAGCAAATGGGCTGAACAGCCCATTTGAAGCTGCCCAGGCAGATCAGAGTCGCACCAATGTCTGACAGCAGCATATCAAGCTCAGTGATATATAAACTTCAGTGAAGAATTTCCTAAACTATTTTGCCTGATGCCAGGATGTGTTTTGGCATCATACCAATCCCAGTGGTGCTGGAGGGGATGAGAGAGAAGGGGGAAGTGAGCAGAGCATTAGTGTAACTCTGTGTCTGTCTGCATGGGGTGGGTGATGCCTGTGGGACAGCTAACCCACATCAGTGCACCCTCCAGACTCAGCAGAGCTGCAGCTTGTACCTTAAACCATTTTGTCCCCTCCCCACCACTGTTGCACATGGAGTGAGGGAGCCAGCTTGGATGATCAACAAAGAACTAAAACAACAGACATTTGAAGACAGCATTCCAGTGTTGTTGTGACACATAAGTCAGGACAGGGATTTCCTCATGCACAGCCAGTGTTGAATCAATACCATGCTCTTACATGTTCCTGAAGAGGTCCTGCCCCATCACTGAACCAGAAGCTTTTTCCACAGAGTTAAAAGGACATTAACTTACCCTCTTAACAAAATAAAGCAGCAGCCAGCCCCAGGGTGCTTCCAGGCAGAACTTGGCTGTAATCACTCAGCTGGCTTTTCTTGCATGAAAGAATCACTGTCCTTTCAGCTTTGTTAGCTGTAGGTCATGACAGGTGGTTGCAACAGAATGGTAGCTCAAGGGATTAATCCAGATGGGACTGATCATTTCTGCCCATTTTGGGGCACCAGCACATATGCATGGCTAGGGAAACTCCAGCCTGGAGGCCTATTGCACTTGCTGTAAATCCATACAAGTAACTTCCCAGCTCATGGAAAAGCAAGTTCATGACTTCTTGAAGAAGAAAGTAGAGATCTTCAAAGTTTCCACAAGTCCTGCTCTACTTCCAGCAAGAAAATGTTGAAAGCTCTGAAGTGCCCACATTGGCCACATAGTAAACCAGGCAATCAGTAAAGTTCAAAATTAAATTACTTCCTTGATTAAGAGCTTTCAGGGCCTTGGGACAAAAAAGGAAATACAGGCCCTTTGGCTTTTTTATTTTAGCAAAGCATTTCTCAAATTCATTTCTTGATCTATCTTCATTCTTAAGATACTCTGCATGGAGCTGAATGCAAAAAGCCTCCTGTGCCTGCCAGTCCTTTCTCATTACTTTTGATGCACAGTCTCTGTGGAAACTAAAGCTAAAAATAATTTCCCTCATCTCCACCACTAGCACATACTATTTTATTCTTTAACCATAATTGCTTGATCTACCTGCATTCATGATCTTCTAGGAAGATACCTTCCCAGTATTATGCCAATTTCCATGAGTCCTCTGCAGGGGTACTGCTGGTGTTGTACCTGGGATCATTGCTTGCACACTGTCATAAAGATGAGCGTCCACAGTCACTACTGGGAACTTCTGGAAACCCCAAATTCAGCTCTGAGCTGCTGCAGCTTGAAGGGCTCTATTGCCATTTTTCTCCTTTGGACTCATTATTAGAATATTGTGTCTTCCTCTTCTGTTCAGGGATCTTTTGTTTGCTGGTCAGCTCACAGTGAAATGTCCAGTTGAATTGCAGGCTGTTTGCATGGTGTAACCAGGACCTGCTCCAGGGCAGTAGAAGCACTTCATGTCCATAAAGGGCCCAGAGCCAACTCTGGCCCTTCTGAAGGCTCCCAATGCAATATCCATTAAGCCCTTGTAAAAGAGCAGGTCAAATTCAGTCTCAAGGCATCACAGCCTCCTTTTGCTGCATGCAGACTAGGCTGTTATGTGGCACCAGAAAAAGGTTTTTTCATTAGATAGCCAACATCTATCCTTTACAGTCTGCCCAGTCTTTTGCTTCTTTGCTGGACAGCAATCTTCATGTCACTGCAGGCAGACACCTCAACAAGCCACTGCTGCCACCCAAATGCCAACTGAAAAATCTGAGCAATATAAGAGAATCTACAAAAAAACACCCCCGAGATCTTCCATGCTAAAGCCATCTCTCTGTGGAAGAAGTGTGCCATTTCAGCTCATAGGACCAGTCACAATATAGAATAAGTGTTCTCTAGCTATTTTAGAGTGATTATGAAATGAAACCTGAGGACACAATTCCTGTATTAATGTGGCTGTTGAGGGAGCAGCTAAAACACTGTGTTCTGCTAGTGCCAATGTAAAAGCAGAAAATAATTTCTCTGATCTGAAAGCTGTTAAAAAGAAAATACTACAAAACTTGAAAAGGAGTACGGTCTGGAGGCTCATAAAGATAATAGTGAAATATAGTATTTTCAATTCACAAGAAAGGGAAAGAAAAGCCACAGAAGCATAAGGCAGGAAAATCCAGCAGAAGGACTAGCATGCACAGTGCAGCCATTCACCCCAGAGCAAAGGAGTACTCCAAGGGAACTTGATCATATTAAATGTGAAGCTAAAATTAGCTGCTTGCAAAAGCAGATCGGGATGCAAAAATTAAAAATAGCTGCTGTATCTGCAGAAAGTATTGGAGAATTAGATTTGAAGTCACCAGAGGAAGATGATTTAGGGGATGGTATATGTAAATGAGAAAATAAAAAGGAGCTAAGAAGATCAGTATGTATAACAACAGATAGAATACCATCCCAGGGCAGGGGGCATCACAAAATGACTTCTGCTTTACATGACAAGAAATAGCCCAGGGGGTTCTGCTGCTCATCTTAGGCCACAGAAAGCAACAGCTCTGGTCTTGAGTGTGGGCTACTTCCAACTTCAAATTGAATTGAAACAAACAGGTGAATTGATTAAAGCTTGTGCTAATACCAGCTTTTTTTTTACTCAGATTGTGAGTTAAGTATCACACAACCTCCTCTATGACTGCTTTAAGGCCAATGCACAGACAGGTAAGGAGGAAGCACAGCTGGCAGCGATAGCCTGAAGTCACAAGCCAAGAAAAGACAAAGCATGTTTTATGAATAAATGAGGAGTTACTCAATTGTTGACAGGATGTAATAGCAAGTACAAACTACCCTTTGCTGATAGGGCATAGATACCTGCAAGCAGAAGATACAATCTCCTGGCAGCAACAGCAAACAATCAGATTCCATGGGCCTGATGGATTATGAGATCCAGCTGTACAAATACACCCCTAATATTTGCAACCAATGCTGATGTAGCAGAATGAGAGGGAACCTACTCAGAGAGCTAGAAGAACACTCTTACTGAGTATTATGGGTTTGGTCCAGGAGGGAAGGGAAAAAAAAAAAAGCCTGAGGGAGCATTCCAGTGTCAGCCAAGCAGAACCTACAGTGAAACATTAACGGAAAACATGGATAGCAGAGAATAAGATCTGTCAGAGACAGATTTCCTCAAGGAAAGAATGGAAGAAAAACATGGTCAGGGTCAGCACATATTTCCTTAGTACCTAGAGTGCTTATCCTGAAACAAAGGGCAAAACCTTTGACTGTGTCCATGTGCGCACAAATTTTTAAGGATTCAACACAGCTCTATCTTGTTGCCTTCCTAACCCAGTATGAAGAACAAAATATCCAGGCAAGAGGAGTGCTACTGAGTACAGGTAAATTTTTGGAAGCTGCAACTGAAAAGTAAAAGGAAAATTTGTAAAAACACAAGGCTGAAATTTTAATTTCTTCTCCCTGCTCTAAATATGTAGTGCCTGTAGGAAAGCAGTATTTATAAGGGTACACTTGGATTCACTTGACATGATAGAAGGGAATTCCACGTTTGAGTCAGTCTCTGAAATGCAACTCTGGAGTGTTGCTAATATGCAGGGACTGGATCTTAAACTTGAAGAAAACCCCCTCACTCCCTAATATTTAAGGGATGGGAATGTGTTCCTATCCTGTACCATTCTTTTGTCTAATTAATTATTCAGCTTAGTATTTCAAGGTGATTAAGCAGCAAAATCTGGCTTCTGACGCTGATCTCTATTGCTTTAGGCAATACAGTAAATCTGCTAGGAATGAACACACACTAAATACTCCCACAAGAATAAAAGTAGATTCATGATGATCCAGAATATTTGATACACTGTCATGACTTGCTCAAGAGTGGGGCCTTTGTGGAAGCGTGAGGGACTGTTTTCAGGCAGTTTCCAAGAGTGAGGTACCCTACCAGCTCCCCAGGAGTTTGGAGTAGGGCAGGCAGCCAAGCCAGCACAGCCCAGCCCCAGCTTTATGTGCTGCTCAGTTCTAGACAATAGGGAAAAATAAACAGGCTGCAGCTACCCTGTGCCCATGAGCAGGTGGTCACATCAAGGTGGCATCTGTCTTCTTTCTCACCTTCAGTGAGAACTCCATACCCCTGTCTTCCACGGCTAGCCAAGTGTGCAGCAGAGCCAAAGCCTTGAGGAATTCACCACTCATCACAAGGCACTCTTTGTCTCCAGTACAATCCATTCTAGCAATGGTGGTGGCCTGTCAGCTGCTGTTTCAGTGTCCCAGCCCCTGCCTGTGCTGCAGAGGGGTTTGCTTGCTGAAGTGACAGGGCCAAAGTGGTACAGACCCCAGAGTGACTCCATTTCGCACTTTTGGCACTGGCTCTTGGGGATTTGACATTGCCAGACTTCCCCTGGATTTAATTTCCCACTGCTTTTCCTGCAGGCTGGCGATGAAGCTCTCAGCCAACACTGACACCACACCAGCTCCCACGCAGGGACTCTCTTAGGAGTTGGGACATGCATTTCCCAGCATTGTCACAGGGGTCTGATCCCCAGATCACTGGTCACAGCAGCCTAAATCGCAATGTACTTGCTTCCTTAAACACATCCTAATGCTAATAGATTCTATCCTTCACTGAAGAGTTTGCTATTGTTACCCTATTCTGACCCCTCAGCTTGGTTTTCCTTCACCATCACCTTACAGCCTTTCTTCCCACTGTGGGTTTCTGATCAAAACCCCATCTCTAGCATCACACCAGGGATCATACAGCAGTTGACTTGCTAGGGTTGCATAACTATAGCCTGCTACCAGAATAATTCCTGCAGCATGAGAGGATTTTTATGAGCTTGCTCCACTGATGGCTGCAAGTAAAATTGCTGCCAGCTGAGGATTACTAACCTGTAGAGAGCTGGCAGAGTTCCAGGTCCTTTGTTCCCTCAGTACAGAGGGATCAAGCACACTGCATCTCCTGATAGCGCTGGTGATTCTTGTGCAGTCAAGATAAAGCTGGTAAAGCAGACAGTCATCCCCCTCCCCTGCCACAAGTAAATAAGACAATATTTTGGTGCTACCAGCACATATATGATGTTAATTCAAAGGCAAAGACTGCTCAGCCCGTTGTGGGTGTCCAGGGTAAATGAGAACAGCTGCTTACTCCTGCTGCATGATGCTTTCCATTTCATCTCAGCTGCAGGACTCGAGCAGCCATCAAAGCCTGCAGTATTCTGTACCAGTCCCTCCCCCCTACAAAGGGAAACAACCTTTATTCTAACCAGACAGAAGTGCACATGGGGCCACTTTTTTAAAATATTCCTTGCTGTGGACTACATATCACACCTACCTTGGCCTGTTAACAGCATCTGGCTCTGCATTGGGCTCTGTGGAACAGACACAAGCAGCCTGGATTTCTACAGAACACAATCCCTTATTTGTGAATCTCTGTTTTACCAGCTATAGTCCTGCCTGTCATGTTCCATCTCCTCCTCTTTTAAAGGAAAGCACTCTGGGAATGGGACATACCTGTTTCTTCTACAAAATAGTGTGAAGGTAAGTTTCAGCCTTAAGGAAACAAGGGATGTCTTTTTGAGCACATATTAAATTTAAGTTCTTGTTAAAACAATCAATCAGTTAGTGTGCCAAGATTTTCAGCTCTGTTTCACTTGTTGGCTAGACCTCAGCCATCAATAAGGCTTACACTGATCTAATCCATTACTGTTCTCCTATATGCAAAAATACTATTACCATTTTATAACTATGCCATGCCAATGACTAACAGGTCTGTTTGTGACAAAGTAGATAAGCACATAAGATATAGGCAGGAACATATTTCTGTGGAAAACATTAAAGGTTAATAAAAAAATATTTTAGCCACATCATGTGTAACCTTGTATCCCAAAGGCTGAAAAACCTAATTAATGTATAATTACCATATTTTTTTCTTAGACAATATGAAAATAGGAGTTTTAGATTTTAGGATGAAATATGTGTTTTTAAATAAATAAAACAGTATTTTTGTAACAGTAATGCAAACAAGTGAAAATTGCACTTATTACCTCTTCCAAAAGGCAATTAAAATGAAATACTGGATAGCTACAAGTAACGAAAGCCCCTGCTCTGAACTGACAAAGAAGTGCTGAACAGCATTAGGCAGCAGTAGCCTGCAGGAGTGATACATAGTCCTCCTTACAAAAAAAGCCACAGGGCCCTAGTGTAAAAGCCCCTCCTGTAGCACAGGTAACTCCTCCAGCTAACAGGGGCAGCCACAGCTAAAGCCATGCCCCAGAAGCTACAAAGCCAATGCATTTGCATCCACTGCTACAGCAGTAAGGACCCAGGGCATGTTCTTTCAGCAGCACTCATACTGACTTTATTATACTCTTTGAGACTACAGTTTACTATCAGAAAGTCAATAGCTCCGGCACACTGAACAGTTACAATTTGCATTATATACACACTATTATGTTTGTTTTCATCACAAACAGTTTAAACAGACCAGAAAGAATTGAACAGCTTTTATATTAGGTTTGTCAAAATGGTGGTTCCAGGCAATTCCCAGGGAGACAGACACCATAATAAAGAAGTCCACATGGGAATACCCAAATATTGCTCCCAACGAACGGGCTGAACAACATCAATAACAAATTTGTCATATTCAGACATCTCCCTTTACATCCTTTCACACACAACCTTTGTTCATGAACCTCAAAAGCAATAGACAGAAGCCTGAGCAGTAAATAGCAGAATATATCAACTTTGAGTTCTACAGCATTTGTAAATGTTTTGGGCCATACTTTATTTTTTCTTCCTCCCCCACCTCCTTCAAGTGTTTAAATTATCTATTGCAGCTGTATACAAACTCTCACATTAGTGAGACTAGCAGCTGTGAATTCATTCAACAAATGTCCTCGTTCAGAGATTATCCCAAGCCATTAAACAGTAACAACATATTAAACATAGAAGTAATGTCCTTCCTGACAGGCCAGCAGCAGATCTGATACAATGATCTGAAAGGAGTATCTGGAAACCTACACATCTTAGCTGCAAATTTGACAGAGCTGTGAATTCTACTCAGGTGACTTTTTCAAGGTATCAGTGATAAGAAACTAAACTGCACTCTCACCTGCCCTGGATGAATTTACTTTCCATTTTTCAGAGAAGACTTGTCAGAACTAATAATATCCCAGATACAGTGGCTTCTCAGCCGTCCCTCCTATAAGGCTAATTTAAGAACCAGAAAGGGTCAGCATCCAGATAACCTCTTCATTTTGCTCTTCAAAAACTGTAATATAATGCTGCACAGCCTTGAAGGACACAATATATTTCATGATAATTAAACACTTCAGTTGGAGTACCCACGACCTTATGTTAAACTATAGTAGAAAATAGAAGTTTGTATGAATTATCAGTTATTAGTGAAATGAATCCTAATGGCTCCATGATCTTGGTAGTGTGATGTGAAAGGGTAAGCACTTCAAAATACCAGCTTGTTTTTATACCCTTTCAGTTGGACTTTCAGAAATTCTCTTCCATTGGTTGTGCAAGTTGGTGTCCTTGTATATCAGCCAAGCATTTCCTGCCCATAAAATCATATTAAGCAAGCCAAACACCTGTAGGATAAAGAAAAAAAAAAAGGGGAGGGGGAAAGGTAATATTAAGTTTGTTGTGTTTGACTGGGTTTTGTTTTCCTTTTTTTAAAAGAAGTCAGAATGTCTCTTCAAGGCAAACCAGAAACAAGCAGTGTCTTTGGCATCCCTTTGTTCTGGACAAGACATTTCCACACTCTTCAGCTATTTTAGCTATTTAACAGAGTTCTTTGTAGACCAGATAGTCAAACTTACTCTATATTTTGCACAGAATTAGACAAATTATTTTCAGTCACTGAGCACCTCTGCTTATGCACTCTCAGATCAAATGACTAATTATTATTGGGCCAATGAATAACAGCTGGAGTTTTCAAAAGCAGGATTCAATAGGAAGATCATACAATAAGCCTAACTTTCTCTGCTATGAAGAGTAAAAAGTTGGGTTCAGCACCAGCACAGCATTCCATCCTTACATCAGTCATCAAACCACTTGGGTGGCTTAGTAAGATATTTTAAGTTGCTGTTAGCTAGAGGCATAAATAGACCCTCAAATGTGTCTGGGAATGCTGCTAGAACAGCTCTAGAGGTAGAGCCTGCAAGTTGTTTCTCTTTCTTTAGAGGAAAACTTGTTTCCTCCAAGAAATTATTTGCTCAGCATTTTATCACAGTATTTATGGGCCTGAATGACAAAAAACCCATGAAGAAATCTTAACACAGAGCAACACATGCAATCAGTAGAGCAAGACACTTGGGTACCATTTGTTGTTTTCCAGCACAATTTTTGTACCTGTATGGTGGAAGGCATACATACCACAGACACATTCAGAACTCCCATGTTGGTCACAGAAAGAAAATGGCAAGTTGTTCCTGGTGCTTTGCAAGAATCAATTCCTGGAATAATGCTGGCTCCTGTGGACACCTTGATGTCAGCAAGCGCCTTTGCCCAAACAAAAGTACTGACCAGCCACAAAAAGGCTGTCAAGACACTGATTGCCAAGTCCTACACAAGAGAAATACTCATTAATAAGTTAAAAAAAATTGCAGGAATGTACATGAGAGCAAGGCAGAGACAGTATCAATTATATCACCAGGATAACTGCATCAGTGCTAATGACCACAAGCAAATTTAGTCATTAACAATGTTATAGTTACAATTCAGTCTTGATAACCTGCTACAAAAGTTTATGCTTGTGCTTGATAGATGCAAAAGAATCTTAACCTAAGAAATCTGTTTCTAAAATCTATCACCTATCTGAAGAGAATTTAAGCCAAACTTAAGTAAAGTGAGGGTGATGGGAGAAGGACAGAGGATTTAAATATGGATGGCCAAGGGCTTTGGGCCCCCTTTTCTGCTTGAGTGCTGTAGGGACCAGTCTGAGACACTTGTGTTCACACTCCATTTAACTTTTGTAACTACTGGATATTCACCAATTATTCTTGCATTAGCAATATTTCTCTTCTCTTTGTAGCTTCAAAGAGAAAGCATTAAAATAGCTTAGTATTACTTACAGTTAGTGGAAATTTGTTATTTTGCTGATACACGTGGTTATATCCAACATAAACCACAAGGGCAGTAATACAGTAGAGGAACACCAACGCTGCCAATGTAACAAAGAGCTGAGCAGAAGAGGAGAAGTTGCCCATGAGGTAAACATCAGTCCAAGTACCACCACAGCCTTTTGGGTCTGGTGCACTAAATACAACAGTATTCAACCTGTGAAGAGTATATCCATGTAGTTAGTTTGCTATATAGTGGGAGCTTCATATAATTATACTTCATACATCACAGCAACAGTGCTTCCGCATTCTGATTGTATAAGTTTACTCTGAAAGATACATATATGTATGTAAATAATCAGTTACATAACACAAGGGTTTGCCAAGCTATCTGAATATTGTGCCCCATTCTACACTAAGATAAACAATAGTACCTTCAGGAGAAGGATCCTAATTTCATTTTTTGCACAGTTGAACAAAAAATTCCTAATTTGGAAGCAGACTTAACATTACTTGAGAGTAAAAAACAGGGTGATGAGGACTTAAAAGGCATTATAGCTAAAAAAACACAAGCACTGAAGCTGGATAAAACAAAGCTGTGTGACTAGCATTGACCACTCTGTTACCAGCATAGAATTATTCCAGATCCTCACTCTCCCCCCTCCAAATGCTGTTACAATGCTGGGTTTTGTGACCAAATTCTGTATGTTGTAGTAGCTTTTACTAGCTGTCCACTGGATTAATTTCTATACTTAATTATGTTATTATGTTTATTGAACACAAATGGAACACCAACCCTGCATGCATTGTAGTTGTGCAGCTGACAGAGCACAGGGGAAGCCTCCTTCCTCCTGCTCCAGGAAAAGAGCTTGTGTCTACAAGAGCACTACAATGACACTGAAGTATTTTTGGTTTTTGTGCCCAATACCCTCACCAAGAAAGTGCTGGTATAAACTGAGAAGAATTTTCCATTCAGTCTTGGAACAAAAATGGGATAATGGCACATTCAAAATAATCTTATCTGGGCCTACAACGCAGTTCCCAATTGATAAAGAATTAGGCTGTTAAAATTATGTTGTTTTGCTTACTAATTAATTTCTATAGCATATGTGCTCTGCTAGACTAGAGGCTAAAGGTAGAGTCATACAAAGCATAGTACAACCTATTGCCATTTCTACCTAATTCTTTCTATAGAGCACCAACAACTACTGTTCTTTGAACAATTATAACTCAATATTTATTTATTGCTGCTACAGACCAAGCCAGAAGATTCGCACCTTCATTTATACAGCAATGTTCATAACGAGACAGACAGACAGGGAAAAGGGGAATAAGAAATAATTATCAAGTAATAGCTGAACAATTAATGCTCACCTGAATGGATAAGCAAAAGAAGCTGTAATTGTTTTGTTTACCACACCTTCGCAGGAAACTAAAAGAGCAGTTTCACCTTGAAAGCCTCCACATGTGGTAAAAGCAAAGATGGCAAGAACCTGTAAGAATTGATATACAGACACTTAAGTGTGCTCCACTAGAGCTCAAAGGAAGGAAACTCAATAGTCAGCTGAAATAGCAACAGAATTAGTAAAGCTGAAGTATGAAGTAACGTCAAGAAAAAAATGCTGAGTTTCTAAAATCCAGAAGCATAAGCAACACCGCTAACCAAAGCCCATTTAAAAGTGCTTTTCATATATTTTATTTTCAGTTGCACAGAAAATGTTTTTGGGGTTTGTATTTTGTTGGGTTTTTTGTATGCTAACAGCCAACATAGTATTTTTACAAGTCTTGCATACCTACAGCTATATGCTCAAGTAACTAGAAAGTTCATGCTCAGAGTATCACACATCAACCTGACTCTCTAAGCAGCTCTTCTTTTCCCTTTTTTCACTATCCAGACCCTAAACCCCCAATCATCAAAACAGCACAAGCTGCCATAACACACTTGTAGCTAACACATCAGGTTTATGTATCTGCAGCCCAAGGGTGTGGCAGAGGAGCAGCCCAGAGCTGGACACCCAGCACCAGCAGCCTAGGGCAGGGTCTGTCAGCCCAGGGGCTCACAGCTCCCCAGGGGTACCCAGCCCAGGCACAGCAGCAAAGCCAGGCCTGGGCCAGCAGAGGGAACAGCCTCCCCCAGCTCCACTCACCCATTCAAGGACCTTAACAAAGCCTAGAGGCTCCAGGAGCATGCTGAAGTCCATCCTGAAGCCCAACATCATGGGAGAGACCAAGGCAGCCAGCAGGAGCCAGAACCAGCACCAGCCAACTACTGCAGCATCCCCGGCACCTCCCTATAGGGGCACCCCTTGCCACACCCCCTCACCTGGGGGATGGACCCACCCACAGACACTCAGCTGGGGCTCTTCAGCCCCAGGCCCTGTCTGGGTGCTGGGGAAATGAGGCAGTGGGAACAGCACTGGTTATTTTGTGCAATGAGGCAGCAGTGACTTCTTCCTCTCTCCCCATCCAGGACACTTTGGACAGTTACATGTGCTGTACCTTGAGCTTGGTGATGTGATGGCAAGCAAGGCACAAGCACCTGACAATCCATGTGCTTGTCAAAATCTCATCCACTACCTTTGACTATTTAAGCTTTAATTGTTTTCTGTGACTGCACTTTGTTGCTGGTATGTTAATCATCAGTAGAAGTGAAGAGCTGAAACTCATGCTGAAGAAGGTTTGAGGGCTGTCAGAAGGGCTGCCCTCTTCCCTGCCCAGAGACCATGGATAGCCAAGGTGGCCACGGGCACAGCACTTACTGCCAGTTTCCTGGCTCTGATTAAAGATCCTTTAGGAGCTTCTTTGGCGTTGCTGGGAGCCTTTGAGGAACATCAGGGTGTCTGGTGCTGCCCTTGGGAAGGGATGGCTATGGGAGGCTGTGGCTGCTTCTAGCAGGATCCACCTGATCTGGCAGCTTATAGCAAGATCTGCAGGCAGATCCTGGCCAAAGGTCCTGGCTCCCAGCTGAGAGCCATTATTGCTGCCAGGCAGCCCTGAAGAAGGTGCTGAGGAGATGCCAATGGAAGAACTGGCTTTGCATCCAGCTCCTGGGTGTAGTTAGAAGGTGCAGCAGCTTGTGCCAAAGGGGGCCAGCAGCCTCCACAGGGCAGCAGATGTGTGCTCAGCTGTGGTGGTGGTGTGCTGAGGGTGTCTGTCCCAGCTCGGCCAGGATCAGCTCTGCCTTGGCTCAGATGGAACTGCTGAGGGGTTGCAGCTCTCCAGTCCTGGGGCTGACAAGCTGAGGTGCTCCATGGACCTGCTACCCACAGGTAAGGAAGGACTGCTCAGGGCTGTGGAGGCTGGGGGCTTGACTGAGTTTGCTCTGTAACAGAGGTTCTTGCTGTGAATAAATCATGGGAGGCCAGCTAAGGGTGGGAATACAGGAAGAAGCTTCCAGGCTGGGGACTGCCTGTGAGAATGGAAACAAAGCCAGTGTTCAGCTGGCCTGGGGCTGCACTGCTGCAAACTGCCTGGATGGCTGCAGGGTCTGCCATTCTCACACAATTCAAGGAGAATTTTTGACCCCAGCTTTCTGTGCAATGACCAAGAGAGGTGCTGACATCTGCCTGCTGCTACAGATCCTGGAGGGAGTCCAAGTTAAAGCTGCAAAAAGGATGGCTCTTTCCTTTCTTTCACTGCTTTGTTAAACACATAAATCTCACAGAAAACACACCATGGTCCAGACAAGTAGTGCTGAGGGGTCAAGCCACCTTGGTCAGCTTTGCTGCCTGGATAGCCAGTGCCTTTAAAGGGGTAAAATAGGAATATAAAACCAGGGACAGACCAAGGTGAAATGTCTGTTTGCTCATCTTCTTGACATCCTCCATGCCAAAGAAAATCTCTTCCATATATAAGTGGCATATACAATCTCAGTTCAGCCTAAATGAACCAAGTAACTCTTTGTCTTCTCATCCAATATGCCTCTGCAATTTTTTGTCTTCTGCATATCCTACTTAAACCCTATAAGCAATGTATCTCCCTAAAAATACATATAGACATTGGTTTGGTTACTCTGTTTTTCCACTTGTCAGTTAATTAAAACCATTTCATTATTTAAAACATTATTCAAAAAGGCTCTCAGTCCTGATTTCTATGCTTTTTCTTCCTCAAGCCTTCTTAGATGTCAGATGTCCATTACGGATGTACTCTGAACTATATACAGTGTTCTAGCTGTGGGCTTGTTAATTCAAAATTGGAAAAGCTCTTAATTTTTCACTCCATATAACTTATCTTTCCCCTGAGTTTAAAAGTATTTTGGAACATTTCTCCTTGTGGATTTCATTTCAAAATGATACCAGACATTTTAAATACATGTGTATTTTAAATACAAGTGGTCCTTCCAAATGGGTAATTTCATAACCTGAAACCAATTCTGGATCAAGTCTCTGCAAGGAAACGTTTAAGCAGAAAGACTTTATATTTGTAAGATTCACTGAAAAAGTTCAGTAAAAAAACAAAAACCAAACAAACCTCCCCCCCCCCAAAAACCTCAAACGAAAACAAGTGGGAAAAAGGCAGTATTGCATTCTGTATTTGGGAAAAAGCAGGACAGTATTAATATGCTAATCATGTAATAAATCCTTTCCACTCCAGCAGGGCTCAGGGGAGTGCTGAGGCACATCTGCTAAAGCTTCTATATCAGTTGTCAATACCCAGCAACCCCAGTTTGGACAGGGCTGATAAAGGAGTTCTTTTAATGTGGACAATGATTGGCAGTCATCTCTGAAACTGAGATCCAGATGTCTGACTGCTATGGCAATATAGGCCTATCCATTTATCCCTGATCCTAAGAAAAGAGATACGGTGACTGATGCAGAACCCTCTTGATGGAGAATTAAATTAGAACAATACAGTTAATGTCAAGCTGCACGCTCACTTGGGAGTCAGTTTTTGCCGATTAGCTGATGCTCAAGCTGATCAAAAGACTGGGCTGATAATATTTGACACTGTAACGTAGTTTCAGGTTCTGTGAAGTATTTGGCCTGGTATTTGATGACTCTGGAAGGATATAAAATTCATGTAATCACTGATTTAATTAGAAAGCAGATACTGCACCTGATTGAACTGAAAATCAATACTATTAGTGAAAAAAACTTATTTCTCAGTACACCGAGTCCCATCCTTTGGAGGTTAATAAAAGGACAAAACCTGTGGCATCTATATATCTGGTCTAATGGTGTGTGACAAAGCTGTGGGAGAGACCAGTGGGATTCCTGGCTGTCCCAGAGATGTGTGTGCAACAGAGACAGCAAAGGGCTTGTGTCCCCGAGTGAGGAGAGAGGAGGCTTCCCCTGAAGCATTGTGCAACAGTCTCATTTACTGATGCCTGTGGAAGATTAATTCAAACTACTGGATAATTAAGAGTCACAGAAAGCTCATTTTCTAAAGAACTTGGGTGGCTTAGCAAAATGAAGAAAACACTAACAGGTATTACTGCTGGCTTGAGTTGCACAACAGAGTAGATACAGGGAAAGCAGAGATTTATACTAAGAGACAGTTTTACCAATAGGATCCTGCATATAATCGAAGAATATGATTTTTATTGAACACAAAGTGTGAGATTCTGAAAATATCTTCCAGCAGAAGACAAATACTGGAAGTTGTTTTATAGGGAGTTTGGAATATTTGCAGTATTGTTGTTTGTGATAGCAGTGTTAAAATCTCTTGAAGGTTCATGGTGTTCTTTGCCCATCCAATCCCCTACAGAGTCCAAACAAAGATTAATTCAGGGAAGTCCTGAGCTCTGTGTTTACAGATAAAGCAAGAGTGGATGATTAAGTTAATTCTCACCTGCTGGGGGGGAGCCATTGCCCAGGACTGTCCACAGCACTGTCTATTCAGCAGGGCTGGAAACACCAGGTGAAGAAAGTGCTTTTCTTTCTCCCGTAGTAAATAAAGCTTACTTGACACTAACTGTCTGCAGATAGTTCCTTGTCATGTAGTGATCTGCATTTTGTTAGTTGTCTGTATGTTTTCAAATATCTGTATCATTCTATTTGCTTGTGCACTCTGATGCTTTAAATCTTTCCTCTTTAGACCTGTAAGTATATTTATTATTCAGTTCATTTCTATTGGCTAATAACAACATTAAGTTAGATTGTTCCTTTCCTCTGACTTCTGTAGCACACCTCTGCCTTTTCTCCAAGACTTTGGAAATCACTGTTTAATGTGTTTGATCTTTGCTGAAAATCCTTGAGATGTATTTCACCAGGTGTACCAGTCATCTTTCCTATCCAAGCAGGCTTTAAGTTCTGTGGCTAATACAAGTTAGATTTTACAAGATATTGTATCATTAAAAAAAAAAACTGAACCCAAAATCTAGTCATTTTGCACTGCTTCTTTTTCATTTACTCAAAGCAGCTTAGTTATTTCTGAACTATTACTGACATCCTTGCTGCCTTGAATTTAAATTTTCTACCACTACACGTGAAAAAATTCTCATTATTCTCCTCGATGCCTGTGGAAGCCACTGAAGAGCAGGTGGTGGTGTCCCGCACCCCCCACGTTTCTGTGCACATTTCCCAAGCGAGAGGGAACACAGCCCTGCCCGGAGAGGCAGCGGCTCATCTGGAAGATGATTCCAAGCAGAAGTTTCTTGTAGCTGCTCTTGCCTCTCAGGCAGTGCGATTTACACACGGGATCACAGTTTATAGACGAATCCTGTGGCTTAATTTCCATAGTTTATCACTGATTAACTTATTAATTTCATAGTTTATAGGTGTTAGCTGAGTACCACGGGACCACCCCTGTGCTAAATCTGGTGCGTGCCTTGCTCTCTACTGCTGAAGACAGAGCTCTAGAAGATATCAATTAGCTATAAAGGACAAAGAGTATGATGTATGCAGCTGGAATAAAGATTCTAAGTTGTACTGTAGGGGTATGAATCTTCAGGCAGGATTGATTGGGCTGGTTTCTGGAGGGGTTTGTCTGGGCCGGGGGAGGCGGCTGCAGGGCTGTGTGGAGTCCTGTCCTACCATCTAGTGGCGCCTGGAGACAGTGCACACACGGAAAGGGCCCGTTCTCAGAGGAAGGAGGACTTCACTGATTTAATAAATTATTACCAGTTTATCTTTGTCATCTCTGAAACCTTCTGGACGAAGGGAAACCGTTAAGAATGCCAGGGATGCTGATTTCCACACGGAGGAAAGGGTGTAGAAAGCATTCTCTGCTGCAGCCAGGCCACTTAAGTTTGGTGTGGATCGTCAGTAGCATCTGTGAATATACACTGGTCTCACTGTACTTAGTGCTGCACGTGATCTGCGCCTTACAGAAAGAACAACTCTTTAGTGCTACGATTAATTTACTTTTCGGTGAATCTAGATATCAGAAAAGCCCTTCCCCTTTTCCTTCTCTTAATTTCTTGACAGTAATCTCTGAGAACTAATCTAGTAAATGAGGTTTTGATTGTATCATGCCACTTTAGGCAGTATCTGTCGCTCATGCTTCAGCCTCCCCCTGGGTTTTGTGGTGTTTTATGTGTTGCTTGGTTGGCACTGACAGCTAAATATACATGCTCTGCCCATGGCTGCACTCTTTTCTGCAGAAGGTTATACTGTCACACATTTGAACTGATCAGGACACAAAATAAACCCATAAGTAGTATTTTTTTGTACCAAATGGATGCAAAAAAATCTTGTGCATGTGCAAAGCAGGAGGTATTTTGAGGGAACCTCCCAGGAGCATCTGAACACAAAGAGTAGAGTTCTGCTCCCAGCAGAAAATGCAGGGCAGTACAGGACCTTTGGAGCTCCCAAATGTATCAAATTGGACTCCTGAACTGGATTCAAGATCAGGTCAGGGATTGCTGTAGCACACTGACTCTCAGCACTAAAGAAGCTTTAAAATGTGCCCATTTATTTGATGGATGGATAAAACAGCATCCACTCTACTTGCTGCTGCTATGCTGCTGTGCATCTAATGTTGCTATAAAATTGTTTGTATTTTTAACCAAATCTCATTAGAAGTTTATGTATAATTAATTATGCAACTGAACTGATTGCATTACTTTTTTTCCTTCTTTATTTGTGTTGAAGGTTCCAGATTTCACAACTGTTGACAAAGTACGTGCTAATGACATCATTATGAAGTTCTGTTGTTTACTGTTTTCTTCAACAAGTAGTAATTTTACTGACTTTGGCAGAGAGATTGGTGTTTTGCATGATTTCAATAGATTTTCTTACACAGAGGCATAATATAAACCAAGATGTTCCAGAATAAACAGGACTATTACTACCAGATGGAAACAGTCGTGAAGCATTATTGGACTTGAAAAAACAAAAACATTTTAGGAAAAACATTCTAGGAGTCAGCTTAATCATTTTGAAAACAATATCTAAGTCCAAAGTACTGTTTTTGGAGAAAACAATGGAAGGATATAAATAGCAATTATTTCTGATCTTGCTACTTTATCATCTATGCACATATTTAGAATATGTGAGTCTTTAAAAGGCTTGCCAACACACTTGAGTTAGTGTTGTAATTTTAATCTGAAATGAGATATTTCTGATTGTAACACAAATCAAGGCAGCTAAAACTCAAAAGATAGTCTGGCAGCAAACTTATTGGACTTAGGGACGGGAGAGATTGGCTGACTTTATTTGTAGAGCTGGTCAAAAGATTAATTGTGATTTTCAGATGAATTTGAAATTTATCCTGGTAACAATAGCTTATGCAATCAGAGCCCTGGCAAATGACAGGTTTAACAGGTTTACAACTGAAATCCAGGTCATGGACATCAGGCCACAAAATTAAAATTAATCTATTTAACAGTACAAGTATTTCTTATTCTAAATGGTGAGAAAGGAAGTCTGTGGAGTTGTGTGGAATAACTACACATGAATGCCGATGGTCAAACAGGTGATATTTGTCTGCCAAATGAGACACAATAGACATTGTTACAGAGTCTGTTAAGAAACTGAAAGCAATGAAATCACATCTTTTCAATCACAATGAGATCACATATTTTAGATCATAAATTGCAAAAAATGCATACAGGTTAAATAAAATGCAAAAAGCTATGAGAAGTGAAGTGAAAACTAAAACAGAGGATGTAAGAAATTAAAACATCACTTTGTAGTTAATTCAGTTATTATTGGATTGGACTAAATTCTCTAGAAAATGAAACACAAACTAAACAAGTCTCAAGCAGCCTATATAAATGAAAAAGCCTCTCTTAAAGTCATTAAATGCAAATGCTACTCAGTTCATAAATCCTTAGTCCAAAAGTGCATAGTCCTTCAAATGCAAGGGTGATCTCTCTTTTGGTGCAAGCCAAGAGTTTGGCCAAGATCATCTTCACGTAGAAAAAGCAAACTGTACTCTTGCACTACAATTTGGCAGCTGCATGTTTAACATCTTTCCTCAAGACTGCCTCAACACTTGACATTTAGCAGAAGCAAATCAAGCAGGCACACAGTGATCCTGCCCTTTTCTTGCTGCTTTGAGTCAGGGAATAAATTGGGCCACTACTGGTACCTGCCTGTCACACTGCAGGCTTCAACAGGAGCATGACTTCTGGCAGGAAAATTGAGCAAAAGAGGATACCATTTGAGAAAGAAGATATTGCAATGTTGGCAAATTATTACAGGGAAAACAAAAGAAAACATCTCCTTCCTGTGACCTGACAAGTCCAGATTTTCAGGTACTTGTGCTGTAAAAAGCTGGGCCTCAGAGAAAGAATTTAGAAATCATGTATAAGATCTGCTTTAAGACTTTTCTCAGTTTTATTTTTTAAAAAGTTCTCTTAACTTTCTAAGCCTTATTAATGCAGCATGTGGCAATATGAATGCAGAGTAAAATGTAGTATAAAATGCAGCAGAAAACCTTCATTTCCTAAGATGTTTCAGCTGGAGTAACTGAGATGTGGCCAGGGGCCTTCCTGAGCTCTGGGCCAGCTGACTTGGTGTTATGTGACTTTCTGCTCCTAAGCCTCAGCCTCCAAACCATGGTGGCTCTGAGTCCTGGTTGTAACCATCTCTAGACCACTGTCACTCCTGAAATGTGTGACATGAAATCCCTGAAATGTGCCCGGGAATTATTTGGGAGCATGCCTACGTGTCCGGTTCCTGCCCCAGAGTGCCTCAGCAGTTTTCTGACTGACAGCACTCGAGGGCAGGTGGCCCCCCTTGCCACTCATGAACTTTCCTCGTGTCAAAGCAGCATTTTTGTGGGAGGTCTGGAATATCCATAGAGAGACTTTTTCCAGGATTTCCTTCTCATTCTCTCTTCTAGAGACTCTCCTCACTCTCCCACCTCTCCAGGCACTTAAATGCTTGTGTCAGTGCTTGCAGACCTGGTTCCCTCCTTCAGCCATCACCTCCCTCCTTCACACCGCCTCCATTTTTCACAGGTCTCTCTCATGTTAATCACTCCTGGGGGAATTTTTCCAGCCTCGGGTGATGGGAGACAGAAGGCAGCAGGAGACTGGCAAGAAGCCAGCCAGGCACGGGAATAATTATAATGCTGCCTTCTATGCTCTAAATCCATTTTATTGTAAGCATCCTGCTGTACAAGCCATTTCATGAGCCACTCATCATACTCGTAGATCAGCCCTTTACTCAGAGAAAATTCTGAAGAACAGAAAGCTTAGAAGGAAGATCTACATTTCTCAATTATGTGGTTAGTCTGGGGTCATTTATGCACGCTGGTGCCACTGCAATGTGTCTGTCAGTGGTGCCCAGCTGCGGGATGCGCCTCCTCTGCGCCCGAGCTGCGGGAGCACCCGGCTGCTGCCACCTCCCTGTCCCGGGCTGCTGCGCCTCTGCCTGGCACCGGGAAACTCCAGACAAGCCCAGGAGTGGGTTCCAGGCGCTAACACAGCTCGTGTTTCAGCGCTGGAAACGCTGTGTTTTGACAAGCTTCCCGGGGATTTTTCCGGTAGTTGGTTTAATCGGTCCTGCTGGTAGCCTGTCAGCCCCAGGCAGCATTTCCGTACAGAAAGCTGCAACAACCTCTGAGGGGCACAGGCAGCAAACTGCGAGGCCGTCCCAGCCTGGCCGGTTCTGCAAAGCCATAAATCCACTTGTGTTTCCTCCCTTCATCCCTTCTGCACTGAGCATGCACCAAATTTTTGGCTATACAGAGTGCCTAAAATTTCTACCTTCTCCACGCTTTCCTGTTAACATCCAAAACAGACGGTCTGGGTTTTTGGGGTCTTCCTCAAACAGGTATATATAGGCTTGGCATGTAATGTGTGTGCACATAATCTACAATAAGATATGAATTTCAAGCACCTGATTAAAATGCATATTGTTAATGGAAGGCACAATTTAGGCCCTGAAGTTTTGACAAAACCTGCTGTAAGATACATTCGATTTTTTTCATTAACTTGCTATAAATTAAAAACAACAAATGGAATAGCAAATGGACTCCCTGACCAAATCCTGTGTGTCACATGTCATTTAAGGCTGGGACAAAAGCTTCCATATTTTTAGATGTCTTTCCCCCAGTTTTGAGCACTGCCAGAGGGTATTGACATACATGGGCAATATAAATTTAAAATTCCCCACTGGTGACATTCTGAATTATATATATATATATATATATATATATATATATATATATATATATAGGCAATATAAATCTAAAATGCCCCACACCACCCTGGTGACACTCTTCTTGCACTCACAATACATAATTACTCAGTAGCTTCCTTTTTAGCCTCTTTTTGCAAATATCCATTGCCAGGTGAGAGGGTTTAATGGCTTGGCACAAGATTCAAGGGGTGCTGGAGAAGTCCTTGCTGAGCTGTGATTGAAGCCATTTGCTGAGATTGTTTATCCCATGTGGAGCACACTGGTCCCACTTGAACTGTTTCCTCCCGAGTCAGAGCTCTCCCCTGAGGCCGGGGGACCGTCCTCACACCCGGCTCGCTCTGTCCGGCAGCCCAGGCACTGCTCCGCGTCCTCTCGCTCACAGCACCCTGATGTGCCCGCTCCAAAGAGCTCTGCATCCCTGGCAGCCAGCCTGCCTGTGATTTTCCAGCGGCACGTGTTCAGCGACGGCCGCCGTTGGCTTTGGCAGATGCGAGGAAAACGCTTTGTAAACCTGGAAAATTCCCAGTACTCACACTCCGTCTGACTGGTGTCCGCTGGCAGCTCCGGACCGAGAACAGTCAGGAGCATAAGCAACAGGATGGAGCCTTAGAAAGAAGGGAAGAAGCACAAGGAGAGAAGAAGAAAAAAAAACAAGAGGCAATTTTTCCTCTCTTCACAAAAATTCCAAGTATTCAAAATTTAACAGTTGGTCCTCAAAATGATGCTGTTTTTAAACCATGCATTTAAAATTCAGGCACATGATACAGCTGAGATTCTTTTCACTGGTGTTTTGATCTGTAACCTTTTGGAGGTCACATTCGCCAGCTTTTCTCTATAGTCTCAATGACTAAAACCTACTTTTCATTGTCATGAAAGCTGAGATCCTCACATAATCATATGACTCCAGAAGCTGGAGATAGAAGTACATCGTGTTCCAAGGGACCAGCCATCAGAATGCTGGCAACGCCACAAAATTTCCCTGGAGGACTCATCCTGCTGTGCTTAATGTCCCAAAGATAATGTACAAAGTCTCAGATGAGATGAAGGGGCGATCTAAAGGGCACATTCAGCCCTTTGCAATTAACCTGCAAAGTCCATAGATCATGCACCTCTCAAGCAGGACCTGGCCATCTCGGTAATGCTGACATTCATGTTGACCTTGGGACCGGGTTGAATTTCCCTCAAGGTGCACTCAGAAGAGCCAACAGCTCTCTTGGTGACTGCAAAAACAAATGGAAACAAAATCTCAGATCTAGAAAAGATTTTGGGGTTTGTGTTTTCCTTTTATTCTTTTTTTTTTTTTTTTCTTTTTTTCTTTTCTTTCTTCCTTCTTATAGATCATTTACCCAAAACCTCTCTGGTGTTGACTAAAAACTATATTTAATTTGGAAAGAATACTTTTGATTAAGATAATGGTATGAGATATGCAGAGAAGAAAAAGGTATGAAATATTTTTATTTAGAGACAAGCTTCCACTTTTACATGTTTTTCGTTCAAACACTCTTGTTTTTCCATTGTGGAAGCACATTTTATTCTGAAATGTGCCTTATTTAATAAATTCTAACCTGATCAGATGCAAAACATATCATTTTGGATCTCACAAAATCTTTCAGCTGCGTGTGATAAAAATAAGGTTTATTTCAATTGCTATATTAAGAAAATCAATCCTTGGCACTTGTCTCAAACACTCTGACAACGCAAAAAAACTGTCCAGAAGCCTGTGGGGAGCCAGGGTGGGAGCAGAACCTCTCGAGACATGAAGTCATTAAATGAATTTCTGCTCTGGGCAGGGGAGGTCTCACTGCACCCAGCTGCTGCCCCCGCTCCAGCCCGTGCAAGGGCACTTCGGTGTGAGCAGAGATTGTGCAAAAGCTTGTGCGGGAGCAGGGGGTGCCCATGGAGTTTGAAAGCAGCTGGCAGCGCGTTTTTCTGCATTTCTGCATTAGTGTGAAACACCCAAATTCGCTTGCCGGTAGCCCTCTCATGGACATCAGAGGCGCTGCACCCAAGCGGGTGCTGGTTAACCCTTTTGTCTTATTATAAGAATTATTCTGTGTTTTTTCCCTCCATTATTTACACAGCCAGACAGAAAGTTTCATTATCTCCTGGGTTCTGGAGCAAGTTCAGGCTGGAAGTTGTGCCAAGGTGTCATGGTTTAACCTCAGGCAGCAATTAAGCCCCACATGGCCACTTGCTCACCTCCCATTCTTTCATTAGGATGAAGAAGACAATCTGAAAAAAATAGAGCCTGTGAGTTAAGAACAGTTTAATAATTGAAATAAAGTAAAATGTAATAATATTAGCAGCACCAACTGTAATGGAAAAGAGATGTAGAGTGAAAGGAATAAAATCCAAGGAAGAAAAATTCATGTGATGCCCAATACAGTCCTCAGCACCCGCTGACCGATGCCCAGACAGTCCCTGGACAGTGACTGGCCCCTCCCAGCCAACTCCCCCCAGTTTATAGACAGGGTATGACATTCTGTGGTGTGGAATATCCCTTTGTCCAGCTCGGATCAGCTGCCCTGGCCATGCTCCTCCTGGATTCTTGTGCACCTGCTCCCTGCAGAGCAAGAGACACTGAAAAGTCCTTGACTTAGGGGTCAGCACACTGAGCAACAACTGAACCATCCGTGTGTTATCAATGTTATTCTCATACTAAATCCCAAACACAGCACTGTATCAGCTACTAAGAAAAAAAAATTTACTCTATCCCAGCCAAAACCAGGACCAGGTTGACAGCTCTGGGAGAAAGTGGTATATGCTGAGAGAATAGTCTTTGGCTACTCCAAAATTTAAAAAAAAAATTCTTGGCTGCAAGAAGGCATTTTGGCACAAGTATGAGCGGGCATTTTGTGTCAGGTTTTACCCCACTGATGTTTTTCCAGTGCCTTTAGTGTCAGGGGATGGGGAAGAGTGCCCCAGCACAGGGTGGGGTGGCATGCCTGGCTTTGGTTTAGCACAAAAATAAAATGCTGAGTGATGGAACATGCTCAGACAGGAAATCACTTATGCACTTATTTGTGCAGCTGCTATGACAGCAATGTTGATATTGGATCTTCCCTAGCTGAAAGAAAAAATAGGGCCTGATTTCAGTACAGATGAGTCGTCACCTCACTCTGGAAGTTGGTTTTCTACAGCCCCTGTGCACAGAGTATCAACCACACAAGCTGCCAGAGGTGGATGGTTGTGCATTTATCTTCCTTTATCTACAAGATGCACAGCCCCAAGTAAGGAAAAAAATAGAGATTTAATTATGTTTGGTTGTACCCAGTAAGAAACAATGAAAGATTTTCCAATTGCACTTGAGGTGCTTTCATTTCATTGCCCTTGAGACAGAGATTTATATAGTCCTGTCACTTGAGAAAATCTGCTTGTGCTTTTAAATCCTGTGTTGCCTTTGGGAAAGAGGCTAATAGTCTTCAGTGACTAAAATGTCTCCTCTGGTCATTTCATGTGGGAAAGCTTTGAATTTCCTGACACCAGCGTTCTAATTTTCACTGCAGTCATGATTCCTCTGGAAAAGATGTTATGAGCTTTGCTCAGCCCACTGGCCAAAAGGACAAACCTCATCTTGGCAGATATGTATTTGTTTTTTCTTTTATCCCCTCACAATTTGCTCTTCCCATATTGCCAAGAACAGAAAAGACAAAAAGAGCTGTTATTTCATCTTTTCTTTCCCCAGCTCTGCAGGTGGTTTTTAGCTTTGGAACAAAAGTGGGAGCAGGGAGTATTTGAGAAGTTGTGTGGCAGCAATTGACTGTAGAGTAAAATCAATGCTCCCCACCAAACCAACTCAGCCTTATGTGCATACCTAGATGTTCTGTATCCAGATGCTGCATTTGGCTCTAGCTCTATTTCCAGTTGTCATTATCAACCTGAGCTCTGTGTTTCACCAGCAAATATTTCAACTTCATTTACACATTAACAGGCTCAGGTTAATTTACTTCCTTGAAAATGTGTGGAAAAGGAGACCTGCACCAAGAAGTTAGGGAATCCTTGTGAAATGGCATAGGAGAGACTGAGCAATGAGGTACAGATGGCACTAATATCACTCTTCGTCTGATTTACAGTGATTTATATGAAACCAGAGTCATCCACCCTAAGGGTTTTCAGTCCCAGGAGAACAAAGCCTTGGTGTTGAGACAGTGCCAGCTGTGGTTGCCACGTGCCTTGGACTCACACTCCCCAGGCCTGTTTGGCAGCTGCTTTCCAGGTCCCTGCCTTGCTCATGGAAGCCAAAGATGGTGGAGCAGCAGCACCTCAGCTCCTCCAGGGTTGTTTTAAAAGTAGTTTTCCCTCAAAAATAAAATCATATTTGTTCCTCTTTGTCTACATGATGTCTTTTTCTCCTTTGTTTGAACCTCTCCCAGCCAAACCTGCGCCCACACATGAAACCCATACAAGCCACAGTGGCCTCACCAGACTGATGCTCAGTGGCCAAGTTGTGCTGGCTTGTTTTCCAGTGGTACATGTCCTGCTAGTTCCCTGCCAGCCCTGGTTACCTTGTGAAATCCCTCCCTGTGACTATGCCTAACACAGGCGTGCATCCCACCCCTCAGGTAAGTTGTGGAAAATTTGTTTGCATCCCCATACAGCCGGGGTAGGTCACAGCAGCCAGGGCTGCCTGGGTGGGAGGATGTGTGTCCCCTGGAGCAGAGCCACATCCACACATTTCTCACCCACCACCAGAAAATTCAGCTTAGCCTTAGCACATAAAGATGCTCAGCAAGACTGAGCCATGCATCGACCTTCCCCTGCCTGAAATCACTCCTCTGGAGCTTTAAAGTCCATCTACTCTCATTAGAAAAAGTGCTGCCACATTCTCTTCAGGGAACCCCAAGGTGAGGATGGGGGTGGCAGTGTCCCTGCCAGCTGGGGAGCAGCTCCTCAGCCTGGGAACACAGAGGGATGGAGACACTATCGCCTACTCTCCCAACAAGTGCCCCAGCACAGGGGTGAGGAGGCAGCTAAGAAACTTGTTTGGACCATAATGGGAGTGGGAAAAGTGCTCACAGAATCAGATGGCTCTTCATGTAACAGGTGCTGAAAATGCTGAGATGACTGATGTTGGCTTCTCCCAAAGCTCACAATCCCATCAGAAAGTGACAAGTTTGACCAGCAGCCTCGCTCCAACACGCTGCTGAGCACAGCTGTGAAGGCATTTGGTTGTCGCCCTTATGTCAAAACACATAAATGTGCTCTTATGTCCATGGGATTACTCCAGCAGATCCCAGCCTCCAGGAAGCAGCACCAGCCTGAGAGTGAGCCCAACACTGGGCATGAAGGCTTTGCACCTTTGAAGAGGTGCACGATGGATATGTGTCCATCTGTCTGCAGTGGTGGGGACATGCTCATATTTTCTTGTCCTTTGAGGGGGACACACTCAGTCTTTCACTCCAGGAGATGTCAGTTCACTCTTTTGGCAAGATGCAGTTCTGGATCCTAACTAGAGTGTTCTTATGTGGGTTTCCACCTAATTTCTTTTATGATTTGTAGAGGTTATAAATAATTTCCCTGTACAAGACCTTGTAGTCCTGTGGAGAGAAAATGCCAAAAAAGGCAAGCAGCATTATGGTAAGGAGGCAAAGCTAGGTGTGATCCAGCATGCCAATGAGCTGCAGCTGAGCACCCTCAGCAAGCCCAGTACTGGTTTCTTGGGTCTGAAATCTGAAGCAGCTCTGACCAAAGCTGTTATCCTGGGGCTGGAGTAAAACCAGCATTTTTAATACTAGTTTGGTCATTAAAATAAATATACAACATAAATAGTTAGAGTAAAGATGGTCCTCAAAAGAAACCAGTTCCATCTAACACAGGAGTTCAAAAAGCTGGACAGGAATAGGAGGAGGACACTGGGCTGTGGTGTGAGCTCTGTGCACAGATAAACTAATTTGACAGGTAAAATGTCTAGAAGGGAACTAGGAATTGGACAATCCAATGATTGATTAATTAAATATTTATTAAAGGCATTCCTGACTGGTGATCTTTGAGCTTGTACTTGATTTACTCCAAAAGCTCCAGGCATTTATATTTTTTATGGCAATGAATGTTTTATGACCCTTGAATCACCTGTTTCAGATGCAGAAATGCTTTCAGACTCCTTTCTCTTTCAATTATATTAATTAGAAATATTTAGTCTTAACACTTTTGGTTTCTGACTGTTAATCTAGCATAGCTCTGTGAAATTCAAAAACACACAATGTCACTTTATTCCTAAGCAGCAAGAAGGAAAAAAAACAAGCAATGGGTGATTTTTTTGAAGAGCAGATATTAATTCCAGATGGAGCAGCCTCATGCTAATCTGCCAGGATAATCAACCAAGAGAAGGAAAAGCTTTGTCTACTGTGTTTCAGATAATGCATCTCTTGGTCCAGCTGAGGACCTGAGCAAGGGCAGATATGCATTGATTATACCTTGCCTGGTGTTATGTTGTTTCAGCCCTGGGACGATAAAACTCAACAGCAGCAGCTCTCAGGAGGACTTGAATCAGGAGGCATTATCAAAAAGATGAGGAGTAAAGACAGGCCACTTGGTGTCTTCTGTCACAAGCACAAACCAGCACACTGCTGTGGTACTTTGGGAGCGGAGGGAGGATGGCACAGCTGCACACAACCTGCTTGGTTGCAACCTCAGGAGATTAAGAAACACGCTGTGCAAATATAAGTATTATTGTTGCCTTTTTGGCCCTAAGCCACAATAAAAGATATCTGTAAAGAACCTCAGTTTGATGACTTTGGTGTGTCATGGGACTTAAGGCCAGAAGCAGCATCACTTCATCCAGACAGGAAGTGCAGTTCTACCTTGCCAGTGCAGGTTCTGGAGAGTATTATTGCAGGATAAAGGCCTCCATTTTTATTTGTGAACTTAAAACTCTCACTTCAATCCAAAATTAGAATGAATGTAGTTGGTTTTCTGTGCTTTCTCTGGTGCAGAAAGCAAGGGAAAAAAAGCCAAACAAACCAAAAAACCACCAAAATGGAAAATAAACAGTTCACACTCCCACTTTTAATTATTTCCTTTGGTTTTCCATGCCTGCCAGTTATTCCCAGCATGTATCCTGGACAATAATATGTGTATTTCTTAGACCTTTATCTTGCTCTAAACATACCTCACAGTGGTTCCAGCCCAGAATACTTTTTTTGGGGGGTGGGGGTGGGAGGGGTGTAAAAAGCAGCACCAAAACAGCAATAAGCCTTTTAAGATTAGTTAGTATTAGTATTGGCTGGCAAGACCAATGTGTGCCTTTAGCTTAATGGGTTTTTTAATTAGATGTTTTGCACTGCCTTTGGTGATGAGGGGGAGAGTCAGAAATGCTTTCACCTGTGGCTTTGAACACGTGTGGTACTGAAAGCTGAAATAAAACCCTATCATAGGGGGCAGAGATGCCATTGCACAAGGTTCCCCAGTTTTCTCTAGAGCACAGGCATGAAACTTCAACCCACAGTGTGGTTGACACTTGCCTGAAGTTTTCCAGAGTAGCTTTATCCAGGAGGGAGTGAACTTTCCACTCCCCAGAAAGCCACATTTCAAAGCTGTTGTGAACTGATGATCACAAAGTGTCAGGTCAGTTTAAACATTTTGGGTTTAAATAATGCAAAAATACTTCATTTTTATTTAAATTGTAATTATTTTTTCTACTTTTTAAATTTGAGGTTTTTTTAATTCCACCTGTAGATTAACTTCATATTTGAGGAGTTATGCTGACAAATTCAGCATTTCAGCAGTCCAAAAATTTTCTAAGTAGCTACCAAAAGGGACGATTCACTTAAACCAAGCCTTTCTGCAAACTGTTCTGGTTTTAGCAAACTGGCATTTTTTAAGGAAAAATGTATTTTGCAGAAGAAATTCCAGTTCTCTTTGGCCAAAGTATTGTATAAAGGCTTTTATAACACTCAAAGGTCAGTTTGTTTTCTTGGAGAAAGCAAGTTCATATTTTCTTTCACTTTCCTCTTCTAACCCAAAAGGAAATAAAAATACATAAATGGTCTCCTTTTTGTACTAAAAGTGCCATTTTTTGCTTTTATAAGTACTACAGAAAATGTAATAAAGTAGCTTAAAACTTCTGTGGCTGAGCTGGTGAAGTTGAAGCTGTAGAAACACCAGACTCCCAAGGCTGACACGGCTGCTGCTCACCGGCTCACAGAAGCCAGAGGTGGCCACCAGGCTCCTTGTGAGCAGCTGCAGTGTCCTGTGCCTCCATGCAGGGTTTTGGGTTGTTGTTCAGACATCACTCATGGAAGCCCTGCCAAAGCCCTCAACATGCAAAAATTGCAAAAATTAGCTTGAAGTCAGGGGGTCTGCTCAAGCAAAATTTAGCTTTTCTGGCCCCAGGTTTACCATCGGATTTCCAGAGCCAGAATTTCATCCTGGCTGGAAACCCTGCTGCTCTGGCAAGGTCTGAAGGTCAGCAGGACTGGGGTGTGAGCCAAGCCCCCATGTCCTGCGGGAGTGGTGGCCTGGCTGGGGCCACACGGAGCAGAGGGGACGGTGGCTGGTGGAGGGTGGCTGATGTGGGGCAGGTTTGTTGGGGTAGGAGAATAAGCTTCTTTTTATAAGGTAGTGTTTTTTTTATTTTGCAGTGGTAGATTATTTATCCCGTGAGAGAGGCTGGCGCACGTTCATACATTGCCAGCAGGGAAGAAAGGGGAGGTAGCAGAGAACTCAGGCTGCTACAGTGTTCCACAATGTGAAACAAATTTGTGAGGCGGAGCAAGGGGCTCAGGCTGTGTCTGAGGGACCAGGCAGGAGGGTGTGGAGCTGCGGTCACCAGCCCTGCATTCTGACCCCAGGAAATCACCTCTTCAAGCCTGGCCCTGGTGGCAGGAGGCTGTCTCTGTTTAACACGTGAAAATTCTGGCATCAGTGCAGGAATCCGCAGTTTTAGCACAGCGTGGGCGGTGTTGAGGGAATCCTGAAGGCTTGATATACAGTTAGATCTGTGGTTTATCTCTCAGTCAATTAATTATTCCATCCTAATTCAATGAATGAACAGCAGCCCTCGGGTCAGGGTCTCTGTGTTTGGAGATAAGAGATGCTGTACAGGCACACTGTGATGCCACAGGGCAGGCAGGAGAGGGGCAGATGGCCAAGCTGCCCCCTTGGAAGGCCAGGCCTGCCAAGGGTGCCCAGCTGCCAGACACAGGTGTCTGTAGGCAGCACTGGGTGGAGTTTGGGAATGGTGCAGGACCTGCAGGATATGGAAATGTGCTGTGAGACCCCTCGCACTGAGAGAAGGCACACGCAGGAATTGTATTTCCTGTTTCAAGCAAGATGATGTTTGCTTGTGAAGGGGGCATGGCAGATGCCATCCAGGCTTACAGACACACTGCCTGCTTATATGGAAGTATTGGTCAGCCCACTGAAGACTGTCTGGACTTTTCTTGGGTATGTGCTTATTCTCCTGCATCTTGAGGAACACTAGAGGGCATTTCTCAAACTGCAACAGATACGCTGGACTGATGATGCTCCAGGGAGGTAAGTGTTCAGAAGATGAGTATCATTTACTGGGTACACAGGGTCTGCTCAGGCCCTCGCTGGAAGCTGAGGGTATGTGCTCCTTCCCACTCACAATGATCCTAGCAGAAAAGTCCCAAGTCACAAACAACTGGAAATAGAAAAATGATCTCATAGATCAGTTGCTAAAAATACAGAGTCCACTTACAAACACTGTGGCTGTGTGGTGTGTTATTCACCCAGTAGAGAAAGAGATCAGGGAATCCCTGATTTTTCCAGTTTTGAAATTATTTTTCCTTCCAGGTGCTGCTGCTGCCCATTTCTTACCAGCACCAAGCTGACACTGAGCTCACTGGAGAGGATCTCATCTGGAAGGAAGTGCCAATGAATGAGGCAGGAGAAGAGAGTATCTCCCATGGGCCATGGGCTCTGCTACACCTGCCCATCACCCAGGGGTGTGCTGTCCTTTTGGAGTCTGAACCAATATTTTGGACTTACCTGATCTGTGAGTGGAATCACCCCAGGGGCTGCTGGGCTGCAGGGACAGAGAGGCCCCTCCTGAGAGCAGCATCTGATGGAAAGGACTTGCTGCAGGCCCCAGGACAGCCTGGCCATGCTGCTGACTGCACCTTGGCATCTCCAGGGGAGCAGTGTGCTCAAAGTGAGCTCCAGCTCACTTCCTTCCTCCCACCTCCACTTGGACAGGTGTGATAGTAAAGGCAAAGTGTATTTCAGTAAGTTACATCCAAGATTTTAGGAGCTGACAGGTCACCAGTGAAAGCTATACAGGAAAGCTTAACAGGATACACAAAGCAGTGTTCATCCCTCTGGCTTTTCTTAGATGCAGACAGAGGGATCTGGCACTGTCAGAGCTGGGTCCCTACAGACTCCTTTGACCTGCACAACTCAGTTTTGCTTTGTATCTGTCCTGCACAGGTGAACACCACCCCAAGCAGAGCTCTCTGATACACCACGGGGATCTCATAGGGAACTTCTTGTGGAGGCTGCAGTGGGTGTCTGAGTAGTGCAGAAAATGAACACTCCTGACTACCAGCAGGGCTGGAGGGACCAGGGAGGCAACCAGGGCAGGCCCTAGATGTGCATTGTTCTGATGCACTGTAGGTAATCCCTAAATACAGCACACATTTGCATTTCAGCTGCTCTAAACCTGCACAGGCTCCTCTCCCAGAGGTTTGTTGAGCCACCATGGGTTGTCAGGTCCTGGCTGGAGCAGCTCAGTGTCCAGGGATGGATGACCAGACAGGTCTGGGCTGTCCCCAGGGTGATGGTCCCTGCTTCTCCTGTGACTTTACCTAGCTAACACACAGACACCACTTCTCCTCTGGGGCTGTGTTTTCCCCAGCCAAATATTCACAACACATTCTTTACCTAAAGATGCTATTTTTCATCCTTAGGTATTGCAGTAGAAACCAGGATTTGGCCAGCAGCAGGTCCTGATCAAAGCTAAAAGGAGAAAGAGAACCCAAGTGGAGAAAGAAGACTGTCCTTCACATTTCAATTCAGAGCATTGCTAACTGGTAGTAAAAAGGGAATGAAATTGGGCTGGTGTTTTTTCTTTTGTTATTTTATTTTTCCAGGTCTGTTGAATAAAGAAAACCATCATAATGCAATGTTAATTCCTTCAAGGCATTAGTACAACACTGCATTTGGTTTCAAAGTCTCAAATAATATATAACTGCCAGGTAATTAACTATGTGGATTAAAAACTGGTTCTTCCATTGACCTCAAAATACTGATCATTGCAGGTCACCAATGAGCAAGACCACATTTAGCAGTGATGCCACAGGACTGGGATCTTTTTGCCACAATTTGTTTGCTCATTGGTGACCTAGACTATGACATAAACCTGTCATTGATAAAGTCTGTGGGAGACATGTAAGTTGAGGGGTAGTAAAGAGGGACCAAGGGTATTGTTATGCAAACCTGACTTGCCTGATCACAGTCTGTGACATCCCCTGGCAGGCAGCCAAATACCAACTTACACAATGCCAGAGACAGACATGCAGTGTCTTGGCAAGAAGCAATTCAGAGACAGATTTAGGAGTAACCATAGATGATCATTTCTGCATAAGCTGCCAGTCAGGTGGTGGCTGAAAAGGCTGCTTACACAACCCTTTCATGCATAAAATGAAGTTATCATAGATAAACAGGGCAAGCATAATCCAGGTAACACAGGGTTTATAAAAGATCATAGCCCATAAACAATCACTAAAAGAATGTCCTTAGTATTTATGGATATTTCCTTCAATAGTTAGAATATAAATACATCTATATACATCTGTCTATTCATATATAGACAGATTTACATCTTTGTGTGTAGAAACTGTATGTACGTACATATATGTATGCGATTCCTATACAATCAGTATAAGATAAATAAGATATCAACTGCTAGTGCTCACTTGATGCTCAACAAATATGACAGAGACACCCACACTGGAACTACTGGTTCCAATACATACTTGTTTCAAGTATAGAGATGACCAGGTTTGTACATCTTTTTGGGACATGAGACATGTCTACAGATCTGTGCCTGTGGTTTTAAAACAAATGGCTCTTCACTCAAAAGTATTCTGGAATCTGGTTTAATCCTGAGTCCCTTGTCGAACAGAATTATTTTGGAGTCCAACGATGAGCACTGTGCAAAATAGGTTATCTTTACCTCTAGTCCACAATGCTTGGTGGGCCTGTGTCTGATATTATGCCCAGCTTTCCTGTTCATGCAAGTGCCTGAGAGGCGAAGCCTCCTGTAAGTTGGTCTACTCTTTGGTAATTGTCCCTCTTTAATTCAAACCTGAAGAACAGATTTGTCCCAATGGCTCACTGCCTTTTTTATCCCAAGGTACTGCAGTGCAGAATCTTGTACCATTCACCATCAAGCACTGCAGCGCAAAAGGACAAAGACAGCATGAGAACAGGAATCCATTTCACAAATTCCCTGAGTTGTGTGGAGCTGGATTTTCTAATTTTTCAAAGGAGTTTTGATCTTGTGGACAAGCGCACAGTAAGACCAAGGGAGAAATTATAGCAGAAAAAATGAATTTAAGCTCCTGAGGGAGATTCTGATTGATAAAAGCAAGAGAATGTTACCTTCTTTGAAGTCCTTTGAAGGAGTCAACAGGTGTGTGGATATAACCTACTTTCAGAAAGACATTCAACAAGACTTATAATAAAGTTCTTAAGGAAGCAAAGAAGTTTTGAGACACAAGGAGAGGCCCTTACATATACACAACATTGATCAAAGAAAATAATAGCAAATTACTCAGCTTTCTCAGAGAGTGAAACTCCACTTGGTGATCTGTGCTGGAGCTCCCGCTGCTCAACATGTCAAACAATGTAGAGAAGGATGGGTAAGGAGGTGACAGCTTGCTGGAAGTGCTGAGCTGTGCATGGCAATAAAGGTGGGAGCTGATTGTGAAGAATTGCAAAAGGACTTTATGAAACACTGTGAATGCAAATTATAATAGGAGATGTAGTTTGGCACAAACCAAACGTGCACAGGAGAAAATAATCCTAACCTCGCATAAAGTGACATGTTATGATTCATCTACTACCCCCTAAATAGAAAATCCTGGTGTTATAAAAAATTGCTTAATAAAAGAATGTTAGTACAAAGTGCAGAAGCACTAAAACCAAACAAAAACAAACCCTGGCAATTCAAATGTCAGGCAAGAACAGAGAGTGTGGCACAGAGATTTACACTGTTGTAGGAAAATTACACATGGGAGATTGATGGTAGTGGTACTTCCCAAACTCCACGTGTTCTAAGAGAGTAGACAGAGAAAGTGAAAAGAACCAGAGGCCTTAGCTGACCTGCAGCTCGACTGCCTTGTCTTTGCTGTGATGTTATAACAACCATCCCAGTGGCAGCACTTGTGTCTCATCAATTGACTTGGGAAGGAATCATTATTTACAATCATACCACAGCCCCCAAAGTCACTCCCTCCTCTCATGCTGGTTTACAGGACACCACATATCCAATAACCACACGGGTTCTTGTCTCAAAATGCCTTTGGGCAGGACTCTGTTGTAACAAAGAAACTACTGAAATTCTTCCCAGGCCTTGCCTAATCCACTGTGGGCTGTGAAAGACAGACCAAGGATTAATTATGTGTGCTCTTACAACAAAACAGCCATGGGAACAGTCTGCACAGCTATAACCAGAGCTGGAGCTGAATTAGGCTCAGCAAACCCACTTTTGGTGCTCGGGATGGCAGTGGGACAGGTTATTTCACGTAGTGTTGGACTTTCTCAGCAGACACAAGACCCAGGACTGTGGTCTCCATGAACTCAAGAACTCAATCTTGCTACTCCAGGTGCCAGTGCAGCCCCTCTCTGATGGGATTACCTGTGGGTAGCTCACGTGGAACATGGGTCAGACTGGACTGTCAAGAAACACCTGCAGAAACCAAGCTAAGTGCTTGAGTATGCAGCAGTGCTTCACTAATGACTATTAAGGTTCTAAATGTATGTTTCAGTATGGGACTTTTACATGGAAACAAGCTTTCAGGAGAACATATCCTTAATTTTGCCAGATTCATGTCTATTAACATTTTCATGGTCACAACTTGGACACAAAAGCTAACAAGGGGTCACCTTTCTCTGTTCTTAATGCATGAATCTTTGCTTTTATCTGAAGGTGTAATGATTGCAAAACCTTGTACAGAGGTGAAAACATTCTTTTTATCTTCTGGAGATTTACAGCAGCAATAAAAACAAGTAATGGTCTTCAAGCAGCAGTGCTGGAGGTGAGTCTGCAAAACCCACAGTGTGAGGGAAGAACAGGAGCTTTATGAAGTTTGTCACCGGTATTTGGTTTAACAAGTAGCTACAAGATACAAGGCTTGAAAAATGGATTAAGGTTAAATTGGGGCACATTAACAGACCACTGCTTTGTAATCACAGGGGCCTGGCAACACTTTGTTTTGGTTGAACAGACTCAATGTTTTCACTGCAGATTACGGGATAGACTTGAACCTGCTCAGCTGAGACAGAAATGGCAGGGAGGCAGCCCCACCAGAGGGAGATTAGTTGTCATACTCTGACCTTTCTGTGACTTACAGACATATCTACCCAAAGCCTTTTCACCTAGAGATTATCCTCTTAAATTGCTGGGTATGTCATCCTTCTGACACATCCAACAACGAGCTGCAACTCCTTATGCTTAAAATAGGGTGGCATCTTTTGGAATAGGGAAAACTTCCTTGAAAGGGAAGAGCACACCAGCCTTGTCCTTCACCAGGAAGCTGAGGAAAGCACATCCCAAAGGCTGAGGAAAACAGCTTAATTCTTCTCCTGTTTGCAGGAAAGGGAATTAAGCTTGAGGCTGAAGTTCTTCCCTTTACCTTACAAGAGATAAGGTTCAGAGCCCATGCACTTTGTTTGATACATGTATTACTTTCATTAGTATTTTAGTGACATGAGTACTCAGACATTATAAAACAAGTTTCCTCATCTCCTTTTGCGTAGAAGAGCTCATGTGGAAGCTTTAAATGGCTACATTAATAACCAAAATTAATGACAAAGAAGTAAAAATGTCCAGCCCTCAGAACCTTCCATGTATCCTTTACCCAATTGAATTTCTTAAGTAGTTTCTGAATCCATTTTCAGCAATTACCTGGCTATATGCAGAATGTTTAATTGACATGAGCATTAGATAAACTACCAAGAATCAGATCTGCAGATCTAACAAGTAACCAATGAAGCATAAATACATATATTAAAAAGTGGAGTATGCTTGTGTAAATACATCTAGTGAGTGATTCCGTGAAATATCTTGGATTTCTATATCAATCTATAATTGCTGGGGGAAAAAGGAGTTATATAACCCAAATTTACTGATTTTTTTTTTTCTCAATGGTAAATAGTAAACGTGCCCTTGAACTGAGAAGAGCTGTATAAGAGGGAAATAAGAACCTTGCTAGTGGCATGATGGCTCCTTATCTGTTCTTAAAAGATCTCTGCTCCAGCCAGAAGCAGGAGAGGAGACTGCCATTCTGATGCCAGGAAATCTCACCATAACTTGATAATTCTAGAAATTCTGTTCAAAAAGCAGTCAGGAGTACTCATGCAAAGATTAGTAAGGAAATTATGTGGAACAAAATATATTACTTAAGAACCCTGCTGACTTTACTCATGGATCTTCTGAATTGCTCTGGATTCTATTACACCAGACATGAAGGTACCTTTCAACAAAATATGGTGCCACAGTAAAACAGTTTTTGGAAATACTCTTGCTAAATGCTTTTCATCCCTTTTGATTAATTAAAACCAAATGTCTTTCTGTGAAGGGTGTTTTAAACTCATTCCTAAGATCAGCTGTGCTGCTAGTAAGGCAGGAAAGCCCCCCCAAGGACATAATATCCATGGTTAGCAACTGTGATTTTAGAAAGCATGACTTTGCCAACCATCTTTCATCTCATTATTTCCTTATTTCTCATCACCTGGTTACTTAGAAGGCATGCAGTTCTCCACATAAGGCCCCTATCCAGCAGGTTTAAGAAGATGATCTCTCAGATGTTTACAAACTTGATGGAGATGTGCACCTACAGGACCCTGATGGGGCTCTCAGATAAACCCGAATTTCCAGGCAGAGATGCAATTACCACTGTACAAATGCACCCTCACAGTCCCTGCCTCAAGCAGCTCAGCACAGTTATGATTTCAATTGTTACAGTAGGATTGGAGGACAAGGCTCCTCCTGCGAGTCCCTTGCCTTCTGCACGGGCCAAGGCCTGGAATTTCCCTGCTGATTTCTTGCAGATGACCTGGGAACCACCATCACCACTCACAGCTGGTGAGTGACTGAACTTGCACAAGGGCTTATCAGAGTGAGAACATCTGGAGTGCTGTAGCTGCTGGGTTTTAACCATTCAATCAAGCATGGGAAGGAAGTGGAGGAGCCTGGCACTTGGGCTGTGCTTGCCCTCTGTAAATCATGTAACAGAACCTTTAAATTACAGCATTATTGTGGGCTACAAGAGCCCCTTTCTACAGGACAGCAAGAGCTGAAGGGACCAGCAACAAATGATGATACCTTTACAGGCGTGCCTTATCCACCCTTAGCTGCAACCATTCCTGCTGCAACCTAAAGTCCAGCAGGAGTTAAAGTGTAACTTCTTCTAGTTACAAAATCCTGTCCAAAGGACTCTCTGCTAAAGAGGTGACATTATTTTTCACAGTACTGCAGTGAACTGAAGGATGCAACACTGATGGTTAATTTGCCTTTAAACAAGCATGCTAGTGACTTTAAAATTTAAATAATGGAACTTTATTTGAGAAAGGATTATGTCAAATATAGAGGATAATTTCTTATATCAAATTCAAAACCAAGTGCTTTACTTTTAAGCACAAACAGACAAAATGCTAAAGCACAGATGTACTCACACACACACACACACACACACACACACACACACACACACACAAATATATATAAAAAAAGGCAGGAAACCCCTCCCTAAAACCAAACCAAACCAAATTCCCAAAACCATGCACTCACATCCCCAAAAAAAGAAAAAAGAGCCCAGTTTGCTTTCTCTTCTCTAGAACTGATCTGGTAAATTTATTTAACCCCAAACTGTCTGCAAGGCAGCTGAGCAGCCCTCCTTAAAGGAATGCACTGCCCTGCTCTGGCATGTGTTTGGCAGCAAAGAGCACAGGTTGACATCTGATGCCCAGCGTCAGAACTTTAAGACACAATCAGATGGCTATGATTTTCACTGCCAGAACTAAACTTTATTTCCATGTGTATTACATACTGGTATTTGATGCCAAGTACATTAAAATTACTTTAACAGAGGATTTAAGTGAGGAATACTTATTCTTCACTAAACAAGAAGGAATGTAAAAACCTATAAGAAAAGAACTGTTTAAGCTTTGTTTTGATTTTGACAAACCAAACAGTTAAGTACTCTTCTGTTCTCTCCTCAGATCTTTCAAAGTACCAAAAAGTATATTTTTTTATAATCATGCAGCTGAAGAAAAAAAATAGTCTTACAAAATCCATTTCTTATGCTAAATATGGTTACAAATCAGAGTATTAAACACAAAATTCCCAATTCCTATTTTTAAATACAAATACTGTATTATATTATGAAATGGGGATAATTAAAATATATCAATGACTACAAATCTAGTAATTTAAAGCAAACAAACGTGCTGTTTGCTTTCATGTGGAAGAATTAGGATATTGTATGGTTCAAGCACTGCAGTAATTTCTGTCAACTCCTTGATGCCCAAAATGTCAAACTGCCAAACACAAAGAGACAAGTGTTCAGGTCTGAATAGCACCAGGTGTTTTTCTTTTTTTTTTTCCCCTTTTAAAGTTATTAACATTTAATAAAATGAGTGACATTACAACTTTCTGAAAGTGACATGCACAAATAGAGAATTTGCTCTGAGTTTCCAACTAATAAGCTGAAAAGTTTTAGACAGTACTGAACAATTATAATGTATTTCATGGTACACATGAAAACAGTGCTTCCACAGTATATCCTCAGTTCTCAAGTACAAAAATATCAGTTATGGGTAGTCAATAGTTATCAAAATTTTTATTGGTACAGAATGAAAGCAGCATTTACTTTATTGTTTTTTAAACCATACATAATAAAATTCCCTAGTACACATGTGGAGGAGTGAAATAGGCTCTGTACTATTTACCTGCTACTGATCCTAAGTTCAGATTCAAAACCTTTTCCTGGCCAAAACCAAACAATATAATTAATAGCTAAGTAAAGGCAGTTCCTCAGTGTGAAAGGTCAGCATTTAGAGTTTTACTAAAACACTATTCTTGAAACAATACGTCACTTAAATGTATAATTACATACACTACAAGTGAAAAACAGGTTTGTATTAACAAGAACTATTGAGACTGGGCATAAACATCTTAACCACAAACCCTGGAAATATTATGAATGCTTTGATGTGGCCCTTTTTGGTGAGAGAGTAAGAATGAAGTATGGCTTTTCAATCTTCCTTTAAAAGCACATTTTATAAAATTTTGTAGGTGTAAATTATTTTAGGCTTTAACACTTTCCAGTAACATCATCTACTAATTAGAAGCATTAATTATGTCAGTATATTAAGCAATTGGCTGATAGCTGATCGCCAGCAGAACAGGAACTGTTTGCTTTTGCTGTTGTTTTTTGTTTTTAAGTAAGGGAGGTACTTTTTCTAGTGAGAGCCATCCTACAGTACTATCAAATATTTCAAAGGTTACTACATAGCTTCTCAAATAAAATCCTCAACAGTTTCCAGCAGAAAATGCTCATATCAAGCATATGCAGAGAGCAAATACAATCAAGTGCAGACAGTTCAAAAGTATCTCTCCAACACATTGTTTTACAGTTACCCTTTGCAAAATGAAAGCCCCTCCTCACCTCAAACGGATGGGGCGAGAAGGGGAAACAGGTCTGCCATTCATGTAGGAGTTTGGCTAGCATAGTTTTATTAAAGTTGTTAACAAAAATAGTTAAACATTTTTACAATTTAACATCCAGTCTGACAAAAGGCAAATCAATGAAAAAAATACAAAAAAGTAAAAAAGTGCACTACCCAGTCCAGTATTTTGCTTTAAATTCATGTCACTTACAGTATATGAAAAATAAACCCAGAAGTGTAATTACTTTAAAATACACCGCTTCCATATTTCAGTATTTTACACATATATTCTATAGTGGAAGAGGAGATCTCTTAAAAACCTTACTCTTAAAATATTGAGGTGCATATACCAAGTGGGATAGACTTGGCAAGTTAAGTTGCAGTAGAGAATCCTTTCAAATTTGGCATTTCACTTACATACCTTACTGTGCCAGCAAGGTCTGTAATACCTAAACCTTCTAGTAAGAACAGTAATTTTATTTAATGCAGATTTACTAATACAGACAACTACAAGAAATGGTGAGGTCAGCAACTCTATGGGATCTTAAGGAGATACGAGTCCTGATTTAGTTGTCAAATGGAACAATGTCACAACAAACTTTTAAGGCCATGTTTTATTTGCTGATTAATGGACAAAAGGCAATGGATTCCCCCCCACTAAATATTTTCTTGAAAGTCTGTGCTCATAAAAATCATGAAAAGTTGGAAAGACTTAATTATTGAAACTTTAAATATATTTTACACAATCTTGTTTGTACAAAAATACAAGTTAAATATAAACATAAAGCAATCATGATAATTTTATGTAAATCCATTTTGTGATATTCTGTTATATATAAAAAAGTTTCTTAGCTCTGTCTCATTTGTGAAAAGATCAATACCAGATTGAATCACTACTGGCAAAGGGCCCTAAAAAGCACACTTTAGCATTAAATATGTTTTACAATGTAAGTACCATTTCCTGATTTCATCTTCTAAAGACTGGCAAAAGATAGGGCAGTATGTCCATAAACCAACAAATAATTTGGCTACAATGTCATAAAACACAAACACACAAATCTGTACAATAAACCAGTAGCTATGCAGAACGAACTAGTTACACACACATACACAGACATGGAATGGAACTTAGTGAGACACCGTTTGTAATTCACTGTTCTTCAGCCTGGCATTTTGTCTTACTTCATCAAATGAATATGACTTCGTTACCTTTCCATTCTTAAATACAGTGTGAAGCAGGTCCTGCAAGAAACATCACTGTTTTAGCAAGAGTGATTTGGCAAACATGGGTCACACAAACTCGAAATTGTGGATACACAAATCCAGCCAGGTAAGGCTGGAACTTCAGACTGTCAAGATGCTAAATCTTTACAGCTTCTTCTGATACCTTTCTCTAAAGGGCTTGGGTCATCCTGTGCGCAGACAGCACCATTGTGCTGACTAGTCCCTTGAGTACGGTACCTACACCTGGCCAAGGTCAAATACATGCTAAATAAACATTGCTAGAGCAGTTTGTAAGAAAGGTGATGTGCAACCAGTCAAATACAATTCAATTATACAGGTTTAAATTAGGTATTTTTTTCTCTAGGGGGAAAAAAAAAAATCCCAAACCAAAAAAACAACTTTCTTCACTGTGCCCTTTACTCATATATTTTGTAGAACAGTTATCAGGAAGGGCTTGCACACAGCACACTGGAAAGGCAATAAGCAGAGCTGGCAACAAAAGTCAGCACAGCAGTAACACTGAGCAGTCCCTGCATTTGGTGACCTACTGCAAGGACCTGTGGCTTTAGAGAAATGGGCCACAGAAAGGTACATTTCCCTGTCGTTTCCAGGAAGCCCCAGAACTGGTACTACACCAGTGACCCTCTCTAATTTCCTGGGACCAAAAAAAATTTAATGAATAATTTCACCTGACAAAAATGAAGGGACAATATATTGCCAAATTTCAGAGCCAAAGTCTTGTAGTTTGTGTTGAAGAGATTTCTCACCATTAGGTCCTTCCCTCTTTAGATGGATATGAATTTTCATTGTTAACATGAATAGGTGCATAGAAAAAAGTTTCATATTTATATATGATCTTTGTGTCCAGAGCAGAATATCTTCAGTGTGTGTAACAGAGGCTTTTCCATCTTGAAATTTCTCAGAGATTTAAGTTTTATGCTTACTGTTACATAAAATAGTGTGCCCAGTAGTATCCTCTGCCTAGCAGTGCAAAAACAGCTTCTGTATACCAGGAAACTTTCAACCTCTAAAAGCAGAAGTGGAATTTGACAACTTATTTTCAGTCCTCTTAACTTGGGAAGAGACTCAACATGCAGTTTAATGATTCATTGTTGGATGCTGAAACACATGACATATCAAATTGAAAGCCTGAGACTGGCATAAAACTTGTGCTTATTTCACAGAAATAGCATTCCATTTTGCAATTGTAAAGAATTCACAGGGAAATTGAATTCCTGGTATTAATTTACATCTTTAAAAATTGTGGAACTGCTCTATGTACAGAGCATTAACTCCTGAAGGAACTATTTAAAAAAATATCTCCGTGGGGAAGTGGAAACACATTTTAATTACAGCTGTCCCTGTTCCACCTCCAGCTAGGGTCACTACTCAAATTGTGCAATACAGGCCAAACAAAACTACCTGGCCAGCATATATTCTGCAACACTGAGACTTTAGCTTTGGGGAAAAACAGTAATGTTCTTGTGTTTCTGAAGACAAACAAAAAAGATCTGTAATTGTAAAGTCTGAACATTCTGTCATTCTAACATTCTGCTGTTACTGAATTTAGTACTGAGGTAATTTTTGAGTTAGTAAGATGGGAGTCGAACAAAATGACAGATCAGAAATAAATTCTGAAATTAATTTATAGCCTTACTCTTCTCAGTCTATTTTTCCAAGTAGAATGATGGAACAGATTTTGAAAATTCATACCTGTCCATACTCTTCAAGATCTCCTTTGCCTTCTTCAAGTGTCACATACTCTCCAGCAGGTGTCCTGTGCAATGACAGCCGTCCTTTCTTTGACCTTTTGTTGGGATCAGCTACAGGGTCTTTGAAGACATTTACCTAAAATGAAGAAGATTTTTTTTTAGGAGAAAAGGGCTTTGTGGGACCTATTGCAGATGGTGGTAATGTAACAGGACACGTCAAACAGGTTTTAAAGTGGGGAGACCTCTACATAAAGCAGAGCAGTACAATTGTACAGACACATACCCCAAGGCCGTTGGTCACCACGTAACTACATTTGAAGGAACAGTTTAAGAGGTCTCTGGTTAGTTTCTGCAACAAAGCACCACCAGATCCAAAGGCAATATTCTCAATACTCCATTTATTCTTCTTCATTCCCTCCACAATCTAATAAGAAAAAGAAAATTATGATGGAGCATACTTTTAGGCCATGCCATTTTCCCATAAAAATATTACACTACTTAAACAAGATGCTTTTACAGACAATTAAGCCAACTAACATTCAGTTTCCAGGAGATGTTAGTAATAATTTGGTCAATACTTGGCACACTGTTTGCATTTTTATTTACAGTTCCAGCATGGAACTGGAAAGCCTTTGCTGTAACACAACTATCGTGCCAGCACATATACTTCCCAAACTAGGGTGGCACAGTAATGCAATGCCCAGAGAAACAGAGCTCTAAAGAAAATAAAAGACTTCATGGGAGTATTTCAGAGCCTTCCAAATTCTCAGAATTATGGAAAGACCTGGAAGCAGAGCCTGTATCCTGAAACAATGCAGTCATCCTGCTCAACTCCAGAAAGTTATTACCCTCTCTGACCAATGACTTAAACAGAGCAATTCTCTTGACATTGTCTAGAGTAAGATCAGCAAGTTAAAAGGTGGGAAATGAAAATACATAAAATTGCTCAGATAAAATTCTCCAGCAGGTACAGATCAATGTGAACTGTGCTGCTAGCAACAGTCAAGGTAAAATTTACTCTATCATTTCCCTCCACCCTCATTCTACCCAGACAAATGTGACATCCTCTAGCCTGGAGTACTGGCTGCTCATTTAGTCATGCTCATAAAGGGCCAAGATTTGTTTCCCTGACCTGTTACTCTTATGACAGCCTGAAATGACAGCTATAGTCTCAGAACAGGAGTTCAAACTGTCTCCTCCCTAATATTTTATTATGAAAAGCAGGTGAGAAAACCAGAGTGTATGAGACAGCAAAATACCATTCATCAAGAAAAACAGGATGGCAAGAAGCAGAATAGAAGAACATAATCTATGGGGAACAGTGCAGAGTTTCAAAAGTCAGACTGACTATTGCAAAATAGTCAGGAATCTGGTAATATTTTGGGCTATCTTAGCATCCTGCATCAAGAAGAAGTGCCAGAGTAACACTGAACAGGACTGTTTCAGGAGTTACTGATGTCAAGCTGCTTTTGTAAGGGACAGCTAAGGCTCATAAGAGGGGAGAAAAAATGAAAAACACAATTCCAATTTCAGACCGTGACAAACTGGAAGTGTAAACAAAAGAGCATACTAGGTTTTGTTTATCCACTTAGTGACATGCAAGCTGTCTTCACAGACACTCTCAGTCTGAATGCCTGACAGAGGCCAGTCAACAGGACACATGGACAGCAGAGTCATAACCTTCTGAGGACATGCTTGGAATGCCTTCCCACTACATTTCTGTCAGAGATTTCCCCAGGAAATTTTATCAGCGATTTTCCATCATTCCAATGGTACCAACTTGCTCTGCCTCACTCAGCAAGTCAAGCAAAATGAATGAAGTAACTAAAGCTGACAAAGGAAGGGTAAGAAATTTTATTTTGTATACCTTCTACTTGAGAACAATGCCCAGTGGTGCCATAAGAAATGAGATTTAACTGGGCTTGGATATGGACTCTACTTCTCTGTGCTGTCTTTTAAAGAGGTAAATACAGGTAAACTCCACCTGGCCTCTGGTTCAGACCCTGAGCAAGCCTGAAGCTATGTGAACTGCTGGGCAAGCCTGAGCCAGTGTGCTCTGCTCACCTCACTGTGCAGTTGCAAAGGCCAGGTCTGACACTGAACTCACTTGAGATACAACTACCCAGTACAAACATCCTACACCAAGGCACGTGATGCTGAGGCTTCATGTTCATTGATACCTTGGTTAACAGGTTAACAGATGTTAGTGCAAGTACAGCATAGCTGGGCCATGGCTGCTTAACCCTCTTGCCTGGGTGAGAAGAAACATGAATCCCCTTTGAGCTCAGCTCATTTACAGATGGTTTGTTCATCTCCTGCTACAGGCACAACTCCTCACTTACTGTGGATGAAGAACTGGCTTCTAGCTTTCCACTCTCCCATGGGATCTCCTTACTTAGACTGATCTTTGTCTGGTGAGGAGGGGAAGGGAAATCCAGACTAAGCTGAAAGACAGCTCTGACCCACTGTACCAGTGACCCACTGCAAAGGCCCAGATACAATTACTTCCTTAGGTATGGAGGAGAGATGGTAAACAGCAGTAGTAATAGGGAAGAAAAGGAGGAGATCTGAAAGAACTGAAGCCTCCCCCAAAAAGAAAACAATACAGAAGAAATTTTTGTTTCACACTTTCAAACCTATACAGGGAGAACAATTCAGGTATCAAGGTTTTGACCAGCTTCCTCTGACCATTATGAGCATGATTAACACATGAACTGTGACTCCAGATTAGAGGATTTATTTTGTATAAAAATTTAAAGACATCTGGAAATTGAATGTTCAAAGAAAATCCTTTGAAAGTGTAGTATATTGTGGAGTTAGCAGATTGGAATGATTTTTAAAAGTGAAAATGCAAAGAAAGTCAAAAAAGTTTCCTTACCTGTTCTACCAGCATCCCCTATTAAAACAAAGAATTTTAAAATCCAGTTTATACTCTGAGTTGTTTTCTACATTGTTGTTTCAGCTACTTTGGGCAGCTAAATGAGACTATTGGCCATTACCAATTCTAGATTTTCCTACTGTACCCATTACCTTTCATCTGACCTGTAACAATAAATCATGCCTAGAATTGAAAGCTGATATGGAATACTTGGAACAAAAATCTTGCACGGGGCTACAAGAGGGGGAAGAAAGACGTCCACAGTGATACATTCGTATTTGTTCATGTAAACTCCTTTTGGAAAAGAATGAATTATACTTAGGTGTTGGTTTGGTTTTGGTGGGTTGTTTTATTTTGGGTTTTGGTTGTTGTTTCAGGGGTTTTTAATGTTATGCTACTATCCAATCTTCTAACAGTCAGCATGGTAAAACCTGTGGTTTGCTGACATAAAATAATGAAGGGATTCATAATATTTAAATAAAACTAAAGTAAGGCTACAAAATCATGGTCATTTTGCTCCAAAATAATTTGCTACTGTCAAATGAGAAATGTCACCTTCCTTCCTGCCCATTTTTCCCAGCTCAAAACAACATTTTCTTCTGTCTAGTGCTGGCAAGTATTAGCCCCTTTTTAGGGTACAACTTAATTCACTAAAGTACAAAACTGACCCCTTTTGGCTGAGTTAGTTTGCTGCTACATGTGTGATCTAAACTATTTTAACTACTAGTGGCTCAATGACCAAAGCTGACATGAGGCACAGCAAGGTTAGAGTCAGGAAGAAATGAGAAGGTGCCACTGGGCAGCAGTGATCTGTCTCCTCTGTATTTCTTGGGGAACTTCCGATCTCTACTATTATACATTACAGAAGACATCTCATAATCAATTACAGCTTCATAAGGAAAATACTAAACAGGCAGATCACCTGAACAAAGAATTGCTCATTCTGCCTCTCATCCTCTCCCATTAGCTGCTGCAATTGTTTTACTGCTGGTTAGAATTTTTCACTCTAGTGCAAATATTTTTAAATATTTGCTTTAATATTTTAATTAGAATTGATGCTATAAGACATCCTTGCATTTTGTCTAGTGTAACTTAAAAGAAGCAACCAGAGTTCCTTACAAGGAAGAATGGTCCAGTTTCTGTCCTCTCACAACTCATGAAAATCTCATACATAACACACTTGCCTAACACAGGCATCAATGCTGTTAGACCATTGTTCAGAACAAGCAGAAATGTTTTTCTTCTGCGTGAGTTTTGTTTTCTTTAACAGTGTCTTCCCCTGCTATCTAATCATAAAACTTTCTTTCCAGCTATTAACCTCTCATGCTTGTGTTCTGTTAAGCATTTTAGCATAGTTGTATATTCTCAAAAAGCCACATGGAATAAAAAAGTAAAATAGAATTTACTTTAAAAGCTATTGGAGGTGGAGGGGGGAAACTGCAGAGCATGACTGCACTAGAGTTAGTCTATCAGGTTACAGGTTCAGTTTTAACTGCTCTCTGGTGATCTGAGTGACAAATCTGAGTTCTGTCATTGAGGTTCACATTATGTGCCCATGTTAGACATGCAGATAGCTTCAGACCAGCTAAAACCCAAAACGGATACCTCCCTTGCTCATAATTTTGAGAAGCAGCAGAAGTCAGCTTTGTTGAGAAGAACCTAACGATGTGTCACTCTAGAAAGCTAAGGCAAGTGGCATCAAATTCAAGTAAAATCAATCTCTATTAAACTTATTTCTGGTTTTGAACTCTAATACAGCTGAAGATGAAAGACTCAGGACAAACCAAAGTCGAGTCCTGCTCCTCTTACATGCCCTTCATCATCTGTAGTTACTGCAGTCTATGCCTTTATAACCATATTGCATTACCTAGTATCTACCTCTAGTCAATAGTGGTGAATTTATGACTTATTTCAAGCATGCAGAATCTACTAAATAATCTATTTATCTACTAAATAATCAATTTATGTCTTTGTAAAATTGCAATTTTGACTCAGACTATAGCCTAATCTTTTACACATATTTTCTGGCTTTCCAACTAATCCTTATTCCACTAGTTGCTCAGTCAAGGAACTTGCTTTCCTTACCTTTTAAGGTTTTAAAAAGTCTCCCTTCAAAACTACACCTTCAATATGTGAGGACAAGCAGTCTTCAGATGGTACATAACTAATGAGCCAAACCAGTTAATTACTACTATTGCTGCAGCACAGTGATCATGCAGCGTGCCTTAGACATCAATGAAAGGACCAAATACGGCCAGACTTTGATCTCAATTAGACTTGACAAGCATGATGAAAGCAAACAAAAGGAGAGACAGCGGAAAGAGAAGGGTTACAACAGGGGGATTAGAAAATGCTTTTTAGGATTTTTTATGCATCTTAATAATTTCCTGTGGAGTTTTAATGAATTTGTTTTATGCATTATGATATCACTGCCAGTGTCTGGAATGAAGGGCAGAGGTGGGGTCAGCAGTCTCTGCTGCAACATCTGACTAGTTGTAACAGAGTCCAGATTAAATATCAACCTTGCCAGTGTCACCCTGACACATGAACAGGATCTCCTACCTCTTGCAATGTGTTGATATCCACACCATCCCCTTGAATAACTCTGAGATACGGTGGCAACAACTTATAGCCTTTTGAATTCTCTGTAATGGGAAACTTCTTCCCCAAGATCTCCAAGACCTATTAAAAAGGGAGAGAAGACAGTTCAAAATGAAAATAAAAATCTGCCAATTCAATAAAGAAACAAATTTCCACATGCTTTTTCTAAAAGTCATGCTTTTTCTAAAAATTGAAATAAATCCATAAATATACCCACATAATCATGCTCTAAATCTATCCACACCAAAAAAACCCCATGCCAGCCATTGTGGTGGAAGCCCTTAAAGCAGTCAGAGACAATATGGTCTTTAAGAACTTGCACCAGAGAGCTAATCAGAACCATGCTTCCATCCTTTCTCCCTTTGCTTGTGGTGACTTTTTGTTACTAAACGTGTCAACTGAAGATCCTGCTCTTCTTTTGATCTCCTTTAAGATGGTGGATGAGGCTTTCAGTTTTTTATGATTTTGTAAGCCACAAATATTCAAAATTAAACACTTCAGCTAGAAGTTTCTCTTATCAGATCTGATAAAGGTCATTCAGAGTTCCTATTTGTGATATGCCACTTATCCCAAAGGGGGAAAAAATGCTGTTAAAGCTGTATAGATCTAATTTGATAGAGTACCAATGTAACTAACGTTGCCCCACCTTCTTACTTTGACAGTGCTGATTGTTACTCAAATTCAAAGGGATCAACAGCTTTTATTATGAAACTGTAACAATCACTGAGCTTTCTAAAGAGCAATGAGACAAGAAGCATTTTTCAAAGTGGAGTCAGTGCCACTGACTTAAATGCACATCTTATAAAAGAGAGTAGAGGGCTATGCATGTATTTGTAGCACAAAATAGTGAATTACATCAATATGGGATGCCAAGATACCTAAACTTAGTAGTAAGAATTGTTATTGGCCTGACATTTACTAGCACTCAAGCTGTTTCCCACTGCATTTGCTAAGTGACAAAAGTTTCTTTATGAAAGCATTCCAACGTCATTACATCAGCAAAACTGGTAACTTGTAAAAGCTTCAAGAACCGTATGCAAGAATGGGACTGATGAAAAATATGAAATTATTTGGACTGCAAAAGGGTTTCCGTATCTATACTGAGGTGAAGTAAACATTTACATTTTTCACAGGTCCAAGTTAGCCAGTATCAAATATATAAATGTGTACCAAGTTAGAGCATTATATTTTTGCTAGCCAGTCATTACAAAACCAACAATTGCCCTCCCAATCTTGTATACAAATGGCTTCAAGAAAGGATTACCTTTAGAACAGTGTCAAGAGGATTCCCAGAATCTGGTCTAATTATAAGTGGTGCCTCTGGACTTCGGGCTTCAATTATATGCCTTAGGTCATCACCCCATATTTTTTCACAAGCATTGTAAATGTCATAGCTGTCACTAACCACAGATACAGGCACTGAAGAAAACTGTGTTACTATGTGTTCAAAAGCATCTTTTTCATGATCTTTCCCCCAAGCGGTTATGGTACTGCAAAGGCAATTGAAAAATTCATATTAGAATTGCATTTACATCTCATTCTGTATTTCCTACCAGCAACAGTTCAAGACAACAAAAAGCAGTATGATTACACAACAGCAAAAACTATGTGCTTATCAGCTCTGTGTTGCATGGATTATAAATACACTATATACTAAATAGACTTAATTCATACAGTTAGGGAACTACAGATGCAAGAACAGAACATCTGCTCTGACAATTTCATGCTACAAAATGGAAAGCTGAGAACGAAGCACCTCACCATGTTAGAAAAAATCTAAAGAAGAAAACAGAATTTATTTTCTTTTTTAATAGTGATATAAAACAAATATATACTCATACAAACATTCTTCCAGAGGAATCTCAGAACATTACCCTTGGTGCAAGGCCACAGGCGAGCACATAAACCAGAGTTGCTGGGAGCAGTAATAAGTTACTGAATGCAGTTGATCTGCAGTGGCTGCTCAGACCAGCTGACATAAGTGACTTTAGTAACTTGTGTCAAAGACCTAAAAATACTCTCATGCAAAGCATAAGAGTCAGTGGACATGGAATTTTTACCTTTAAAATTCCAGCATTATCTGCTGTGTAGACAAGTCCCAGATCGTGGTAGCAGGGAGACAGACTTTATTTCAAAGAGGTTGGTACAATCTCAGAAGAGCCCTGCTGACACACCAGGGGCAAGAACCATGCTCACAACACCACCTTGTATTGGAGGTTGTGGAACAGTACAACAATTCTGTAAAAATTTGGTCTCTGGTATGAGACCCTTTTTGTGCATTAACTTGGAAAGGGTGACTGCAGTCTGTATTTGGTGGTGCAGACTTTAGTCAGAGCAGTTTAAGCTCCCTGCTCTAATGCCACCACTTTAATGTGCTGTGCAAAAGACACCTGATCTTGACTCTACGTGTTTTCTTTTGCTTTCATTTAAAAAAAAATATAGTAGTTTTGGTCATCAGAAGTTTCAGACAAAAACTGTCACAGCTATTGGTCAAGCAGGAGTTCTAGGACAGCACTACAGCAATGGTACAGAAAGTTCTATGAAGCAGTGCTCCTTTAAAGATGACCCCTACTCTACAAGGGCTACTCATGTAAGCCTTTCCATTGCCAAGTCTTGCAATCCTAAGTGAATACTAACTAACTATTTAGAATCTAAATATTTAAAATCTAACTATATAAATACTAAATATTTAACTGGGTTTTGTGCTCAATATGAAACAACCAACCTTTTATATTCTCATTTCATTGTGTAGACATGCAACTGAGATTCAAGGATTTGCATTCACTCCCAACCTTGTACAGAACAAGGATTTGAAAAACAGTAAGAGCTCTCTCTCTCAAATGTCTGAGACCAGTTTCCTGACTCTTAAAAACTCATTCACCTTTCTTAGTGATATAGCAAGAATTTACAATTATTAGTTATACTGATGGGAAGCTTGAGAGTAACTGCCTCTTCTGGAGGGACAACATGAACTGTGAGAGTCCAGAACTGCAACTTACAGAGTTTGTCAATTTATGATTTTATATTAAAAAAAAAAAAAAAAAATTGAAGTTCATAATGTGAATCCTCACTATCTATAGACTATAAGCCTTCAAGCTTATCCTAAAAAGACACTGATAAGGTTATAGTTAAAAACATTTAAAACACATTTATAGTTAAGAACAACCATGCTACTTATGTGCCCCTAGAACATATAGAGGCATCAGTACAGAATTGCAGCTTCAACAGCTGGATCAGTCATGGCCAATACTGTAGGGTAGATTTTTGGATACAAATATGGGTAAGAAAAGAATTACATTTTGCTAAGCTGCTTTTAGAAAGGCTTAGACTAGTATCTTACCTGTGTTCAGCAGCTGGAACAGAATATCCTGGAACTGGATCTTTTGTACCATAGTACTTTTTAATTAATGCAATTCCTGCTACAGTGTCTGTTCCTTTGAAGTTCACCAAATGAGCTGAAGCTCCTATTCCTGCAGTCTGAAGAAGATGCAACTTTCAGTTTCCATATACAAACACAGAAACCTATGTCCAGTTACCACCTAGCAATAGTTTGTAACAGCAAGACTGACTCAATTCCCACTTTACCAATATTCTCTTTATTCACTTACACTGGGAAGACAGAGAAAACTTCTCCCAGTCTAGTGCTCACAGTTCAGACATTGTACCCACCTCCATCCCGGACCTCCCCCTCCACAATTAGTCCAAACACAGCACTCTGTGCATTCACAATTTCAGAGCAGAACAGGCTCACAGAAGGCAACACAGCCCTGCTACAACTCCTCATAGTTAGGAGCAATCAGACTTGTTAGACATGCAGTTTTACCTCTTGTGAAGAAACTCCTCTGTAGCCAAAATCGTGTAGTTTATATTCCAGTCCTTCCAAGCTGCCAGAAGTCTCCAGCAAATATTTGGCCAAAATCTTTTTCTGCTCTCTAGAGTTTGTAGCCACTGTGATTGGGTACCATGACTGCACAAGAATAGTCTGCAAGAAAATCCATCACAATATTAGGTGCGTATTTGTTTAGAGCTTGACAATGCCCACTTGGCATTTAATCAGGCACAAAAAGGTCTATTTATTTTCATTCCCTGTTCAGAAAGTACTGATGCCTCCAACAGTTTGCTTTAGGGCTTAACTAATTAGCTTTTATAAGGTAGGCAAGGTATTGACCTTCTCAGGAGGTATCACCAGCAAACTAGTGATACACACAGTTCTCCCCATCCTTCTTTTTAATGGATAAAAGTACTGCTGTGAATTTCCTGTGCAATTATTATGATCTCTTGCCAGGTAGAGGAAAAAGGTTTGTGTAAGACAATTCCAGAAAAGAATTAAAGCAGAAAATGAAAGTTGCCAGAGATTTCCCTTAAAACTATAAAGGATTCAACCTTTAATTTAAGTGCATTAATACTTACTTTAAAAAAACATGTTAAATTTCCAAAACTTACCTCAATCCAATTTGTGAGCCAGTAGCATTCTGGATCTGTGTTTTCTACTGTGAAAAGAACATTTCCTCTGGGAATCACAGAGCCCTCAGGAACAGCCTTTATTTCTATGGGAAGATGGCCATCGTATTTCTGTGTAAGAAACACTAATATTGTTAGACAACAGGAAAGATTAGGACCTACAGCCCTTTTATTTAACTGCAATGGATAAAAGACTATGAGTAAATAAAAGCTTTTCTCTTCTTAATTTCTTTCAACTCTAAAAATAAACTCACCAGTCCAAATAAATGAAAAAATCCGTATTTATCAAAATAGGACAAAAATCCCATAACTTAAAAACCAGTCTCTTTATCAAAACAAATGATGGTTATTAGTTACATTCACTGGGCAAATTGAGCCAGGAAAGCTTAAGCGTTCTATAAAAATACATAAGTTCTACCCATAGAAGAAGAAATATTTACTACTCATTTTCTTCAATGCTTTCACATGCAGTAAGCTAAAAAAAGTTTAGCTACTATCCAGATCTTTAAAAAATCCACTAATTTTGCTTAGTAAAGATGTGTACTTTGTTCAGTTATTACAGCAGGATTCATTTAATAACTATTTTAGAGAATATTTTCATCTCAATTACTCTCTAAACATGAAGTCTCATATTGGAATGTCACTCTCTTGTCAGTCCTTTATCCCCAAAGGACTAAAGATTGTGTGAAATATGCCTTTTGAAAAAGAGTAACCTGCAAAAAGCAACTCTACAAGAGTAATTATAACTGTCTGAAGGAGCTCTGCAAGCTGTACTGGCAATACTGAAAATGTTTTGGATGGTAATATATTTTGACAGAAAGTTTCCTATGAGATATCCTGTTAAAGGCAACAAAAATAACATCAATTCAGAAAAATTACAGATTCATAAGTAGCATCAAAACATATTCTCCAGTGCACAACAGACATCAGAAATATCATCTACCTTACAGTTTAAAAGTTTATTCAATAATGTAATGACCTGAAGCAAATCGTGTTTATACAGCACACAGGGTCTCCAGATTTGGAGATATATGGATTAACTAAAAACAACAAAGCCCTCAAAAAAGCTCAAAATAATTTATTAATGATTCAATAAAGGCAAAAGTATAGTTAAGTGAAAACACACAAACAGATTTCAAAATTGCTGTAGGTGTTGATTTTGTCCATGGAAAAAAGTAGTAAGATCATGCCATGGCTCTGTATTATATCCCTTCACAAAAACTTTGTTTAAACTTGACTTCTACAGTTCAGGGCCTACATCTCTATCATTCATCATCTATTCCTGCCAGCTTCCAGCCTTTACACTAGCCCATTGCTCTCCAGGAAATCCATTCCTTTCTTTCAACCCTTCACCCTATCAGTATTTATCCATTCATTTACTCTCAGTACAAACTGATACATTACATTTCAAATTCATCCTGGCACTTCACTCACACAGCCACTGCACCCTCCACTTCACCTACCACACCTGAGACATGTGAACATACACTGGAATTCAGTGAGCAGAAGCAGGGACTCTGTGCACAAAGGGCACACAAAGACTCAAAGACGACATACAATTCCAGTTTGAGAGCCACCAGCATATGAGATCAAAATGATGAGTATATCAGATGAAAATCATGTTTGGGTTTTGTGTATTTATATATGTGTGTGTGTATGTATGTATGTATATATATATATATATACACACATACACACACACAATTAGGATAAGAAAACCTGACAAAGGAATGAATGTACCCAGAGGGTATGCAGGAATGCTTATCTTGACTAGACCAAAAGTTGAATGTACTTAATCAAACCACATTACAACTCAGTGAGGACAGACATACAACATCAAAAATTTATTAATTCTGTTTATCCAAAGAGGGATCAAGCTTACTTCAACACAGATGAAAGCAGCTCACAATGTATAATGTAGTTTAAACACAAATATGGATTGAATTCACATTTGCAGTTACTTGAACTGGATGCAAGTCCTCCGCAAACCTCTCCATAACTCTCTCTTAGAAAACTGTGGGCTTGTTTACCTTGATGCCATTTGCAACATTTAGCTGAAATTCACTCTTCTCTTGCACACCTATGGTCCACCCCAGTGGCAGGATGGCATCCAGATATACTAATAAACAGATGCCACCATAAAAGTACATACAATTAGGGTATCCAGGGAAATATAAATGTAAAGGACTAAAAAAAGGGCTTTCAAACGCCAAAAATACTCACTCACCAGAACCCACAACGAAACTTAGCATTTAATTAATATGCAGAGATTAGTACAGCTCTGATGAATGTCATTAGTCTGAATCTGCTGCTTTTACAGAGAAGAGATGTTTGCAATTACTTGAAGTCTAATACTTCTTTAAACAAAAGGGGGAAAAGGATAATTGTGAAAAGATTTAACTTGAAAGGTTTTGTATGTCAGAAGTGCTCAAGCCTTGTATTTTATAATAAAGCTCAACATTCGTATCTCTGAAAAATTTACAAAAAAACTGAACAAAATGTGTATTTTCTGGAACTATTTATACACCCAAGAAGTTATAATGCTTTCTGCATTAGAGTAAAAATTTTAATGATTAAAGAAATATAAATGATGCAGGCAACCAACCACTGAGTGCTGTATCACACATGGAGACCTGCCAACAAGCCTCCACTCACAGGAGCTGGCTGAAGGCAGCCATAAATCCTTATTACCTGCAAAGCCGCATTTTGCATCTGAAAGGATGAAAATTACTTTTCTAAGGAATTACAATTATATGATTATTCTTTGACAGCTGCTACTCCCTGTACACTAAACATGAAAAGCTAAATTTATCCAGTCTTTACTATCAAGATTAAAAGGAGAAGATGTCATATTTTTTCTACAGTTGATTCAGAAATCCTTCACAATGATCTCCCAACTATTTTCACTTTTTTTTTTACCTCTAGAATATAGTTCCATCCTTTTTCATTGAAGACATCATCTTGAAAATGCTCCCTATATACTTCTTTGGCTTCCTTGATTTTCTCTTTGGTCACCACTTTACCTGGAGTTTCAGAAAGAGATTAAAGCTTAGAAACTTGCAATATTCATCAACTGATAAAATAAGTAACAAAAAGGTTCAGGCACAACAAAGTTAACTTTGCCTTCAACAAAGATATGAAGAAAATGTCAAATGCAGAATGTTTAAACCAAACTTTACTTTCATTTATTATATAGATTAGAACGCTCAAGAACCCATGAGGGTAAAATACACTTGTGGTTTGCAGGTGACTCAGGAAAAATTTGAGATCATTACTTTTATGATGGTCAAAAACCAGTCAAGAGGTTTAACAGCAGTGTTTTTCCTAAAGGAATGTGCTGATTGTGCAAGTTGGCACATGCAGCAAGGATATATCTAGCACAAGGGTTAAGCTATGCCATTCTAGGGAGAATCCCCTGGAGAGACTTTGCAACTAGCCTCTGACTGACCACTTTGTGATAGGAACCAGCAGACAAACCATGTTATTTGAATAAGCACAGTAACTGCTGTTGGGCCAGTCATCTCCCTTAGAGAACAACCCTCAGCTTGCTAAAGACAAAAGAACCAAAATTATAAAGTGTTTTGATTATAATGGAATTTAAGTCTGCGGTGGAATTGGCAGAGATGTTTATTAGATCAAGACAAAGACATGTAAGACGTATGACTAAAGTTTTCCTCTAAAGCCTGACAGAAGACAACATGCACTCAGGTCAGAACAGGTGATATCTGTACACAAGGCAAAAAAGATCTTGAACAGCACCAAGGAATTGTCAGATATTCTCTTAAAATTATTAGTATAAAAGCCACTTTCACATGTAGATACTCAATAATCTAAGCCGAGAGCCGTCCAAAATTTAAGAAAAATTAACATTTAATTTAAGGAAATTTAAAACTATTATTGGTTTACACAGAAAACAAACCAGCAAATACAGAACTGAAGTTAATGTTCAAAATGCATAATGTGTTTTCCATCAAATCTTCTGCTTGTGACTCTTTATGCACAGTTTTGGTCTCTTTCCATTTGTTTCAATCCTGCCACTGAAGCTGGGACATGAACACATTTTCATTTTTAACACACCATTGGCATAAATAAATATAGTAGAGAGGTGTCTGGATTAAGAAGCCAATACCAATTCATAAGGGTGGACAACTTTCTTCACAATCACATAAATAAGATATTATGCATGTCACTACTTGTGGTATATCAGAATAACCTGGAATTTTTTCAACTATAAGACTACAAGCTTGAGAAATAGGTATTTAATTAGAGAAAAGGTCTGGAATTTGAGACAGTTACCTTTTAAATATTTATTCAGAATGTACTGCAAGCCATAAAAAACTGTTTCTTCGTATTTCACTTTCTTTAATTTGGAATTTTCAGTCTTCTTTTCACGACATTCAAAGTAGGAATATACTTTGCTTGTGTTAGGTGGATATTGCTTGTAGTGTGTAACCTACATCAAGAAAAATTTCAGTAAGAACTCAAAACATCACTACAAAGCACAAGAGGAATCATATTTGTACATTAAAGCTTAAAAGTAACTCCCAGCTCTTCTGAACTGTGATTATTTATCCATTCACATTCTACACAAGTATTTAGGGAATTTCCAAGTTTTTAACATCCCTCAATTTTAAGTTCAAAAGACTGTCTTCCCTCTGTTATTCTTTGTTTATTTTTCAAGTCTTCTTCCCCAAGATTAATCTCCCCCTTCCCTGATGATTTCGCTTTGATTAACTGGGAAAGGCACTGGTGAGGATTTCAAGAGCAGCACTGAACACCAATGTGCCAGGACAATTTTTGTTCTACCACACTTTGGCCAAGCCTAATAGCTACAGGAAGCACAAGATTCCATGTCACAACCAAATGCCTACTTGTATTTGATTGAAGTTTTGAAGGCCACCATCCCACAGCTCAGATAAAAGCCACCCAGACTGAAGAAGGCATTGGCAATGGCCTTTACTCAAGTGTCCCATTCCCCGTGAGCAGAATGGGTCTCTCAAGCCCCGGTTACAGCAAAACCAGCTCACAAACCTCTTACTGCCAGTAATGCTGCTAAAATCTACCTGAGATTTGTACCTCCCTACAAAGTTTGCTAGACAGACTTTTTTTCCAAATTTGAAGAAGTTCACATTCAACGCAAAGGAAGCATGAGAAGTTGCTGCCTGTATTACATGAAAACTGGTCACAAAACACAAAATGTTATACTGATTTCAACTATTACAGCTTTTCAGAGCTCCTGATAGTAAAACCTACCCAGAAATTTACTTTGAGCAGTAACAGCATTTGAAACAAGTACACTCTAAACACTTAAAACCTTAAACCTACAAAATTTCATCGCCTAATGTGTAAAAAGCAAACTCCATGCAAAATCCTTAATTCCATATTAAACAAAAAGAATACACAATGACAGAAACTCCGTACTATCAATGTTTAAATTACAGAATATACAAATCAAGATAAGGCATCTTCAAAGTTGCAGGTATCAAGAGTTTTCTTAAATTATGATGAGAAGTCTCTGAACAAGTCTATACATTCCATATGGAAAAACTGTTCCTACAGCTGAGAAAGCAACATCATACATCAGAAAAAAACTCAAATGGTGTGAAACTCATGTCTGAATTTTTTTCAAACTCCCATACAGGTTAGAGCATGAATTCATTATACATTTCCTGCCATTACTTACTCCAAATAACCCTTAACATTTCTGTTTCTAATACCACAAAGAATTGGAAAAGGGATAGTTTTGCCACTTCTCCATTCTTGTCCTGATTTTTTAAATATATTCCTGAGATTCTCAAAGAAAAATATTTGAAGGTTGCCCTCCCTGTATTCCTAAAACTCTACATTAAAGGATTTTAAAATGACAGTTTTCCTTCTCCTCTCAAATGTCACTTAAATTTAGTATTTCACTCTGTTTGGACAATGAACTACTCAATTGAATTTTTTGGTTCTCCTGTACCAGAACAAGGCTGTAATGGTTGTGTTTCCAATGCTGCAAGGAAACATTCAAGAAAGGTCAATTTAAAGATCATCCTATTGTCTTTGCTTGTATGATGTTTACAAGGCCCATCAAATCAAACCCAAGCTTGTCATTGCACATTTTCAGCCCTGACTTCAAACAAAGCATGGCATCACAGGCATTTAATGGAGCACAAACCCATTCTGTTACAATTCCACAGCCACTCAAAAGCAGGATGTTTAAGAGTAGCAATGTTAGACCCAAAGACAAAAGCTGGCTTTTAGATTTACTTCTAGCTATTAATAAATGTCTTGCTTCACAAATTATAACATGTCCTTTCCTAGCTCTATGCAGAATTCCAAGTACATCCCACTGCCAGCTCACAGAAAACTCTCTGCATATCATCACATTTAAATGAAAAAAAAACCCTGTAAAAAAGAAAACACACACACCATCCTCTCTTTTTTACTATGGAGCAGACAAAAATAGGCCCCATTTGACATGTCTTTTTAACTAGTGGTATATGAACACACACATATACAAACCCTTTACAAGAAATTGTAATAAATACACTCAAAGAAAAAGATCCTGTAACAAATCCTTAGAATGCTCATACACTATAAAGACACAGAGAGTGGGAACTCCTTCCTTCCCACTGGTGCCACCAAGGTAAATTCCAGCAACTTCATGAAAAATTTTGCTTCGTTTTACAACTGGGACGGAACTTTTCAGTTTGTGATTTCAGAGTAAAGGCTCAACACAGAGCCCAGCAGCTGCAAGTGTACACAGATGTCCCAGGACCAATTCTCCAAATGAGTATCTCAATTCCTTGTGGCGAGCTCGAGAGCAAACCAAAGCAATGCTGCTGTTCCCATCACAACAGTTCAAACCAAACAATGAAAACTGTATCTGCACAAAATAGGATACTCCGGTTTCTTTTTAAAAGTTCAATTATACAACTTACCAACTATGGGTAAGTTACTATATTATAATGAAAATTTATGAAAATGTCTTCAGCTCACATCTTGAAAATATACTCGACTTTGGCAGTTCAAAGGCATCTCCTCCCGCTATATGTTTCTCTCCGTCAAAATGGCTACAGGCCCAAATTCGCTCAGGGTGCACAGTGCACCCACTGAGTTGGTGTCACCATTTCTTACTGCATTTAAGTACATTTCTTTAGGAATTTCCTATTCTAGCTCTGCTTTGAAGCATGATCACAAAGCACAGTGCTCTGGCTACAAACCAAAACTTAAGAGCTGAAATCAGGCTGAAATGCTAACAGATTTATCATTTATACAGCATACCTGGGGACACAGCTCCTCCTGACTTACCTTGCTGACAGTTTCAACCTAAAACAACCTCACTCAAGTTTCTCAAACATTGCATCACAGGTTTAGTTATCTTTTCTGACATAAGATTAGATCTTAACCTGAAAATACATACTAACTAGTGTCCAGAAAATAGCTACTTCTAGGATTTCAAACCTACATGAAAATTTTGTGTTTGACAGAAATTTCATTTTATTGATTTAATTGCTTTAAGTACTTGAAGGAGATAAGGAACTAACTTTGCAAGTCACATGCATAGTATTCAATTATATTCTTCACACATTAAAATCTATTTAAACAGTGAAAATACACATCCCTGGCAATTAAAATATTTACATCTGTGCAAACCTTACATCTGTAATTTTAAAGATACTTCTTTTGACATTCCACAAAGCTGTTAGTTTTATCTACAAAGCTGAGACATCCTTCTAAATATTACTCAATATTTAAAAGCACAATCACAATCTTAAAAGTACCACACTTACAAACCACTGGCTATTTGAAAGGGCTTATAAAAAAGATGTGGACACACTTTTTAGCAGGGCCTGTAGCTAAACAGTTGTAACAAGACAAGCAGTGATGGTTTTAAACAAAAGGAGAGTAGATTCAGACTAGATATATTAATTTTCTTTTATGATGAAGGTAGTGAAACACTGGAGCAGGTTGCCCAGAGAGGTGATAAATGACCCATCCCTGGAAACACCCAAGATCAATGGTGCTCTGACCAAACTGATCTAGTTGAAGATGCCCTTGCTCACTGCAGAGGGGCTGGACTAGATGGCCTTTGAAGGTCCCTTTCAACCCAAACTACTCTTTTGATTCTGTGTTGTACAGGTGTGTGAGAAGTTAAACACAAGACCCACAGCCCCTGCTGAGTTATCTGGCCATCCGTTTTGCTCCCAAGCCCTCAGACAGGGCACCATACTTATCAGGAACATCTGCCCACAAAATGTCACAGCAGCTGATTGTATTAGCTGTCATTTCTGGGCTCCTACGACATGGGGAAATAATACCCATCTGCCATACTGGTGGTCAGGAGGTTTGGCATGTAGTGAAATGCTTGGTGGTAGAAAACAGTGTGAAAAAAGATCAAGGTCTAGGAGTGGGAACAGGTCACAGACGACACAAAGAATGCCATTGAAAACAAAACAAAGCAACAAGAAAAAAACCGACACAATGCTATAAGGCACTTGGATGATGAAAACTATGCTTCAAATAATGCCTCTTGTTGATCTTTCCTTCTTGCCAGTTGAAGACTTGCATCCTTCTGTATCCCGAAGGAGAGTAGAAAGAACAACCAGAGGAAATGTACAATATTTGAAATTAAATTTTATGTGACCTAGACATTGACACATTATTGATAACTCTGTGCTTTCAGTTAGGGGATGACAGAAGCAGGACTTGTACAGACGAACTCTTGATGAGTAGGAGTGACTATAAAGTCAATCGGAAACTCCTTCTCTTCAGGAAGAAAAAAACCCCTAACCAACACACAGAAATGGAAACAAAAGCCTCTCCTGGGATTAAGAGACCCTTACAAGAAAGCAACTCTCCCAAGTATCTTCAAAGGCCTTTTGATGTTTAGTTCAAAGGCTCAGGTTTAGGTTTAGTCTATAACACATATGACAAACAGCCTTGGAACTACTACCTACAAGATTATGTACTATGACTGAAATAGAGCACTTTTATTACAGTTGTGATAGCTCCTTATTAAATTGAATGTAAATAAAGGCATATTCTGAACTAAGACTATTTCCACAAGGACTACATCCATTTAAGTAAATCAAGTATTTTGAGGAAAAAAGAATGAAGCACAAATTGCATTAAGATCATCTATCAAAAAAACCACCCCAAACATTAAGAGTTAAATTTTAAGAAAAAGGAATTAACAGGTATTCATCATAAAATAGGGATGACTGAGGTAAAAACTGCATTTTTCTAAGCTAGATGAGATTTTTGACATAAAAATATAAATATTCTTATCATCTACAAGCTTTGTTGTACAAGATATTGCAATGTATTTACTTTAAAGTTATTTAAGCCTATATAATTCAACCATTTGAAAACATGGGAAAAACAGATGGGACATGAGAAATCAGGTGTGGCCAAAATCTTCATTGGTGGTAATTCCTGATACTCACTTAGGTCAGATGCCAACATGAACCATCAGAACTTCCACTGTCTACTGTGAAGAAAGCAAACCCCCAAACATTTACCCAGCAGGATCTTGCTTGTACTGTAACTCTCATGTGATCAAGAGGATGCCAGTTCAAGTAAGACAGTATTTGAAATTTCTGGAGCTATTTTGAAAAATCCCTAGTACAAAATGGGTACAGAACAACCTGGTCACCGATCCCATGGTGCCACACAGCCACAACCACGAAGAGTCAGAGGGACAGGTGGCAGGGAAGCCAGAAGTAGCATGGCCTGGGCCCCTGTAGGTCTGCACCATGAGTGCCTGAAGCACAGGCTTGGTCACTCTACTCCAAGCCTTGATCTGCAAGATATATTCGGGGGATCCTCACCCCCCAGTACACCTTACTGAGTTAGACAATTTTAGTGAAGTGGTACTGCTGGTATTTACGCTGGGGAGACTTCTGCAAAGCACCCCAAGACCGCCATGAATTGTAGTATTACATATTATTTGCGAACATTGTGGAAAGAGGTCATGGTATGAAATACTGCTTTACCTAAACCTTTAGGAGATTTAGCCAAGGGAATAGCTAAAAGCAAAGTTTGCCAACAACCTACATGGAAAGCAACGTTATTAGCAACACTAAGGAGATGAACCAGGACTTAGGAGCAAAGGGACTGCTCTATCAGATACACCTCACTGAGATAACTGACAGCAGTTAAAAGGCATTGTGACCCTCTTCAGGAAAAAACCCAACACAACTGTGACTAACAGTTATATTAAACAGGGATGCTTTGGTAGCATTAAAAGCAATCATGGAAGGAATGCACACCATAACAGTGGAAATGAAAACCAAACCAAAGGCCAGTATGGTTAAATGATAAGTTTATTTAAACAAGAGAGGAAATGTCAGAAGAATCTATGTTTAATAACTCAAGAGAAAGGGCATCCAACAACAGCAGGTAAAGAGCAAGACATTTTTAAGTGAGTTTAAAAAAAAAAAAAATCTATCACTATTAAATATATATTATATATATAATCACTATATATATTATATATAATCACTATTTTGATTATACGAGCTTCAGATTAACATAGGAAAAAAAAGCCTTAGGGAGACTCTAGACCCCTTATTAAAATGCATAAGATTGAGACAATGTTTAAGAATCAAAGTGAGAATATTGGAAGATATCTGCTTTTATGAGATGAGAGAGATAAGCTAATGAAGGTTATGACTGAATGATGACCTTGTACCACTTATAATGTCTCTGTATTTGAGTTTTATTCTCATATTCTTTCTATATGCATTGAAAAATAAGAGGATCAGAGGCAAGAGAAAAAAAGAAGTTAAGAGATCAGTCAGTACTATGAAAAATAAGAAAATCATATGCAAGCAACTGAATTCCTATGGAAGCTGCACATTATCAGTTGAGATGCTATATATTACCGGGTTCACATTCATTTAAAACACAAGATCAAGTGTAAGCACTAGAACTGAATGTAGTCTAAATCTCTCAGAGAAAATACAATGCTTAAAAACAGCTACATTTTGCAATAGATTACTTTACCACTAAAGATTTTCATGGGTTTTGTTGTGGTTTAACCCCAAGTGGCAAGCAAGCCCTGGCTGCCACTCACTCACTCCTCCCAGTGGGATATGGGAGAGAATCCGAAAGGTAAAAGTGGAAAACCAATGTGCTGGGATAAAGACATTTAAGAGGGAAAGCAAAACTTCTCTGCACATAAGCAAAGCATAACAGGGAATTCATTCATCACTTCCCATGGGCAGGCAGGTGTTCAGGCATTCCCAGAAAAGCAGGGCTCCAGCCCATAGAGCAGTTACTGGGGAAGACAAATGCCACTATTCCAAATGTTCCCTCCTTTCCTCCTTCTTCCCCCAGCTTTATACACTAAGCATGATGTCATGTGGTATGGAATATCCCTTGGGTCACCTGTCCTGGTGTCCTCTCCCACCTCCTTGTGCACCCCCAGTCTCCTTGCTGGTGGGATGCTGTGTGTGGCAGAAAAAGGCCTTGACCTTGTGCAAGTACTGCTCAGCAAAATCAAAAATATCCCTGAATTACCAGCATTGTTTTCAGCACAAATCCAAAACATAGCCTCATACCAGCTACTAGGAAGAAAATTTAACTCTACCTTAGTCAAAACCAGGAGTTTTGCATCCAAGATTATCATAAAAGTGATGACAAAATGCCTTATGTTTACTGTTTACACATTTGTGACTAGTCAGCTGTACTACTGCACATGCTGCTGTAAGTTTCCTGCTCCTTAATGAAAAAGGAAAAACATTTACCTTTCCAACAATGAAAGCTGCAATCATTCTAGAAGGGGTTGCTTCTCATAAATTTCAACTTTGTCTGAATACTGTACAGTTGCAGTGCTCCTTTCAAGTGATGATGTCTTGGGGTTTGTAACAGGACCATGTGACTGCAAATCAAAACTTGGAAGATAATGAACGTAGAGAGCATGAGGATTGCGTCTTACAAGGAGTGTCAAGCCAAAAGTTTCAGATGCTTTTCCACTGGCAGAATTACAGGAGATAAGAGAACGCATTCACACTCCCACCACAAGGTTTTAATTAAGGAAAAAAAAAATATATGGGCTCCCGTAAAGAATATTTTGCAGTCACTAAGTACTAGTCAAAACCAGTAGGCTAAAGAGTACTCATGTCTCTTCCTCACATACCTCCATCCTTCTAAATAAAGAATATACAGGCTGTCAGAGCCTAGAATAAACATACACTCACGTGAAGTGCTTCAGAAGTCAGTGCTCTCCTACATCTATGCAGAGTAAAAGAAGTCATTGGAAGTGACAAATACTTAAAATTCAACATGTAAGGCATACAAAGTTAAAACATATATTTTGGGTTTCCTTGAAGCATCCAGAAAGAATTTAATTCTGAAACAGATCTCATTTACAGTCTAGATAGCGAGTCAGCTCCTCCTAAGAGGTAATTGCATGGCAGCTTATTATAGCTATCAGCTTAATTACGAAACATGCCAAGCAACAGTAACAGATCTCATTGGCAAAAGCAAAATAAGCTATTATTACTCCAGCAAACAAGATTCAGTCAATAACCTTTTCCCACTTGCAGCTCATGACCCATCCAACCCAGGCCTGGTCCATGCCACTCACAGCTGTCTTCCCACTGAACAACACAGCTCTGCCAAGCTGATCCTCTCAATACAGTTTCAGACTACTTATATGCTGGAATATTTCTTGCCTGTGCAGAAATAAAGAAACATAGGCTAAACAGAGCACTGGGAATCAAAGAGAAAATGCAGAGGAGGTGAGTCAACGATGTCAGACCAATGAGGCACTGAGGGGCATGGACCTTTTCACTGGGGAAGGACAGAGAGCAAACAGAACCCCACCGTGACAGAGCAGCAGGACTGCTATAGAGTATTGTATAATCTATATATAGCTAGCTATATATATGTAGCTATAAAAATTGTGTCTTCCTATAGACACAAGACTAAGACATCATCCAGCACAAACAGTGATTTTCAAGGAGCCTGCTGATACCCCCTCACTTGCAGCTTTCTCTGAACAAGGACTTTGACTTCAAATACTTCCCCTTTTCAGTAATACCAAGTCATTAGCAGAAAACTTCACTAATAAAAATGCCATTGCTATATTGCACATAAAGACAATGAAGTTCCCCAGATAACACTGCATTGATGAATTTCTTGAGTCTCATGACCAGAAGAATTAAAAAGACTGCTGTTACTTATCAGCATGTTGCATACACACCATACCATATGCCCATGCCCAGCCTCTGAGGGGATGGCATATAATTCCCAGCATATATGAGGAATTATACTTTTGGGGGATTTGTAAAAGCTTAAGAATATGGAACAAAGTACACAGGAAGAATCTAAGTGATGTAAAAACATTCATCTTGTTATTTGGTTTAGAGATAAGCTGTATAATTTGAAGCCCAGCTCCAAAATCCTGGAGCATTGTACAACTGAGTAAGCTCCAGTCTATACTGGAAGCTCGGTACTGGAACCTGTAGTAGTTCACCTACTGGGAACTACTCCTGTCTAGAAATATTCACTTTATTAGCAATCAGCATGATACTCAGCAGTTTTTCGAAAACACTTTTAAAATTTTGAAACTGAATATTTGATAATCTCTATTATTTAAGAGGAAATGTCCTATGATGAACATACAGACAGGAAAATAGTGTAGAAGGAGGGGAGGCTGGATTGGCTTTCAATAGACAAATCTTTGCCTACCAAATGACTTTGTTTCTGAAATTGTATAGGCACTAAACCAGTTATGAGTTGTCTTTTCACCCCAAATTTCCAACTGCAGCAATAAAGAACTGGGACACTGGAGCCAGTATTCAAACTAACAAGTTGTGACAGATATGACCCTGAGATACCACAACCTTTTTCTGATGGACAACTGCCTAAGCTAGGGTTGTATGGCTCAGAATGGTCTGCAAGTATTTTTTTCTTTCACGGCTGTTTACTTCTATGTGATTTTTGTCACTAACATTAGTTTGTATGGACTGGCATCTACTGCAATTGGATCACCATGCAAATTTCTGAGCTGATCCACGGTTTTTCTCAGTCTAAATGTTATGTACAGACAATTCTGCATACACAAATAGATGCTACAGTTGTGGATACACCAGAACTATCTGAAAAAAAAAAAGGAAAACTCCCCAATCAACTCTCACTTTTGTTTTAATTGCTAGTAAGAGTTTTTGGTTACTCCTGTAAAAAGCTGGACATTGCAAACTACCAGATATTTTAGCTCAATTTGACTGAAAGTGCTCTCACTAAGTGTGTTTCATTGATTAGGAAACAACAGTATCATCCAGGGAGAAGATAAGTGGTATTTGCTCATATTACCTAACAAGATAAAAGCAGCTACTTGTTTAAGCATTGTTCAGAGACACTGGAGTTCCTAAGATTTAGAAAAAAGCCTATGGAAAGGCCACTTGAATAGCCCTAACAAAGCATTTGAAGGGGGCAACTGTTCTAAATATAACACAAAATGTTCATAGCTGCTACGGAAAACCTCATCCAAATTCGGTTTTAAACTGGGAAAAAAAAAAATCACCTCAGGCCTTTATTTGACCTCATTAAGATTTCTACCATTCCTGGAATGTTTCCAAGTCATCTATACTATGAAACAGCAAACAAAACAGAAGCAAACTGGTTTTACGTCACTCCAATGCGCCGCACTACCAGCAATCCTTAAGCACACCCAGAGAATTTAGAAAAAGTAGTGTGCAAACTAGATTTTAAGTAGATACTGTTTAAACCCAGGCCTGCAGCATTTAATGTGATTAGTCTCAGACACGGAAAAAAGTGTATCTTCCATATCTGAATAAGTTAGATAACCAACACTTAAACCTAGTGCTCATAAAGAGCACTGTAGCCAGATTACACCCTGAATGGAAGCAGCTTTGCAAGCCCTCAGTCACAACGTCAGGGTGCCCTGATTGAGCTGCTCTAAGATTTACAAGAATCTTCCCACCTTCCAAAACTCCCTTCCACGAACAGCAACAAGAACTGTTAACTTTCTTTAGTCTTTATGTAACGTATAGTAATAATAATGAAAATAATAGTAATAATAATATCACCACAAGTCAGAAAATGGAAGTTTGTACTTTGGTAGTTACTCAGTAACAAGACCTGGTCACAACACAGGTTTTGCTTTTCCAACTTCTCTGTCCAGAAGTACCCTCATCCCTAATACTCATCCCAGCAGCCCAACGCTCCAAGAGCTAAGACACAACAAATACTTTACAACGATAACCAGGACTGTTACTTTAGTTTTGTTTAGGCCACCAAAAACCCCGTCGACATTGCAATACAGCTCCTGAAGGAACTGAGTCTTCCAGCCTAGGAGAGGCCGGGCACACGAGTCCAGCCGGGAGGGGGGAGTCCCACGCTGGCTCTGCCCAGGATCCGGAGGCTGAACGTTTACACGGGCGCGACGGGGCAGCATTTCGGCCCGGGCACACTGCCTGAGAGCTGGCACGCCAGGAGCTGCCGGGTCAGGAACCAGCGGGTCGGAGCGCGGACAGGGCACCTGCACTTTGCCACTGCTGTCAGCAGCACTATTTCCAAGAAACGAAGGGAGGGCCGTGCAGTGCGACTCTCGCCTCTGAACCCTGCCTAGGGAACGTGACACCGCAGCGGCCGGGAGCTAAGCACAGGGCTAGCAAACACGTATTTTGCGCCAGCCGGGTCCCCGAGCGCGCTGCATCACCGCCAGGCACACAACCGCAGGCAAAGCGGCGCGAGTGGAGCAAAGCGGGAGGGACGAAGGAGCGATTGCTCCGCGGCAGCGACATGCGCGCCCTCTCCGACCCCGGCCAGGGCGGGGGGCGGACGATGCTCGGGGCCGGGCGGCCCCCGCCTCCCGCGTGCCCGCCATGGCCGCCCCCCGCCCAGAGGCGGCGGGGTGGCGGCGCCCACCCCTCCCGCTTTCACTTTCTTTTCTGGCCCCGCCGCCCGCCTCCCCGGCTGCGGGACCCCGGGCACCCCGCGGGGAGCGGCTCGGGGCTGCCGGGGGCGAACGGGGCAGCCCCGGCCGGCCCTCCGCCGTCCCCCCGGCACGGACCAGGTGAGGCCGGGTACCCTCCCTGGTGCCCCGGAGGGTCTCCCAGCCCCGGCCAGGCGGGCAGGGGGCCGGTGGCAGCGGGGCCGGCCTGGCTCGGCGCCCCGCGGATGGCGGTCCCCGGCGGGTCCGGTGGCCGCAGAGGTGACCCCCTCTCTCCCCGCCCGACTGTCCGTGCCCACCTTGTAGGAGTCTGTGGCGAGGAGGATGTTGAACTCGGTCCCCGCCGCAGCGCACTCCATGTCGCCGAGCCCCGGGAGGCGCCGCCGCCCGCACGGACAGGACAGGACCGGGCTGCGCCGCCACCGCCGGCGCTCGGAGCGGGGGGAGCGCGGAGAGAGGGGGCGGGGCGGAAACACGGGATCGCGGCCCGGGCGGGCGCGCGCGGGGACGCTGATTGGCTGCGCCGCCCTGCCGCCGAGGGCGGTGCTGTGACGTCACCGCGCGGAGGGCCGCGGCCGGGGCGCCGGGGGGCTCTGATTGGTCCCGCTGGCGGTCGGTGCAGGGGGAGGGGCGGGCGGGGAGCGTCCCGCGCCGCACGTTCTCTTTCATTGGGGTCTGGGCGGGGCCGGCTCGGTGACGTCACCGCGCGACTCGCGAGCGCCCTCTGGCTCAGCCGGCGGCGCGCGCTCGGCTGAACGGACGGTGGGGCCGCGGCGGGCGGGAGCGGCGCGCGCGTGCGCGGGGCCCGGTTTCGGTTCTCGGCAGCCGCGGTTCCGGGGAGGGGAGACACCGGCACCGGCACCGGCACCGGCACCGGCTCCGCGGGGGGACCTCCACCCGCATTCACATCCGCACCTGCTGCCGGCCGGGCCGAGCTGCAGGGAAGCCGCTGCACCGTACGGTGCCTCTTAGCAGGGACTGCGGCTGATGCCCGTATGGGAAGGGACCTCCCGGCCCCCCAGAGCACCCAGATCTCCATCCACCTCCGCTGCCGACGTTCGGCATCCGCTGCCTAGTGGGAGAACATGACACTTTTTGACAGAAAGTACTTCTGAGTCTTCTTTAAAGTTGATGTTGACCAGAGATTACGTATAAAGTTACACCTGCTATCCAAAAGCTTTCTTTTATACTCGTTATAATTTTTACTCAAATTCTAATTCGAGTAAATACTCGAGGTTTTGGAATCGTATTTATCTGGTATTCGAATAGAGGAGGAAGAGGAGGCTCGGCTGACTTTAACACTCTGCCAGGGGGGTGGGGCCGGGTTCCTCTCCAGGGAATGGGAGAAGAGTGCACGGCCTCAATCTGCACCTGGGGAGGTTCAGGGCGGGCATTAGGAAGAATTTCTTCCCAGAAAGGGTGGTTCGACATCGGAATGGGCTGCCCAGGGAGGTGCTGGAGTCACCGTCCCTGGAGGAGCTTGAGGAAAGACGATGTGGCACTCAGTGCCATGGCCTGGTTGGCACAGTGGTGTTTGGGCAGAGGTTGGGCTTGATATCTCAAAGGTCTTTTCCAGCCTAATGGATTCTGTGAGTCCGTGAATTGTTCTGAGATGAGGGAACACTCTTTTGGAGCAAGTAGCAAATACAGTTCCTGTCGCAGCTGTGGCTCATCCACAACTGGGAGATGGTTATCTCGCTTTCTGCTAATCAGGCATATGGAAAAATAACTAACTATTAACAATGTTACTCTACTGCATTAAAGAAAGGAAAGCTGCTCAGTTAGCCTTTTCTGTAAAACCACTAGTGAAATAAAAGACGTTGTTCTTTGATGATATATAAACCCAAAAATTGTGTAACTGCTGTTTATTGATATGATTCAGAAACATTGGGTTTCACCAGTCAGATTTTAATATAAATGAGAATGTCCAAAAAAACTGCAAAGAGTAAGGTTAGGAATGAGAATGTACTTTTGACATTGTTCTGTCTAGATTCTGGTGTATCCATAATATCCCTGTGAGCTGCATTAATTTGATTACCCTTGTGAGTCCCTGTGATGCCCTCAGCATGCTCTTTCCATGAGAGAAAAGCAGCAGTTTTATAGGTATAAATGTATATATACCTTGCCCAGAGAGGCTGTGGGGTTTCCCTCGCTGGAGATACTCAGGAACCATCCAGTCACAATCCTGTGCCGTGTGCTCCAGGCTGACCCTGCCTGATCAGGGAGGTTGGACCAGACACCTGCTCTGCTCCCTTCCATCTCTACCTATTCTGGGAAACTACTTTCATTCATTTTCTCAGGAGGGAAAGCATTTCCCTAGAGCAGGAAAAGGTCTGTGAAGAAGCTGGAAACATTAAGAGACTCCATCTATCAGGAGTTTGCCAGCTTGTTTGAGTGCTGTTATTCAACAAAATCTGCAAATAGCAATGGTAATTGCTGTTATTGCTATTAGCCACCATGAACTTGCAACTAATTCTTGTCTTAGATTTTCTACTTGCTTTTGTTCAGTCTCATGGACACAAAGCTATCTTTTAACCTTAACTTCCCCATCAGAGCAAAAAAAATTGAAATTTCTATTTTCTTTCTAAGGTTTCTCTGTAGCTCTTCCTCCTTTTATCTCTGTCTTGTTTGTTGCTGCATAAACAACCCAGTCTGTTCTCTTCCACTGGCAAAACTTGTCTAAAAGTTCTTGCTTATTTAGAAAGGTACTCTAATTTTTCCACATCCCCCTTAAATAAAAAAAAATTATTTTTCTGAAATTGTCTGGACGTAACTCTTCCTTAGTTCATTCTGAGGAGTCCTTTTGTGAAGTGTCCCATCAGTGTGACAACACAGTCATAGGATAATTTGAAATTATCTATATATGCAAATATCCCATGTCACAAAACTTTCTTCTGTGGTGTCACATCAGGATTTTGCCCCTTAACACATCCTTTATCTGTGTTATCTGTCCTTTTTCATGATGAAATTCCTCTGCTGCAAGGGATAAATCTTAATTTATTTCTTTTTAATTCTGCTGTCATATAAAGCTGATTAATAAAAAGAAAAAGTTATTTTATCAGATCAGTCTTTTATCTAAACCTTAGCAAGAAATTAGAAAAGTCAGAACAATACTACAGGGTTTGTTGTGGTTTTGGTTTTTTTAAATGACATTTCTCACTACAGAATTCTGCTGATATATCTTCAAGCCTTCAATAGAATAATTAATGATGATTTTCTCAGACAGAATTTTTGTCAGCATCTTGTTCCCCCTCCTGCTGGCTCTTTCTGGTATCTTACATTGTGCCAGAGCTTGAATAATGGTTTAATTTAGCTCATATGAATATATCTTAAGCTGTATCTATAATGAAATATTGTAAATTTAGGGCATTTCAGAGTATTAATAGAAAATGGTACTATGCTAAACAGAACTATGTAAAATCACTATTGGCTGGTGAGGAGAACATATTTTAAGTTAGGAAAAAATTAAGTACAACTCTTGCAGCAGTAGATGGTGGGAGTACTGTTACAATATTGAAAGAGAAATAATCCTGGGAAATGAAAATACTTGATTTCTCTCCTGTATCTGTCCTCTATTATCTGCAAAACTGATTTTGGACTGTTCAACTGGCTTGTTGAAATCAGGATTTGTAATGCATATGGAGCTTAACTTCTCCCTCCAGAAGGAACTACACCAAGAAATAGTGTTCTTCAATTTAAATGCAAGATCAGCTAAATTGTTTCTGGTACCATTTGCCTACAGACAGAGTTGGTGTTCTTCAACAATTTTCCTTTGGCATGTGAGAGATTTTTAGATGTACTTGTTCAGGTATTTTTAATAAACAAAGCTCTAATGGTAGCGTTAATAAATTCATATTAATCCAGGGTCATATTTTGTTCCCTGGGGATTTCTGATAATAAATTATATTCTGTGTAGCAGAATTGTGAAGTCAGCATTTTATGATTTTAAAGCCCATAATGTGGTCTCCTGCTGTATCTGGAGGAAAACTATCCTGTAAATATGTCCTCAGGTTGATGTCTTTGGAAGTATGCAAGGACAGTCAAATTAAGATGGATATTATGCTATATCTTCAATCACTACTGCAACACTTGATATTTATTTCATCTGTCTGTGAGAGTCCTGTCACCACTGCTGTGACTGGAATTTCTGCACACACCATGATTATGTACAGGGCATGAATTTTCCTCTTTAGTGTTTCTGGCTGTTTTGGTTGCTACTTCTGAGCCTGAACAAATCCCCTACGCTCCCTTTATCTGGGTGATAATTCCAAGGCATATTGACACATTGAATGTCAACATTGTTTCTTAATACTGTGGCTTTTCTTTTCAGATATGCTGGCAAAAGGGCGGGATTTTAAATGTGCTTCTTTGTGCTTTAGGTACTAGTGGTGGTGTTTAAGCTTACAATTTTTGCAGCAGGTCCATTGGTGCCTGATGGCACTTGGATTGGTAGCCTTCCAGACATGCTGTGAGACTTCTTGCCTTGACTTTTGGAAGAATTGAATTTCAGATTATGGTGATGGCTTTGTATCACACCACATAAATTGTTATTTATTGGTATGCGTTGCATAACCATTACTGAGGTGTTTGCATGTTCTTCAGAGAGTAACAGAAGTTCAGCCACTTCATTGCTCAGAGTATTGTAAAGCTGAGATAGCTTGAAATTGCTGTCACACAGATGGGTGAAATGACACAGGACACCCTGAAAATTACTGTTACAAATATGCCTTACTTGTTCTGAGTTGGCACTGGGGATCCAGCACAGTTTGCCACTTCTGGCTGTGTCCTGAGATGCCTCCACTGAGAGCCACTCAGGTGGACCTGCTGTCTTTTTCCATGCTGAGATCTCCTCATGAGCTGGGTGACAAATAAATGTTGCTCATGGGTATTTGAGTGCATCTGTCTAGCATCAGATTAGATCAAGGAACACCCTCCTGAGCAGGAACTTGCTGAATCTAATGCAGCTTTATAAAGTTAAAGGTACAAGTCTTGCATTTCTGGGTTTTCTTGGTTTTGTACTGTGGTTGAGATATGCAGTTGTATGGAGATGGCTTGGGTTGGTAAAGCTGGTTCTTTATGTCCCAGGTCATATAAAAATGGCAAAGCTGCTTCCTGAACTGACACCAAACACTGTGTAATGTTGTTTGTGCAGCACTGTGCTGAGCCAATAAACTTTGCAATAGTAACCTCTGAGCTATACTGAGTGTGTCCCTGGCACAATTAATGTGTAACTAAAATAAGCCTCTGCAGCTGGTCAAATGATGGCTGTGGAGTGTGGCATGCAGTGCAGGAAGGGAGCTTACAGGAATATCAGACTCAATCACCTGTACTTTGTCCACACATCAAGATTCCCAAACATCCGAACAACTGAGTTTCTTTTTATTTTTAATCAAATCAGCACAAAGTATTTTCTCTGCCTTTCAAACCAACTATCCTCCATTCAATTACAGTGATGAGTATCAGCTTGGTCAAATAAAGTAGAGTTCGTCATAATGAATGCCTCTGGCTTTTCTAGGAAAAAGAATGAAATATTTACAATACATTTATTTCAGAATTCAGATGTATTTCTAAATTGTTTCTTCAGCAGTGTTTGGCCAATGCAGAATTTGTGATGTTCTGTCATAGTGTGAAGATTTTACTGCTGTTTATCTAGAGTTATGTTTATAATTTAATCAGTGTTTACTGCTCTGGAGTAAATGCTGAGTCCTCTGGAGCTGAGACCATTTCTAGTTATGTGTTTGTTTATCACCTGATGTGTGGGCTAATTCCAACCAGAGCCCCTGCACTAACACAGTTACAACAGCAACCACAGTGTCTGCAGGGCATAATTGAGCTTTGTGTGTTGGAGGGATCAGAGACCTGGAGCTAAACTGATTGACTTCTGTTTTGTATTTCACAACACGCAGTGTGTACTCAGACATGAGAGACAGATACACAGTTGTGTGTTCAGGTGAAAATACAAGGTTGACAACACTTTTGCAGCACGTGTAAAGTTCAACCAAGCTGCCACAGTTATGTCTGAGGATCAAATGCCACCTGTCCAGTTTAGAAATACAGAAGATGACTTTCTAATGATTCAGGTCTCCATTTTCATTCTAGCAAACTGAAGGTTCTATTTTCTTCATTTGATTTGTGCCTTCTGCGAAGAAAAAAACCCAAAAAACCACAAAAACCCAGAACTCCCTAGAAACACCAATTACCCAGAGTTTCTTTTTTTGATGAGTAGACAGCATGAAAAATTATACATATTTACTGATTGCCCAGTTTCTGTGATATTCGTGCTGGCTTTGCAGGAGAATACCTGAAGCAAAACAAGATGAATCAACACATTTGTAAAATGCAGTAGAGGGACAGAGTGGGCATTTTGCTACAACCCATCAGTTAGAGGAGTTACAGTTTCACAGTTTAGGACATCAGCCACTGTCCTGCCATGAACTTCAGCCTTGAACTGTTTTTTTCTCTGGGCTTGTGTTAACATGCTCAAACACTTTCTAGTTCAGCCTGATCCTGTAAAATGCAGTGGTATTCCAGTAAGCTGCTACGGACTATAGCATGCTCAGGATCTTGTATACTGTGTCTTTAAAGAGATGAGCAGGAATAAACTGAATAATTTATTTATGCTCTCTCAAGGATTTGTATGGAGGGCAAGCTCTACTATAACATTGTTCTGGCCAAAAAATATCACAAGGTTATAAAATTAATTGCACTATAAGTTTAAAGAAATGTGACATCCCCCCCCCCCCCCCCCCCCCACCCCAGCATCCTTTCTGAAAGGGAACTGTGAGGTTTATCAGGGAAATACCTCATTCCTGTTGTTCTCAAGGAGAGTGAAAACAAATTGATAGGGATTGGACAGAGCCCCAAGCGTTGTCCATTCTCATAACAGTGCATCCCAGATTACAGTTTGACTAAGAGACAAATCTAGACCATTTCAGTCAACAAGGGTGTTTGTAATGTGGCTGGGGCTGTGATGCTGTGTAAGGATGCAGTGCTGTTCTGCTCAGTCATCCCAGCTGCAGGTGAGGAATCCCAGCACACAGATGCAGGAACATTTCTGCTCCTTCAGAGCTGGTGCATGCAAATTGCTGCTGGACTGAGCCACTCCTTGGGCTCCTTCTGTGCAGAGGTTGAAATACAACTGTCTAGGAGAACACCTTTAAAAACAGGGACGTCCTCTTGGAAATTTATAGGCTTGTATTTTGTTGCTTCTTAAGGTAAAAATGGAGGGAAAAGATTTGTCTTTTGAACATTAATCTAAGCTGATAACAGGTAAAAAGCTGCCTTGGGTGCTTAAATTTAGTATGTTAGTAGTCTATTTAATTGAGCAGGATTAAAATTGGCATGTTTGGTGAGTAATTGCAAAAATTATGAAGTTGTGTCTAAGTAAACTCATTTGCAGACCTGGAGGTCTTTGATGTCTCAAACATAAACAATCTCTGAAAAAAGTTGCTTAAACTTGTTTTTGTTAAAGTGGTCTTACACAATATTTGCACTGCACAGGTCATTGTTGTTCCCAAGATCTCTGTGGACTGATCTACATGAAATGCAGAGTCACTGGAGCAGTGAACACTGTAAGGACGTGCAGTCCTTGCAGTGTAGATGAGATGTAGGTTTCTTCTTGGTCCTGTTGCAGACCCAGCCCCCCTCAATGCTCAGAGCACATCCAGTGGGCTGGCAGCAGCCCCGGTCACCGGGGCTGGGGTGTAGGGTGGGAGCCCCTGCACCGCTCTGCCCTGGGGCTGCTGCTTAAACGCGTGGGCAATTTTCTGCTCCCGCTGTCCACATGGGAAAAGATTGCAGCTGCATTTTGTGAAGAGCTTAATCCCATTAGTGTCCAAGGAGCATGGCCTAGAAATGTGCTCTGGATGTAAGCAAAGAAATGGGCTGGGGAGAGGGAGGTGCTGGAGCAGTCGGGCTGTGGGCATGCACAGAAGCAAACTGACAGGCATCAAGGGGTTCTTGGGCTAAATAAATAGGCACCTGCTGTGCTATACAGAGTTTTCTACAAATGGTACATTTAGATTTAAGTATTTTTCTTTCTATTAAATTCTACTCACATTTGTCCTAAATTTTTTTTAGTGCTTTGTAATTAAACATGAAATAGAAAATGTAGATTGGAGACTACTGTGGCAGCATGAGACAGGGATGAACTTTATGCCTCAATTTCAACACAGATCAGACTGATGCATAAATTTTAAAAAAACACTGCTTTATCTTAAACTATGAGGCTGAGGAATAGAAGGAAGAGCTGCCAGTGCCTATTAGGGAGAGAGAGGGCAGGCATTCTATGTGACAGCATGTGCAGCATCAGGAATCAATGTGGGTTCCCAGTTTGAGTTATTTGGTTTGGATTGCACCTACCTAACAGATACCTGTAGGGTCTGTCTTTTCCCTTTCACTGTGGTGACATTTGGAGAGTTTGCCAATACAATAAGTTATGATGAATTGAATTACAGTATGGGCCCCTGCACACAGCATTTCCTCTTTTCCCCCACTGATTTGCCAAGCTCTCTGAATTCAGTTCCTCTCTGTAGTCTCATTTCTTCCTCAGTGCTCTCAAGAAATGAACCAAGTAATTGGAACACACCCCTGAAATTCACAGTTGTTTATAGCTTGTCCTTTCCCTGGATTCTTAGCAAGGTATCTTTTATATCTCTCTCTGTAAATTTGATCCTGAGATTTCAAAGATAGTGGAAACAGAAGTGGTGTTTTAGATGGCTAATTTTTAAGGTATGATTTTTGTGTCAAAACAGCACTTAAATTGGGATGAAACAATAGTCATATCTCAGTATTACTTCTTAAACAGATAATCTTCAAGGAAATATAAGCTGGCATTTATCTTATCAGGTAGCAATTAATAATCATTTCACAAATATTTGGGGAAATTTTTGGGCTAGTGAACTCTCTGAGATGAATAGGTTGTGTTAAATCCTTGGTGTCAGCCAAAATGTGAACTTTTCCACAGCCCTAGTTAATTTTACTATCTTGAACCAGTGTCTTCCTTATGTTTTCATTTTCCATTTACTTTGTCTTTCTGTTTAATGCATCTATTTTGCTGCTGCTGCTGGCAGGAGTTTCTTTCTTCTTGCTGGGGAATCAGAAGGTATCTAATTTATTTTTTCTCTACAGATACCTCCTCCAATGTTTTACATAGTAATGTTTTCTCTCTTTATAAACTGATCATAGTAGTGAAAATTAATGCATATTCCTGTTAAGAGAATTTACTTCTGTGCCCCTTTACTGGCATTTATGTATTATCTAGTCACCTAAACTATATTGTCACCAAGATCTGCTATTTTATTCCAATTAAAATATTTAAATTTAGAAGAATTTTGAGATTTAAATAACAACTAACTGATAAATGTTGTGCAATATTTGCTAATCCCAAAGGTCTTCTTTACAGAGAGAATGGAAATGCAACACTGGAAATTTGAGGGAAAAATGTCCGAGCGTGTAGTTAAAGCAACAGTGTTCTATTTGTTGCTGAAATACTAAAGAGCCAAAACTTCTCACAAAGGGGAATATTCTGAGGATAGTGAGGGTCAACTAACTAGCATGGAGCAATGGAGAAGAGTGGGAGTGAAATTAAAGACTGAAAATGTCCAGAAGACAACAGCAGGAATGTATATGTAGAAGAAATAGTCAGACATCCTTGTTTATGCAAATGGTGCTGGAGTCATCTTCTGTGCCCTTCCTATGAGCCATGGCTACATGAGGTTTTATGGGGTTTCACTAGATCAGGAAATCCACCGTGTTGAGTCACACTATGGTGCAGTGGTGCTCTGGCTGTGTTACCCCATTCAGCATCTCTTCTATCATATCAGCTTCCCAAGAGCAGGCATTATTTAACGTGATGTGCAAGGCATGGTTAGGGCAAGGAGGACTGCTATGAAGTTCCATATATCCACATCACTCTGGGAGCTCCAGATAGAGTCAGAGGGTGGGATGGCTCCAGATTCAGACCTGGGAATCAGAGGATGTTTCTGGATAGAATGGTAGTCTCTAAAAACATAATGTTATTTTGAGCTGGTAAGAGAGGAGATGCACCAGGAAGGGAAAAAGTTGAGCTGAATTCTAGCCAGATCCTGAGTTGATCTATTTTTCAACCATTTCCTGTTGGATCTCAGGCCACTTAAACCATGTGATAATTCATAGAGCTGTCCAGGTTGGAGCAGCCCTTGAAAGAGCTCTAACTTGAGTCTGGCCTGCTGCTCAAAGCTGGTCAATGAAGGTTTCAGACAGTATTGTTTAGGACTTTATTGTGTCAGGTCTTGAAAATTTCCAAGAACATAGGTTCTCCAGTGTCTCTAGAGAATTTGCACCTGTGCTCCTCCAAGTGATTTCTCCACCCCCTTATATTGAGCTGCAACCTTCCTCAGGCACTGGAAGGCTGCTATTAGGTGCTCCCTAAACCCTTCTTCAGGTATGTAGGGCGTGTGATCTGATCATACTGGATGAGTCTCGATTTTTCAGGAGGCATGTGCCTCAATCCTCTTCCAAGGAGAAGACAGTTCTCCTTTGCTCCCTCTCAAGGCACAACAGCCCAGGAAACCTTGCTGGTGAAGAATGAGGCAAAGGAAGTGTGTTTGAAAAGCCATGGTGGTCAGGCAAACTCCCTGGTGACTGGAAAAAGGGGAACATTGCTCTTGATTTTTAAAAAGGGAAGAAAACATGACCCAGGGAGCTACAGGCTGGTGAGCCTCATCTTTGTGCCTGGGAAGATCCTGGAGCAGATCGTCACGGAAGCAATGTCCAGGCACATGCAAGACAAGGAGATGATCTGAGACAGCCAGCATGGCTTCACTAAAGGTAAATCGTGCCTGACCAGTCTGGTGAATCTGGAATCTTTGGAGACGATGGTTGCAGAGTTTTAAGGCTCCTCACTCTGTATCAGAACACTAAATAAAGCTGGGTCATCCATACATTTGGGGCTGTCTGGAAGTCTGAGCATGCTCTAGCCTAAAAAAAGAGCTGGAAACAAACAAGATTTTATTTTAGCTTCTCTTTCTAATAGGAAACTCTTTAAAGTCTATATGTATTCATGAGATGTGTTGTTTCTAAGTACTCTTTCCTACTTGTTAAGTCAGAATATTCCCCGAACACTTACTCAGATGATGCAGCATTTTTGCTCAGATAATGCAGGCTGTTGGAAACCCAGGGAACAGTGGTTCCTGCCATCACAGCCAGAGGTTATATGGAAGATCCTGAATGTTATGCCAACAGTGAAGCAAGGTGTCCAGAGTGTGCTACATGAATCCCTGGTTCCCTTTTACTGTGCACAGAGAGAACCTCTTCATGACTCTTATTTATGACTCCAAGTAAGCTAATTGAAAGATCCATCAGAGGAGCAAATGTAGATTGCAACTGCAATGAACAGCACTGCAAGCCATGTAAATACCTGTAAGCAATATCTGCAGTCACCAATTCCTCTGATTGTTGACTTCAGGTGAAAGTAATTCAGAAGAGTTCTGTTTCAGGAGGTGACTTTGTGATAGTGGGACAAGTCTGTACAAGCAACACATGCTGAACCCCATTTCTACGTAGATATTCCTGTGTACTTTTTGAGTCTGTAAATTTGTCGTAAGGAGGCAATATGTATCAATACTCCTGTGAATATTTCTGCAAATACTGCTGTGATTTATTAATGTATAGAAGACTTTTGTGAAATTTCTGGTCTTCAGTTGAGTTATTTAGAAAAACACAGTGAATTCCTGCTTAGATTTAATATGCTTAATTATGAGTGCCTAGGGAAAACCTGGACTTTTTTTAGCATTTTCTGAGCAACACCTATCAGTTAACACAGAAGCAGCACAACTGAAGTGCTTTAATCTTCTACTGCTCCAGTCTGCATGACTCTGCCTGGCAGTCAGTGGCAATGATGTAAGTAAAGATGCCCTAATTTTTATGCTGGAGTATAAGTTTTTATCCACTTCATACATGCTGAATATTTACAGTTTAGCTGTGTGAATAGGGAAGGTTAAGAAGAGTGGAATTACGTGGGCCTTGTTTCATTCTCTGTTATGTTGATATAAAATGGGCATAAACATACCAAAATCAATGGTGGTTACTGCAGTGTAAAGCAGGTGTAATGATTACAGAATCAGGCAAATTCAAGCTGAAATTTTCTTCTCTTCTGGTTTCAGTTAAATAGATAATCAGGTGTGAACTCTGATTCAACAAGAGGCTTAATTAGACAATTTAAAAATTGTCTTTTAAAAAATTTTAAAAATGCCTTTTTTTTCCTGATCTACATCCAATTTAGTTAAATCATAACAATTAAATCCTTCAAAGATCAATAAAGACCTGTACTATTAATAAAATTCTTTTAAAACTTTGGATAAAATCAGATTTTTGAATAATGAATAAAACTGCTGTATGTTATATTATTGTGACTGAATAGCAAATCAATATCAAGCCTGTCATGTTTAATCTGATTAAGCTCACCAGCTCTGATATATTACTGCTCTCTCAGTATTAAAAACACTATCAGGAGGATCAGTATAATCTTACCGTCTAAGGACTAGCCAGTGGACAAGATGAAAGGCATATTCTGTTATTCAATTGACTATTATTTTTACTTTACAAGTATCAATCACTGATTATTTATGTCATTTTCAGAAGGTCTTGCTTTACAAAATGAAAAGTGTGCACATCACTGTATTGTCATGTACAAGTCTGTAGAAGGCTTGTAGAAGATAAGGGACTCGTGGATGTCTCAAGCACTGACAGCTGGATGGCTGTGGAGCCAACCAAGGGTTGCAGGTAAATTACCAAGACTTGTTGGTAATAATAACATGCTGTGAGAAAGAACAGCATGTAGCTGGAGAAGGGGGCCAAGAGAAGGTAGTGCAGCACTTTTGAGGGACAAGTGTCCTTGTTATGGTTCCTTGTTATGGAGATAAGCACAAAACAGTCCAGTGCAAGCACAGGAATAAGATCAAGAAGTAGGCATGGATTGGTGGGGGGGGAACAAGACCATCCAAGACCCCAAATCCTCTGAACCATTTCCAAAGGTCTGAAAGAATGGGTTGTACATAACAACTGATTTGCATAGAAAGCAAGAATCTGTCTTCAGGGTGGGGAAAATTATCTATGAAAACGTACCCCCCCAAGGCCAAAGAGTTCTCCCAGGAGCCTGGCACCCCATCAACACTGGAGCCAGGACTAGTGATCTCTTTCTTCCTTTCTTTCTTTTCATTCTCTCTCCAATTCATCTCATTTTTTCTCTCTTCCCTTTCATCTTACCCATTTATAGAAAACCCACTCCTGTCTACTTAGGTAAGACTCCAGGGGCTAACATAGCAATTCTCATGCAAAATATGTAATTTACTAATAAAACTTTGTGAGTTTTTGCAGACCCTTTGACTTCTGTTGTTCCTGTCAACAATGAACATTTATGGATCTTGGGTGTTCCCCTCCTCTTAAAGGTGGGACATCACAAAATTGTTGGAAGATTTTGCTAAAGCCATCAGTGTAGTTAGGTTTTGAAAACATACTTTTCTTTAATGAAGGTTGACTACGTAGGCTCCTTGGTAAATGCCTTTTTATGTACTTCTTACAGATATTTTAATAGGTTATTTTTCCTAGAACTGAGATTTTACTTTTAATATCTCCTGTTGTAGCCAGAAAAGAAGTCAAAAAATATTTGAGATTAGAAGAATTTCTACTCTGTAAGGGGGTTTTTTTGTGTTTTTACTATCTTACAGAGCCTTACAGTTTTGTTGATTTGGTTTTTTGTTTTCTTATTTTAAGGAAGAATATTAATCCAGCATTCTGAATAAATTTCCTATCTCTTCATCTTAATTGTAACAAAGGTCTTCAGATTATTTTCCACATGTAGTCAAACACTGCTGTGTGGCTTTGAAAAGTCACTTAAATTCAGGCAGAATTTCAAGTAAATGAAAAATTTTGATCAATAAGATGGTAATCAAAAATAATATGTTTTGTACTTCTATATCTGTGTGCCCTCCTAAGATCTTAGAGCCCTTTGAACATTGAAGGAATAAAGCACATAAAATGAGTAACATTATTTTTATTTATTAAATTGGGAAATCAAGGCACACAAATTTGTAACCATTTTTCATTGTCCTCTGGGGTTTTTCAGTCAACAGCTTTGTCCATGGCTCTAGATTCAGAACAATATAGCCTTTGATTTTGTTTAACCCTAGAATCTTCAAGTCTATGTAGTCATCTGGAAGAGTTACCATTTTTTGTGGAGCCTTTGTTGCTGTGTGTACCTCAGTCTGTGATGACTCCACTTTGTGTTTCTCCCTGACCTGTGTCATAGCTCAGACAAGGCTCCCACTCAGCAGTTTGCTGCCACGGCCCATTGACGTGGACACTGCATTTTGCTGCATCTTTCAGGGGGGTTTTGCCATTCTTTTTGCTACCCTTATTCCTGTTCTTTATCCAGTTTAAGGGATTACTTTTTCTTATTCCTTATTCTCAAAGACAGATGTCCCAGACTTCATCCTCCTTCAGAAGGAAGATATGGGATTTAGAATTGACATGGTTTGTGTGAGGCTGTGCTGAAACAGGGGAGTCAGGTTTTGCTGCCAGGAGTGCAGTAGTGCTTGAAGTGGGTGCTTGTTAGCAGCGTGTTTGGTCAAGATTTAGGATACTGAGTCTATGGCTGAGGACTTGTCAAAATGATCTTACTTAAAACAATCTAGATAAAAGCTTTGATTAAGAGTTCATTACGGTGCCACAAGTAGTTTGGCCTTCATGTAAGGCCTGTCATGGTAGAGGGAACTTTGGACTCGGGCTTGGTGTTCCCATCCAAGGCCAAGATCAGTGCTCTAGGTGAAGTACATCCAATGGAATTAGGAAACATATTTCTTCCTGTCATTACCATCTTCAGTCCTCATGTGTCCTGCTCTGGGGACATGGTTTTAAAGTCACCCCAGGACATTATGCGATGGTCCTTTGCTACCCAGAAGCCTGGTATTGGTGACTATTTTGCCTTGTATAGCTGCTTCAAGCCTAAGGGAGAATCTCAGCCTCTCTAAATGGACCATGTGCAGCAGCTCCTTGATCATCCTGAACCTACTCCTCATTAGACAATAAGTAAAATGCGCACCAGACCTTTTTCAACACCTGCCTTGTAACAGCACAATCAATCTGGACTTCTTGTACTCCTCAGGAACTAAACAGAGAAGTATTTACATAAGGTTGGACACTCAATCTTTTTAAGATTTATTGGGGATGATGGAGACAAGGGCCCCATCTGCACTAGTGTTAAGTGTTCTTTTATAGCAGGATATTTCTTGCTTGCTGCTATGAAAATGCTTTGTTTCCTCTGTGAATGCAGAGGTTCAGATCCCTTGAAGCCGTGGTATCACAGCCTTGTCAGCTAGCAGTCCACAGCTCACAGCTTCTTAACTCACTCCGGAAAAATGCAGTCTCAGACTAATTAAACAGACAGCTGCAGTCCTTCACAAGTTGCACTAACATATTGCCCTTGGCCACTTCCAAGGCTTTCTGAAGGAATACAGTAACTCACATGGACTTTAGCCTAGTCTGTAGGCACACACTGAAATTAAACAACCCTTCAGTTTCTGGGTTTTACATAAATAATGATGTGCAATGAAAATGTGTTTGGGGATTTTAAAGCCAAAAGAAGGTTTAAGGAAAATAAGAAAAGAAAGGGAGTGCACAGGGAATGAAGAAGATAGTCTGTATTTAAAATTATCTTGTGCCATTTTGTCTATCAACATTTACACAGGAATTCTGAATCAGATTAGATTTTATACAACTACTCCCAAAATAGTTGGATATATTCCAGGTATTTGTTACATGCAGAAACACCTGCCAGCCAAGAATGTGTTGTCAGAGATCACCTTCAAACGTCCTCAAGGAATCTCCATTACCCTGGCCTTGGGACAAGTTGTGCAGCAAAACTTAGCTGTTAAATATCTGAATTCTGCTTTCACCTGGTGTCTGAGAGGAGCAGTTTAAAGTTGAGCATCTTTAAAGGAATTTGAGAAAACAGATATTCATAATTTGGCAGACTGTGTCTCAATTTAATGTATCTGACAGACAAAAGGTACACATGGTGTGACAGTAATTACCCTGGGGTAAACATCAGTAATCTATGAGTCCCTCTGAGAAATCTTGGTGGTGTCCTTGTAGAAATCTGTAACTATCTGGAGTAGTGTGATACATATACTATATATATATATTAAAATATAGATTTTTTGGAATAAACATATATGGATACACCTATCTGTATCTGAAATAAATTGCACATAGGAATTCAGTGGAGCTACTATTGCTATAACAGTAAAAAAGAGTGCAGTATGTGGCAAGTTAACTGATTTCTGTATTTTACTTCTGCCTGATGAGGGGGTACAACTTGTGCTAATGATGACATTTTCACAGTCTGCAGCATCTAATATTACAGTATAATGTATCTTTGACTCAAACCCTCTGGCACACTACATAACTTAGGTTTTACATGACATGTTTGCCAATGTTTCACTTTTACATTGATGTTTATTCTTTTATCCAGAGATGTATCATTCAGACATTCTGTGTGTATGATTAAGGGGATCTTTGGCCATCACATCTGCTGACAGAAGAACTGACTGCCTTAGAAATTGTGTAATATCACAATTTTATTTCCACTTTTGATTTACTCAAAGTAGGATTAGGGATCAGCATTAAAACTAAGTGCCTGGCTACTGTAAAGAGCACTCCCTGAGCAGCTGCCATGGTTTTCTTCATTTAAAAGCATATCCTGAAGAAAAAGTTTAGATTTCACAGTGCACTTATTCTAGACAGCAATATCTGAGGGTATTTGAGGGCTTTATAACTGCTACCAGAGATGACATAATTCTTCACAAATTTAGATAAGTACAAAAAAAGCTATCAAAAATTATTTAGATCAGTGAAGTGATTTAATTATAGCAATCATTGTACCTACATATACATCAGCACTGGTGCAAAAAACAATCAGGTGTGAGAACTCCCAAGTCAGCCAGCAGAAGGAAGAAGGATGGAATCTACTCAAATGTCCCAGCTTTGCAGGCTGGCCCTACTGACTTAAACCTCTCTTAATTCTTTCCCAAAATGGACACAGCTGGAGCAGGCCTCGACAGCGCTTACATGATACAAGGAGACTTTTCCCATCTCAGAATATAACTACACAGAAGAGTTGCTTGAGACACTTTATTTAAGCTTCAGTGGTCCCAGATTTCTGTTTAAAGAGGGTGGTAGCTGCATCAGTCTGACTGTGGACAGGGCCTTGATACCCATTCTGCAATTTTGGCAGATTCCCTGTCTCACACACATACACACACACACACACACACACACACACACACACACACACACACAGACAGCAACAGCAGGACTGAAACTCATCCTAAAGTAAGAATGCTCCTCAACAGGCATCAAGCTGGCAGGTTTCCTCCCTTGCAATATTCACTGAGAGATGGACAGACACAGTTTCTTTTCAGATCCCCTTCATTTGTTAGCATAAACAGGAAACTGATCTCTGATAATATTTGGCTCTACTTCTGAGATGCTTACTACAGTTTCTAATTGAAGTGAGCCTGCTGCTGATGGGCAGTTAACCCTCATGTCTGTGCTTTTGGGATATACTGAGCTGCTGGACTGTGCATCTTTCAGATGGAGTGCTACAGAAGTATTTTAGCAGCCTTTTCTCATGCAGGCCGATATTGCAGAGATACTTAATGAAAGAATGTTTGTTTAAAGTAAAACTTGCTGTCCTGTGCCAACAGGAGTCCCCACTGAAGCAGCTGTACAGGTGTTTGGCTGCAAGCCTTGCCACCATCCTGTGTGACCGTGCATCCTTGTCACGGTATTGCCTCTCTGGGCAGGTGTCACCAGGCTTCATGTGTCACTGGTTTGCAGCATTGGCCTCTCTGGGGTGAGCCCATGCCTTGCTGCCCGCCAAAAGTGATTCCAGCCTGCCCTGAAGTGAGTGGAAACCATATGGTGAAAAAACACACCCAGAGCAGGGACACAGGGGAGGAGAGCAGTGAAGGCCATGGTGTGCAGTGTGGTGGAAACCATTGCTCAGAGTGCCAGGAATCATGAAGAGCAGTGCAGTAGAAGCAGCTATGTGGGCAGCAGAAAGCTGTCACATGCTCTGCTTCCACTTTCTCACACCACCCATCCACTTGCCAGGGAGTTTTGATGGAACAATTGCGACTGCAGAAAATAAAGGAAGTTGACTCTGGGAAGGAGGGAGCATGGAGTTTCATGTTTAGTGTCTAGCTGTTTGTGTTCCTTTTTCTCTTGATATCCAAATCAAGGATCAAAAGCTTGTGTGGCCTGGCAATAAATAAAGTAAAATTTCCCAATTCTGGACTGTTTTGTCTGTGACAACTACATACAAAACTGGTTTAAATATCTTAACTCTGTACAAAACACTGTCTTACATGAGCATTTTTTTGCATCTGCAGGAACAGTTTGTACTGACTACTTGCAAATGTCATATCTATGTACAACTTGATCCTACACTGACTACTTCAAATGTCATATCTATGTACAACTTGATCCCTTCCACAACCTCTAAAGCAGCAGAATTGTATGAGAATGCCAGGGACAATCCACCCACAATGTTAATCATCACATACACATTTAGATAAACAAAGGAGATGAGCTGCAGCAGGAGCTACCTGGGGCAATATGTAGAACTGTCAAAAATTCCCATTTGGAGAAGTCCTGTGTGCTGATTACCTAATTACTGATGTGTTGAGGAGTTCAGACCTGCTTTCAAGGCAATCTGTCTCAAACCAGCTTTACTATCTCATCTGTGCTGATGACAAGCTGGGATGTTCCTTGACCACCCAGGGAATTAATGAATTCAGTGCACAGGGTGTGCACAGGTACATAGGGTGATACCCACCTTCACCACACTTCTAACTATGGGATAGAGTTTCATACTTAGAACTTAGTCTGACAGCTCCTGTCACTTCAAGATAGTGTCCTGGTTTTAGAATTTGGAAATTTCTGGTTTTGGATTACTATTTGAAAGAATTTATTCAAATTGAAGACACTTCCAATTAATTCTGGATCATACAACTTCCCCTGAAAAATTGTAATGTTGTCCAAAATAATAAATCAGTGTTTGCTGTTAAGCTTTTATTTTTATTAAGCAAACCTATGACTCAATTCTACTATTTTAACGGAATCACTAGCTTCTGTCACATTTGTAGCAAGACAGCCTTGTAATGAGTTGTAATTAGGCATAAATTATTACAGCAAGCATTACATTAATTTTAGGCTTTTCTTCATCTAAGTATTAGTAGATTTCACTGCATGTTTTTATGCACTGGAGCAAAACAGGTATATTTGTCAATCAGCCAAGGCTAAAAGGAAACCAAGGTGGCCTTACAAAGCCTCTGGAGATCACAATCTGTTGATTTCCTTTGCAAAGGTAAATGGGTGTCGCCTCGTGGCACTGTTTCTTCTGCTCCCCATGTTCCTAGAGACACTTTGTCTTTCCAAAGTGCTGTTTTGCCCCATCCCTAAGAATTGTGCAGGCCTGCCCCAAATCTGCTACATGGGATGCTGAGCTGCTGAGATCCTCTGAGCTCTGCTCGACCACAGTGTTCAGGATCAGTAGATTTAATACAAACTTTGAGAAAGAGAGTAGATTTGTCAATAATTGCTTCAGGGGAATGTTTCTCTTACCAACACTGTCTTGTGCAATCTCCCTTTCCCTCAATAAGGAGGAAAAGATTGCCCAAGGGATGCATCTCCATGACGGTGTCCACAGCAAGTTTAGCCTGTTTTACCAAATAAACAGCTCTCAAATTGATGCAGGAGGGCTGAATTGGATGATAATGTGACATGTTTTGATACAGAAAGGAGAAGCACAGCCACTCCCAGTACCCCCAACAGTAGAGCTGCAGCAGCTCAGAGGTGCCTTGAAGGTGTGTCCTGCTAGCCAGTGGGTCAGCAGCTGCTGTAATACCACATCTTGTCTCCTCACGTTTGGGAGGGAGAACGAGGAAACCATATTGCTGAGAAAAGGGTTTTGAAACAGTAAGAGAAGTATTTGCTAATAGCCTGAGGTCAGGCCATCTGGGGTTTTCACTTCAGGTTTGGGTTTCTAGGGATGAAGAACCATAACTCCCTCTGTGTGCAAGTGAATAGTGCCCAGCTGAGTGTGGCTTCACTCCCAACTGAATTCAAATGAAATACCAATGGATAAAGGATATCCATTTCCAGTTTAATAGCTGTCTGTGAGAATGGAGTGCAGCACCGTTTAGTTTCGACCAGCAATAACCCTGAGCAAATCAGTACCATCTGCTCTCAGCTCAGAGCTTTTCTGATCAGCATAAAATAAAATAAATGCAAAAGTTTCTGAAAATAACAGCTACCCCCAGAACTGTCAGGCTAGCACCATATGTCAGTCTTCCCTTCCAGCAATGCCCCCAGAGCTGTGCCCACCATTACTCAGGAGTGACAGGGTCTGGATCTCAGGCCTGAAATGTTCTCTCCCACAGCTTTGGTGTTCCAGAAAAAACAGAACAAGAATTTTGTCACGCTATTAAATTATGTTCGGCCTTGCTAACCTCCGGTGATGAATGGCTCCATCTGAATATAATGCTGCCAGCTTCTTTGCATCAATATGAAAAATAGTTATAAATGTCTTAAGGATCTGTCAGGGAAAAAGCTACAGCATTTTTATGCAGGATAACTCCCTGAGGAAGCAGGATGAAATGTAACCACCTCAAAGCTTACAGCAGGAAAAGGCATTAGAGACAGTCCAGTGGGAGATGGGTCCCAGAAGGGCCCAGGGACCCACAGCAACAAAGAGACTTTGTTTCTGTCACACAGCCATGCCTGCTGAGGGGGTGACAAGCCTGTGAAACTGAATCAGGAGCAGGAACAATGAAATTTCATGAACGAAAACAATTTCTTATTTTTCAAATGTAGTAACACCCTCTCCCTTCTTCCTGCTTACAAGTAAACATCAGTCGGAGCCAGCCCATGCTGCAGTGACACAGAAACTGTGGTGGCAGTGCTGTGTTGAGATGTGGTCAGTGGGAATGGGCAGCATGGGGCTCAGCACGGGCTGACCTGCCCTGACAGGAGACAGGATCATGGAAGCAGCTGGGCACCACATGAATTCAATGGTATTTTGTGGCTGCTGGTTAGACTGATGATGAGCAGTACTGTGTCCTCTCCTGGAGCCCTGGGAAACCACAGGGTTTCCACGTGATATGGGAAAAAAAGTTGATTTAATCTTTATATAATCCCATTTCTTTGTCAGGGATCACTTTCAAGCACTGGGTCTAGCTGCATGGAGTTTCTGAATGCCTCCTGATATTCAAAAAATCTCCCTCATGCCAAGCTCAGCACATTAGCAGGGATCCAGCTGGCTTTTACTCCATGTCCCGAGAGATGTCCTTTCAAAGTACACCTTCTCAAAGATGAACTTCTCATTCAGCATTCTACTGTTTCAATGATCTAAACCCTAAAGTTAGATATAATCTTGACATGTCTGACAGTCAGAATCTGTTATGATCTGCCAGAGTCTGCCAGTTGGATCTGGGATTGTGTGATAGATGGGAAAAGGTGCAGAGGCAGAGATGGCAGAAGAAGGAGCAGCAGCAGAAGTTTGATAGATGATGTGAGGAAAATCACTGCCTTGCAGAGATGCAGGATTATCTTCTACAGGAATGAAGGTGCTTATCCCAAAGCAATGAAATCCTGAATGTAAAACCTGGGTATGGAACATTCCTTGCTGTGTTTTTGGGAGAGTATTTAGACTACCTTGACTCAATTCTGCAATAAAGTTGCAAAAAATAAAGTCACGCCATATCCACTAAACTTTACTGAAGAGACTGTTGTGTGTTACTTGTTTCTGAGGGTTTGTAGACAACACTTAACACTTACCTGATGCTGAGGCTATGTTTATTCTAGTAAACAAACCCCTGTTCTCTGGCCTGCAGCATGGTTCAGCTTGTCCATACAGCCAAACTGTCCACTTGCCAAATCAGAGGCTGCATCCAAACAGCCTGCAAGGACCCAGGCTCCTGCCAGCCCACGCTTTGGCCAGACACAGTACAGGCTGCCCAGACCTCGCCCATGCCAGGGATCTTCCTGATGATTTAGTTGCTGATCATGAGCTGGTGCTCAGGCCTCAGTCCAGGCTCCATTTTGCTCTGGGCTTTAGACTAAAGCCCCAGGTGTTGCTGAAGAAGGCTGCTCTGGTTTGAAAGGAGGTGCTGTGAGTGGTGGGGTGCCGGGGGTGGGCTCCATGCCCGTGCTCTGTGCTCAGCTGTGCTGGCTGCAGCATGGCACCTGCTGCCCAGCTGGCCTGACAGGCAGGGGAGAGCTGGAGCATCATCGCTACCCCTAAACCATAGCAGGGATGGCAGAGGCTTCCTGGCATATATATGTGCACAGGAAAAATTATTTATGTTAGGAATGGTTTTCCAGGGAGGAAAAGGAAGGATGTGCTGGAGCTGGGAGCTTTCACAATAAAGGCAGAATTGTCCTGAACGTGACTTTTGGATTTTTAGAGGAATTTAGGGAATCATAAGAGAACATGTGGGCAAGATGGTGGCAGTATCCCAGCTCATGTGGCTGCACAGACCTGCTCCTTCAGCAGGGACAGAGCAGGCACCAAGGGAGCAGCCACAGACTCCAGTGGTTGGGAGGCAGGAAGGAGGAAAAAAAGCCTGTGCAAGGGACCAGACTGTGCAAGGTATTAAAGGTGTCTGTAAAGGAGTCTGGAGCAGGACAGGATGGTATGAGGCAGTGTCAGGTTTCAGGAAAGGTGAAAGAGAAGGGTAGATCAAAGACAGTAACTATTTCATTCCCCAACAAAGCTATATGGTGCTTCCTCTCCTTATCTCTGAGTCAAGGCCTACATCTCCCCTCCCTGTCCTGCCCCACTGCTGTCTCCCATTTTTGACTCTTTCCCTCATCTTCCTCCTCCCCTCACCCTGTCCCTGTGCATGCCTCTGTGTGTGTTGGGCATTTTCTGAATGTGCCAGGCAGTGGCAGCCTGGGGATACATTGACAAGAGTGGCGTCTCTAGCCTACACTAAAAGCTGCCCAAGCCTTACCTCACTGATGGGCTAATCGTGGTCAGTGTGTGTGCCATGGCATGACAACAGTGCCCTGGAAGAGAATACACAGAACTGGAACAGGCACACTGTGCCTGTGCAATGGTCCCCAGCTGGGATTTCCCAGAGTGTCTTCAAGTCTGGAGAGACAAGTGTCTGCCAACTTAGCCTGGGCATGAAAAGTAACAGGCAGGAGTCAGTTGCATGTGACACTGGATGCCCCTGTGGTGTCATTTGTGAGAGAAGTGGTGGGAATCCATTGTGTAACCATGTGCTTCAGACCTCCAGTGGGTTTGAGCAAAGCAGATTTTTTGAAATCACATAAGCTAAAGAGCAATGTCAAAACAAAAGGGAAGTGTTGAGCATTTTGCAAAGCACTTCCACCAGTGTCAGTCACCCTTGCTGAGTTCCTTTAGCAGCTGCATGCACCCAGTCCTTGCTCTCCCAGCTTCTCAGAGAGACCTTTCTGATTTAGCGGTACATGGACAGAAGCCTGCCAAGAGGGTCTTTTTGCCTCATTTTGCAAACCCAGCTTTCGAAATTAGTGCTAACCACCTTTTAGAGTGTGCAGCAACTGTGATTAGCACTCCAGCCAGGCAGAAGCTCAGATGAGGGAAGGAAAGCCTTGGGGCCAAGGGGGCCCTATGAATGAATGTATTTCCCAAAATACACCAAATTTTGTTTTATCACAGCAAGATTGTGAATTGACATATTTCCCCTCCCAGCACAGAGATGTCTCAAAGGCACACAAAAGGTTTGTGGCAGAAAGTGTTTCTGCTTGGCCATCTGGGCTCCAATGCCTGAGAGGGGATTTGGCTAACCCTGAGCATGATGCCATCTGCCAGAGCCATTTGCCAGAGCCATCCATTTCTCCTTTGCTATCTGTGTGATACTCCTTTTATGTACCCACAGCAAATGGCAGACCACCTGTGTGTTTTATCTTTTAAAAAGAACCCCCAACTTGTCTGGCTCTGAAATGCAGGATTAGATGATAAAAGTTTTCTTCTGGACACAGTGTTATTTTTTTAATGCCCAAAGCTGAAGTCATATACAGACCCACACAAATTATGCTGAGGGCATGGATAGCTCATGCAAGAGCACATGTGATTGATTGTCTATTTTTTCATAAGCTCAATGTTTGTTTTACTGCAGTGCCAGAAACCCACACTTGAGATCAGGATGCAATTGTGCTAGGTGCTGTATGGATGTGATGAGGGAAAGTCATTTTACACTGAAATACAGCTTGAAATCTGAGGACTGTATGTAGCTAGGAGTGCCAGTGATTATTTCCACTTGGTTCAAATTATTTTGCCTCCCTTTTGAGAGTATATCTCTTTATATTGCATTGTCAATCTCATCTCAGATTTTCCAGGCTCCAGGGGGAGATGAAGTGTGTTGTCATGCTGAAGGGAACATGAACTGCATTTCAGCCAAAAGGGCTATTTGAGGGAAATGACACCACCAATACACTCTGCTGCAGAACAAGCAAACTCACATTGCTACTTGAAATTAAGAGTGAAGCATCTCAAATCACTCAGATTCCTAACATGGGAGAAACAGCCAAGTCCTGGTTTCTTGCATACGTTTTGCTTGGATCTGTGAGTGAGGATTGCTTTATGGAGTGTTTCCTTTAGAGCTAGACACAGTTTTGTTTGGAAAAAAATTATCAGTGCTTTCAGACATGAATCTTACATTCATCACAGCTATTTACTGATTCGCTTGCTGTGATCTATGGGATAGCAAATGATGAATGTTTAATGGAGAGCACTTCACAATTGGTCAAGGTGACTGCAAAATATTTAACATTTCAGAGCAATCAAAGTGTTTGGGAACATCCCTTCCCTTGCCCTTGCATTTGTTTTTTTTCCCATCCCTTGTGGTTTATGTCACTGGAGTCTCTGTCTGGGCCTTGACCATGGTTTTGGCAGTTCTGATTGTGGTATAACTTCTCCAGTTATGGGCTTGAATGCCAGTAGAATACATATAAATTTGGCATTTTTTTGAAGGGAAGGAGGGAAACTAATAATTGCTGTGACTGTAATTCAGTGTTCCTAGTAACTGGTGCAAGACCGTTTTATTCTGTGTCTCTTTAAATGGTTGTAATTGTACCTGTACACATGGACTATTTGTGTTTATTAAAATGACCTTATCAGAAGAGCAGCTAAAGCAAACTTCAGCCATGTGAGCAGAACCATCAGGGTGATGATGAGGCTGTCTTTGGGGGAATACTTCAACCATTTAGAGAAGTCTGCCAAGGAAATTTCACAACTCTGGAATTGTTTGCCAGCTGCTCATCTGCCTACTCATGTTATTTGACTTTCTCTCCACAATCCATTCCTCTGTACTACCACTTTGTGTCCCTGTCTACCCAGTGTTTTCCAGAAGGAAAGAGGTCAGACAACTTGATGGTGAGGGAAGACTGTGTGCCCGCAAGGTAATGGCACCACGGAGCACACCCCAGTGAGAAGTTAGGATATTGTGCAGTCAAGGAGCTGAACTGCCTCTACCTGCTGAGGAGATGCTAGCCCATGACATAATTCCCCTTGCCTTGCTGCTTACTTATTAAGCTGTGTTTTGAATCCTGTGGCTTAGACCAGAGACCATATTTTCTAGAGACAGTTGACTTAGTGAGTAACAAGAAGGTTGGCAAGCTACCAGGGGAAGTTGAACAAAAAGGTGATTTTCATTCTCCAAAGGCTGCTGAGCTGACTGCTGATAAGGTGCCAAGCGCTTCCTAGCTCATAGAGCTGAACTCCAAATTCATAAGCCTCCTGAGGAATTTAGGAGACACTGTTAAGCCTATTAAATCCCCCCGATGTTTCTAACAACAGCTTAGATTTTATCACTAATAAAAGAAAACTCACAGTTCCTCTGGATTTAATCATCTTATCTCAACAGTTGAAAGAGAGCTTGGCTAAAAGGATAAGGACTTTTCTTTTTCATTCTATCAATGTATTAAGCTATTCTCCTTGCTTCTGCCCAAAATCAGAGAGTGCTCTGAGATACCCTTGCTTGCTTGTTCTGGAGCAATTCAGAGAGTTACTGCTCTGGCACTGTGGAACTCCTGTCCTGGAGTGGGGGCAGCAGAACTTGTGCAATGAGGTCTCAGCCACGCTCTGGGTGCGTTTCTGTGAGTGGTGTCACTGGCTCAGGTTAATCGGTGAGGGGACAGGCTGGGAGCCCAGGATTACAGCAGGCACCTACAAGAGATACCATAGGAAGGCAGAGTCACAGCATGGATGAGGTTTGAAGGTGCCTCTGGAGATAAGTTAGTCCAGCCCTGCTGCTGGGGTCAGCTCCAGCAGGCTGCCTAGCGCTGTGTCCTTTGCACTTTAAAAGATTTCCAACAATAGAAGCCCCACACACTCTGGACAACCTGCACTGTTGTCTGTGCACCTTCAGAGTAAAGAAGTTGGGGTTTTTTTTATGTTTAAGTGTCATTTCCTGCATTTCAGTTTGCGTCCATTTACTTTTCCCCTGTGACAGGCCACTACAGAGATGAGCCTGGTATTTATTTATACACATTTATAAGATCTCCCTGAGCCTTCTCTTCCTCTGCTGCATTTTCAGATTCTCCTCATGTGTCAGATCCTCCAGTTCCTTAATCATCCTCCTTTGCTAGGCTGACTCCAGCATGTCCATGCTCGTCTTGTACAGGCAAGCACAGAGTGAGACACAAGACACCTCTGCAGAGCAGAGGGGAAGGATCACCTCCCTCAATCTGTGGCTGATGCTCTGCCTAATGCAGTCCAGGAGGCTGGTGGCCTCCTGTGCTGCAAAGACACATTTCTGGCCTGTAGGCCAGCTTGTCCACCAGGATGCCCAAGTCCTTTTCTGTAAAGATGCTTTCCAGACAATTGCCTCCCTGCCTGCTCTGCTGCCTAAAGATATTCCTGCTGTGGTGATGGACTTGGTGTCTCATGAAGTTTCTGTCCACCTATTTCTCCAGCATGTGCAGGTCCTTTTGAATCTCAGCAAAATGTCCTGAAACATCAATTACTTTTCCCAGTCTGTTGACAGTGCATTCTCTCCCATCATTGTTATCATCGTTAATGAAGATATTTGACAGCATTGACCTCTGGGGTAATCAACTAGTGAATAGCTTATGTTTGGACTTTGTGCCACTGATCCACACACCACTGTGCATTTATCTGTCCACACTTCACTGCTTTGTCGAGAAGAGTTTTGGGAGACAGCATCTTGGGAGACAGTTACCTTGGTAACATCAAGACAAATATTGTCCACTTTGCCTTGTTCTTTACTGATGAGTTTTGTCTTCAGGAATCACAGGCACCAGAGACCTGTGATAAATACTGTTCCTGATCTGGTCTGTAGCAGACACCAATCACAGCATTGCTTACATTGGCCAGCCCTCTAATCCTCACCCATAAACTCTCAGCTGGCTCATTGTACACCCCAGGCACAGCTCTATTGAGTGTCCCTGCTCTTGTACATGAAGGGCAAACCCCCTCCCTACTTTTCCAGCCAGTTCTTCCTGGAAAGCCAGTATTCATCCGTGGTTGTGAGCTGTCATACGAAGTCTCACAAATCATGTTATTCCTCCTGTCTGCTCCCCATGCTGAATGTGTCAGTGTACAGGCACCTCAGAGAGGAAATCAGTCCTGCTGGTTTCCCAGAAAAGGTGTGAGAGTTTTCCCCATAATGCTGCTCTCTCAATGCTTCCTTATTTCTCTGCATGCACTTTTATTACTGTACTCACTACAGGTTACATGCTGCTGATTGTGAGGTGAGGTCTAGGCCTCTTTAAAGACAGCTCAGATTTCCTTAGGCTAGAGATTGAATTTCAAATTCCCTGGCCCCTTAGTCACAGAGACTTGAGTGGAAGGAGGTTGTAGCATAACCCATGGGTTTCATCCCAGTGCCATCCTCTGCTGGGGACTGCTCTGCCTGCAGACCACGTTTACAAAAGCCCACAGTTATTTCTGACTATGTGTGACTTCACTGTAATAAACTCCTCTGATGTGGTCGTATCTGATTGATGCTCTTGGATTGCCTACCTCATTCTTGGAAGAAAGTTTGGCACACTGGTATAGGGGTACCTGAAACTGTCTGAAGTTTTGTGACATGTACAGAATGAGGGATGGTCCCACTGGAAACCAAGTCTCCTCCTTGGTAGATAGAAGGTGGAGGAGGTGAATTGTTTTACTGCTCTGCTTTTGGCTTCCTGATCATGACGTTCCTTTACAAGATCAGTGGAGGATAGTAGCAACTTCCTGGAACAGTATTTATTGAAACAATAATGAAGAACAATGTGGAATAAGAGTCTGAGAGGAAAAGAACCTGTTATGGGTTGTTAAAGTGCAGCAAATAGAACCTCAAGCAGCTGAGGAGGGATGAGTTTCAACAACAATAGAAACCCTGCCTTGAGGTCAGTTTGAGTCAGAAAAAGAAGTGCTTCCTATCAAGATGGAATGAAGGATAAAAAAGAGTTGTATTGTTGCTTTATAAAATAATTATTGAAATGTGTTTTAGAATAGCTTTACAGCTGACAAGACATGGAGCAGGAATTTGAGGGTTGCTATATGAGATAATTCTTCCTTCAGAAGAGCTCCTTGTAAAAGCTTCAGAGAAGATTGGATAAAATGTAACTCATGTGATTCTCTGAAAAAAAAGTTGGTTTTACATAAGGGGGTTCAGCTTTTGTAATTTTATTTTCCCATGCTTTGAAAGCTTTATCCAGTGTTCATTGCAGACAGGTCACTGAAGAGTGGGAGTGCAACGATGGACTCCACAGTCTGCAGCTTTCATAATGGTTTTCTCCTGATTTCCATCCATAGGAAACATAACGTTTCTGTTCAGTATCTGCTCCCGCAGCTTCCCAAGTCAGTGGATCACTTTGAGGGAATTGCTGATGGAGATCTCCTGAATGGGAGCATATGCTATGAACCCAGTGTTTTGGGGGAATGTCTTGGATGTGGGTACAAGATTAATTACTGCCACATAAACAGTGTGACTTTGAAGAGTGTCAGCTGCTTCTGAGTTACTGTTTATGCCTATAGCCAGCAGTAAAACCAGTAAATTTTGAGAGCTCTCAAGCTCAGTGTCGTTGGGAATGTGAAGAATTAATGTATTACGGAAGTTAGCACTTGTCCTGTCAAGTGAAAAACAGAAACTGAAACTCATTCCTGACCTCTTCTGAGCTATTTTACTGGGTGTATGTGGGAAATCACCTTAATTTCATATTGTTTCCCTGTCCATCATCTCATGGATGCTTACACTGTGCGTGTTTTCAGCACATCTGCTGTTAGAAGACACAGGGCTGTTTTTGCAGCAACCAGAGTACAACAACCTGTGCTTGGTGATCAAGGGCCCTCACTCTACATCTGTATTTAAGAGAGGTGAACACAAAGTGAGCAAATACCAGTTGATATCTGTTCTGGAGAGCAGAATGTTTCACCAGCATCTGGACTGAGACTGATGGATAGGTATCAGTACAGTCACTGCAGACCAACAGATATATTTTGAATCTCCATAATCTGTCAGACAGAAAGCCCAGTTGAGGAAAATAAAAAATAACATGATAAAGTGAAACTGGATGCAGATATTTAATGACAGCATTATTTTAAAAATTCCCTCTCTTTTTGCCTTCTGTTCATTTCCATCCCCTCTCCATCCTCTTCCCAAAAATCTGCCAAAGCATTGCCAGTTTTTCATGAGAAATGTTTCCATCAGGAAATGGAGTACTGGCTATCACAATTTATGTGTTACAAGCTCATCTCCACCAGTTGGTTTAATCAGCATGAGAAATGTGTCCTGTTCAGATAGTGAAGAGAAAGTTTCGGGGGAGATTGTCTCATGTAAACTTTCCCCAAACCTACTGTAAAATTAATTTTAAAGGGTTGTGTACATTGCATTCTGAGCAGAATTTGACCAACATAAAACACAGAAGCAGCCATAACTGATGAAGATGAATCTAAAGAATGTTTTTTCAAACAACACATTGTGATCAGATCAATTCATACAAATGGAAGCAGAATCTTGGGGACTACAGGGGAGTTTTAAGCTTGGGGTTTACAAATAATTCCTAGTATTTCTTCCCTAGTTAGAAAAGGGAAAAACCACAGTCAAACAACAAGAGAAAACCACATTTTCTTTTGGGATGTTGTTTTGCTTTTATTTTTAGAAGTCTGACTGACCTCAAATGTTTTAAGCAAAATGTTTACATGAATATTTTAGGAGCACTGCTTATTGCTACTGTCAAATCCAGTTGTGCTTCAGGAACTGCAGAGTCATAGGCAGCTCTTACTCTAAAGGAGTAGAGCAGGATTTCAGTCCTAGTCTGAGGAACTGAGCAAATGGGCTGGATGACTTATTCTAGCAGCAGTTGGGTAAACAACCTAGGTGATACATAAAGATTACCACATGCCAGAATGACACGTGGTAAGGCTCTTCTAGAGTGCTGGATTCCAGTGTTTCCAAGTCTATTATATTTACATATGGATTATACACTTTAGTGTCTGTGCAATATATTCACCTGCACAGTGAATACATGTGTATATAGAGACAAACACACTGCTGCCTGCTGTGTTTTTTCTATGTAATAAGGATATTTACTTTCTTTGTCTCTGTCCTCCTGGGGGAAGCAACCCATCTCAGAGGAGCTGTTGCTCTTACAGGTTGAATACATGAATTTTTTGTTGACATCAAGGCAGTAGGGAACTTTTTCCAAATTGCCTTGCCTTTGCTGACCTGTCAGCTGGATAGCTTCCTTGAAAGCTGTGCTGTAGCAATTTTACCATCAAATTATTTACACACAATTGCTGTTACTGAACTGATGAGCTTTAAAGGACTATCAGGATGTCTATAAAAGCACAAGCATTGAAATTCAGTTGATTTTGTAAGCTCTCTTGGGAAATCTTTTATAATTAGTGTAAACCCAGCTCACTTCTGATAAAGCCTTTCCATCCTTTCAGTCCTAAGGATGTCACCCAAAGCTTCAATGCTGCAGAAAGGGTACAGTCAGTGTTACTTGTAGTTTGAGCTGCTGGATGTATCTGTTTGAGCCTACAAAATCCAATTATGAGACCAAAAGAGTAGGGTGGAAATTACATCACAATGGCTGCATGGCAGTCTGGGTTGACAACTGGATGTTGTACAAAATGCAGTTTTGCACAGTTTTCAATAGCAAACCCATTTAGAAAATGCTTCATTTTCAACTGATGTTACTTTGAAATGGTTATGAACATATTTTTCAATCCCTGCCACTGTCCCAGGTGAAATCTGTTCCCCAGCATCAACAGTGCTTTTACCTAAAGCCGTAGCAAAAGTTGTATGAAAGTGTGTACATGCAGAAGCAGTTCAAGATCCAATTTCCACGAGGGCTCAAGGACTCATATTAAACCAGTTTTGGAACAAAGGCCCTGCAAAACTCCCATGAAGACTACAAACAAGGTATTGTTTTATTTCATACACCTAAGTAGCCTCTTAAAGCCAAAAGAATTGCAGAGGCTTAAGATCACCATATACACACATGACCTGCTACTCTAGGACCATACAGGGGCTGGTAACTTGATTATGTATTCATACTTGATACAAACATCCAGGAAATCAGACACCTTCTGATCAAGGTCATTTTTCCTGGAGTAGAAGTGTGTCATACAATCTCTTCCCTGACCTTAAAAAACTCAGTGTAGGTCAATACCAAAGGAGCCTGGTTTCTGGCCCTGGTCTTGAGGACTTCTTGAAGAAGATCCTGAATGTGGCAACTGATTTTTAATTCTCAGAAGAGAAATGTTTAAAAATTTCTTTTAAATCAAATTTTGCTATCTTTCTGTTCATGCACACTGAAATGGATGAGTCCAAAACCATATACTACAGGCATGCACATATTCCTCATTATATTTTCAAATAAATGTCATTCAAAAGTATGCATATGGAAAAACTGGAGAATAATGCATAAGTAATGATCATTATATAATGATTTAATCCAGTTATACATCACCGATTGTAGCACATGTAGCAAAGTGCTTGGGTTTTCAATTAATATAACTGAGATAAAATATCTAAAAGCACTGCTCTTGACATTTGATCAGTGCCATGTTTTGAGTTTCTGGAGAAGCCTTAAAGGTTAGTGCTATATTTCATCCTTCCAAGCTCTGTATTGGAAAGCTCAGTCCCATGAAACATCACCTGGTGCCAAGGAAAGGCAGTAATTTTTAAAATCACATTCTACTATGCAGAAGTCTCAGTCAGAATCTTTGCAGACAAAACCATTGTCTTCGAGAATGGCTTAAATCAGATGAAGTATTTTCAAAGACAGAGAGGGGAGGGGAGGGGAGGGGAGGGGAGGGGAATTAGTAAACCCTGGATTGCAACCTGGCCGCCAAAAAAGCAAATAGAAAGAAATCCAACTGGGCTGAGCAGAAGGGGAGATAAAAGACCATTTTCTACCCACAATAACATAGTCTGAGAAGTAGAGAAACAAAATGAAAACAAAACCAAAACAAAAAAAAAAAAGGGGGGGGGGGAGGGGGAGATTTAGCATCCCCTGGAGCAATCTCGTGGGCTGAGTCAAAATATCTGGAGGAGACCCTCCTCTGGACCTTGTGTGCCCCGTCAGCCCAGCATCAACCTGGCTGCAGAGGGAAGGATGATGGGGTAGATGTAAGGGACATGCTCCTTCTCCACAGTCTGAGCTGGCCTGGGAAGAGAGCCTTGAGAACAGCAACAAAGTGTGAATGAGCAAACCTGGTCTGCATCCTGGGAAATGCTAAAACAGGGGCTTGTAGTGAACACCTGCTGCATCTGTGGGGATGACTCCTGCCCCAAGCTGGGGGAAACATAAGGGAAGTAGAATATCACAGAAATATCACTTCGGTGATACCTTTAACAGGAAGGTTGAGTCCCTGGCACTAGAACTAAGCAGAGTCTTGTGAAATGACAGTGGGAGAATGTGTGTGTGAGCATCATTTCTGGTGTAATACTGGGGTAAAGGGTTCACTAAGAGCTGAGGTCTGAGCTGCTGAGAACTGATGCAAGCCATGTGCTGGCTAGAAACAACAAACTTTCCTACATGCAACTGTTGTGACTCATCAGATGACACAGTCCTTGTCCCAAACTGCTGTCCTTCATGGATTAGAAGAGAAAAATACATATGTAGAAATACTAAAAATACCTCTGCCTCCCTCATGCCTGCCTGACAAAAGGACATCTCCAGCAGGTGCACCTACGCAGCAGGCACAGGTCTTGCAGAGAAGACTCTGTGCTTGCAGTGTTCATCCTCACACAGCAAGAGACAGTTAAAAATAGCTTGTACTACACAAACCTCTTAAAACAAGTCAAGGAGGACTTACAAAACCATCTCAGGTGCCTTTTTTAAGGCAGCTGTGTATGCCTTTTTTTTTCCTGTCTTTAAACAAATAAAGCAGTGATTGAAGGACATAATTTGTAGTGTGGCTATAAGATACAAAACAAAGCATCAGATGGCCCCCCAAAAAACATGATTTTTAACTGCTTCTAAGGTGGGATCTGATGAAAGAATAGAAATTTTTATTTTGTCAGGTAAAACTTTACCAACTTTATTGCCATCATGTAGTCAGTAAATCAAGACAGGGTTTTGAGGCAGTTTACATGTAATAGATGCTGGGATTTTTTCAAACACAATATAAAAGTCTTTGAAGAGTAACTCCTGAATTTCACAGAATTGCATTGCAGACGTGACTATTTCACCCTGCTAAAGAAAACCAAAACAAGGAATGGGATGAACTAATATATTTACAAAGATTTAATAATCTGAGCTGGGAAAGGAAATACTGCTGTATTTGAACATAGAGCCCTAATGAAACAATAAAGAAGCAAGAAGCCTGTAGAAGCAGATAGCATTTCTCACTGAACTAGACTTTTAATGTCTGTGCCCTTTGAAAGAAGAGTTTCAAGCAATGCTGGTGACATCTGGTTTGTTCTCATTCCTGAACCTTCTTGCCTGTAACAGCACAGAATAATCAGAAATTCCTTGTGCTCTTGGCTGCTTGCTTTTAAATTAGCATTCCAAGCCAAAATAGAGTTAAACACAGTCACAGAGTCTGGCAGATTTTTAGTCTTTTGCTCTTCAGTCTAAAATTCTTCAAAGCCTTAGTCTTCTCAAAGGAATAATTAAAACAAAAAAGTGGGCTTGAAATGCTAGCAGAGATAGTCCTTGCAGAGGAAAAAGGTCCTAAGTCTGGACTGCTTGTGCAAATCTAGTCCCAAGGTTAGTTTTTAGACTCAGGAAACCCTGGGATCTTATCACACCAGAAATGGATCCATCCAGGCTAAGCTGCTGTGCATAGAAAGGACAGGACCAAGCAGCTCACAGGACTGCTGACAGCTTTGAACTGGGCGGAATGAGAAGCGCTCATGTCTGAGCTATCAGCTGGGTGCCCTTTAGCAGCTCTGCATTCACACCAGGCTGAAGGTGAAAAGTCATGGGCATGTGTGCAGTGGCTGTACTCCCACACCCATAGACTTTCTCCTCATATTCACACACACATATATATAATGTCTGTGTATGCATGTGTATGTTTCTATAAATACACTATATTTCTTCAAAATTGCATTATTTATATGTAGTATATACTATATGTAGTCTGCAATGTATATGCCCTTTATCTACAGCTCTCCCTATAAACATGAGTGTCTGTACACCACTCACACACAGACCCACACACAATCACAGCATTATTTATAATTCCAGTCATACTGGAGCTTCCATGGTCTCATGGGAAGGACACAGTAATGCAGCCAGACCCTGTGTGTGCTGTGCAGAACTGCACACAATCTTCTCAAGAAATGCTTGTTTACAGTCTGCCAGGTAAATTATTATGTACAAAGCTGCAAGTACCAACAGACACTGATTTGGCAACCCAAAGGTGAAGCAGGTGATAATGACACAGCTTTGTCTAAAAGCAACTCCTGACACATGATAAGCTTCAAAGATTAGAGTATCACATTGTTTTTAACGAAATGAGATGGGAGCATGATGCAACCCACACTGACAAGGGATGAAGCAAAAGAGTGGGTGTTCCTTGGCTACTGGCAGTGGGGACTGCACTGGTGGCTGGTGCCATGTGCTGGAGCAGGAGCTCAGCACACACAGCCAGATTTGTCAGCCAGCCCTGGGAGCTGTCACTGCCTGCTAGATCTGGTCTCTCAAGAGTTTTCCATCAAGAAATTGCAGTTGGCAGAGTTCCTTCAAGGAGATGACCCTGATGCCAGTTTATGGCCCTCAGCAGTGAGGGACCAGGCAACCCTTCATCCCAGCTCCACGGCACAGGAGGCTTCCTGCAAATTTACCAGTCATGATTCCCTCTATAATTCCATTACATAGGCCTGGAGGTTACACTAGTGTTCACAAAGACAAATAAGGAAGAGGATTCTAGAGTTTATATCTGATATGTTTTAAATACACCATGAAAGCCTGTTCTGTTGCTCAGGTACACATTGAGAGCCACAGAGCCAGCAGGTGTGACACAGCAGGTACCACAGAGGGGAGGAGGAGTCCATTGGCTAGCACAAACTGCGCTCCTGCGTAACATTCACCAATATGTTGGACATTGTACAGTATGAAAACATACAGAATTCAAACTGTGAATTTCAGATTTGCATAGGTCTGAGCTGTGTGATTACCTCTAACCATCAGGCCAGGAAAACGATGAAGATAATTTGCTTGAGTTTTTATCTAATTCCCTCAAATTAATCCTTGGTTCAGTTCCAGTATCTACAGTTGAATTTGAGGATATCCTTCAGAGAAACATTGACTGAAAACTTCTCCAGGGATGGCAAATGTATGACAAACATCAGCTTCATTCGTGAAAATATAATTTCTTTATTTAAGAAATTTCTTTCTTTATTAAACCTATCTATCAACTCTAAACGCAGAAAGTTGTTGTGTCTTTACCCATAACATCAAAACCCTTATACAGGGTCTTGTAGACCATTTAGAGAAGAAGATAGGTAGACTTTGGATGTCCTGTAAGAGGTTCTTGAGGCCTTCAGAGAGTATTGCTCTATGCAGAAATTTCTCTGATTATTTTTTTATATCCCTCTTGGAATGTGAAGTCCTGGAGTGGACAGCACATTCCAGCTGCACCCATGCCAAATGCAGAGGCCACAAACCTTACAGAGGTCCTGCTCAGTGATAAGCAGGGGACTGCATTCAAGAACAGCATTGACCTCAACATCATATTACAATTTCATTACAACTGATTATCTATCAGCAAGTCCTAATTGCTTCCAGAGTTATTGCTCTGCCAGACAGAGCACCTTATTAGGCAAACATGACTTATGGTTTTTCATTCCTAGATACGTTGTATTGTATTTTACCAAACTGGAATACCTATTATTTGCTTGTGACAGTATTTTTAACCAGTTCTCCCAACACTGTCAAGAACAACTGTTTTCTTCTGGATCTCTCCTGAAAAGACAAAGATCAAGTGTCAGTTTTGTATTCTCTTTTATCTCAGTCAGAATACAAGTTAAGATTAAGCAAGCTTCCTTACACAAATCTAAGTGTATTTCTCTAACATCATGTTTATCAACCAACCTTCTCAAACTAATCTAAAATTACTTGTAAAATGAAAATGTAATATATTTCATAAACCTGGGTTGCACAACACTAATCCTATTACCTTCCTGTAATTATTTATTAGCAGATCACTCCCCCAGTTCTTCCAATATAGTTGGAGATTGGCTGGTTGGTAATTAGGGGATCTGATGCACCAAACATCCAATGAACTGAGCTCTCATCCAAAGCTCAGACAAGGCACTGCTGAGATTTGAGAAGTGGCACAACTTACACCACATGTGCCAATATTCCAATCAAGAAAAAAAGTGTGAATTTTTAAGGTCTGGCAGAGTTTGTCTGATGCAACAGGGCAGAACCAAAAATTCCCTCGGCAGTGGACAGCAGGAAGGCATCATGGGGTCATTCTTTCCAACCCACACTGCCCACAACCCTGAATTCTATTCCAGCCCTCATCACCATGAAATGTGATGGTGTATCCTCCCTGCCTTGCAGACCCCCAAACCAAGGATCCCATGGCCTGGGATTTCTAAAATCCCTGGTTACATCCAGTGACCCTAGGGTTTTCTCACTGGCAGCCTACTGGTTTATTCTGGCCAGACTACTGGTCAGCCTGATGGTGTGGCCAGCCACAACCACCACAGCCATTCCTTGTTTTCTCCTACATCCCATAGCACAGCAGCCTTCACTAAAGCTGTAGGCACAAAACAGGCTCCTAGCCTTCCACATGGCCCAGCAAAGAGGCCCTGACATTCCAGCCACACTCTGATGGCCTCCCCAGATTGTGAGACCAGCCCCCTGGCAATTGTCGTGCACATTCAACGCTCTTACTGACCAGACTGGGCTGCAGGGGAAGGTCATGGTGATGTCCTCACTGTGGGCACACTGCTTTGCATGTATCAATGACTGCAGTCAAATGTCGAGAACCCCAGAACAACTGAGATGCTGATTTTGTCTGGCATTGCTTGTTCATACCCAGAATGGGTGTGGAAATGAAGCAATGGTAGGATATGTTGATGTCTCCATTGAGTGTAAGAGTGGTTCCATGGTGAAGAGAGGCACAGCCTGTGGGCTAATGCTGCTTCCTACTCCCAGGGCAGTGAGTGCAGGACTGAGTAAAGCCCCATGTCTACCCCACGTCTGCCCACTCTGGGTCTCCCTGGCAGAGGAGATCCATGGGTAGGCTCCATCTGCTACCCAGGCTGTGGACATATCCGGGGGGCATGGAGGAATGGCGCCATGAGCTGAGGCTACATCTGCATCCCATGAGCAAGCAGGAGCAACCTGTGGTGGCACCGCACAAGGACATGGAGACAGCGGGAGGGAGGCAAGGACACAGCTCACTGTGGGATCCTGCTGACGAAAGGCAATCCCCATCCCTTTTGCTGTCTTTCTCTCTCTCTGTAGACATACATACCTAAAAGACAATAAGCAATATATATATATTCATACATATAAACAGACACACCCACATACTTCACAAACACATACACATAGTTTCCCAGAATATCATAGAAATTCTGTTTGCAGTTTTCTGGAGCACTTACAATTAAATCATACAGGAAGGGAGATGGCATAAAGCTGCAGTCGGAAAGTAATTTACCTTTTCAGCTATTCATTGATAAATTGAGCAGTGTTTGCTTAAAGGTAATTGTCATTGTTTAACCCCAACAGGCAACTGATCCCCACACAGCCACTCACTCACTCCCTCAGATGGGACAGGGGAGAGAATTGGAAGAGTAAAACTGAGGAAACTCATGGGTTAAGATATAGACAGTTAATGGGTAATGCAAAGGCCCTGTGCACTCAAAACAAAGCAAGGAATTAATTCACCACTTCCCATGGGCAGGCAGGTAATCCATCCCCATCGTGCATTATAGTAACTGGGGAAGACAAACACCAGCACTCTTAACACGCTCCTTTCATGCTTCTTCCCCCAGCTCTATGTGCTGAGCATGATGCCATGTAGTCTGGAATATCCCTTGGATCTGTTGTGGTCAGCTGTCCCAGCTACATCCCATCACAACCTCTTGTGCACCCCCACCCTCCTTGATGGAGGGGCAGAACAGGCCTTGACTCTGTGTAAGCACTGCTCAGCAGTAACAAAAACATCCTTGAATCATCAACACTGTTTTCAGCACAAATCCAAAATATAATCTCATACCAGCTACTCTGAAATAAATTAACTCTACCCCAGCAAAACCAGCACAGTAAGGCTACACCTATTTGCCAAAGAACCAGCTGCAGAAGTGTTGTGAGAAGATGGAGTCAGAGAGGAGGAAAATAGAAAACACCCCACTTCATATTGCTATGATGCCAAGGAGAATGTTTCTTTCCCCACTGCCTTTACTCTGTTTTTAAGAAGTTCTTGGTGCTCAAATAATTATTTTGTGATCTGTACTAGTGCGTAAAGGCACCTTGAAGTTCTCTTCTTTGGAGACTTCATGCATTTAACTGGAAGAGTGTCCAGGGCAGCTTCCAGGTGGACGGGGTGGATGCTGTTTGAAGGCATCCCTTAGGACTGAGTGTCCCTGGATCTGCTCTGACTCTGCAAAACCTCTAGGCTTGGAATAGGAACACAGAGTCACAGTCCAAAGCAAAAGCAATCAAATTCTGTATAAGCTGCCAAAAAAATTCATCAGCCTGGGTTGTTCCAATGAGCAGGCTGGTGTGGGAGCCCAAGCAGGCAGTAGTGCTGCAAAAGTCTCAGCAGAAGTCACTCGCTTGTGATTTTTCTGATGGGTAATGTCTCTTTGAAACAACACTCATTTCCTGAAAAAACTGCCTTCCCTGGGGCCTGGCAAGGATGACCAGCTAAACCCTTCACCTGCACAGCACAGCACAGATGATGACTGGAAATGCTAGAACGGGGTGCCATGGTCCTTGCCTGAATGGTCTAATCAGGGCACTGGTGATGGCAGACTAGAGTCTCAGCAGGCTCATGCCAGAAGTCAAGCTAAGGGAAGTCCACAGTGTCCTAGCATGGTCTTGGCATGGGCATCCCTGGAGCAGGGAAGCTCTTGTGAAAGCTTTGTGATGTTGGAGGTGAGCTACAGGGTCATTCCTAATGGAGGCCACTCCTTGGCCTATAGTGAGAACAGTGAGGGTTGCATGTGCATTGGAAATGGGATTCATGTTCACTTTACATCATTAAATGTTGTGATCCTTTTGGTTTCCAATTTCATGGACTTGCCTTGTCCATGCCTTTCTCTAATACCATAGGCATCTTCCTCCAAATAAGCTCTGATGTTGCCTGCTCATTTGATGGAGCTGTGCAGCCCCAGGAAAGCCCCTTCTGGCCAATTTTTCCAACAGGGTGCAGTGGATGAGACAGGGCTGCCAGCCCACCAGGGACCTTTGTACCACTGCCTGCTCAGTGCCACACAGATCAACCCAAGCTACCACAGATTGCAGCCAAGCTGGGAAAGCTTGTCCTTTACTCTGCTGCCCCCAGAAAAATGTGATGGAGGGCATTTGGCCAAGACCTCTTCACCCCAATAACCCTTCTGCTGTTTTGTCTGTACTAACATGTGGCTTTGATGGATATAATGCTTGGGGTAAAACACAATTTCATCAACCCTGCCAGGTATGAGAGTGACCTGGGCCACAAGCAGAAGCAGCCTGTTGTACTCTCCCCTCTTCCCACGGGGGAGCTCAGCTGCCTCCCTCCTGCACTGCCTCCCCCATCATAGCCCAGCCCAAGTCCTGCATCCAGCATTTTGTGGAAGAAACTGTCTCCTTTGATCTGCTGATCTTTGATCATCTAATATAACTAAAGATCATGAATTAATGCTGCTGCTGTCTCACAGGGAGCCCAAGCTCCAGATATTCTGTTTGGTGTGCTGTCGAGATCTCTGATAGCAGCATTTTTGTGACTGGTTAAATAGCAGACGTATGTGGAGAGCAGGGTTTATGGGAAGGTGACTGTAGTCCTTGTTGCAAGGATTTGGCTAATTATAGAGTAGCAACTCCTCTGCTGATGTGAATTGTCACAGCCCTGCTGGAAAGCACAAGCCATGAAAATTCACATCAGCTGAAGACACTTCCCATCAGCCAAGAATTTGCTGCAGCTTTGTCTCTCTAATATAAATATTTATGTGGGCGGATCTGGCTCCATCTTGCAGTTCAACAGTCTATGAAATACCTACAGCTTCAGGCCCCCTCCTCACCCCTCTGCCTCATTATAGCTCTTATAGATAGTGTTATAAAGAGAGCTATTGCCTGACTCTAGGATTTTTATTTGAATCTTGATTCCACAACAGGCAGATCATATTGCTATTGGCAACAGTTAACATGCTTCTGAATTGCCTTTGTTATCCTTGTGGATATAAGGCATGTAGATTCATTCTGAAGAATCAAGAGATCCACAAAAGAATGTACATTTCACATTGAAATTTTCCTTATGTCTTGCTTATTGTCTTTAATAGAACACACAAATGAACCTCTTATGTTTTCAGGGCACTGGCTGCTTAAAGCCTAGAGATAACAGTGGATACTTTAAGAAAGAACAGAAAGAAACGGATCACTATTTTCCCAGACATTTTCTGAGGAAGTGCTTGTGAGCATGGATGGGAGAGTAGAGACATGGAATCACAGACCGAGTTAGCTGGAAGAGTGCCTCTGCTCAATACGAGGCTGAGGAACACAAATATTGGGGTTTAAATTTTGGGGGGCCTCAAGATGCACCCCCAGACAAGACCCAGGCTGCCAGAAGGAGCTTCTCAGTGCCCATGTCACAGAAAAGATCCAGACATGGCTCTAGCCTGGGCTGGCTCTATCCAGTACTCACACAACGCCTCTAGCACATACCAAAAGCATCATGTCTCATTAAATGCAGAAACGCTGAACATCAACCTCTTTTACCTAAGGCAAACATAGTAAATTGAATTCCCTCATGTCCCAAAAGAGGATTTGAAAACATATCTTCCAGGAGCCATGTGCTGGCAGCTTATGGATGTACCCTGGTTCTGAAGCTGTCTGATAACATACAAATGGTATCAGATATCCCAGGAATGTCAGAGAAACAAGGACACAAGTAGCTGGCATTGGTCTGGTGGTCATTGTGCTCCCCCAGGCAGGGATTCCCAATTTCTTCTCCGTATCACCCAGGCTGTCCTTCCATGGTAGCCTACCAAGTCTTGAGATAAAGAAATAAGCATGGGGAGAAAGTCTCAGTCCCCTTCTCCCTCCTGGGTAGGCATTTGGATTGGGTCTGGCCAGGATGGAGTGAGGTTTCCCCACAGCAGCCTGTAAGGTGCTGCATTTTGGTCTGTGGATATGCCAGTCTTGATAGCACACCCAGGTTGCAGCTACTGCTGAGCATCCTTGCACAGCATCAAGGCTTTCTCATTCCTTCACTCTGCCTTCCTCCAGTGAGTAGGTTGGCAGTGGGCAAGGAACTGGGAGGGAACACTGCTGGGACTACTGGTCTGAACTGGTCAAAGGGATATTCCATGCTGTGTAACATCATGCCAACAATTAAACTGGGGGGAGGAAGAAGGGGGTGTTTCAGGTTTTTAAATGTGCTGCTGCTCAGTGAGTGGCTTGACATTGGCCTGCTTGTGGGATGTGGTGAATGATTTACCTTGCGTTACCTGTGGTGGTTTTTATCTTGTTCCTTCATTAATTAAATTGCCTTGATTTCAATCCTCAAGTTTTCTTGCTTTTGTTTTCCATATTGGAAAGGAATACATTTTTGTGCTGGGATCCATGAAGTAATGAGAAATATTTTTGAGTGCAGGAAAGGACACTTCCAAAGAGCAGAAGAATTAAGAGAAAGCAAACCAAGGGCAATGGAAAGATGATGTGCTACATTCAAAGGACCATCTAAATTTCCTGCAAAAAGAAATGACAATGTCATGCATTAAATATAAGTCAGTGCAAAGTATAAGAGAAAAACAGTGTACAATAGTTCAATTTACTGAAAAAAAAAGCATGGAGGCTCAATTTTTGTTCTCTATTTCAATGTAATTGCAGAAAGAGAAAATTTATTTTCCCATGAGAAAAAAAAAACCCACATTAATGATTCCTTCTTTTCAAAAGCAAGCAGGAGAATGCAATGTGACAGGCATAAATATGTGTAATGTCTAAGAACCCTAACTTGAAAGATTTCAAAGCAGTGACAACTCAAAACTCACAGTAGTAGTAAAATCACATTCTTAAGATGCTGAGAATAATTGGATTAATATTTAGATTTCAATTAAATTATGACACCAGAGAAACCACTCAGTCAAGAATATCAGTACTTCCCAAGGACAACTTATTTGTCTCATGGGAACATTATCATTCTACCTTAAGGGGGCAGGGAGAAAGTGGATGGTCTAGTGCAAAAGGTGCTAGGAACCTATGAAATCTAAAAGGAACCTATGAAATCTAGGTTCAATTCTTCATAGCTGTCCTCTGTGCAGAGTCCTCCATTGTCCAGACAAGCACTTAAGCTGCAGAACTCAAAAAGTGTTTTCTTACTCCCACCAGTGAGACATGGGCAGGATTCAGGCACTGGACAGCTGCCTGTCCTCAGTCCTTGGTGTTTCTGCCTTGTCTAAGCTGCTGGGAGAGACAGTGCCATGAAAACCAAGTGTACTCTGGACAGCTGTGAGTTAATTTGAGAGGCTCCTGCTGCTGGCAGATGCCCATCAGCTACAAGAGACAAACCGTCAGCCCTTGGTTAGGCAGCAGCCCTGGCATCCCAAGTCACTGGTTGTCTACAGGGGGTTCCAGCAGTGATGGCTCTGGAAGAGAAGGACTGGAGCCACCACAATTCATGAGATGACAGGTGACAAATTGGTGAGTCTCCTCAGCACAGTCCCAGACAGAAAATAGAGTGCCAGAGTTTTTTTAGCCATTCAGATAAAATCAGGTAGGACTGGAGCAGATGTCAGGAAATCAGCTGATCCAACCTCCTGCCCAGTTGCCTTTATAAAACTTCTGAAGAAAAGCTACAGAACATTTTCCTAAATAACTTCCAGGGATGAAGGTGCTTTTGTAGGAAGCTCAGTGTGGGCAAGGTGTTTAAAGTGTTGCAGAGAGCAAGGGATCAGGAGTGTGGTGCCTCATGCCCCAGGTGAAGGGGAGATCAACCATTTCAGCTCCCAGTTACTGACCCACTGCGACCCATCACGTCAGAAGTTCAGCAATGCAGAGGCAAGCTATGGAGGCATCATACAAAGTCAGGGAACATGTCACACAAGGGCATTCTAGAAAAAGGAAAAATAAATGCAGGACTGGGTCCTAGTTGCAGTCCTGCCAGTTATTCCCTGTAATCTTGAGCAGCTCACCCCTGTGCTTCAGTTTCCACATCTGCAAACCACGGCAAATATCTGCCTACTTCAACATGAATACTTGCCATCATACTGTGAAGAGCCAAGAGTAATTCTGCGTCATTAATGTTGTCTAGTTCTGTGTTATCCCCAATAACTATAGATGTGGCAAGATGAGCTCACAGCCAAAAAACTTGTTTTTGTATGCTGAATGGCCCTAATGGACCAGGTGAAACAGTAGCATCTGCTTAACTCACCCTCAGCCTTCAGAGGGTTTAAGCTGAGCTTTCCTTGTGCAGAATGAAATTGTGTTGCAGTGCTGACCACCAATCCCTCAGGGAGAAAATACAGTCCCTACCTCGTTTTGTTAATCAGTGTTGGAGCACAGAAACAGCTCCACATGCCTTAATCTCCTCCTCTTCCTCAGTCACCAATAAAAATACCTGCCTGACTTTACTGGTAAAACATTTTCTACCGCACTGGCAGCCACAAAAGGCTTTTCTCCCTGAATTATAATTGTAATGTATTATGCAAGCAGTTAAACAAAGGAGAAAGAGCTAGAAACCTGCAAGAAACCAAATAGAGCCCCACACAGAATAGACATGATTTTGCAAGTTTTTCTTCAAAATTATAAAAGAGCTGGCCTAGCCAGTTGGGTTGGCCAAATTTTAAATCCCTGTGATATTAAATGATACAGCCATGACACAGCTGGGTTTGCATAATGGCTTTTTACAAATTTGAAAAATATAGATGACTTTTCCAAATGTTAGCCATGGCTATTTTTATCTCGTGGTTAAACTCTAACTCCATAGGAAGGCTGTTCCACCAAATTATTGGATGTTTCACAGGCAAACACACATCTGGGAGGCTGTGGACTATTTTATATTTATGGGCCCAGATATTTCCCCCTATAGATATGGGATCCCCCTGTGACAAATTTAAGCCTTCTGATAATAGGCTTCAAATTTTTGGCTACTTACCTTGTACCAGTGGGATTTAATGGGCTGGAAGTTGAAAGCTTCTGTTTTAAATATCAATCAAATTAATTCTGCAGAACGATTTGTCATATGATGAGAGAAAGAGCTCAGCCCCTGCAGATGCAGGGAGGAGGTGAGTGGAGGATTAACTTGTGTAGTTATGGTGTGGTTATGGGAGGCTTCTGAGCAGAATTTCTTGTTTCCCAGTTCTTCTGGGATCACAGGACCCCAAGAGTATCAAGTGAGGCCTGCACCAGGCAGCCCCAGCACCACAACAACCACCCTGCACTAAACCTTCCTCTGTCCAGGGATTACACCTGAGCTCTGTGGCCACAGGTAGAATTCTGAGGTCCCCTTTAGATCAGCATCATTCTGGGCATGACTGGAGACACCTCTGCACCTCTCTTGTGGTGTGTCCTCCTCAGTTACTCTCTCCCTGCCTCTTGTCCTGGGCACTTTTCCCCTGACAGAGTGCGAGGAGACTCAACCCCAATCGGCATCTAGTCCCAGTTTAACTCTGGCTCCATAAACAAGCCTGCAGTTAGAATAGCATCTGGGATGAAAAATGTGATGTAATGAAGACCACTCCCCCATACCACCCCCCCACCCCCCCACCCCTGATTTTGTAGACTCTTGGTCTGAGCTGTAACTTTGAAGCAAGTACCAGGTTAGATGCCGGGCATGGGGAATGTTCTGTATGTGAGGATGGTTTCCAGAAGTGAGCTAAATCAAATGGAGTCCTTGTCCCAAAAAATGGGACCATTGTCCCACTCTCCAGCTGGATTTATGCTGGGGCTGCTAAGCAGAAGGTAAAAAATGTCCAGTGATATCTCGTGGGCTTTGACACCAGGATGCAGCATGGGAACAACTTCAGGAGATACCTTCCCTGGGCTGCAGGTCAAAAACACATATTACAGCCTAACAGCTTGAGGGGAGGCCATGTCTGTTCTCCTCTCTGTGTCCCTGTTTCTGCAACTTTTTCTTGCCTGGTATAGTTCTCAGAGTCCTAAACTGCATGCCACAAAAATGCAATTGCATGCCACTGCACAAAGTTATCAGTCTGCAAATGGGAATTGTATCCTAAAAAACATTTGCCCGTGGACCCATGCCCTAAAGACCATAAGGCAGCTTAGGAAGCACCAGCCTGCAATATTTCATTGTTGCACAAATTCCAGGAAAGCGTTCCATGAACCAGATACCTTTGGGATTAGCCTATTACAAGTCCTTTCATTGAGGCATGTGAAATAAAGCTTGATTTTAGGGTCAGAAGCTTTCAGTCTAAGCTGCACATGCAGTGTTGTGCAAGAGGATGTACTAGGGAAAGAAGCAAATCTCATTGTCAGACACTGTCAAGTCTTTTGCCGTCCTTTTACTCTGGAAGGTTTTACTTCTGGTTTTGGAGTTGTTGCTCAGATCATCTCACAGACTTTACTAGTTTTCTGTTAGCTTTGGTCCTGTAAATATTAACTGCTGTCAATTCGTTTGATGGGCCTATTGCTGCTCAAGGGTCTGAGTACCTTGAACCTTTACCTAAATAATGCAGTGTGACTTTTGTTTGGGAGGAGCCACTGAGAACATTTCATCTCCTGCATGATATGAATCACAAGTGAAACCAGAAAACCTGTGGCTGAAGTTAGTTGTATAACAGCAGAGCTGCATTACACAAGTGCCCAATCCTTTGCTGAAGTCAAACTGGGACTTGTAAATCAGGAGACACTGCTAGCAATGACAGGATGGTCAGCTGGCTGTTGTCAGACCTTGCTTACTCATTGACTAAAAAGAGCTGTCAAACTGGTGCTTTGCCCTTCCCCTCACCTCAGGACCTGATTCAACTGTAGACAAAGACAATGACAGGGTTCCAGGTTGTTTTGTTCTACCGTTTGCAAGGGTAATGGCTGCCTGTGGGACCTTCACTGCTGCAAACTCTTCCTGGAGGCACCGTCAGGTCAGGCTTGTCTAACCCCCAGGAGAGGCTGCTCCTCCTGAGGCACTCCAAGGTGGTGCTCCCTGCTGTTGGCTGTGTCAGGCTCTGGGATCCCATCTGGGGGACAGCCTGCACACCAATGTACCCTCACCGCCTCACTGCACACCAGGGCCAGGCTGTGGCACTGAGCCCTGCTGCAGGGCACAGGGACAGGTCAGCCCATGCCAGCCGTGCTCCGACCAAGTGTCAGGGCTGGAGGCAGAAGCTCTGGGCACAGTAGTGGGAACACTTGAGAAGCTCCCTACTCCCACACCAGAGCCCCACTCCGGCTGCAAGCGCCACAGCCGAAAGGTTTCACCTGGCAGATATGAGGGGCAGTCCAAAAGAGAGTCACATCAAGCACAGGTTTCTGTGACCCTTGAGCACTTCCTTCTATGCTGTGCCATGCGCCTGGGGTAGGGGCCCACACAGCTGCACCTGCAAGATACATGGATACAGCTCCTTGCTGCTGGGGCTGGGCACATCCTCTGCTGTGTTTCCCTTGGGATGAAGTGCTTGGAGGCTTTTGTCCGTCCCTTGTCACCTCCTGCTGTTGTATGATTCTCAGAGTTTCTATTTTAAGCAGAAACAGTCCAAATGAATATGTCACAGTTAAGGTGACTCACGCCTCAAGAACACATTCCTCCAGATTTATAATCTAATTTTTGAAGTCTGAGCAGCCCCACTGCACACTCCAGGCATGCCTGAGTAACTTGTAATAGCCCTCTGTGGAGGTTAAGGCAACTTTGTTCAAAGGTATTTCTTTCAGAGTGAGAAAAGTAAAATTACCCTGTCCAAATAGACATGAGAGCACTCATCAAGGAAGGACAATGGTGCTTTCTGCAAGTAAGCGACATTGTGGAGCACTGAGCTGAGGCATCTGTGTTTTGCAAGTTCCAGTCCATCAAACACAGTGCCCCAGGGTGGTCCTGGCAGCCCCTGCTGCCACCCTCCACCCCCACTATAGGTTGGGGTCCCTGTGAACTTCTCAATGTCTCCTTCCACATCTTCTACCAACTTGCACTGAAAGGACAAGAAAAACTGCAGCATCCATCAGGTACTCAGGGAAGTCACTGCCTCAGCCCTGCCATGTCTCTACCATGGTCTGTTGTCAGTGCTGAAATGTTGGTCATCAGCAGGAGGGATCAGCCTGAGCACACCATGTGTGTGCTTGCACCAGTGCATCCCTGAGGAGCAGGAGGGCTGCTCTTCTGGTTTGGTAGCCTCTTTCACTTCCTTGGCAGAGGCCTGAGCAATGACAGAGTTGGGTGGGGCGACAGCAGATCTGGACCCTATTTTTCTACAACAGCTACAGAATAATAAATATGCCAGCATGAATCAGCTGGTGCACTAAGACACTCAGGTCATTCATGTCAATTAATTTTTTAAAGAACATCTGCCTTGTGACAATGTGCAGGAGTTTGACAATACTGAACTGAGGTTCAGTTTTCACCCGCTAAAGGGCTTTTACAGGTGTCTTAAACCTCCCTAGCAATGTTTGCTGAAAGATGTGCTGAGAAGACAGTGATCTCAACAAGAGGGAGTGGATTAGTCCATATGCCTGAGCCATAATTCCCATTGCTGGCAGCCTGGTGTGTGCCTGCAGGATAACTGGCACATAACGTCAGGGCATGGAGCAGGTCTGCAGCCCACAGAGATGCTGCAGGCGCCTCTCGGGAGCCCCCATCTGCAGCACTGCCAGCCAGGACAGCTTCTGTAAAAGATAAGAGTGCAGGGAAGCATCCTTGCAGAGATCCTGACTGGGGGAGCACCAAGCTCAGAAGACCTCGTGACCCATAGAGCGCTTAGCCTGTGTGAGCACTGGAGCAACCTGCAGCCTCAGGACAAATTGCACCATCAGTTGTAATGCAGGAGTCTGGGCATCTGCCACTTGGCACCAGCAATTACACCACCAGCATGGTCTCGTCTTTGTCCAAAAGTGCAGCACAAATTTGTGATGTGAACATCCCTACTGTTTGACACAGTATAAATGAGGAGCAGAGTGGCTATCTTGTAAGAAAATCCTGTAACAGTTCAAATCACCCAACTGGTGTAATACCCTGTGTGGAGGGATCTGCACTATGTGCTGCATGTGGGTGCACAGCTCGGGACTCCTGCTGTCTGAAGGGATGTAAGATTTTTATAGTGTTTTCTCCATATTAGGATTTAACCCCAGATGGCAACTAAGGTACCATGCAGCTGCTTGCTCCACTTCACCCTTTGTACCCCCTTCACACTGGTGGGATGGAAGGAGAATCAGAAAAAGGTAAAACTAGTGAGATAAGAACAGTTTAACAATTAAAATAAAGTAAAATTTAATGATAACAATAGTAGTAATAAAAAGAGAGAGAACAAAGAGAAGAAAAGAGAGGAATAAAGTCCCAAAAAAAGAAGTGATGCCAAAAATAATTGCTCACCACCCCAAAAGTCATCAGCGGCTCCTGGCCAACTCTCACAATTTATTAACAGGACATGATGTTCTATGATATCCCGAAGGAATATCCCTTTGGCCAGTTCAGGTCCCCTGTCCTGGCCACAATCCCTCCCAGCACTTGTGCACCTGCTCATTGGCAGACCATGAGATACCAAAAAGTCCTTGCCTTTGGTCAACACTACTGAGCAACACAAAACATCAGTGTTATCAACATCATTCTCAGACTAGATCTGAAGCACAACACTTCACCATATACCACAACACAACACTGTACCATACACTAGGAGGAAAACTATTGTCGTTGGAACCAAGGCACTCTAATAAACAGGATTTTAAATTATATTTTACAGAGTCTGAGTGCCCTTCCTATGGGGTCTGCCATGGACCAGCCCCTTCTGGTGCAGGATGTCAGGCACTGGGTGTCAGGTTGGTAGGAAGCATCTGCTTCCACAAATAGGATTTTCTGGACTGGCAGGGGAGCAGACAGGCTTTTCCATGGAAATTTAACCTAGAAAGATCAGACCTAGAAAGATCATTTTTCCAAGCTGGTGTAGCACTTCTGGTAATAACGGTAGTGTCTGGCATATGCTTGAGCATCACAATCTGCAGAAATGGGCAATGAAAGTGCCTTTTCTGGTTTTCAACATGGATGAATGGTTTTTAAAAAATGAAAGATGTTATTGTCCTGGGGTGACTTTATGATACTGGTATCCCCAATCGTCTGGTTTATGTTATATATTAAGTTCTGCACCTTTAAGACTGGCTTTGAGAGCAAGAGAGGGGGAAGAAGAAGCCGCAGTTTGTGTTAAAGAAAAACATCACTCCCACACATCTCGCTCCTGGACTGTGGTGTCTGCAGCACGGACAGACAGCGGGACAGAGCTTCTCTCTGGTTTTTGTTAGTTTTAGCTAGCTGAGGCAGAGGAGTTCCCTGGACCTTTGTTTTTTGGGTTTTTTTTGGATCTGTGCAAGCCTGCTCTGGACTGAACACCCAGCCAAACCCCGGGAGCTCACGCCTGTGGCCCACCGGGGCCTGGGCCTCGGCACTTTCCAGTGCCAGAGGGACTGATAAGAACCTGAGTGAGCCGAGCTACACCACATGAAAAGGACTTTTCTTCCTAGACTTGCCATCCCATCGAACAGCAAGAAGTTTTATTATTTAATATTATTCAATTTCTGTTAAATAAACAGCTTTTTCCACTTCTCTCCAAGGAATTTTTTTTTCCTTTTCCCGGACCAGTTAGTGGGGAGGGGGCATTTCCCTGGGGAAATCCCCATTTGGAGTTTTCCTCCCTAATTTGCCCTAAACTAGGACAGTTATCAATAAAGAAACTCCAGCATCTGGCAAACCACGTCTTCCATAAAGCTTCCAGTCTCCATCTTCTCTACCTGCATGCTGGCCAGGTTACTACCGGATCAATCCCTGTGATGTTGAATCACTTCCATGAAGAGGTGTTTTATTACTCCACTGTCTACAAAATTCAAAATATGATAAAGCTGATAAATAATAGATGAGATCTTTAACTGTCACTGGTGATCACTCTCTGGAAGCCAAGAAAGCACTCACCAGAGTGCCCTTGATTTGCAGCACATAAAAGCTTTGGTTTCAAGAATCTTAAACCAGAATCAACTGTAATAATGATGCTCTATGATTGCTACCTTTGCTATCAACTTCAACTGCTAGAACGCAAGAAATAAGGGAAAAAAATAGTAATAATAATATAAAAAAACAAAAATTGAATGAAAACCCTTGAAATTCTTTTTCAGCAAATCTAGTCATTGCACTGAGATGGTATAAATGGATTCAAAAAGACACTTCTCTCTATGACTTAAGGAGCTTTGTTCCTGACCCTTTAACTAGGACATACTACTCATTGTGCTGTTCATGTTTATAATAAGTTGTCACCATATCATTGTAGGAGGAAAACAAGGCTCTCTAAAAGAATAACATTCCCAAGTGGAAAAATGTTTTTGCTTCTGTCACTTCTTGCATGTGCAGTTCCAGAACAGTTACTCAGAAGAGTCTTTCCCTCATTCACCTTGTATATTGATACAGTGTCAGGACTTGAAGACTATCTCCATTTTCTGTCCCTCTGTGCAGTCAGGTGTCGCCCTGAAAAATAAGCTTTCTGATTTTGTTTTTCATAGTTTTAGACACTTTCCTAGAAAAGTAACTATAAACATAAATGTTTATACATTCCTTCTAAGAGATGTCTTTTGATGGACGTTTCACATGACCAGTGTGATTGGGAGAGTGGTTACTTAATTATCCAATCCCTGGTCATTGTCAAGAATCTATAAATACTAGGGTCAGAAAAATAAAACTCTCTTTTTTCTATCACACCACTGAGATGTGTTTGTGTGACTCATTTCATGTCCTGTATTGACAATCAGGGAGTCTACAAGTTTTTCTGGTATCTGTCTAGTCCTTCCATCTCATGATAAAGGAAACTGAAAATACAGGGCAGTGTGTGCACCACATTTTGGCAGAGGAACTCAGGACCAGTCAGAAGATCTGGAAAGGACTTTCCTCCTTTTCCTCCTTTTCCTCCTTTTCCTCCTTTTCCTCATTTTCCTCCTTTTCCTCCTTTTCCTCCTTACTGCTGCCCTTTCATTGATACATTGCAACTTGAATTCCTAAATTTTACAGTAAAATTTTGCATCACATGTACTAATAGATGTCTGGGAACTGAGAAAGGGCAAAACCTCTCAAGGCTGTCCAGTGTTTATGCCAGAAGAGATGTGTAAGATGTTTCTATCCAGGTTTCAAATATACATGGATTGGTGCAGTTTTTATTAAAATAATGTTGTTGAGTAATTTTTTAGAGCAAATGTATAAAGCAAATAAATTAACTAATTCTATATTAGCCAATAGTCAAAGCTAAAAACAGCAGAAAATTTTAAAACAGAATGGTGTCCATAGGTAAACACAGTTGTGTTGAAACCCAGATACCCCAGGAAACAGAACGATTTCAGTGATATTTAATAGGAAAAAAATATAAACATCCATTTGAATAAAGCCAAAAGTTCTGTTTGGGCACTGCCAGAACAGAATATTTTTATTTCATGGTCTGATTAAGACACTTCAATGTTAAAAGTGCTCACATCCCAAACATTTCAGCATTCAACATGCAAAATTTTAATGCATCAAAGGATTTTTTTAAATTTTGATCTCATTTTTCTTCTATAAATTAGAGTCCTTCCTACCCATAAGACCGGAATGTTCTTTCTCCACGTGCTGCAAGTGAGCTGCCTCTGGTTGGTACCACCCACATAGCCCAACACAGCTGGAAATCTAAGCAGACCCTTTAGTGAGGAACATGCACTAAAAGCTTTGAACTGGAAACTAAACATGATCATGAGCTGCCTTTTAAAAACCTACTACTGCCTGAGGAACTTCATTCTTTTCCCGCAGTCCTAAGCAATATTCCTATTTCAATATCTAAGTGCAAACCCTGGATCAGCCTCTACTTCGCAAAGTTTTACCAGCTAGCTGTTTTGGCTGAGAGTGTAGGAGTGTAGTTATCTCACACAACATTTTCGAAAAGTTTTAGGGAAAAAATATTGTTGTTTTAGTTGTAAAAAAATAAAATCCCTGCTGGTAGAGTGCTGCAGGTGTGTCCTTATTGCTGATCTGGCCTGAGGCCAAACACCAGAGCCCCTCCCTATCTGTGCTTTGCATCACTGAGGTTAGATCAGGACACAGTTTCTAATGAAGAAGTAAGCACTATCCCAAAGTGAGGCCAGAATAAACTTTTTCCAGGGAGTCTGAGTGAAACAGTGGTGAGTTCAGCTAAAATTCTTGGAAAAACTGGTGTTGCAATAGCAGCATAAAAACCCTCTGCTCATATCTGCTGGGGTTTTGGAAGCCCAGTTCATGTAGCCAAGACCCTGCAGCACAGGTCAGATGGGATATGGCCATAGCCCAGATGGAGGGACTCCGGTCAATCCGTTGTGGTATCCTTCCTTATGATAATCCATCCTTACGGGACCCCTCCTCTAGACCACGTTGTATTTCTCCAACTTCACCTAACAGCAACTAGACAGTTCCTCTCTCTTGCTGTCTATATTCGGCTGAAATATGACATTACTGAGAACTGATTAAGCTCACCATTAGATGAAAAATGTAAAAAATTTGAAGGAACCAGTCCAGGCAACCAGCCTAAGGCCACAGTGCTACAGAGCTGTGGATATATAACCTATTCTCCCAGCAAAAGAGACCATCCCCACTTCTGGGAGAACAGCCAGGCTGCAGGAAAACAAGGCTTGAGCTTCTGGCAAATAAACTAAAACCAGGTGGAACTGTTTTCCCCCAGGAGCCGTTGGCAATGCCTTATCCCATCCTGTTGTGTATGGGAAAGAGGGTACAGAGCTCCTGCCTGAAACAAGGCAGGAACAGGGATTGATTCCTAGTCTGTCACTGCCCAGAGAATGCCTCTGGTTACTTCAAGGTTGTTAGAGAGCCAAATGACCTCCATGACCTTTCTGTTCAACAGCAAAAGCCTCAGGAATCTGTTTCATTCTAAAGTAAATGGTGAACCACTTCTGATTTTTCAGACATCTGTAGGGGTGAAACCATCTCCATTTGGGTGTTCCTCATGGGGATTTTCTCTCCATGATCTGCTACAAGAAGGTCTCTGTGCCTGTGTGGCTACAGCATTCAGCATCAGCTTGTCAAAATAAAATGCAGTTAAGACTAAATTCTTGCTTGTGCATTAATTTACATGAATGTAAATGCTAATTATCTGACAGGGTCAGAGCAGGAGCTGGGTCCTGGCAAAGCACTTGTTGGCAGAGTGAAATAAGACAAGGCACTCTGCTGAAGAGAGGAAGAGGGCAACATGCCTGAACTAATCAGAGGGCAGGAATCAACAATTCTTGGAGACCGGCAGTTTGGGCTCCTTCAGCACCATGTCCCTTCACAGTAAATCCAATGCTACCTCAGCCTTTTAATGTATCTTCCTGGTAATCAAATAGCACAGTATAGGTCCATCACTGCTCCCACACAACAGAGCTGCTTATTTTGAACCAGCAGAAATATGTAGAGCCCCAATGCCCAATTGTTACAGCCTGAATACTTAGGCAAAAGGAGAAAGTCAGTCAGAAATCACTAAATAACTTGTTTGTTTGGGGTTTGGTTTTCTTTTTTTAAAGTGGCTGGATTGCCTTCATCCTTCCTCTCAGTTCTACAGATTGTTCTGAACGCAGAGCCAAAAGCCAGCCACACAGGCCCACATACCACAGGAACAAGAGAGCCACCAAGAGGGTTGTTTTGACAGCAAATGCTGAAATTACAAAAGCAAACACATCGGTTTGCTTTGAAAAGCCCTTAGTGGTGTCATCAGTTTGCTTTGAAAAGCCCTTAGTGGTGTTTATGTTGAAAAATCAAATGTAGTCAAAACAGCAAGTCTTTCTTAAAACTTCTAAATTGTTCCTTCAGTTACAAATCCACTCAAGACTTGAAGCAGCAGAAGCATGGATGTCTTGATGGTCCTCGATAGCTGTGTAGGCCGCAGATGGAAACCATCCAGCCAATACTACTCAAATATTGCATGAGGCAGAAAAATGAAGGCAGGAGACCATTTCCAGAGCTAATGATGAGTCCCTGTAATTCATAATCAAATTAGGGACTGGCTTCTGTTTGCAAGTGATAGAGCGGGAATGTGTCCCTGCCCTCATGTTTCACGTGTCCAACCTACAGCTTTCATGGGTGATTGGTGGTGGTTGTACAAAGGATTCCCAGTGTGGAACTAAGGTGCCTCTTTGCCTTTCAAAACATTTCTCTGCCTCTCTCTTCCTAGAGACCAGGACTCATTACTAGGTAGAACCTGTATCTTCCCGTGTATAGACAGGGCTATTTACACTTCCACATTTTTTGTAGAAGTACCTTTTATTTTTCATATATTTTAGCATACCATTCAATTGGCTCATTCACTAAGTTTTCTGTTCCAAATTGAAATATTCCTACAAGCTGTTTAGTTCGTAGAAAATATCATTCTGTGCCATGATCAAGCAATCCAGAGGACCAGCATTCAGAGGGTTATTTCCAAACTGGTGTATGCCAACAATGCATTGGGAGAATTTAAGAGACCTCTGTGGCATTATCTAAGTGATAAAAATCACTGGAGGACCATATCAAAAGCACATTGTAGAAGATGCTTTTACCTATTGAAACAAAGAAGTGTTTGTGACCCATCGCTACAAATAAGTAACTTTGATTAGTCATCTGGGTTTGCATGGGATCTTTATTTGAGCTTGTTCAGTTTGAACATTAAAAGCAAACACACACCAGGGGAAAAAAAAACACAAGAAAATTACCAAATGGTTCACTACAAGAGAGAAACAACAGAGCTGGATAACAGCTCCAACACTGCAATAGTATAGAGTGATAGTGACTCTTCAGTGACCTTTAAAAATGATATCTGGCCATAGATAAAAGCCTAGTCGGTGAAAGTCTGTGTAAAATAATACTGTTTAGAGCTGAAAAGACAGCAGGAGGTAACTGGTAACTGCTGTGAAGGCTCAGATACGGCCTGCCAGGGGGGTAGGTGACTACATCCCTCCTGGTTTGTACTCCAGAGGTACCTGTGGAGAACTGAGCTGCTTCCCACCTGCTAAAATATTGCATCCCGTATTTTTCTTTCCTTTTTAAAGAAAAATAAACAAAAAACAAACAAACAAACAAAAAACCACCACAGAAAACATTAAAAATCCCCCCAACAAACAAACAAATAAAACGTAAAGAAACCACAATTAAACAAAATGCCAACCAAATAATTAGAACAGACAACACAACACCCAGACAGCTGATATATGTTAGAACACGTTTCTGGAACACGCTGGCTCTTGTTTCCCTGTGCCTGAGCCCGCAATGGCGCCTCCGGCCTTGCTGACCTCTGAGGAGCCTGCTCTGCCTCCTCCTCCTTCCGCGCTTGCTTTTTGCCGCACCTCACATGCCACCTAGTGGCTTCCCAAGTGGAAAATTCCTTTTAATCGTGATTTACAGTCACGCCGCCTCTGCCAGCTGCTCCGTACACCTCAAGCTCGCTGTTGAAGAGCACAGCCCCGCCACCTCTGCAACCCGGCCCCGGCCAAGAGCCGCCTGTCAGCGGCCCCTCCCTGCACCCTCAGACTCCCCCGGGAAATTCCCACCTCCTCGGCCTCTGTTTACAGCTCTCTCCTGTTCTCCGCCATGTTCAAAGCCTTCATGGAGCCCACGCCCATTTGGCTGCTCACCTTACCCCCCTGGCCCACGACCTTAACCAAATATTGGGCAGAAAGAAGGTTCTGCATTTTACTTTTAGCCATTCAGTGATGGTGGACAATCACCACAGCGTTCATGTTAGTTAAAATTCTAGTTTTCCAAGAAAAAGAAAAAAAAAAAACCCAACAGAAATGTTTAAAGTGGTCTTCCTCTTTCCCTCTTCCTAACTTCTTACAAGGGTCAGGGAGGATTTTATTGTTCAGCTCAACAGCAGTTCTTTGAGTGCCCTACAGCCATTTTCCTTCAGAGTAAAGGTGTTCTACCATAACCTTTCGGTTAGGCCATTTCTCCAGGAAACAGGAAGTTTTGGTTAAGAGCAATATTTTGCCTTCAAAAGAGGTAATTTACTTAGTCTTGCTCCCTTCTCAACAGGCTGGCCTAACCCCTGTGTTAATTAAATGCCCGAGTGCCCCAGCCAGCCCCAGCGCGCTGGCAGCAAAGTGAGATGGTGTCTGCAGAACAGGTCAGTGGACTCCCCTCAAGGGTGTCCCTGTCACAGTCCCTCGGGACAAGCCCAGCTCCAGGCAGGACGCCTGTCAGAGGACACAGAGCATGCATTTGCTCTGTGAAAGGAAGAACTTTATCATCACTAAATCAGGGCAATGGCTGTCCAAGTTACTCTGGACAAAGAAAGGAGCTGGAGCTGACCCCTATTATCTCCAGCATTTTCATTAGGCAGAGGCAGCATTAAAAAAGAAGCCACTTCCCTAAATATTCATTTCTTGGTTTTCATTTCAAATGCTTGAAAACAGAATAGTTCCTCTTGAAAGTACTTGAAAGTCTTTTCTGCAAGACATTCTTTGATTTTCTAGGAAAAAGAAACCAAACCAAAACATTCAAAGCAACTCTTTCAACATTTCTGAAATGATGTACCATTTATTTCTTTCAGACCACTGGAGAAATTATTTTCTTTTATGAAAGGCCAGTGCTAGGCTTTACCACAGCAAAAATCATTGAGCTATGCTGACACCACTAGAAGAATTTCTCCTCTCATCAGTGTGGTCCTTATCTTATACATGGTTTAAACCCAGGTTCTGACCTTGGGTGCTACACATCGCCAGACCCTGAGGGCTGCGAGACATTGTCCTGCCCTTCAAGAACAGGTTCTTCACCGTGGCAAAGGCAATGTAGGTGAAATTATGGCACAAACTGCTGCCCTGTGGCTTGCTGTGCAAAAGTTACACAGCTATCCTTTATCAGTTAATGGCCATCCAGGTGATCGTGTCCACGCAGAGGAACCATGTGAACCAAATGCAGCTGGAGCCCTCAGACCATCAGAGCTCCGGAAGCATGAGGGGAAGGAGCAAAACTGACTTTCTGTCCTGGCTGCTCTAGGAAAGTCAAGGAAACGGGAACGAGGGTGCGCTCAGCAGCTAGAGGGCAGGCTCATTTTTCCTTTAAAACTTGTGAATCACTTCCTCGCAGCTGCAGTGACTGCTAGAGTATTCAACAGAAGTGGCTAAGATGTAAGTCAGTCGGGCTAACTGGAGAAGTCTTTTGTGTATTAACTAGGGGGAGAGGGGACCCGAATTAACAAAAACCCAAAAGCACAGATGTAAAAACTTGATTGTTGTTTCAAAATGCTTAGCTTCAGCCAGGCAGGCTAATTTCTGACACAGCAGGGGGAGAGAAATAATCTACAAGACAGGAAAATTCCACAGATGTGTCTATGTCTGACTGCAAACATCCCACAAAAAGGACACACTGGCCTTCTAGGCTTCTGTAACAGAAAAAAGAAAAAAAAAATATTCACAAATAGCATTCATCAAAATATTCCACACAAATAACTTCCTTTTTTTTTTTTCCTATTCAGAAAAGGAATGTGAAGAAAGGTAAGAAGTCTCTGCAGAGTATGGTCTCAGGTAAGTTATGTACTTTCTTACACAGAATTTTCCATTACTTCCTCCGGACATAAGGTTTGGGAGCTCAGCCCTTTGCAGGGAATGCAGCTGGAGCAGCCATCCAAGCACACACCTGGTGCTGCTGGTGTGATGCTGCCACTGCTGTGCACCCACTCAGATGGGCAATTTTATCTCTTCAAAGGAAAATTCTCCTTCTCTTCTTTGCTTTCTAAAAGAGCTGTTGAAAAATCACCTGTCATGTTATTATTGTTTGCATTGGAAACTTCCTTACTGAAGCATAAGGGGAGACTCTTACACTCCCTGATGTCACTGATGTCTCCCTGTTCATACAATTAAGGACTAAGGCAAGCAATACTACAAGTGATGCCTGAATATTAACTTTGTTATGGGTATTCTGCCAATGCAGTTCACACTGATGAGATGCTAGGCAGTGCCAGCCTGGTGAGGATGGGGGAGGTAATGCTGTGTTGGGCAGGAGGAGGATTTGAAAGTTCCTGGTGTACACCAGCTAGCCACCAGTTTAGCAAGCAGAAGCCTAAAGAGCAAATATATCTGGAGGCATTGCAGTTTACCCCCCATCTTGCAGCAGTGGTTGCACCTCCCAGTCAAAATCTCATGGGCACCCTTGATGGGCAGCAATATGGGAGAAACCTACCAGAGAAACAAGGCTTGGTCTGGACCTGAGCACTTCTGTCAGCTGAGCAGCAGCCAGAAATCAGGAAAGTCTACAGAGGTGGATTCTACTGAAAAATACACCACCCTGTGTATTTTGGTGCCATGGATGGCACACTGCACTGGTCTGAAATGTGAGAGCACAGCTTAACATAAACACAGCCCTCAACAATCTGTTACTGAGAAAATGGTTCCTTTCACTGTGGTTCCTCCTGCCTATCTGCAAATGCCAAATCCTCATGGCTCTAACATGGACATCTGGTGCATCATTTCAACAGAGAAAGGCTTGAAAGATATTTGGATTTGGACAGTGAAGATCCTATTAAAGGTCTGCAGGGCCTCCATCCTTGGGAACAGAGAAAGCCATGAGAAGTGCTTTGGCTGCTCACCAGCCAAAGGCAGAGGTTTATCTGAAAAAGCACAGGAGGAACGAGGTGTTTACACACAGCTGTGTCAAGGCAGTGGGGGAGGCAGCCTGATGGGAGAGCTGCCCACTGCTCTCCTCTGCCTGCCTTTCTCTTCAGATCATGCTCATGGACACGTTTCAAGTGATGCAATTAAAAAACCCAACCCCCCAGTGGCAGCAGCCACAGCAGCAACTTGGCAGGGCCACACTGCTGAAAAGCTGCTTCTGGACTTGTCCTGTAGCTCAGTCCTGCTGTGTTAGGATGACATTTTATCTTCCTGGTAGCTTCTACCTCTAGGTTGGTATAGCTCCAACTTGCTTTTCCTTTTTTTTTTTTTTTTAGAGAGTAGAAAATACTTTTCACATGTGTAAGGTCACATCTGATGAAGACCAAGCAAGCACAGTTACATATCACACTTATTTTTCTTCTTTAACCAGGGTGTAAAACCAAGCCATGAAAAGAACGGGAACATTTCATCCTGAACTGAGTGGGAGAAAGAGATGCAAGAGCAGAAGTGGGATTAGAGGGCAGACCTTCTGCCAGCAATCATAGCCAGCACAGTGCCAGACCTCAGATTTAACACTGTCATTATAAATAGCCCTGGTGCAAGAGGACCATGCAAAAACACAGGAAAATTGAGCTAAACCAGCACTTGGTAAACAAATTCTCCCTACTCCCAAAATTATGAACCAAATTTCAAACAGTATTTTTCTTGGAGGGAAGGGAAACCAGACAAAGAGGTATGAGGGGATAGATTGGTGGAAGCACCTGCCTCTGATCCCACCTGGGCTCTCCCAGTACCAGCACCTCTGCTCATATTGGCTCTGGGACCCACACTGATTAAGATGCCTTGAGAACTGAGCTGCCCCTTGCTCAAGAGAGGAAATGTTGCATCAGCTGCTTCTTTTTCATACATTTACCAAAATCTCTCTTGCCTTGAGTATTCTGCTCCTTCATTTGCAGTCTATCTTACACAAAGAAGCCCTTGCACAGCCATTCACATCAGGGACACCAAAACAAGGTTAATGTCTGAAATTTCTGCTATACATTCTCCATTTAATATATAACTCCATGCTACCAGAAATAATTCTATCATAGTAGAACACCAGTGCACCTGACTGTTGGCACCTCTCTTCTGCCTCAACAGACCTCCATGAAACACCCTCCTTGGTGTGGGTCCCACCCCAGGACTGTCCCTCTCTGTGCAGTTGGTCATGGGGAACAAGGGCCAGTGCCCTTTGGGCACAGTGGGGAGGGTGGGGAGCAACACTGGCAACAGCAGAAATTATCAACCCAGAGAGACTGCAAAACTACAGCAGAAAATTCACCTGCTCTAAGTATAGAAGTCCAGAAGCAGAAGCTGTGCGTGCTGAAATCTGCTGTTTAAAGGCCAGAGAGGTATAAGGGAGAAAGGAATGTGTGTTGACAAAATGCTTTAAAGCAGCTCCCAAAAGGCCGGCTCCTACATGCAAGTTTATTCATGCCTCTGCTACCCAACCTGTCCTTCACCTCTGCCAGAAGCAGCACCCAAAGTACCCAGCTCTTGGGCCCTAGAAATTGCTGCCTGGGATGTGCTATTTAAAATGGACTTCTTTTCTCAACAAAGACCAAATATGGAATAGCTATTTGCAGTATAAAATCCCATGCAAAGACAAGGTCCTGGTTGCAACCTACATCATTGGCCAGATGAGCCTCCTCTCGCTACTCCTCACTTTCCTCAGTCCGAGCTGAAGGAAACACCCGTCCTGTACTCTTTGCAACATCAGAAGGCCTGCATATGAAATAGCTCCTCTTGACAGTAAAGCCATGCTTGGGACTGTTCCTCACAGTTCCCTCCTACAAGCCAAGCTGCTGACAAATATTTGTTAGGATTAACCAATTAACCGGGGCAGATTTAGACCACTATTAAAGGAAACACAAGCCCTCCATGTGCCTTCTAATTTGATCCCACTGCATGTCATCCCCAACGTCTCAGCATCCCTCAAAAATACATATAAAATGACAAGAGTAAGACACTCATTTTTAGCAACCTTGTCATTGATTGTCATTGATAACAAAACAATTTTCTAGCCCAAAGCGCTCGGAAGGATTATACACACAGATCCACAGAAGAGGAAAGAGAAAGGTGACAGAACAATTGCCTTTATAATTGTCTCCCAGATGGCTTAGATGCTGGATGGTTTAGCAATTCACTGCACAGAATTCCTTATAATAAAGAGGAGGGACTGGTGTCTCCCATGGAGAGGCAGAGGAGGGCCTGCTGGCAGACACTGGAGTAGACCTGTGCTCTCAGGAGCACTCTTGTGACCCAGCCTGGCAGGACACCACATGAAAGGAGCCACATCTGTAGTGGGGCTCCTGGTAGCCAGAAGCTTCAGAGGCAAAGAGCAAGCCGAGTCTAGCTGAACCACAGTGCACTGAGGCCGTTTATGATTTGTTTAAACCAGAGTTCCTTTTAATAAGTCTCAGCTATGTCCTTGCTGGTGGCAGATCTCCCGTGGTGCAGCACCCAGCAAACCCAGTGCTGTGGAGACTGCTGGGCACATGGCCCATCTTTGGCTGGGACAGCTGCTCTCACTGCTCATTTCCAGCCATCCTTCGCAGCACACACAGATTTCCTCTGTGGTGGGGAGCACTGCTGGGAAGACAGATCAATCATACCCCTGTCTGGCAGGTTGTTAAGGCAGGAAGGTTTTCATTAAGTCAAACAAGGGTGTTAATTTATAGCATGTTTGCTACTTCTCTCCAAATACTCTTCCAGATGAGAGCTTGCTCCCTCATGCTTGCTGCACGCCAAGGGCAAAGATTAACAAGCATTTTGTTTACCTGAGTGCTTGATGCAGTCCTTCACCCCTCTCACCCTCTACCATGGGCTCCTGGCCTCTGCTTTGGGTTGAGATGCTGCTCAAACTGCAGCAGGTTTGTCTGAGAAATTAAACATATATGTTGCAGTTTGACCTAAGAGTTGCTATTTATGGATATAATGTTGCAAGTGACTTCAAGCATTACTTATGCAAAGCCAAATTTTGCAAAAACTCCTCTTTGGACAAGGTGTAATTTATTGCGTACCAAGAGCTTATCATTAGTGGAGTCTGAATTTATCAAAGAAAAACTACTTCTCCTCTAACAAACACTGAATTTTTTCAGCTTTTTGATATAAAAAAAAATTTCTCAGAGTTGAACAACTAAAGGTTTATTACTGGATTAAGGGCTAACTAGCTAATGCAATGAAAAATATTTTTATAAGGTATTGACACCTGGCTTTTTTGAAACTGCAACTATTTATATCACATATTCCATAGGAAATTTCAATTAATTGCATCTGAGAGGCGAGATCATTAGTTTCTAACAAAGTATATTGTAGTACAAATTAACACATTACAAACTATGCTGCATTTTCATATTTGCAGCAAGGACTGTGAAAATTATCCAATAAAAGGAGTTGTTTCATCATAACTCCTTGGCCTGTACTAGTTCAAGTTGGTGTTTTCCTTTTGTAGTGTGGTGACTCTTCATTGTTACAAAACCTTAAAGAAAAGATTTTACCCATCAGGTCTGAGATGTACCTGGAGGCTCTTGGACCACAAGGGCCAAAGAGCTGCAAGACAGTGGGGATGGCAGACAGAAACAGCTTCTGCAGAAAGAATGCATTTCTGTAGGCAACACCTCCCATTCTCTCCTGTTCCCATCACCCTGGGCCTAGCAACAGAGGGGCTGAAGAACCATTGAGGGAAGCTCATGAGCCTTTGGGGATTTAGCAAGGCTGTGTGTGCACACCTCCAGCTGCACAGAAGATCCTGTCTGACACATCAAACACTGTCTTAGCCTGTGTTAACAGTGAGCTTACGCATCACATACATGCAGTAAGCTGCCCAGGTCTCACTGTTGGGTTATTACATGGAAAAAGGTCTCATGCACCATACTTTCACAACATCTCTGTCTTAGGCACCCAGGAATACTCTCTCCCTGGACAGACAATTGCTCTTTGAGGCACTGAAAGTGAAGAGAAGCCTAAGAAGGAGTAATTACCAAAGTTACAGTCAAGAGAAAGCTCTCAGGTGCCTGTAACAGCCCACCAAGCTGCCCATGGGTGTTTTACCCTTGTGCTGACATGCACCAGTGTGAGGAAGCTGCTGTGCTGCCATGGAAGGTAGCATGCTGTAACATCACTCACACGACTGGAGAATTTCTTTGGTTTTGCTTTTTACACACACCTTAAGCTGAAAATATGTCCTCTCATAAAGTGGAGTGTGAGAAGCAGCATGCACAACAAGAAAAGTGGCACTGTCTCTTGGGAAAAAGCATTTGTGTCCTCTACAGTGGGGAATATGCAGCAGAAGGTTGCTGTTAGAAAGCCCTGTCTGCTGTTTCCTCTGAAGCAGAGCAGAGAGCATGTCTTCCTAGCAGATAGCTCAGAAAAAGCCTGGGCACTGAACAAAAGTTCCCTGGATTATGGAGGAGATGCTACCCCTCCCGCTGTGCCATGAGTTGGGTTACACCATACAGAAATTGGGAATTGCAGTGGTAGTGCCTGCCTGGTCCGTAGGGCTGTGTTGGAGTGTGCCTACGAGCAGTGATGTTGGGCAACATAATCAAAATGTGAACAGGCTACAGGAGGTTTGCTCAGACCTACATCAGCTCAGGTGTTCAGAGATGCGCTCCAAACTGTAGCATGGACCAGTCTGAATGGGGGGAGGAAAAATCAGACCATTACCATGAGAAAAATCACTGGAAAAGTCCAAGAGATGTTCCAACATGGAGAAGAAGCAAAGGTTTGGAGCCAGGAGCTGAAGTCAGTTGTTGCCACATGCTTTTTTTGGAATTTCACAGACCTATTGAAAGTTTTTTATATAGTGCAAAAAAAGATGTAGCAAATTCTGAATGTCATTAAAGTCAACTCAGATTTCCAAATTAACTCTTTGTCTCCCTAACCTTTTCATTAGAGTCAGTCTACCTACAAACCCTTGAAAACAAGAAAAGATGCAATGTACTACTTTCAACTTTTCAACAGGGAAGCTTGGCCAGGAGATCAATCTCTGAAAGTCTTGAGCCTGGCTAACATTGCACACAGTAGTGGATTTCCATGCTAGTGTTACAGTAAAGCTTGTCTTTGCTAGGACTTCCAGAGAGCTGAGATGTCTATGGCATGAAGACTGCATGCCTGAACTGTGCTTTTCTGGTGAAAGAATGTAGTGAAAAAAAAAAAAAGAGAGTTTTCAGACAGAGTATTTCTTCTTGAAAAATCAACACAACTGGAAGACCACTGGCTCCTTATGAAGTTCCTTCCATCATAAATCATGCTGAAGCTTGTTGGAAACAAAAGGTATTGCAGCCCTATTCATTCTCATTAGGCAACAGGGAACCAGTAACTTCCTTTATGGAATAAACTATCTGGAACAATAGGATCCACCATCCAAATGGCAGGCACATGACACAAGTCTTCTGAGGGAGCCGAGCTGTGCTGGCAAAGCGCCTTGTTGGGTATTTCTGGGTAGTACAGACTGCAGGCAGCACTCACTGGAAAAGAGCTTGGAGCTGCAAGCAAAGTGTTTCCTCATGTAAAGCAAAGAAATCAGTGCCTGTTCTTTGTAAATAAACAGCTAGGTTTTGAAACAATCCAAACTTTGGCTTACCACTGGGGTCAAAAAAGGCTAATAAATCCTCTTTTTCCTGTTAACAAAACCCACAGCTTTATTTTCTATAGATTTCAATAAATAAAAATGGCATCATGAGTAATTTTGGAAATTCCTAAATATTACTTCATTTGCCTGGCAGAAGCATCCTGTCCTCTCTCTCTCTCTCTCCCCCTTGCAGCAGGGACAGTCTCCCTTCAGACAGTGAAGGTTTGGTACAACTCTGACATGATTTCAACCACGTGGCAAAGTAGAAAGTACAAAAAAAAAAAAAAAGAGTATGGCTTTTCTGGATGGTGTAGGCTGCAGACAATGAATGTGAAGGATGACGGGTCCAAGTGAAGAAATCTGAAGGATATTGTGAGTCTTTGGAGAGGTGAAAGCAAGGAAAAGGCAGAGATGTGAGCAGGAGAGGGAAGCCAGAGCAGAGAAATGCAAGATGAGTTTGGCAGGGAGGTCCAAAACTTACAAAGTACAAATACAGTTATTGGTAGGGAATACAAGGGCAGATGGTGAAGTCCTCAGGAAGATCTTAAGAGAGAGAATGACCAACCCAAATAATGGCAAATAAAATTCAGTCTAGGCATGTGTAAAGCCATGAATGCATTTAAGGAGAAGCAAGTTGATCTTCACATATAAATGTTTTCCATGCTTACTGCTGCTACGTGGGAGGGAAGCCTCGGTTCAGCTACTGTAGACATTTTGTTGAAAATAAAAAATCATTGCTCTGCAACAGTCAAAGAACAAATAAATGTTTGGGATTACTAGAGAAGGAAAAGCCAATAAAGTAGAAAGATCATTATGCTGCTGTATAATCCATCTTATATCTTATAGCTGCCACCTTGAATGCTCAGTGCAGCTCTGGGCCCTTGTAAGGGATAGAGAAAAGATGGAGAAGATTCACAAATAGTTACAGGGTGAGCAAAGGTGTGACACAACTTCTGTACAAGGAACAGTGCAGGGGAATAGGACTTCTAAAGCTGGAAAATATATGAGATGTGGGACAAAGTACAGGGATATCATTAATGACACAGAGAGAGTGGATAGGGATGGAGTGTTGGTTGTGTCTCCAGGACAATGGGGGACCAGCTCACAAAGCTGGTAGGAGCCAAGTTCCAAGCAAACAGAAGGAAGGAGCTTGTCATGCAGAAAGGCAGTGGACCTGCTGAGATGGTCCTTTCCAAAGCACCCTGAGGATGCAAGGAACTTACATGCCTGCTCAAGAGTTTGGAAAGGTCCATGCCACACGCAAACCACAGCAGGTTCAGGAAATCCTCTGAGGTGAGAATAGTTGGAGACTGCAGTAACCGATTGATGCAAATCTGCTTATGGCCTCTGTTGAAGGCAGAGTAAATGAATGGGTTAGATGATCCAAACCATAGCTGTTCCCACCAGGAGTGAAAATAGATAAGATAGACTCTAGTAAATACAGGGATCCTGAAGGGAGCTAGAGTGGTAGCATGCAGCACAGCAGGAGATGAAGTCAAGAGTTTGGGTGAAAGTGGCACAGTTAAACTGCAGTCCACAGGTGTAGATGAGGAGGCAGAAGAAAAGCTGCAGTTTCAACTCCATCAATGCTTGGGCTGAGCCCAGACATGTCCCATTATAATCGGGAGCAAAGCTCCCACTGATTCCAGCAGATCAAGCCCTCAAGACATAAAGACAAGCAGTTAAGTGAGGAGTTTCAGGGTCAAAGAATATCTCCAAGATAACAAGAGACATGGCACAGGTGAGTCTGTACAGGCAGAATTTGCAATTTATCTGTGTTAGTTATCTATTAGCCAGATCCAAATTATTTCAGTCCTGATTGGATCCAAGAAAATGTTGAATTCAGAAATATTCCTTTGCAGTCGCCATATCCTAAATAGTAACTACTATGTAGGTATTACCCACAGCACAGTTATTTTTTTTCAATCTTATTAAAAAGCACTTTGAAATAAGCAGAGTTGCCTCCACTTCAAATGTGATATAATCTAGTAGTGAGATGTTGCAGAGTAATGGCCCCAAGGCAAAGCCCCCCAAAAGGCCAAGACTTTCAATATTCCTTAAGGGTATGTGGGTTTAAGAAATAAGTGGAAGGAACCACTATTAATTAGTTTTTCAAAGCACAATTCTATTAACAATAATCAGCAAAATAAATATGTTTCTTCACAGAACTGAAGAAAGCTTCACATTCTTCGGCATATTCCTAAATACAATGATTTTTTTTCTCATACAGACAACACTGATTTTGGGTAATGACCTTGAAATAAGCCTTTTCTGTTCTGAGGCTGTGTTTTCCTGAAGCACTGGTTTTGATTTGTTTGGTTTACAACTCCTACATGAAGTTTCTCAGTAAGTGCACACATTATGGTCAGTATTTTGAGAGAAGAGTCTCTTATTCTTTCAGCTGAAGTAGACATCTTTTCCTGGAGTGCTGAAAAAAAAATCATTTTAAGAAGCTGATCTGATTAACTGGGTTAAACCAGAAATGTGCTAAATTGCTCTGCAGACATGGCATAGCTGCTGACCTGCACTGAGACTGGAAATCGTTCCAGGCTGTGACATGCCATGTCTGTTCACGTCAGCTGTGCACTGGGAAATGCACAAGAAAGCAGCTTGCTGAAAACGTTCTTCAGCTTAGGACTCAAAAAAGATTCCTGTAAAACATGTTGCTTGTGAGGAAACCAGCCTCTCAGACCAAGTAAATAAAATTTCTCACACAATTTATTAGTATTTCTCAGTTTTCTTCCAGTGGATCCAGGACAGCATGCACAGATGGAATCACAGCACAGATGGACACACAGCCCTTCACAAAGATCTTTACAAATATCTGACCCCACCTGGATCTGTTCTTCAGCCTGATGCCACTCACCCACAGCAACTCAAGTTGCTTCTTCTTTGCACTATTGAGATTAAAAAAAAAAAAACTTGCAGCAGTTTGGTTCTAACACTGCTGTTCGACATCTCTGTGCGAACCTTTATATTATGTTTGTTCTTCTGCATGCTGCCCAGACACACAGTTTGCAAAGCTGGGCCTTCCCACATAGATCAGTCCTCGATCCCTGCTATTCAGGGATGCATTTTGGCAGCAGGAGGTTACATCTGTGGGTCTCAACCACCTTTTCAGAATCCATCCTCCCGTTTGTCTTCCTTACCACATCTGCTCCTCTTGCTCTAATTCAATGTGGAGGGGAAGCTGGCATGTGAAGACAGATGCAGGAAGAAGAGCAGACCTTCCCCAGTGCAAAGCCTCAGGATTGCTGAAGACATTGCCTAACAGAGCTTTTGTTAGCTGTTAACAAGAAGGAGGAGGAGCCTCAGAGGTCATTCAGGCTGCATCTGGTGAGCATTGTTGAAAGAGTCTCTCGCGTCTGTGCCTTCAGTCTATTTTTGTGCTGTAGTCATATCATGCCATCACAAGTCAACATGCAGCTGCACCACGAACTGGCTCAGGGAACTGGTCTGGCTGAAAACCCACCCAGCTGAAAGGAGAAAAAAAAGAGGAAAAAAAGGAAAAAAAAAAAATCTTTTCCAGCCAGCTCAGATCTCTGATCTCACTTTCCACACAGCAGGACTTACAGTTGTACCACCTCCAGGGAGGTAACCTCTTCCCCCAGCTGTGGTGGCTGCTGCCAACTCCTCCTCAGGCAACAACCCAAGTCTTTGCCCTATGGACCTGCTCCTTAGGAATTGAATTTCTCATTTCATTCCCACTACTAAGGCAATTCTGGCTTGTGTAGACAGGCAGTAACACATGGATGCCCAACATGGGATTTGAAGAGGTCTGGTTAGAAAGCTCACATAGGAAAGAATCTGCAAGAGCTCTCTCCTTGTAGATACAAAGGCAGTAAGAGAAAAGTTTCTCTGAGTGCTTCTTGCTTCACTTTGTGCTCTCCTATCCCCTTGGGGAATTTAGGTAAATAGTTCATATAGGGAAAATCTTTCAGTAGCTTCACCCTTCTCCTTCCTGTTCCTGTTAACCAGTGGATGGAAGCAGCATTCCCTGCCTTGAGACATCTGGTCCCAGAGAAATTGTTTGACACTACAGTACTTCCCATCTATCATGAATTAGAGTAGAAACAAGAAGCTAGTAACATGTGACCCATTTGCCACACAGTGTCTGTTAATAGATGTGACCTTTGTGACTAATACAGCCCTGGGAAGTACTGGGAGGGTGCATTAAATCCCTCCCAATCCAAGCATGGTCGTCATCCTTATCATCTCATCACCCATCCAAGTGAGGAAGCTGCAGTTTCAATGCCTGCCAGTTCCTGCAAGACACACAAAATGCTGGACTGGGTCCAGAAATCAGCCAGAGGATGGGGGATTAGTGTCAGGAGGTGACAGCAGAGGTCAGGCCAGTGCTGCACTGTCCTTATGCCTGGCACTAGGTCCCCACAGGGGTGACAGCACCCCACAGCCCTTACTGACACATCCCACGGCTGCATGACACAGGGCTGGCAGCTGCAATCACACCATCCCGACACTCTGCCCACTGCCTGCAGATAACTGGGCTCCAGCACAGACAGCATGGCTTCCTGTCTTCAGTGTGTGTGTGGATGCCAAGGGGCCTTGCAACATCTGAAGTGGCAACTCCCAGTGTAGAAAACTTGTTACAATCCATTATAACCACTCTGCTGCTGGACCTGAGACGAGGAAATTTTCTCCCTCAGGTCTCTGGCCTGGGTGATTCTGTTACAGACCCTCCTGTTGAAAGCCACAGGCCCTTTACACCTCTCACCCCCTCAAACAACCACCAACACACCAAACTTTCTCACCCTTTAACATCCCACACCAACACTCCACCCTCCAGTCTCCCTCCCTGGCCATCTTGCCCCTTCCCCAAAGCCTGTTCTACCCCTGTCATGCCTCAAATCACCCCCTTCCCCTGTGACCCTTGCCCCAGCCCCTGTCCTTGCCCCATGTGCTTCCTCCCCTCATTCCCAGAGCTTAGCCCTGTCAGTCCTTCCCACTCTCTCTGGAGCCACATTCTGTATCCTGGGGGCAGTACATACCTTGACATGGAAGGGAGGGGACATCTCCCCAAACTCAGCCCCATGTCCAGCTCTGCACACCTTCGTGATGATGTGCTGAGCTCAACTGTCTGGTGGCCACCCTTTAGGGCATTTCTGTTTGCTGTGGCTGTGGGCTAGCACCAGGCTGAGGATGTACCATGGAGCCCACTTAAAGCAATGGCCCAGTGGTCCCTAAAGACAGAAGAAACATTTGCAATTGTACAGGTATGGAAAAATCAGCAGACAAGGGAAACTTTTATCTCGAGTACCAAAATGCATGGTCAATTAATGTTTGCATCTCCATCAGGGAAACTTGCAGGGAATAAGCAAGCTGTAAATGCTGAATTTGGAGCATGTTCTGGGAAATGCATGTGCAACTGGCAGAAGACACACAAGCCTGCAGAAGGAAATGAGGAGCCAGAGCTGTACCTTTAGCCCTGAATTTCCACATGACACTGACAAGACAAACTTGGAGACAGAAGGAAAGAACCCTACAGAGTGGTATGTAGCTTCCTGCTGCAGTGCCTGGGCCACTGGCCACACCCAGCACAGGGGCAACGCAGGGCTTAGAACTATTGCCAACAGCAATAAAATTGTGGTGGGGATGGACCCTTACCATCCTGGCAGTAAAATCTGCCAGTCATCCTATTTGCTTACCTGTCCCTCCTGCATTTCACTCACAGTGAATTCACTGCCCTTCATTGTCTTGTGGCTGTTTTACTGCTGATTTCCTCATTCCTTACTCATCATTTCAGACATTGTCCTCTTGTGACAACTCTCATGTAATTAGAATTAAAAATCCAAGGAAAACTGTAGGTGGAAGGCATACAAACCATATATCTGCAGACTCAAAAGTTAAAAGATAATTATAAAAACTTGAGAAATAAAAATTTTATCTGAGGATCAGCTTTGTGCTTCTTTCCCATGTGCATGAGAGGGGCATTAGTTTTCCAGAGTTACTGGCTTTTGCCCTGCAAATGTAGGACCTCAGGGTTACCTCTGTGTGCTGTGGACTCAGCTGAGCTCTCTACATTCTCAACCTGTGCCAGTACTTCTGCTCTGCTAGCACAGCCTTAGAGCAAACCTGTCCAGGTGGTTGGTCTGGCTTAAAAATACCTACCAGTTTTTTTAAAAAACAAACACCAAGACACAGTCTTTTTCTGAGTTACATCCTCTCACCTGATTCAGCACATGGAGAACAGCTGCTTTAGCAACAGGAGAAGATGCAGGAACAGCAAAGATTGATGGAGAGGTGGTGACAGTGGCCATACCACTGTCTTTTTCATTGTTGCTGGTGAAGGTGAAGCCACAGGATGACTCTGGCCCTAGCCAATTGCCTGAGAATGCAATCCATCCACTCTCTAAAGCGTTGTTACTTTGTTCTTCCCCTTCCATGCACATGCTCTTGTCCTTCAACAATTAATTATGAACCAACAAGACCTACATAAATGTTCCTCCCTCATGTGCCCAGCAGCACTGCCTGGGATTCTGCTCCCTCTTCTGCCCCCTGGCAGCCTGGGACAGAGGGGTTCCCCCACTTTGCCAGCCAGACCTGGGGCTGATGGTTGAGATTCCTCTCTGCTCCCACTCATGGGCTGAAAGAAGTGGTAGAGTGAGCTGACACTCCCCAGCTTTGCAGGTGGGAATGGCAGAGGTGTGAGTTGCAATCTGCCCCTCTCCCTCTCCATCTGCCTCTGGGGTCCTGCTTTGGACAGCACCCCTGAACTCATCCCGAAAGGATGGAAAAGAGAGGTGACAGGCAGGGGCAGGGCTGCCTCTGCAAGAGATGCGGTGCTGCCTTGGGGATTAGCCAGAGGAAGATGTGCTTCACTAGAAACATGACTGAGAACTTCAGTAATCTCTGAATCTTTGTTCATCTCTGAACTTCATAAACCTCCATTCCTAAAGAAAATCTCAGGTTCTTGAGTACCACAGGAACTGTGCTGCTGCCTTTAATGAGGGCTCATTTCAGCCTTGCTTTGGTCTCTCTGCAAAACAAGCTTGTGCCACCACTTTGGGTGTGTTAATACACACCACAGCTTAATGTCATGAATCTACAAAGTCCACCTGGAAATGCAATTTTTAGTCTAAAATTGATTCTTCAGCTCCTTTTCTCCAAACAATTCTGTGTATAGCTTTTTGGTTTACAGTTAAAAACTCCAGGGGATAGAAAGCCAGGTCCCAAAAGTTTTCCTGAACCACAAACCCACATTTGCCTCATGGAACAAATGTCTTATGCTCTGGCACTGCAAAGACCTCAATTCCCTCCTCCTGCCATTGTGCTCTCTCTGAGCTGTGCAGCACTGGGGATGCCACTGGAGTGCTTGTCTCACAGCAGGAGCTGGGCATGGCTGAGGGCTCAGTCTCACAAATCAGAGGCTCCACAGGTTGGTTGCTACCTGGAAGGCTTAAAGGAAAGATGATACTGCTCAGCCTAGCACATGAGTTGAACCAAAGGATGAGAAAAAAGTGCCACTACTGTTAATGTTAGTATTTCAATGGCCACACTGGGCTGTAGTTCCAGAAATGGAGAAGTATCATCCAGTTCTCCTCATCCCAAAATAAATACAGCCACAGTTCAAAACAAACTTAGGGGGAAAAAAGTATGTATTGACTGCCAGGGATAAACTTAATAAATGAGCTATTAAAATATTTATAAATGGTGAAGGTCTTTACCATCCTTGAGCCTTCAGGATAATTTCTGGGATTGTTATTTTAAATGCTAGAGATGAACAAAAATTTCTGGTTGGGGTAGTCTCTTTTTATTATCCTCAGCAAGCTACATGGAAGCATGATCATACGGGGTGTCATCCTTGATGCTGAGCTCCTCCTTTTAGTGCCATCAGTAGTTCTCATTATTTGAACACACTGGAATGTTTTTTTGTGGCTTACTCAAGGCCAAGGATTAGCTGGGGGAAATTATCTCAAAATGTTGAATTCTTTTACTATTGAAAATCTTATGAGTGAGGTCATAGAAAGAGATACTGCTGGCACTTTTACTTTTTTACTACAAGTCCAAATGACATTAATTGAGGAATATATCTGTCAGAAATATCATTGTTATAAGATGCAATTTTTTTCTGTAACTCTGTTTTTAAATACACACTAATATATTTGAGAGTCTGTTTTTGGACAGTCTTCAAACAGTTGCATTGGAGGGTCCCATATTGCACATGTGACTAGTGTAAGCTACTTAAAAGCTCCTGAAACAACGCTCCTACATGATGGGTGCTCAGATCCCAGATCTTACCAAGCCATTCCAGGCTCAACATTAGGATCAAACCACACTGCATGATTTCTCCATATTTCCCACTGTTGCTGCTGGATCAGCAGCTGTATTTTCACCAGCTTCTAATTCAGGGCGTAAGGGAACTCTGGTGTCACAGGCATGGTACACTTAGCAAGACAAGCTCAGAGTATCTGAGGGTGGCTGTGGTGTCACAGGTGTGACATTATGCATATCGGATGAAATTGAGAGGTACTTTCCAAACACCCGTCCTGAAAGAAGAGACAAACGAGACTTCTGCTGAGGGGCACTGGGGCAGGACACCAGGAATAGCTGCACCCACCCTTCCCACAGTCTTCATGTCAGTCAAAAATCCAAGAGCTGGGACAGTATTTTTGCTCTTGATACTAATAGTAGTTTAAAAATGCAAGGAAATTATGTCAAAGCTCTGATAGCTGTGTAACTGGTCCTTCCAGAGGTGGGTGGCAGAGAGTGCTTCGGGCTCACACAGGGCTGCTCCAGCTACAACCCACATATGGAGGAGCTGGTACGATGCAGTCTCCTTTCCACCTCCCAGTTTCTCTGCCAGAACTACAAAGGGTGATGCCCACAGCTTATTCAGCATGTTTTGGAGTTCGAGGTAGGAAGTGCTGAGATAAGCCTGTGGCACAGCTGGCATTTGAGGCACCCCATCAGCATTTTCAGCTTGCCATTCATGTTAAGGAGCATCCCACAGGAGTCTACAGGGCGTCTCACACCTGATCTATGCTGTCTGTGCAAGAATGTTTTCACCAGCTCTCCAGACTGCATCACAGTTTCACAGAGTTTGCTCTTTCCCTTAAGTCTAGTTCACAGAACCACGTGGTGAATATAAACCTCACATAAACATTCCCTGTTTGAAATAACAAAGGTGTAACAACTCACAGCTCCAACAGCTCTAAAAGGTTAACAATATCTTGGAAGATATTTTCAGTGCTCATCAGTTGTGACAGATAATTATGAATTTGAAGAGATTTTAAATTTGTTTATAAATACAGCTTCAAAAACTTTCTATTGGGACGTCTTCAGCAAACTGCTCAGCTTCGTTGTTAATTAAGAAATCACATTTACACATGCATTTAAAAGTGTCAAGAAATTGCAGGACCACTGCCAATTCCACTTTAAATGTTAAATTTGATAATCTTATGACTGGGGAAAAAAGAGGAACCTCAAGGTCTCAGCAAACAGAAAGAACATATATGCTGTCACACTGTGTTTTATCTCATTCTTTTGAAATTCCTCCCACAAATTTGTAGTTAGATACATTTCTGACTGAGTGGGTCCAAGGACACCAATCCTGACTGTACGTCAGCTTTCTACCTTAAAATATATAGCCCAATAGTAGCTGATCTAAATTTTGGATATTGTAATCTATTGCTGACCAATACATTGTCTGATTCGAAAACCTAATAGAGTATACATGAGGACATCCACTTTACACTTTCTCTTTTTTAAGGAGAATGGACTTTTCAAGATGTGCATGTGGTGCTTCAGCATGCACATGGTGAGAAGGAGCTCCAAATCCAGGCTGCCAGCAGCACATTCCTCGCTCAGCACCAGCTCTCTCCCTCCCTGTGTGTTCAGGGCAGGTATTTTATTTTGAGGGGGCCCCTGCCCAGGCAGGGGGCCACTCAAGTGGGTCAGCATTTTGGGAAGTGCAGCCAAAGTCCTTTCAGGTACTTCCTATGAAGGGGTGATGTTGCTTTTTCGTCATTATACCAGAGAGTCTGCTAATTTACGTTGTATCAGGAATATATTTCGTGCTCACTAGGCAATGACTCATGGTATTTCCCTTATCAAAATCCACATTTTGCACTGCAGGGCGAATTCCTTCCCACATTCCTTCCTTCCAGCTCTGATTTTCAAGGTTAGCCTTGTGCAGAAATGTGAGCTCCACCTTTCCATATGTGCAAAAATGCAGATCCCACGATCACTCATGTAAAAATCTGTGCAATCATTGCAAATCTGTGCAGATGAGATTGCAGCCAGCAGCCTTACAGTAAACACGACATGTTAGAGATCCCCCAGGACAGCCAATCCCCTTTTGTCAACTCTGCAAAAGAAGCCTAACTTTAAGGATGTTCAGCTGGAGTACTCTGCACACAGAACCTATTCAAATCCATGAACACACTGCCTGCCTGTTTTGGAAAACTGGGAACACCCTTTCTATGTATGGTGGAGCTGGAAACGGGGATTAACCCAGAGCTGCACAACACAGTTTCCAACGCCATCAAATATTTTTTCTCTCTTGCATACATGTGTTTTTATCCAAACCTATCTTTCTTCTTCCTTGATTCAAAGAAATTGTATATTCAGCCCTGTCCATGACCATGACTGAATATTCAGTCCTTGACCACACAGCCTGATTTGGATTATTTTCAAGTGTATGTGAATTTGGAAATGTAGCTCAGATCTATATCTGGTAAGAAACACTCCTGACATGAACACACAGTAAAAAATGTCTCAGTTCCTCTGATCTGCCTTCCAGAATAAGTAATTATTCTGTGGGCAGATGGTCTTTTCCAGCTGTTATGCCCCAATCACATAGAAGAGTCATCCAGAGACCACCTCAAATAACATACAACTTCCTAACAGGAAAAAAAAACCCAGCAAATGAGGTAGAGTGAGCAAAATTTCCACCTGGACCCCACCAACCTGCAGCACCCTTAGGGCAGGGCATGGCCTAAGGAGCAGCATGCACAGCCTTAGGTGTAACACACTACTCCTTAGCACAGTTCACATCCCACAGACAGAGAGCAAGGTTACATCCAGCTCAAACCAATGCTCAGGAGAAATTTTAATGTTGTTCTGTAAGGGCAAATATATGGCTTAACATATAGAACAGGGGACTAAAGAGGACAGCTCAGGGACTGCTGGGTGCTGACCTCCTTTGCTCCATGGTGTTGCTCCACCTGGTTGATAAGGATTGTATGACTCTCAATTAAGCAATATGCTTTTTTTTTTTTCTCCAGTTCTAGGGCCAAAGTCCTGGACACCAGTAAAAGAAACTGATTGAGGTTTTAAGAACAATTTATGTCTGTATCTGTAGTGGTTTAGGTTTGTTAATTTGAGTTTAAATTTTGTTTGATTGTTAACAGAACCATTTAACTCTCAAGTGCTACAAGGCCATCCAGCCCTGAAAGCTCCATAAATTCAGCAGGTACTTCCCAGAAAATTTTCTTACCTGCTCATCCTGCTAAACTCAGCTGAGTGCCACAGCCCATAACTACAGGGGACAGGTGTCTGGAGGTCATACAGTGGAGAAAGCCCAGCACAGCACAGCCTGGGCTAGGGCCACAGTTTTTAACCCATGGGTTTATTCTTAAGTTTTAAAAGAAAAAACTCATCCCAAATCCAGATATATCATCATGTAGTTGGTATCAGGGTGTCAGGGACAGCATCCATGGGCAGTTCTTGCTGTCCACATGAACCATCTGAACCCTTTAAAGCTTACATGGCTCTGTTGGGGGCTTTTTCTCTCTCAATATTTTAGGGATACAAATATTTTTGCTTACTTTCACCAAGCTGTCACTTCAGACTTGGCTCCTTCCAGCTCTTTCCTCTCTTCTGTCCCTTCCACACCACATTTCTTTTCCCAGTTTGGTCCTCATGTAGGCCATTCTATGAGTTTAAAATAAATCTCCAGGACAAACCTAGGGTTTTACCTGGACCAAATGTTTTAAAATAGATGTTTGTCTGGCTGCTTTGATTAAGTCCTATGTATTGGCATGAGGTAAACAAAGTGATACTTACCCAACTGTAGCTGAGTTATATTGGATTTCCTCCAGTTAAATCTATATTATCATTTGCTCCTTTGCCCTTAGTTTTGAAAGGTAATGCTATCTCAGGGAACAACAGAAGCCAGCTGTGGCATTGGAAAGCTGTTCTCTCCCAGCCTTGAACTTGGACACTTTGTATTTGACATCTGTCCACATTCACAAGCTACATCCTAGTGCAATTTTCTCACTCTCCACACCAGTTCAGCTTCTAAAATGATTTAATAACACCTCAGCGTGGACAGTTATAAACCAAGCTCAAAGTTACAAACCAAGCTCAAAGTGGCTGGTATTGGGTCTACTTTATATGAGAAGGTATGAACCAAAGTCAACGTGCTTCCTTATGAGAAAATTTTGTTGATTTATGCAATCACTTTGTAAATTCAGCTTGTGTAATGGGTTGTATTTCTGTAGAGCTGTCCTCACACTGGAGGGGAAGAAATGTCAGGTTTCAGGGAAGGACCAGCTGCTGGTCAGACCCACCCTTGCAAATGCAAGGAATCCCCAGCTGTGTCTCCATGCTCCAGCCTGGCTGGCAGCTGCTGAGGGGCTTCACCCTCCAATTTCTTCATGGCAAGGTCACACATGTATCTGTTGAGCCATGACTCAGCTGAAGCCTCCTAAAACCCACACCAGGGGAGCAACACATCCCTGGGTAAATCGGGCCGGCTCTTCTGGTGTCTCCTTCAGTGGCTGCCAGGCCCTTCCATTGGGCTTACACCTTGCTGTTGTGGCCCACTGGCAAAGAACACAGCAGAGTAAACCACTGTGCTTGAAGAAGTCTGGTCCTCCATGGCAGGAAGGGACCATTTCAGAGCCCAAACTGCACTGCCCTACACCTGGGATTGTGTCTCGCTCCTGTTAGTCCTGATGCTCCTCAGAGCTTAAAAGCAGGTTGCCATATGCTTGAAGAAAATCCATGGGCAGCCTGTAGAAGCACATTCCTGCTTCCCATTAGAACTGCTTCAAAGATTCACCACCCATTTGCATGTTAAGATTTTGGCTAATTTTGCTTGTTCCTCTCTGTGAAATGTCATCACTTTGTTTAATTGCAAAAGTCAACCACTACATTCAAGAGATGAATTATCCTACTGCTGCAAGAAAGTTTGACATTTAGTAGCTTGGAAGATATTTATGACCAAAGTAGTTGTTATTCTGAAATATAACATTATTTGTAAAAATTCCCCATTGGGGAAAGAATAATCAATGGCACACAGAAGTTACTAAAGCGCCACCAAAATAGCATCTTAACTGTTCCTTAAAATGGTGACTTGTACACAAATGATGAAAAACAACTCAGAAACTTAACCAGTTTAGTCCTGGAGCAATGTAAGCCTTTAAAGACGGATTTACAGTACACCAAAAATCTGATTATGTAAACTATCATAAATGGATTCAGTGTGTTAGAGGCCAACACTAAATCTTCATCTGTTTACTGGAAAAAAGGCAGTAGGGAGCTATACATTAAAATGAAGATTGATTTCAGAAAGCATAGCAGAAATGAAATATGCTGACATAATGAGTAAGCAGAAAGAAAGAAAGAAAGCATAAAATTAACAATCGTCAGCTCTTGCTCCAGGATTAGAACTATATTAGAACTATAAACTAGAGAATGACATTTATTGCAGTGGTAGTCCTTGAGATGAACTGCAAAAGTTTTGATAGAGCTTGTCGAAACTTTCCAAGTACCTGGATCAAAATCTGTGCTGCAATTATGCCTGGTCATTGAAACTAATGGACACATTCCTGAAAAACTCTATGCACAAGCTCCTTCCCTTTCTGTCAGGATTCAGCCCTGGAGGGTATAATTTCAGATATCAGAAATAAAGATCTGGGGCCTTCTGCACCACTCTGCTCTTATCTGACACCTTGGTGTTTTTCACCCATAACTTCAGCCAGCCAAAGTACTTTGTCAGTCCCATCACATTATAAAACATTATTTTGATGCTATTGAACAGTGCATCATTACCAGGCAGGGCTGCAGCACTTCCAGGGTGCAGTGGACACTCAGGAGCAGGGAGGGAAACCCTGGCCCTGGGCACCAGCTGGAGCTGGGAACTTCCACTATCATTGGGAGGCAAACTGCAGTTCATGGATATCCTACTGTCTGAGACAATCAAAGAGTGAGGCACACAAGAAGAAAGAGTATGAAGGTGGATAACAATGTCAAGAAGGTTGGATTACAGAACATGTTGCTCTGGATATGGCTTTTAAAAGCTAGAAGGAATAAAGCCTACATAAATATGCTTATGAAACGGCACTCAAAAAAAATCATCACAAGTATCTATGATGTAAAAGTAGGTTTTCATGCCCTCTTGCTCAAAGTCAGCATGGCCATAAGTCAGTGATGTGGCATGTTTCAGAAGTGGAGGCCACTGAGTCTGAGTCTGGCTGTTCTCAACACAGTAACATCCCTTGGGTCACCACACCCAGGGTACTTTGTTTCAGAGATCACATCACATGAAGGTTTTTTGGGTGTTCCTCAGTAAATATACCTCCTGTTTGGTTTGGTCCAAGGCTTCACAGCAAAGTTACTGTGAATGCTGTGGAACTATTAATCTCTCTTTTTTTACCTACCTGTCTAGGCTGCAATTTTTTAATGATATTTAAATTGCCATAATCCTTCTTTAAATTTACTCTTACTGAAATTTATTACAATCCTGAAAGGGTTAATATGTGGTTTTATAAATGTTTTTTGTTAAAATGTTATGGCTTTTTATTTGTTTCTAGGCTCTTGTTTTTCTCTCTCTTCCTCCCAAAAGGATTGCTCAGCAAAAGCACTTCATGATAGTTATATTTAAAAAGTAGCCAGTGGGATTAGATACTATCCTTTTACTGGATGTATACATCAAAATAAATAATGAAAAAAAAACCCAAGGAAACCATCCAATGGAATATTTCAAATCCTGAAAAGAACATATTATGCTGCCTCTTTTGAAGCTAGGTATCTAAATCTGGAGCTTGGCAAATTAGCAATTAATTTTTTGAAAGACCAAATTACTTTTTTGAAAGACCTGCTGGTGGGCACCCAGGTGCACCCAGGTGCACTGCCTGCGCTGCTGGGCTGCTGCACCAAAGCACAGCAAATCAAAAGGTCAAATTATTCTCCAGTCGGTTTACAGGACAGTTTCTGAAGCTTCTCTGACGCCTGCTTGTGCTGCCTCCTGCCACCACAGGGGACAGCAGACCCTGCCACCTGCAGAATGTGTGTTCCACAGGCCGGGGGAGTGCCAGGCTTTTCTGTCCTTGGCTTTCCTGGGATTTTCCCATTGCACACCGTAATGAGAACAGCCACGGCACTGGAGGACCAGCAAAGCTGTATCAGTCCAGAGAACCTTTCCAAAATGACTTGAGGCTGAAGTGTCTCCAGCTTATTCTGATACAAGTACAAATTTTTGATTGTATATTACTTTAGACTAGAAGCCTGTTGATTAGAGGGTGGGGCAGAGGGAAGGGCTGCCATAGGACATTTTATCTCAACAGATGAGGTGTTCTTTTATATGGGCATAAAAGAATGTCATTTTGTCCTGTATTTGTCATGCCAATTAACCCAATTAATATATCTGTCAAAATATTATCTATGCAACAAAAAAATAATACAAGAAAGAGCAATAAGTCATGTAGAGATGGATGGGAGACTGTTAGATAACAGACCGGGTTATTTTATCAGATCTCAAAATGCATATTTCTGACTCACCCAGAGCAGGATGCATCACCCATCACTGCCGGTTTTCTGCAGCGTAGCCATCAATGCTAGAGCATGTCTTGCAGGCTCTTTTAGGAGTCACACTTTTATAAAAGGAGTCACCTCATGCTAACGTTGGTGTTTAATCTAGTGAAGGTGAATCAGGCCTGATTTCTCTCCTGTGACTAAAGGGGAGCCCAGAGCAGCCAGTTCTGACACAGATGGGTGCACACTGGCATCTGCCGTGAGGCGAGATCCTTGGACTGAGCCATTTAATCTGTCTTAAAATGTAATCATGGGATTGATTGGCCCAGATTTTCCTGGGCATATGAAGCAAAATTCAAAGAGGAAGGAAACAAGAAGGAATGAGTGTGAAGAATCTGATGTGACCTGGTACCCCAGAGATGAGTCACTCCAATCTCTCCCTGATAGCCAGGAGACATGCAGATTGATAACTCACATCACTGTCAGCACACAGACATCCATTACCTGCAGTGACAAAGTCATGAAGCCTCCATTTCTGCTGTAGGTGTATAATTATTGTACAAGAAAAATCTGAGTCATGGGTATAATTCAGCCTCCTTTAGGTATGTGATGAATAAGGTTAATCAGTTGAAGGACTGGAAAATACTGATCATTGTTCAGTACTGGTGAATCAGAAAAGGCAGTTTCTTGGATGTGGCATACAGAGAATAGGTGGTTTGAAAAGTGTGAGGGGCAGCATATTGGTGTTGGGTCTTTCATGGTGTTTTTTGCTAGAAGACAAAGTAATAAGTGTGTCTTATTACATCCCTACACTTTTAACTGGATTCTTCCAGGCAATGTCTGGAGTTGCAGGTTTTCTTCTTTTAAATGTATATCAAAATATCTCAGGGTATGGAAGAACACATATATAATACCTGCACAACCTTTCCCAGTCATATAATTACTTAGTGTACAAGTAGAGTGCAGTTGAAGTAGAGGAACTCTAATGTCTACATAAGACCAGTTTTAGAATTAAACTGCTACTTAAAGATACTTTAAGGAGGGTATTTAATTTTCTTTCTTACACCACTGTAATTAGTTGAAAGGCATAGGGTTGTTAATGGAAAGAAGCAAGGTTGTTTAGATACCTTATTTAAATATTTCTGTCTCTTCCTACCATGTTGTGATTTGTGTAAAATCTTTTTGGTGCTAGTTGCAGTTGTGTAGCAAATGATATTCTGCCAGTCAAGAACCAGGAGCAGTAAAATGACCTTTTTTTTTGGAAAGGCTCATCAGAAAAGGTTACTGCTGAAGCATGGATCGGTCAGTGCCAGGTAGAATTTGCACCATCAAGCCACCTCAGTTCCTAGGAAGAGGGCTGTAAAGAGAACCACCCAAGCACCGAAGCTGGTGACATCATCTCTGCATCTTTAGCAAATGCTGGAAAACACCCATAGCCGGGAGCAAGAAGAGACACAATCACAGGCCGGGCTGAATCCAAATGTAGACAGAAATTAAATTGTTTCAGTGTGACTTACTCTTGGCCAATCCCTGTGGGCTGCTACTTTGTATCTGAGTTTCTTTTCGCCATCACAGTCCAACTGGCAATTTTGTGTTCAGCCTTTTAATGACTTTGATCTGACCCATACTGTGTCTTTTAATGTTTACCTGCTTTCCAAACTTCTGCAGCTTCACAAGCCCTCCAAGATATCATCAGCTCCTGTCTTGGTTTGAAAAGGCAGGTGTCTGCTAAAGAAGGCAGAAACCTCCCTTGAAATGGAAAAATGTAACCCTCCTCCACCCCCACTCCAAATTATTATAATCTTGAAATCAAGGGGCTCTCAGACAAAGGCATGGGAATAGGAACCACAGTTCTTTATTAGGAAAATTAAAATAAAAATGTAGTAGTACAAAAAACCCACAAACAAACCACTGTCAGAGTCAGAATATAACCTGACACCCTGCTGCTCAGGATGTTGGTAGCAGTTCGATAAAATGGTGGCTGCAGTCTTCTTGAAGTGACAGGTGTGGTTTTGTTTAAGCAATGATCCTGTAGAAGGGTGTAGTTTTCCTCTGAAGGTCCAGTGGTGTAGATGGGTCCTGTCTTCCTCTGGGAATCCAGTGGAGAAAAGCTGACTGTGGTGTTCCGATTCTCCAATTCTATCTAGGTAGGAATGCTTGGCTCCTCCCCCTGGGTGGAGCATCTCACAAAGGGATGATGTAATTTTATCAGTCATGCAGTGAGACTCAATGGCCCATTAACAGAAGATGTGCCCCTGGAGGGAGGATGGGTGGTGGAAGAGATAAAGAACACTGCCCCACCTGGTTTTAACAGCTGGCCCATTAACAGAAGACATCCCCAGTTATGAGGGATGGGTCGTGAAAGAGATAAAGAAAACTGCCCCACCAGGTTTTAACAGATGGTGATAGAATACAAGCTTTTGGTTACATCTTGCATTGCAACCCAAGACAGCTCCCCACTGGACGCTGAGACAGTCTGGGTGATGGATACAAGGAACTATGCAGGTCTGTGAGAACACAGAACAGAGATGGTCCAACTTAGCTTGGATCCAGTTGGATCCAGTTAGATCCAGTAAGACTTAGCAAGAACTCATGTTAGATGTGGCTTTTTAGATGGACCTAACAAGTTTGAAATGACCCAAACCACCTCCTTCAGGCTGTGCCTAAGCCTGTGATGAATTGTGATGATTCTCCAGGAGCTCAGCAGGGAATATGATATAAGTACAGGTGTACACAGTCAGCTCACATCCGGATGGGTTTTCAGAGAGAAACCCTTAGCTTTGCCTTGAATGGAAGTAGTTGGATTATTTCCAGACCCAACCTGACTCTGGAATATGCAACACTTTATACATGTGGTGCTGGTGCTAATGAGCCATGACAGACACTTGCTAGCTCTTTATCTGTGGCACAGATAATCTACAAACTGGGTAATTCAACCACAGCTGCCTGAGAGCTGGTTTTAGCTGCAAACACCTTCATGATTGCTTCAGCCATGGCCCTACATACTGTAGAGTGATTTTCATTAGACCAATCAAGCTGAAAAAATCTAATTGAAGGAGCATTCCCTAATCTCTTCCTTCTCATCTAGTTTCAGTTCTTCCCCTTTCAACAGTGTTGTTAATTGCATTAAACATCTGATAGCTGTTAATCTTTTTAGTGAAGGTGATTGCAGAAAAAAAAGTCTATTAAGTAACCTGAGTGATCATGGAAGCCCTGATAGGATAGTGTGATAAATGTGGCATTGGATAAAAATTCGTGAAGGAGAATAAAGAAATATATGTTATATTTATAATAATGTAAAGATATAAAATGTAGTATGATCTAAAGATTCCTTCCCGAGTCAGGCGGTAACGATCCACTCAGGCGGTAACGATCCACGGGGACGCTTATCAGCCCGAGATGAAGAGCAGGACACAGGCAATCAAGCCAGACAATGACAGTAGCCTGGCTGAGATATCCATCTGCTTCACACCCCCGACCTGGACACTCCACCCCGGGAGTCCAAGCAGAAGATGCAATCAGAAGGCACCCAGAACCATTCGCATGTGAAAGGACTCTGCCCAGTTGACTATTGACTCAGCTTGATGGATCCAGGAAATCTATTCAGCCTCACATCTAGACTCTTTGTTGGACAGTGCCCACTCTGGGTTTTGCCTCAGGATACGAAAATCCCTATAAAAACCCCAGACTGCAATCCCTCCTTCATGGATTTGGGAAAATCTGTACCTCTGGGTGCAGACCCCTGTCCACCCGGTGCTGCGCTGATTTATTTTATTGTGGTTTTTTCTCTCGTTGCTTATGATTGAAATTGTTTTATAATAAATTGCTTTTTATATTAACCTTATTTTGCTATTACGTTTGTAACAATAGGGACTTGCATTCAAGGGCGTGGTTGTATTGGCCAGACCTAACAGTCTTATACAGGCAAAAGAAACTGATGTTTGCCCTGAAAACCTCCTGCCTTCCCAATTATTCCTTCTTGGAAAGAGGAAGTTTAAACACTGCTTTGGCAAAGCAGTTCAGGATCACGGGACTATCTGCACAAGCCATCACTGAAGTCTGAGAAGGAAAGAGGGCGCAAAGCAAGAAAACAATGGAACAGCTGTGAAAGCCTGAGCTCACAATCTCCTCAGATTATGCTTTCACCCACAGGTGGAGCAGAAAGCAAAAGCAGCAGGCATTAGAAAGAGAGAACAACTATAACACAATGCTCAATATTTGGTATTGAGCTCAATGCAAGCTCAATATTTGGTATCTTCCCTGCCTCCCATTTTCTGTTTTTTGTGCCCTGTTTGCTGGTCTTCAGCCCATTCTGCTGTGACAGCACAACAGTTTACAGGACTCTATTTTGAACTGGATTAGGGCCCTGATACAATTTTTTAAAAAATCCTGCCAAGAAATGCCAGTTGTGTGATGGAAATGAGTGATTGTGAGAATAACTGAAATGAGCGTTACCCGTGAACATGAGGTGTTAAGAAACCACAGCCCAGCTCCATGGCCAGCCTGCTTCACATTGCTCAGATTACAAAAAGAGCTGCCATTAGAAGCAGAGAGTCATCTTTCCTGGAATTTGGGGTTTTTTTGCTTGTTTTTTTTTAATTTTTTTTTGTTTGTTTTAAATCACTAAGCACTGATGTCTTCCATCACAAAAAATATTGTGGCTATCTGATTCAGTGTTCATTGTCACGAAAATGAAATTCAAAGATGGAAAAGGACTGAGAGGTGAAAGTACATACATATTAGCTGTTACAGAATGTAGAATATAAGGAAGAAATAAGGAAGAAAATTACAGCAAAACAAAGTTTTATAAACCAAAGTCATAGGAAAAGCTATACTTGAAAAAGAAAAAATTTTAAAAGCTGCTCTTTGGCAAAACACAAAGTTGTACTCCAGAGGAGGTGAGTGCCTATCCATGCGCATGGGCTGTGACTCCTGCCAGCAAGGCTTTCAGGACAAAGTACACATCTTACATGCCCTCATGCTCCCAACCAGGAACCTAAAAGGGTGGTGTTGCTCCTATTCTTTCTGAGATTTTTCTTTCTGTCCAGTGGTTGAAATTCTCAGGCTACCCCAATATCACCACGTTTAACAGCACCAGGAACACCCTTCAACACTCCCTATCCTCCACACCACTAATTTTTAGCACAGATCTTGACACATTTTAACCAGTGACAGGTAGCTCTATCCCAACCAGCCTGGGTAGAGTTCACTACCACCATGGGCCAGAGATTGCTTCCAGAACCAGTTTCCATGTGGCCATCCTGTTTTGGAGAGTAAGACAGTTTAGTGTTACGGATGCAGGCAGCTCCTTGCCAACTGGCCTCAGTGCCAGCAAATGGCCCCAGGCACATTTCATTTGCTAGTATAGACACAGCTTCAGTTTATTTGTGCTGTGGCTCCTCTCTCATACACTTGTGTTTTAAAACCTTTTTCGTAATATTTTGTTTGTCAGCTGATGGGTATTTTAGACAGCAATTTAAGGACTTAGCAGAATTCCTTATTTTATTTTCCTAGAATGAATCCACAGTAAATCTTCAGGTATCCTGAGGCTTTTACAGCCACCTCTTGCAGAGCTGAAATAGCTGCTAGCAACAGGCACTCATGCTGAGTATTTTGGTGATGGAATAGACAAATCCTCTTTATTTTTTTGGCTTGCAAGTACTTGAAAATATTCTTTCTTTTCTTGGACTAAATGTCCAGAGATTTACCTGAGCTGGCACTTTGAGGAAGAAACCAAGCATTCTTGGCAACCCAAAGCACTGTAGCAAACCATAATCTTTATTTACTAACACTGTTCTGTTTTAGGGAGTTGCCCCTATGAAACTGTCAACTAGAGAGGAGAAGCAGGAGTCAGCCCCTAGAGTCCTGCAATTTCTGTGCTTATGGGCTCTGCCTGCGTTTTGTCCTCGATGTGTGTATAGCACAGTCAGACCCGGCGTGTGTTGGAGAGCCAGGCAAATACTAGTGCCCAGTTTAACATGCAGCTCATGTGCCTTTAAATAGCAGCAAGAGCTGAGCCAAGCCATCCACTGCAGCAATTCCTGGACATATGTGCAGAGCTCCCCTCCTCCCCTGAGCCCTCCCAGCCTGGAGCTGCGAGTGCACACGAGCTGTGCGGAGGGACCGGGGATTGGTGCTGCCGCCTGTCACTTCACAGTCACCCCACTGACGTCTCCTCCACGCTGTTGACTTGATCCTGTTTCTAGCCAATATAATTATATCATGGAGAATCAACAACAGTTAACAATTTAGGTTAAATGCGATTTAATGCCCTGAGATTGCTGCACTTAGATGAGATTTTGCTTTGCTTGAACCATGCAGAGAATGTGAAGAGCCTGCATACTTCTGCTAAAGTAATTCTTGACAAAGAAAAGATTGACACTGCCTTCTTCAGACTCTATTAAATGCTTGAGCGACTTTGGCATGAGTTTCTAATCTGTCATTGCTCTTGGAATTCCACATGGGAGAATGGGACCTGTCTGAGAGTATAGGTTACAAATCCATCCTTCTTTGGGGGAGGGTGTCCATATATATGGATATATTCTCCTTAATGAAGTAGAGCTCAAAATCCCTGATCATCTCTAAGGGTTTGCTTAGTTCCTTGAAGAGTGTATGCCTAATATTTCACTTGCAGTGCCATTGTATCTATAAGCCGTGGACGATAGTGTGAAAAGTTGCTGTTACAATGTCTGAAAAATAGCCACACAAGCCTAGAAATTCAAAGAGCCCATCACAGAGTGCTCTTGTGCTACTGGGATGGCTGCCAAGCAAGGCATGCAGATTGCTGTCGTTGAGTTTTTGAATGATGAGAAAATGACTGGGACTGCTCAGCACAGCAGACGCTCCCTGGAGCACCCAGAGAGCTCAGTCAGCATAGCTGCTAGCTTTGGGAGCCACTTTCTAGGTGGACTGTGCTAGTTCCCGGTCCCAGAAATCAGGGCCAGATCCCAAACACACATTTTAATGGAGGTTTCCAGCTCTGTATACCAATCTGAGAGAAGGCTTCCTGACCAGGGATTATAGCTTTAGAGCTCATTTGCCTTCTCTGCAGATGCAGAACAGCCATCATTCTTCCAGCTTTCCAGCTTCCTCTGCCTGACTAGGAAGGCAAATATTTGTAAGTGAAATTGCTAGTTATCCTCTAATTCCTAAGAAACTCAGCAAAAAATAGCCTCAGCAACTTTCTGTGATTTGGTGGCAATGAGCCTTTTGTTAATCTTCAGTACTGAAAAAAAAGGGTTATCATCTGACATACTCATGTATTTTGATCAAGTTATTTATGAGCTTGACTTTGTCAGGATCTATTAATTCATACCTCTGTGCTCCTGAGCAGCTGCTTTGATGACAGCATTTGGATTTACTGGCAGAAGCTTGTTGGGCTGTTGGTTCACCGTGCATGACAAATGGAGAAGCTTCCACATTCTGTTCAAGTGTTAAAAAGTCAATGCTTACCATGGTCTCAGTGATTTCTGTAGCTATCCACGGGCTCAGGAGTAGGTGCATACTGTTTGTAAAGCACTTGGCTCTTGCGTGGCAGGGGACAACTGATTTCCAGGAGCCTGTATTAAGGGCAGCAGCTCTCCACCATGCTCTCCAAGAGGCCTCAAACCCATTTTCACTTGCACCCTCTGGGATCATTATGGTAATTTTCTTGATGGTCTCCTAACAAGAATTTCAGTCCTTGCATGGAGGTTTTTAGCAAACAGCAGATGCCAACCTGAGAATCAGCACCTGCAGCTGACAATCACAAAAAAAGGGTTCTGGCTATAAGTAATAAGTCATGAACTAATCTCACAAAGCAGAAAACCATCATTATCCTGTGACTTAAGGTAAAGATCGGTTTACATGGAGTGTTTTCTGGCCTACCCAAGCTTTTTTAATTGTTTAGCATTTACTGTCTTCCAAAAGTGTTCACAGAAACTTCTCCAGCACTGTCAATAGTTTTCATAGCTCATATAGTTTAACACCTATTAACACTAATCTGTTGAGTTGTAGTGTTTTAATGTTAGTAAAACCAGAAATGAACATTCAATACTTGGTGATTTATAAATGTCTATCACATTAATACCACTTGTTTAATTCACAAATGTATAAAATTGAATAAACTATATTGCTTGAATGGAGTTCCTGAGTTCATATTTTATATGTAAAACAGACAGATACTTCTGACTGTAGTTCACAAGCAAGAAAGCAAGAAAAAAAAGATCTTTGAACAAGACCCTTCTATGTAGCTCTCTGGAAGAATGAGAATAGAAGCATTTTATACAATTGGAGCATTTCATATTCAGACTCATCTCTTTACTCTTAGCTGCAGGATTTGTAGCGTAGTGACAGATTTAGTGACATGGTTGCACAGGCTATGGAAATGGGTGCTTTTCTGGTTAGAAGTGGCCACCCAGAGTTGATGGCTCATCCATGCAATAGGAAGCATCATGGCACTGTTCTAAACTTCTTTTCTTCAAATGAGTTTTCTGTCTGGAAGGACTTGGAATCCAGTTTCAATGGGCTAGATCTAGAGATCCCATGAGAAGCACATTCACAGATAAAGCTGAGGATGTGACAGGACTTTCTGAAGAAAGGAAGCAGTAGTGAATCACTGCAAGCATAAAAACACCGGGCATTGTCTTGGGTTGCAATGCAAGATGTAACCAAAAGTATGTATTCTATTACCAGCTGTTAAAACCAGGTGGGGCAGTGTTCTTTATCTCTTCCACCACCCATCCTCCCTCCAGGGGCACATCTTCTGTTAATGGGCCATTGAGTCTCACTGCATGACTGATAAAATTACATCATCCCTTTGTGAGATGCTCCACCCAGGGGGAGGAGCCAAGCATTCCTACCTAGATAGAATTGGAGAATCGGAACACCGCAGTCAGCCTTTCTCCACTGGATTCCCAGAGGAAGACAGGACCCATCTACACCACTGGACCTTCAGAGGAAAACTACACCCTTCTACAGGATCATTGCTTAAACAAAACCACATCTGTCACTTCAAGAAGACTGCAGCCACCATTTTATCAAACTGCTACCAACGCCCTGACCAGCAGGGTGTCAGGTTATATTCTGACTCTGACAGTGGTTTGTTTGTGGGTTTTTTGTACTACTACATTTTTATTTTAATTTTCCTAGTAAAGAACTGTGGTTCCTATTCCCATGCCTTTGTCTGAGAGCCCCTTGACTTCAAGATTATAATAATTTGGAGTGGGGGTGGAGGAGGGTTACATTTTTCCATTTCAAGGGAGGTTTCTGCCTTCTTTAGCAGACACCTGCCTTTTCAAACCAAGACAGGCATATGGGTTATTCCAACATGGATCATGGACTACTTCTATTGTACACTAAATAGACCCCAGCTGACACAAGACTGACCCTGGCAATGTAGGGAAGATAAAAAATCTAGATAATCACATACATTGCACAGGGTGAACCGGAAGCTTCCAACAGCCAGCTATAGTTATAAAGACTGTCAGCAAGGGTAGGAAGTGTACATCCACTCAAAGTGATATAAAGAATGAAATTACTCCAGGGAACAGGGTCTAAAATTCATCTCAAAGGAAAGGAGGAAATCCACCATGAATGAATTGTGTAAGAAAACAACTGTAGATAAATAATGCTCCTGTCCATTATGAGGCTTTGTACAATTATTCTGAACACGAGCCACCAAGCAGAGCTGGCTGGTTTCCTTTGCAGTAGTTTGTTCATACCTTTACACTACATAATACTAATGAACAAAAAATTAGTAGCAAGTAGTACTCTCACACTTCAGTGATTGTAGGAAAGCATTTGACACCAATGCTGTTGTAGCAAGACACTGTAAATTTACAGATTTCTTTGCAAAATTGTTTATATTTTCCAAAACCTTTCTCAGTACACAGGTAATTAAATAATTAGGCAAAGGGACATCATCTCCCTGCAATGTTGTGTTGTGTAACAAATATCTGCACAGAGACTGGAGTCCCAGGGGTGTTCGGAGACTTGGTTTGCTGAGGATATCTATTCATCAGCAGATGAGATACAACAAAAGACAAACAGCTTAGTCAGAACAGCAAAACAAAAAGGTCTTATAATCAACAGGTCCGAAAACAAAGGCTATGAAAATAAATATGACCTTACGTGGCAGTGCTATTACAGAAGGAGTAACTGCAAGCATTGTTGTCACATTTATTTACCCAGGCAGTGTATCCTACCGCCCCTGTGACTCTGTCTGTGGTGCAGGGCTCAGATGAGCAAAGGAAAGAGTCCTGGTGAGACTCATAAATAATTTTTTCACTAAACTGTAGATGAAGGAAAAGCAAAAGGTTCTTCAAGTACTGTTTGAAAAACTTCCATTTGGAGATGTGTATCAGATGTTCATAATAAAAGCATGGGATAAAGAACAGTGACAATTTGAGGTGTTTACAATCACCAGTATATAACCAGAAGCAGGAACAAAGAAGGTAGAATCCGTTGGCTGTATTCTAACAGTATTAAACAACAGACTTAGTGATGTGAAGGCCAGAGGAGACGGTGCTGACTTAAGGAATGCCCGCAGGGTGAGAAAGACTGGAGAAGTGACCTTGAAAATTAGCAGATGGATGAAATTAAAAGTACTGGTCTATAATAGGATTACTTAGGGGCAACTGACATCTGTGAAGGTTGGATTGCTTTGGAGCATCCTTCAGTATGCTGAAGTTTTCTTCATCTAGAGACCAAGCATATGGTTTTCCCACACTGCCAAGACAATGGTTATATTCACAGTGTCTACTGTAGGCAGCCTGGAGTTTGTTGTCATGACCAGTTTTTCCTACTTTGCATACTACAAGCCTGTAAACCTGCCAATGGTTGTTTTGGATATCTTATTTCCAGCACAGCCATGTGCAGTGGTGGGCTCACCCTGGCTGGGTGCCGGGTGCTCACCAAGTCAGTCAATTTCTCTCCCCCTCATTTCAGCAGGGGAGAAAAAATTATAATGAAAGGTTTGTGGGTCAAGATAAGGACAGGGAGAAATCAGTCACCAATTACTGTCACGGTCAAAACAGACTCAGTTTGGGAAATTATTACCAATCAAATCAAGATAGGATGATGAGAAATAAAACCAGATCTTAAAACACCTTTCCCCTCCATCCCTTCCTTCTTCCTGGGGCTAATTTCTTTCTCAATTTCTCTACCTCCTCCTCCCCCCAGCAGTGCAGGAACAGGGGAAATGGGGGTTGTAGTGAGTGCATCACAGGTTCTCTCTGTTTTGATCCTTGTTCTCTTCCCCTGCTCCAGTGTGGGGTCTGTCACATGAGACAAGGAGATTCAGTCCTCCAACACACATCTTTCCCTTTGGCTGCAGCTCTTCACGTAGTGCTCCAGCACTGCATCCCATGTGGGTCCCTCTATGGGATGCAGTTCTTCAGGAGCAGACTGCTCCAGCATTTTATGTTTTGGCAACATAAAATATTTATTGCTCAAGTATTTCAAGGAACTCAGGTCTCTTAGTTCTATAACACAATGGAGCCTATTTCCAACAAACAAGGTTTTTCTTAACTCATCAACTGTTTTCACTGAACTATGTTAAAAGAGTGTTCATCATACAGGGATACAGTCATAGGACAGTAATAGGGATACAGTCATAGGACAGTAATAATTACACCATGAAGTTTTGCAAGTTTCAGCATGGCTGTTTACATACCTATTTTTAAAAACAAATACCTACTGAAGGTGTGTACATGTTGAGGTATTTATGCCTTCATCTCCTAAGGAATATTAATGTGTTCTTTTCTATAGGCACCTTGAAGATCATAGGCAATTTTTGGGGAACGCATCACTAAAATCTCTTTCACAATTCAAATTGTGGAATATGTAAAGATAGGCAGGCAGGCAGGAAGGCAGGAAGGCAGGAAGGCAGGAAGGAAGGCAGGAAGGCAGGAAGGAAGGCAGGAAGGCAGGAAGGAAGGCAGGAAGGCAGGAAGGCAGGAAGGCAGGAAGGAAGGCAGAAAGGCAGGAAGGAAGGAAGGCAGGCAGGAAGGCAGGCAGGAAGGCAGGCAGGAAGGAAGGCAGGCAGGAAGGAAGGCAGGAAGGAAGGCAGGAAGGAAGGCAGGAAGGCAGGAAGGAAGGAAGGAAGGAAGGAAGACTAGATGTATTCATGGAGATAGAGGAGAGAAATTTTCTCTTGTTATATCTTGAATCTAAAAGAGCATCCTCCACTGAAAGGTTTAACAACAGTGGAGAAAAATTGTATCTTGATTGAAGAACAAAGAAAATTTAATTGCCTTAGCACCCAAGTTCAGGCCAACCAATTTTTTAAATCCCTCCCATAAAACTTAGAATGATTTGGGATTCTTTTCTCTTTCTTACTACTTTTCATTCTGAGAAGTGAATGTCCCCAACAGGAGAGAAAGAGAGAGCAGGCTGTTGCCACCTCACCCAGGGTTGTACTGTCAGTGGCTCACCCCAAAGGCAATGCTGAGGGGGCTTGGGGGCAATTCTTTTTAGAGGAAAACCAGCTTGTTTTAAGCCAGATGAGTTCCCAGAGCAAATTTATTGCCTGGACACATAAAGTGTGTGTGTTGACCGAAAGGAGGACAGGTGGCTTGTGTGCAGGAGCCGAGAGAAACAGGACTTCTCTCCACCAGGATGTGAACTTTCTCATGGACATGACCATGGAACAAGAGCCTACATTGTTGTTAAGGCAATGGAGTCATTGTGAATAAAGGTTTGTGCTCTCATTGCAGATCTGGTTTGTCACTGGACCTCAGCACACAGAAACAATTATTTAGATGTCCCGTTCAACTCAGTTTCAGAGGTAAATCAGGGGTCTGGGCCAAAGGGCAATGTACCAAATTTTGTCAGCCTGAGTTCAGTGTGTATTTGCACTTCAACTTTCAGATATCTACTTCTTTATTTTCCCCAAGAGGAATCATCATTTACATCCCCTCCTACAACATTTTGGGTCTTTTCTGTTCACTTTGAACCATGAAAGCAGCCATATTTTACGATGGCAGAACTTGCCCAGAAGGGATACTCTGGTCGTGAGGCTCTGATGGATGTGGCCCCTTAGGTTAATACCTTCCTTTTCCCTTCACCATGTGTCTGGAAACCTACTGGCATGGACTGTAGCTACTGTACTACAACAGAGTAGCTATTCTGTTTCTTCAGCTGGTCTCCTTTTTGCACTTACATAGGAATTCAGCAACAGCTCTGTACACTTCATTTTGGACTACGGCTCCATCCTAATTTACTTTTATAGACTTCTGCATTTCAATTTCCATATATAACGCACAGTTAATTACTGTTTAAATTAAGCACACAAAAATCAAGATGTGATGATCTGTATTATCAAATCAGGTATAAGATTAGCAGCTATTATAAAATAAATAGAATATGTAGATAACTCTTACCATTTCAGTGGCTCATTTATAGAACCATTAATTCTCTGGGATGCAGTGGACATACGGATGGAGAATAAGTTGCTCATAATAAAAATTTAGACCCATCCTTTGTCTTTTTTTCCATCAGGCTGCTGCCTAAGCACACCAGAAATGGTTTTTGACAACCTGGTATTTTATACCTTAAATTTTGTAATTTCTTTTGCTTACCTAAATACAATTTTTAGTAAGTCTTTGCTAGAAAAAAAAAAAAAAAAAAAAAAGAGGACAAATCATACAAAAATTTTAATTTTATTAACAATTAATATATTGCTATAGTGTCTGTCTCTATTTTCTACCCCTGAAGCAAAACAACAGCAAAATTAGTAAGGTTGTTGTCATATCCCATCCCCAGCAGGACTACAGAAGTCTGTGGTCAGCTCTTTTATATAAATACTCCTCAGGCTGCTGCTCAGACAGCTCTCTGGGGAAGCAGGATTTAGGGCCCACATGAAGAAATGGGGATTACATGTAATACTTCAACTGCCTAGATAATACTGATCATAGAGTGTTGTATAAATTGTGGTTATCTTCTCTCCAATAAAGAGCCAAAACTGCTTGGCACATTTTTCTAATATACACATATATTCATAGATTGTGAAAAACTAAAACAATATTTAGGGGCAAATTTGCTATTTGCAATGAAAAAAAAGAAAAATTGCAATTTATGAGCTGCAGCTGTAAGTGTCTTATGTTTTGTATGCTATGCTTAGTGATCCATCTGAGAGGAAGATATTTTCTAAGAACAAAGTTAATAATTCAGTAGCAGTTCTTAAAGTGATCAAAAAGAAAGGTGTAAGAGACTTTGGAGTTTTTTAATACAAAAGAGCTGTTCTTTGAGGTATTGATCAAAGTAAAAAGAAAAACAAATTAATTAGAGATTGGTTTCAATACTATGCATAGGCTTTTGCTAAGACAGAATGGAATATTTTCCCAAGCTACAGCAGTGCCCACAGAGACAAATTCTTTTATTAAAATCAACCTCCATGTTGCTTCTTTTAGTATTCAGTACTTCTAACTTTGGGAAAATCCCTAAGTGAATTACCAATTTTTTATCTTTGGAAAGATAAAAACCCAGCAATATCTGAGTGGTTCTTTCCTTAAAATGAAATAAGCATAGCTGTAAGAGTGAAGGAAAAAACCCCAAAGAGATAAACAAAGAAAAGAAAGACAAAAGCAGGAAGTAAGGAAAAGCTTTTAGTGGTATTAATATTATGTATTTGCTCTGCGTCCATGTTGAGGAGCACTAGCCATGAAGCAATATCCCATTTTATGAGGCACTGTGCAATCACAAAGGAAAAGGACAGGGTGTGCTCCAAGTAGTTCACTGTTTAAATATAGCACTGCAGACAACAGGCGAGTATTGAGTAACAGAGGAGGACAAGGACAAGCAGTCCTGAACACCTAATGCCTGATGTGGCTGTACCAAAGGATACTCCAGTACTTGTACAAGTGGTTTTGGGGAGCTCCCCTTGGCAGTGCTGGCCATGAGCTCACACTCCAAAGTTTTTGCCGGAAGATGTGACAAAAGGATGGTGGAGGGTGGATGGTGGAGGGTGGACGGTGGATGGTGGATGGTGGATGGTGGATGGTGGATGGTGGAGGGTGGAAGGTGGAGGGTGGAGGGTGGAGGGTGGATGGTGAGCATCTTTCAGGCCAGAAGGGAGATGATAAGAAATGTTTTTGAGGAAGGGCTTGTGAGTGAAGATAAGATTTATGAAACAGAAAAGGGGACAATGGAGAGGTCCTAGAAACATGGCTGTGAGCGGTGGAAATCCTTTGTTTGCTCCTGGGTGATGAATGGAGGGCTCTCTTAGCTCAGATATAATTTCCTCAGGTGAATGAATATCCATTTTCTTGGGAGGATCAAACAACAAGTTTGACATGAAGTTGAAAGTTTATTGAGAGGAAGCAAATGGCACAAGAACAGCTGTGGGTTTTGCTTTCTTGCCAAAATATTTGGTGTCCTTCATTCAGGGAAAAACCTGACATTTCCAATTACCATTCTGTGTATGAACCTGTTACACACACAAAGACAATAAAGAAAATAAACCCAAAATACGGGGCTAACACAGTACATCTCCATATTCCATCCAAACAGAAAGTGTTTCCAGGATGAGCTGGTCTCTGGAGCAGTGTGGGGTGGCCCCCATTTGGGATCCCACTCATACCCCACACTGCTCACAGGTCCAGGAACCAGCTCACAAGCAAGGGCAGTACGTTGTCTTTTGAGGACTGCCAAAATGAGCACCTCAAAGCTGAAGGCAGGACCTGGCCTGCAGACCACCTGTTGGGCCTGATTACACATTCAGAAGTCCTATTTGTGGTGTCTTTCCTCATTAGATCCAGAAACTATTTAGAAAAATTATCTTTACTCTTGTTACATTTATGGAAAGGCAGAGGGCAAAAATTTAGGTAATGTGTCCATGTCTGCATAATTGCTGGAAAAGCTGATGAACAGCTCGGTGTTTAGGCCCTTGCACCCAGTCCCACTTCTAGAAAATGTCCACTGCTGGTGACCACTTCCAAGAGCAGAAATTGGCAGAGCAGCTCTGCCCTGTCTTGCCTTCAAGTTAGATTTGGATCAACATGGTTATGCCAAAAGAAATCAGTGTCTTTGACGGCATTCTTTGAAAGGAACACAAAGCAGATGCCTTGTACATAAAAAAGGTCTAAATAAATAAAATCATTCAAGTGTTTATGTCTGCTTATCTCCCTTCAGCTATGATGGTAAGAAGACCTCAAATGATAACAGTTAAGAGTTCAAGAGATCAAAGGAATAGAGGAAAGGTATAACCCCAGGATGTCTCTTCCTACTACCTGTGCTGACATTACTCGTGGTTATGTTTGGCTTTGGCTGGTGTAGTACTGTCTCCTCTCTCTGTGAGATCTGAGGTGATCTGCTCTTTCACAGTTCAGGTGGAGCAGCCATCCCATGTCCCACCTCACTAACTCTGTGACTGCTGAGGTTTGGAAAGGAAGCATCTGCAGGACATTAGCATTGCCCTGCTCCAGCTCACAAGTAAGTCAACACAAATGATCAATCCCCCACTCATTTAACAGATAACAGGTTGCTTCATCTTTCCAGTGCTGGTGTGCAGGAAGACACCTGTTCTCTGGTTAAATTAAGCCCAGGGAAGCAGGCAGTCAGGCAGGAAGGAAGGAAAGAACAGGATACAAATGTGTTTGCAGCCACCAGGTGTTCTGACTTTAGCTTACATTCATTTTGAGTTATTTTTAGATGCATATGCATTCCTGAGACAGGGGTGTTCCTAAAACAGCTTCACTAAGTATAAAAAGAAGCCCAAACGGTGAGACACATCAGAGCCCAGTGTCTTCTGCTATGTTAGTTCTCTCTCAGCCTCTCCCTTTGTCCCCAACCCTCTAAACCCACAACAAAACTCATTTCTGAGGCTTCTCTGCCCATACAGCAATTTTTCCATGGCCCTGTGTTCATGTTTCTTTACACACTGTTCACAAGGCATTAACAACCTGGATTTATTGTGTACTGATAAGCAAAGATTGAACCAAGAGCTTCCCTTGGCTCTAGCACCCCTCTGGGTTTGCTGCCTGTGGTGAGGCTACATTCTCCATTGCTCTTAAGGTTATCAGAAAATCTCAGGGCTTCCTTCTGCTGTGATTCTTTTAAAGGTTGGCAACATATCCAAGTTTCAGTTGTACAAAATCCATCCCCCCAAGCCAAGGCTGTTGTGAAGAGGTCACATAGCATGTGGAGTGCGTAAAGGAAAGTCTAAAGAAGTATATCCAAGGGCTAATTAAAGGGGACATTGGCCATTAATGAGATTGTTGTCAAAACAGCAGTACATTTATTTGCACTTTCATGAAGAATCACCTGTTTAAATTGTCTCATTATAAATTATTATGTACCCCTCTTTACATAACAATATTTTTTTCTTAAGAAGACAATCTGCCTTTGAGCAAACAGATAAAACTGTTTTCTTTGAGTAATCATAAATCACCCTTTACCATTCTTCTTTCTCCTATTACAGAGATCCTAACTCTGTCCTCTTTGTTATTAATAGATTTTTGCTGACTACTCCCAGTGCCACAGAAATCATAGAGATATAAAATCAACTGTAAATTACAAAGTCTCTCCCTCAGCCATAAATGGACAATAATCTATTCATGGTAACATCTGTGTAAAGTGACTTTCAGGAGATTTTTTTTCAGATTCCTCATAATATTTACACATTGAATGCAGACAAGTATTAAACAGACCTTGCTTCAGCAGTGGGAGCATGCCCTGCTCTAAGCCAGTGCCAGCTGAGTCCCACTGCGGGCAGGCTCGGCGTCGGCTGGGGCGGTGGGAGAGATGACCTCGAGCTCCACCAAGCAGGGATGGTGCTGAGTGTCAGGGAGCTCAAACCTTCATATCAACAAATGGAATGACTGGCCAAGAGCTTATCCCTCTCCAGACTCCCTGGGTGTGGAGTTTGCAGCTGGGATAAGGGAAGCCTGCAGTAGACTCAGCAAATGGTAGGAAAACTTTGGCCCTGGGCACATGCACTTTACCCAGGACAGAGAGGAACAGTAAAAACCAAGGCCTCACACATGGTGAGGTGCTTGGCAGGTCTACAGACCCCTGCCCAAAGCAACCCATGGAATGCACCATGCTTGAAGAGTTGCTATGTTGGGGAACATGGGCCTTGGAGGGATGGTGCAAGATGGTGCAAGACCCCTGGTATTGGCCAGAGGGACTCCTCAGCAAGCAGGGCTGCTGGTGTGCTCCTTGGGGATTTGAGCCCAGCACCTCTGTGCTGCTGAAAGCCAACAGCCATGGAGAGGAATGAATCCTGTTTCCCTGCTGAACAGACTGCCTGCTGCCTGTGTAAGGGTTTTCACAGTCTCAGTGCAGAGAGGAAGGCATGGCACAGACTAAGATCTAGGATCTCCCTTAATTTCTTCTTTTCTGAGGATCACATTTATACTCAAGCATGTAGGTTTGCTGCCCCAAAAGCACCATGAGCTCAACAAATTGTAGATGCATTGAAGTGTTTAGGTTAGAAAAGACCTCTAAGATCATTGAGTCCAACTGTTGACCCAGCACCACTAAACCATGTCCCTAAGTGCCACATCCACATGTCTTTTAAATAGCTCCAGCAATGGTGAGTCAACCACTTTTCTGGGCAGCCGGAGCTTCACAGCCCTTTTGATGAAGAAACTTTTCCTAATATCCAATCTAAACCTCTCCTGGCACAACTTGAGGTGATGTCCTCTCATCTTGTTACTTGGGAGAAGAGACCAACACCTACCTGGCTACAGCCCCCTTTCTGGTAGTTGTAGAGAATGATAAGGTCTCCCCTGAGCCTCCTTTTCTCCAGGCCAAACTCTCCCAGCTCCCTGAGCTGCTTCTCATCAGACTTGTTGTCATGGTTTTGAACCAGTAATTAACAAAAAGGGGAAAAAAGAATTACTTATTTCTTGCTGTGAGATATGGATTAAAACAAGAGCAAACTAGGCATAAAACTTAAAAGGAATAAAGAAAGTTTATTGACAAACTACAAGAATAAGAACACCAGAATAAACTTTTAGAAAAACCTTTTCATTTCTCACTGCCCACCATTCTTTTGTTCACATGACAACAGAGACAAAAACTTTAGAATTTTTGATGGTTTAAACAATTCTTAATTCTTTCTATAGTCTTTTCATCAGTCTTTGTAGAGAAACAGAAGTTCCTTTCTGTTAATTTATGGAGTTTCTCACAAGAAAACTATTTTTGTTATAGTTTTCCGTTTCTCTGATATCAGCTGCTCAGAGCTGCTGTTATCAGAGCCCACCCCTCCTATTCCACATCATTCTGAAATGTGTTATAGGTCATGAGTTTGAGGATAGCACTTTTAAGGATAAGTTATTCAAAGGCAAAAAGTATTCTTCATCTGTTTTTGTGAGCTTCACTAGAAAACAGTTTTCTCATTGCCTCTCAAGGCTTCAAATCTCCCAGCACTTCACTATACCATAATTACTCTACTTTTTACTCAGATTTACACTTTGAACACTCTATTCCTCCCCATACTCTATCATGAATTAAAGGAGTTCTTTGCAGGACTTCATTGTCCATCCCCATAGTTTTAACAGAAAGATATTTCAGCTTAATTAAAGCATCTTCTTAATTCTCTACCTTTCTTGACGCTTCTTTTCTTTCTTGCCACTAGTAGTTTATAAAGTCTCTTTTCATGTTGATCACACTCTTTTTCTTTCTCTGGATAAAAAGATTAATCTGCAAGTCTCATCTGGGTAAGAAAGAGTTAAAATCCTGCCCAAGCTTTTGTAGATGGTTCGGTGATTTCTGCTGAACAGGAGCTGGAGCTGTCTGAGATGGAAAGTTCCTCATAGCTGCTGTAGAGAGTGTAGTCAGTGTCTCTGCTTGCTGCAGGCTTAGAGCTCTTCTCCTTCTTCACTCGGCAGTTTCTGGTAAATTCCATCACAGCAAAACCTGCAGCCAAGCCAGGAACCAGCCTGGCCTAGCTTGGCTTGGAGCAAGCTCCCGCAGGCCCCATCTCCCGGCCGGGAGAACGGCAGGCCCAGCCTGGCCCCCGCCTGCGGCCGCGTGGCCTGGGCAGGGAACCGGAGACCAGCCAGAGGTCAGCTATCTTACACAGCCAAGCAACAAAGAGAACGACAGAGTTCTGGTTGTACATTTTAAGGTGGGGTTCACAAGTTGATTCCACTTTTCAATGGCTAAAACTGCTGTCAATTCTCAGCAATGACCGATAATTGGTCAGGAGAAAAGACTCCCGGCAGTCCCCAGCAATTTTAACTTTCTTAAAGCTAAAGTAACCCCATGACACTTGTGCTTTAGAATAAATGAACCAGTCCTTGATGGTAAGAGTTTCTCAGAGAGAGACACCAAGCCCCACCAACCAAGTGCTCCCTTAGGCAGTTTCATCTCCTCTAAACATTGCTAACTACATGCTCCAGTCACCTTCCAGCATCCACTGGACTCAGTGTGAAAGCTGTGAGGGAGTCCTGTGACTCTCTCATGGTGGCTGCTTGTGTTTGATCATCCCAAATAATTATGTTTCCTTAAAAAGGATCAGCCCATCTAAAACTAATGTCATCTGTTTCCCTGGTCTTCAAACTTTACTCCAGTCTCAGGTGACAAAGCCATTCATCTTCTCTCTTTATGCCCCAGCAACTCTTCTGTGGACCACTTTTGGCTACCAGCAGGGAGGGCAGATACCCCCTCAACACCACCCTGCAGTGACTGCTTGTGAAAGATGGAGGAATTTAATGAACAACCACAATCTGCACTGGGCAGCCAGTGGGTGTGAACCTGCCATGTCCTTCCAGGAGGAGAACAGCCCGGGCAGGTGACACACACCAGTCCCAGCTGGTGACACTTCGTGCCTCGTACAAAGTTTGACGGGCAAAGGACTCATCAGCCCAGCCCTTAGGGAGTCACCAGAGAGAGGTGGAGTCAAATTCCTGTTGGCAGGAGTGAAATGCAGCTCCTTTGAGTGTGGTCTGAGCTCTCCCATGGAGGACAGTGAGGCTGCAGCTTCTGCAGTAGCAGCAGAAGAAAAAAAATTCCACCTTTGTTCCTTGGGCATTCCTTATGAAGACCTGAAATTAGATATTTTTCTTTACATCAGATGCAGAGAATTTTGATCCTGATCTTATTCACTACCAAAAGGGGGGAAAAAATTTAATAAAAAAACAAAAAAAAACCAACCAAACAAACAAAAACAAACCAGGAAATGGGAAAAGATAAGCTTTGTTTGAGACCATATAGCTTGGGTGTTTTAGGGATTTTTTTAAATTTTGGCAACTGACCCATAAATCAATTTTTACTATAGGCTTTCTATACTCCTGAAGGATATGCATCAGCACCCACCCATCACCTGGATAATGAGATCAACCGCTTAATTTAATCAAATTGACAGAAACATGTTCAGACATAATGGGAAGAGGCTTTGTATGAGAATGCATTACCAAACCTCCTTCCTGCTTCGTTCCCATTGCAGTCCGCTGCTCCAGTTGAAATTCTGTAGCTCATGTCACCACACCCACCTTGTGCTTCCTCTCAGCTTCCCCCTAACCATTTTTTCTTGTTTTTTTTTTCCTTCTCCCTGGGAGCCTAGGAGGCTTTAGCAGCCTGCCCAGCTCCACCTCCTTTCTGCTTGCTGCTTGCCCTCCCTCCTCCCCCTCATCTCCAGGCTTCTCAAAAGCTCAAGGCTTCTGCTTCCAGTATTTTGATTTCCTTTTCTTCCTCTTACCAGCTTCTGTCTCCATTAGGCATTAAAGCAGCCCCTCCACCTCTTTCTTAAGAGAAAGAGTTGCTTTTCCATTTTCCCCTACTTCTCCCTCACCTTCAACAGCCATGTGTATCCTTTGTTCAGTGAGATTTTCTTCCTGGTTTTTTCCTTTGTCTTCTTCTTATCTTTGTTGGAGGTGCTACCCTGCTTCCTTTTTATATCTGTTTATTTACATTCTTTTCCCCAGTTAAAATTATCACATTTGCACCAACAACTGTGAATGAGCAGTCAGACCCACACATTTTCCTTGCTCTCTTCTCCTGCAAGGTTCATTGATGTCTCAAAAATTAATTAATATATTTTCTCCTTCCCCTGTTCTTCATGTTTATTAAAATTATTCTAAAATCTTTGTCACTGCCACTTTTAACCAGGATTTTATTTCTGGCTCTTTCCACCGCCTTCTCTGTGCTCAAATAAAGACCATTCCATGATTGCAGTAATACTTCTGTAAATTCCTGGTAATTATCCTGTTTACTCATCCTTGCTGCTCAGGCAGTATTTCCTTCTTGTTCAGAATAATTGTACATCTTCCTCCCCAGCTGCTCATCTCCCATCTTTGACCACAGCTCTCCCCACTCAAAATCCTGCCCTGGGTTTGCCTTTCATGTCATGATCATAGCTGCTGTCCTTGTCTGCAGAGCATTCCCCATTGCTGTGTGTGTTGCAGCCGCCTGCCAAAGCGCTCAGCCCTGGCACAGAGCTGTGCTCAGGGGTCCAAGGATCCCTTTTTGGTATTACAATGCATTTGTAGACAGCCTAGCATAAACACAGGGAAAATTGTGTTTATATTTTCAGAGAGGGATGTATAGTTAAATCTCTCTTTTATCATACCACCTTCTCTTCCATATGTAAATTCAGATAAATGCAGTTTATGGGTTCTTAATTAACACTGAGGTTGAATTTTTGTAGTTTTCTCTTTAGGAATTCAGCTGGAAGATAAATCTTCAGATATCAGAAGGGGAGTGTTAGTTTATATCTCACATCCTTTTATAAACATGGGTTTCACACTGCTTCCTCCAGCTCTCCCAAAGCAGGATACAATACACAGGCTCTGTATCACCAGCAGCCTTAAACGAGAGTGTGGTTGTTTTTAACCTTGGATACCAGTATCAGACATGCGGCACAGGAGGCAGGGCATTGGCAGCAGTACCTCCAGTGCCTCAGGGAGGGCTCCTTCCCAACCTGTGGGGGTCCTCTGGCCCAATCCTGCATCCTTGGGGACCACAGGTTGAGGTGCAAAGGAAGTACGCGTCTTGTACAGCCACAGCACCTGGATCCTCCAGGGAGAGCGAGCTGGCACAATCCACGGCCCAGGTTCCCCAAGGACTCTGGGGAAAGCTGGGGACAAAACCTCCTCAGCTGCCATACAGTCTTGTGACCAGAAGACAGGAGAAACTGGGAATTATACATATAAATTAATTTCTAACCTGGAAATACCAAAGCAGAGAGATTTTTTTTTATCTTCCACTAGTAGCAGATGCACCCAGATATGACAATGCTTCAAGAAGCTAGCTGCCATCTCTAAGAGCCTTGGAATACTAGTAGTAATTAAAAATGTATTTTAACTGTGTCTGCAATTTATAGCTGAATAGCTTTTGAAATGTAGAATGAACAGCAATAAATGCAGGTTTCCCTGCAGGGAGAAGGTCTCTTCATCGAGGGATGATGAGCACATTTGATATTTCAGATTCCTTCTTTTAAAATGCCCAGTCGGGAAATTTTCCCAGATTGCTTTGTAAAACCAAAATAATTCATCCACTTCAGGTAGAATTAATCTAAACGCATACTGGAGTATGAGAATAAAGTCTAATTTGGAACAAATCTATCTCTCTAACCTTTATAGTAATTATAAAGAATGAAAATAGATGTTAATTAATCTTAATTGTTTAGCCTGCAAAAACAGATTAATTACATATCAGAATTTTAAAATATGCATTTTGAAAGCTTATGCATATGCTTACAAAACACCCACTATCCTAGAGACACTGTCCCCTCCTCCCCTAGAGCTGCCCGAATACTCCCTGTGCCTCGCACCCACTTAACCAGGGTGCCAGTGCTTTTATCTCGACTGGAACAATGTATCAGTGCTCCTCCAGGGACCTCTGACAAGACTGAGGTCTCGATAACTCCCATAATTCTCAATTTCCCAGCCTCTCTTTATGCTATTTTACTACCATTTCAGCATAGAAAATGAAGCCTGCTGACATCCTGTGTGAAGGAAACACACTGCTGATCAACACATCAAGAAGGACCACAGATACACAGGTGCTTAAGGCAGCCTCTTGAGGTTTAAGTTACGCTGTGTTGCTGGAAATTAAAAAAAAAAAAAAAGCAAGCAAAAATAATCAAAAAAAATCATGCAAATCTAATCTCAAGTGAATTAGATTAATGTCTTAGATTTTGTGTATTTAATTTACGAGGCAACATCCCACTCCCCTACCTACACTTGCATTTGAAAGTATTGCTGGAACACCTGCCTTGTGGCACAGTAAGCACCAGAGGCCACAAAACACTGCTGACACCCGACAGCAAACATACACACTGGAGCTGTAAAACCAAAAGCCACAGCCCTAATGAGCCAGAGGAAGTGAGCACAAAGAAGAAAGGCATCACCAGCATCCCAGACCCCTGCAATGCTGAACAATGCTGTCTTTGTTACGAGTCGCTGTTTCATCCCTCCTTCCACTGAATTCAGATGGATTTTCAGTAGGAGAAGAACAGAGTTCTGTGCAGAGCAGAACCAAAATCGTCTTCCTTCTTGCCCAGAGACCACTGCTGTGCTGTAGTTAAGATAACAATTAGAACCTGAAGAAAATTAAATACTTGCAAAATGTGCTCAAATCTAGCTCTTGTCTCTAGAAGCAGACAATTTGCTTGTGTGGAAGGAGCACAATACACCAGGTGAAAAAAAACCAACCACCCAGATCCTGAAAATCTTGTGCTTGATTTAAAATATATAAAAACTAGAAAAGTCTTTTATTTTAAGAGGTTGGAATTCACATGCTCCATGGTTTTAAGTGTTAGGCATGCACTTTCCCCCCTTCCTCTTTTAATGAAAAATTGATTCTCATGTAATGATGGAGCTCTTGGTGTTACAGTGGGAAAAAAATATTTTGAGGTGCAAGGTGGTATTTTCAGAAGTAGCAACATAACAATCATCCACAAAGACCTACTCACTGAAGCTGCTATGTGCTTCACCAAAAATGCTGAACATCATGATTTCCTTGGATAACCAGAGTTCCTTGTGAGACTTCAAGGAAAGTCTTCCCTCTCTCACCGGTCCCTTGCCACAATTTGGAGTTTGTCAGTATATCCCAATTTGAGTTTTGAGTTTCTGTGCTGAACTAATAATAAAAAATAACCCTCTATTTTTACTAAAATAACTAAGAATTTCTCCTGGAATGAAATGCAGGCCCTATTTCCAAGAATTGTGTTCTTTTCCAGAAAGAGGAAACAACTGATAGGGACTTGCTCCAAGGAGTCTTATCCTTTGCACATCCAATGAAAGAATAAAATACTGAAAATATTTCATATTAGAGGCTAAATTGTGTGACGTATTTGTTGCCAAGAATACTCAGACTGAGCGCATCCCTTTTATTGTTCTTGGCACACAGGGCACTTCCATTCTATTGCTATTGTTATTTGAGCAATCTAAAACAAGACACAAAGTAATACCAAATCTATCTCTATGTTAATTCTCCCCAGCAATGCTGTTGCCATACCAAGGATTTCAGTGGGCACACACAAATTGAAACCTATTGGCTTTTGAAGTCAGTTCAGCATATTTACAAGTCCTGTGTCTGCCTTCTGGATTTCTTGCCAACTTCAGGAATTTCACAACCTCATTTTTCTGTATAATCAGTGTTTTTCTGATTGTATAAGAAAATAAGATATTAATTCACTACTTACTTTCCAATAGAGAAAAAAGGGTGAAAAATACAATGCCTACCATCTTGTCAAATGTGTAAAAAAATCCAAAACCTGATGTTTTTACTCATTTGTAGCATTAACTTCCTAAAACAGTATGTTATTTGCAGAGACTAGGTTCACCATGACTTGTAATTAAGATATTTCATTGAGGAGGTGCTACAGTCACCACAAATCAAATCTGTCTTTATACACACACACATATATCTCTATAGCTATTCATCACCAACTGTTTGAGTCAAAACATTTCACACATTACAACGATTCTACAATGCGTTTTGTTTGTGTGTTGGTATGTAAAGTATATACTGAAGTTTTTTAGGCTTTCATTATGTGAAAAATTGCTGCCTTCTCAACTTTAAAGATTTTTAGAGAGAGCTTTTATCCAACTTGTAATTTTTTATGATTAAAAGCCGAAAATATCAAAAAAGCAAACAGAAGAATAGACATGGTTAGCTTTTAGATTATTGTATCCTTAAAAAAATAGAATCTTGACAAGCTCCTTAAAATACTTTTAAGCAATGTGGACTACTAGTGTTTCAAGAATAGCAGACCACGAAAATCTTAATGAAAAAACATTTACTAAAAGGTGTTGGACTTCGTACTCTCTAGTTCATAAAACAAGAAATTCATTCTTGTTCAACCTTGTGTCCAAACCTCCCACTGCACAATGATTCATTTTCTCTGAAGTTAAGAAAACAGAAGAGTTCTCTTACGAACAAAACCAAACAAAAATTCTGAAGATGAATCCTATTTCTTTGGAACTTAAGTCTGCAGAGAAAGAACACTATCAATTAGATGTGAGTTGGAGTGAAATGGCTGGTCCCTTCTCCAAGATTTATGGAGGATATAAACATGGACATGCCATAAATTAAACAAGGTGAGTTTTCACTCCCAGTTTCTGTCATTTTTTCTTTTACATTGGAAACCCTTTTCTCATCTTGCTAAGGGATTCCTGAAATGCAGATCACACCACTGTCTGAGTGCCAAATACAATACTGTCTCATAGGATTATCATCACTGGAGCCTGCTTTTCACCACCCTGAGCACTGGCACATACTGTACTGTTGTGGTTGTTTTCCTGTGGAATTTTTTCCCTTGTTCCAAGTTATTCCATCTAAAACCATACCCTTGAAGGGAAGATTTGGCTTTGTCATAGCTAGTAATGACTTCCTGGTAAGGCATTACACAGGCGAGGGCCAAGGACATGAGGCGACCAAGGACGCCTTATCTCCACTGCTGAGGAATTTGGCCTCGACTAGAGGGAGATGAGGTGCAGCAGCAGCAGTGGGGATCAGACCACAGAGATGGATAAGGACTGGGAATCAAAACAGAAAAGAATTGTGTTCTTTGATGCCACCATTGCATGAATCCATCATGTCTCTATTTTGTTTAAACTGTCTGAGAAGTATAGTCAAGGATTTGGGTGACAGATTATGGGGAAACACTGCTGTAGCCATGAACCCTTCCTCACCTCCTCTCTGTCACATCCCCAAACCTCAGAGCTTGTGCAGAGACCACAGTGGCTTCCCCATGTTTAGCTCAGATATACAATGAGCACTCAATTGGGTGAACATCTCAAGCTTCCTGAGCCACTGCCACCCCTGGGTGTCACAGTGTCACTTGTGTGCAGACAGAAGGAAATGCATCTCACTGAGAACCCCTACATTCATTGCAAGTGTGGAAAAGGAAAAGGCACATAAAGCACAATATAAGCATGTAAGAAACTGGGTAACTACAGACTGACAACCAAGGAGGACGCAAGAGCAATGAATCATTCAGTGACAAATCTTCTGAATAACAATGTTTAGGAGTGTGGCAACACCCAGACAACCTCCTGAACAAACACCAGTGTTGCCTCAGCTGGAAGGAGTCTGGCAATGGAAGAACTCAAGAGACATAGGGATATAAGTGTCAAACCTTGTGGAAACAGACCCACAGGTTACATTTGATTTTCTCTTTCAGAAGCTTTGAAAAGATGGCTCACCAAAACTGCAGTTGCACAGAATTAAATTGAAAAAGCCAAAGTCTGTGTATGGTACAGGACAGGGTTTTAGGAAAAAAGGAATAGGATGTGAGACATGCTGTCTGTATTGTATTATGCATCCTACCACCATTGTCCAGATGGAGGGCACACTAGAGGAAAATATATATCTCAACAGATGTTACTAAAATCCCAGACAGTGTAACAGCCTGGGGAAAAAGTCTGGGATGGGAGGAAAACTCTTTTTATGGGAATACTTTGTTACCCCAGTATAAACACATTGGTTTGGGGTAACAAGCAAGGGAACAGATTTAAGGTGAAAGCAAAGGGGACTGGAATTGGCAGTTTAAACCAGGAGGAGCTTTGGAGTGGCCACCATCACATCACCATCTGTGGAGCAGACAGGGGTGCTGAGTGACAACCCAACAGTCCAACCTTAATGCAAATTCTGAAGAGGTTTGCTCTGCACAAGGCAAGCAGAGCAACGACTGAACTGGAGCCTCCAGCTAAGAAGAAAGGATCCCAAGTGAGAGATACCAAATCACTAAAAACGTCCCTTGTTGTTAAGGCTTTGGGATTTGGAGTCACATTTACTGAATAATTTCGCTTCCAATCTTGAAGCTAGATGCTATGACTTTAGCTGATACTAGAAGTGAGGTCAGCAAAGATTCAAAACATTTAAGCCTGTTCTGTTAAGAAGCAATTTATCCTGTAAAGCTGTGCAACCATGCCATGAGGTACATCATGATTGCTTGTCAAGGCTGGGGTGGGAATGGCTCAGAGGGGTAAATCCTTCAAGCGTTCTGCACCCAGCACACTTCTGGATATGGGCAGAGAGCAGAGGCATATGGCAATGGAGAAAGAGCTGGGGAAATCTCTGAGCACCTCACCAGGCTGTCTCTGAGTCCTCACAGGATTTTTGTAGCAATGTTTTTCACCTCCTGCACAAGACTGAGATGAGCAAAACTTCATATCCAGCAATCCAAACTTTTATTTGTGAGTGCAAAATATTGACAACTAAACTAAATATATCCACAGTTCCCAGTAGCTAACTTTGTAGGCTGAAATGGGAATTATGTCACTGCTATGTTTTTAATTCCTGCTTTAGTTAAGTAGTTTAGTTAAGTTTCTCCAGTACTGCTCAGCAACTCAGTGTATTCCAACAGCTATCTTTAAAACTTTCAGGTTATTAGAGACTATACCTAAGCAACAGGGCTTCAGTTTTCTTGTAAGAGGTATTACGGGAAGCAAGAACTAAAAAAATCTGTGGGAAGCCATACATGAGCAAATAATCTCATAACACAGCCTTCCAGCTCTTCTCATATCACATTAGATGGTGGGTTTTGGTCTTTCTGGTCTGTATACTCTAAATGAGTCAAAACTTTCTCACAAGATGCCCTATACCCAGTGCCTTATGGATGCAAGCCCAGAGGGGTGTGAGTCCTGAGGAAATACTTGCCTATTCTGACAGAGGCAGAAAAATAACCAAAAAAAGATGGACTGGAAAACCAAAAATTATTGCTCTTTATTTTTGATAGTTGTATCCACAGACCATCTAGGTATATTCAAAGATATTTGGTTTATTATTATTTGTACTGCTTTGGTTATTGTACTGCTGCTCAGTGCTTTTCTCTTGAGAACATCTCTCTCTAGAATTTGTCCCTAGAAAACAGTGAGCTATTTTTATCTCTGAGCTAGACAAAATAATTCTGCTGGGGAAAACGAGGATGGCTGAGAGGCCACTTAACAGAAGGCAGGAGAGATGGGGCTCACATTGCACATTTGGACAGGCTGTGAGCTCTGCTGTGCTTACAGGTATCAGCATAGGGAAACCTGGGTTATGGCAGGTGTCTTGAAAACCCTCTGCACCAGCGGCTGCTGAGGGGATAATTCACTGACCGTGCTGTGGTCTGCAAAAGCAGCAAAGGGGAGACTGAGCTGTGCAGGCATGGAAAGGACACTGGGGCTTCCCAAGCAAACAAGAAATGCTATTTTATCCCTTCCCATTCTCTGAAAGCACAGAAATTAGACTAGCAGAAAATGGTTGCCACTAGTAACAAGGTGTTTTAACATGCTGGTGGTTTCAATAGTAGTGAGAGCTGCTGAGCACAGTTTTATGGAGACATATATTCTGTCTGGAATACAGCCACAGCCCTAGCATCAGCTCTGTGGGATTTGAAAAGACAAAAGCAAAGCCCATGCCTTTAGTCACTTTACATTTATCACCTCCTCCCCCATTGTGGGCTCCATCTGACCAGGAAGGGGAAGGCAGGAAAGAAGGAAGGAGGGAGGGAAGGAGGGAGGGAAGGAGGGAGGGAAGGAAGGAAGGAGGGAGGGAGGGAGGGAAGGAAGGAAGGAAGGAAGGAAGGAAGGAAGGAAGGAAGGAAGGAAGGAAGGAAGGAAGGAAGGAAGGAAGGAAGGAAGGAAGGAAGGAAGGAAGGAAGGAAGGAAGGAAGGAAGGAAGGAAGGAAGGAAGGAAGGAAGGAAGGAAGGAAGGAAGGAAGGAAGGAAGGAAGGAAGGAAGGAAGGAAGGAAGGAAGGAAGGAAGGAAGGAAGGAAGGAAGGAAGGAAGGAAGGAAGGAAGGAAGGAAGGAAGGAAGGAAGGAAGGAAGGAAGGAAGGAAGGAAGGAAGGAAGGAAGGAAGGAAGGAAGGAAGGAAGGAAGGAAGGAAGGAAGGAAGGAAGGAAGGAAGGAAGGAAGGAAGGAAGGAAGGAAGGAAGGAAGGAAGGAAGGAAGGAAGGAAGGAAGGAAGGAAGGAAGGAAGGAAGGGCTGAAACAGCAAGGGGCGGATGGTGAAGGAATACTGCCGTGGTTGCTCACAGATGTACAGCACCAGAGCTGGTCACAGCATACACCTGGGGCTGGAAGCTGGTCCACTATTGTTGTTCCCCTGATTCCAGCTGGGTTGGGGAAGAGGACCAAAGACCTGACCCTTGATATGTCCTTGCGTGGCTCTTCAGTGAAGGCCAGGGGCCCCAAATGAGTGCCGGAAGAAGAATGCCCCTCAAAAATGTTCAGGTGCTCCCACCAAAGCCTGATTTGAGCTGTCTGCATTGGAGACACTTGAGCCATGCCAGCCCCAGGAATTTGGACCTTCAAGAGCAAGGCCATAACCTTCCCAGTTTAATGAGGCACCATTCAGCAGCTGGCAGTGTCCTGGTACTGCCATGGGGTTATGCTGCTTCTGGGTACACTGACAGCCCTCTTGAAGCACAGCTAATGGGTTACATCAGTTTCTCAGCTGCAAACCCACTGGTCTTCTGGGATGCTATCGTCCTCAGAAGAGAACAGTAGGAAAGGGAAAAGAATAGAGAAGAACAGCAAAGGCTGGGGAAAGCAGAAGAAGCCAGGGTTTTTAAGAAAGATGACATAGGTGACTGAGAAGGAGCAAAACAGTCACAAAAAACTGAGGTCCGGCAGTTGCAAGGAAATCTGAAAATGCAGCACATTCCTTGTACAGCAGAAGACACATTTGGGATGTTGCACTACTGGTAACTACATGCTGAAGTAGGTCAGTTCACAAACAGCAGTCATTGCCTTTGGGCCCAGCTCTGCTATTTGCACTGGCACAAGGAGCAGGCACTGGTGGGTAAGAGGGTGCAACACACTGTCAAACCTATCACACCCTCAGATGCTGTCCTCATCTCCAGGAACAGCCAGCCCTTTCTCTGGCTATGCCTGCACTGTTTGTCAGTTCTGGGTCTGAGTTTGTGCTCAAGACCATCACTCTCTACCACCTCTGCTGGCTTGCGAATGCTGAACTCCAGATCTGCCTGGAGTGGTGAAAGCTTAAATACTTGTATTATGCTATCACATGCTTCCAAATTTTCCTTTACACAGTGTAGACAGACTGACATCAGCTGGATTGAATTAAAGTGGTCCACCATGAGATGCCCTTAAACTTGGGTCTCTCTAAGCACAGCCCAGATGATTTATGTCTAAACTGAAGCTACCAAGACAAAAAGAAAATGGATGGCTAATATGGTTGAAACTCTTTAACATGTCCTCAAATTCATGTTCCAGCTAGCCCCAAAATAATCATTGGTGCGTCTGATGGAACTTCTGTGCATGAGAAGCCTAGAGCCAGAAATGGGATATGCTCTGGGCTTTGCAAACCCATACATTTTACAACGAATTTTCATAAGCATTCCCAACTTTCATAGGAGTAGTAGAAGACTACTTTGTTACCAAAGGTCATCTGCACCTCCCCACAGGTTCTAATACCTGGGGAATCCTGATCTGACCTCATTTCAGATATGCATGTTCAGAACTGTGCATAGAGAAAGGCAATTTGTGTCTCCCTACATGGTTCCTGTGGCTCCTTACATTGCTCCTGTGTCCTCTTCCTTTCCTATAGCCTTGCTCCTCATAAAAAAAAAAAAAAAAAACAAAAAACACCAGACCACACACCCACTCTCAAACCCTATAACCATGTCAATGAATCCTCTAATATAGATGTTTTTATACAAGCAGCAACTCCCTTCTGTTCATGTAATTCTATTCTTGGAAGCTGTCTAGCTTTCATCTTCATGGGCAGGGTTTGCCAGTTGCAGTTCTAACAGGAACCCCTTTTAAGTGGAAACAAGCTTCAATGTTCAGCTCCCATAGCAGCAAAAAGCTGCTTCTCTGCATGACTCTCTCATCTCCTGGGGTGCCTGCTGCCCAGACAGATTCCAGACAGCTGTCTCCAGCCTGCTGCTCCTGTTCACAGGCAGGGTCTGGCACCCTCCCAAGCCTTGTTCTGACCCACGACTGCCAACTCTGGGATTTTATTGCCAGGATCATGGTATTTGTTGTTTTTCTTACTGTCCCCATTCCTAGACTGAGAAAACTTATTTGTCATTCAAAATTAAAATGAGATTCTGTTCTTCCTGAAGGCAAAGGAAATCTTGAAAAGCATGATATTTTGTGACTTGTTTAAGTTGCAGGTATAGATATGTAATTTTTAAATATTTTGATTTTTTGTAAGCCTATCTTGTGATGGTGAAAAGTGAGCAAAATTATTTACACATTAATTAGCAACACTACTGACATGAAATAATATTTCCTTGTCTGGCACTCCAGATATTCTGTAGCATTTTGGCAAGGCAGGAGCTGTGATTCTGATGTGGTGGTATTTTACATTCCATGCCCAAGAAAAAGTCCTACACAATCCAGGTGGGCAACAGCCTTGCAGACCCAGGTTTCAGGGCACCTTCTGTCAGGGAAGGAGTGCCTTGGGAGAGGGGGAATGCTAAGCATCAGCAGGGAGGACACAACAATCCTAATATCCCATCATGTGTGCCAGAGTTGTGCCCGACACACGGACCTTCCTGCCCAGGCAGTGCCCAGCTGACCTGTTCACATGATCCCTTTAGGTAGGTACTTTCACAGCCCTGCACTAGAGACTACTAGCAAGAAAACCATGGAGAAAATAATTTAAAATAAATTATTTCCAATGCTCATTAATATATTGTTCTGCATTAAAAAAAACCCAACAACTTACTCATATAATGAACAAAAAACGCCTAAGTGGTTTTCACCTCCATAATCTTTTCTACTTTTTGCCAAAAATGGAAGCTTTCAAACATTTCATTTAATGAAAGATGTTTTTATAAAAATGTCAACAAAATAAATCATGTAAAAACAACAGGCAGCTTTGTGCTTTTCTTTTAAATGGGACATTTTTCATTAAGACAAACTTATTTTTCAAGATCATTTCAGGCAGCTCTCCAAATTCCATGAGATTTTGTTTCCTTCAAATTGTTTCAAGTAGTCCATGGTCCCGGCAATTATGATTTTTTTTTAATAGGAAAGGGATTTTTACATACAGTGGAAATATTTAAGAGGAAGCTGGACACGAAGAAACAGACAATGATATAAGTGTTAAGCCAAATCAGAAGGATACAAACACCAGGGGATTATCAAGACACCTGGTGTGATAGAAAGGTTCCCATTAAATACTGGACAATGAGGTGAAATTTATGCACAGATGGAAGTAATTTATGCACATTTGTTACACAGAAGATCATTATTTATTGCTAATAAGTGAGCACATTTGATGTATCTAGTCAGTATTCAAATACTTAATATGTTTTAAGAGCACCTAGGGTATATTCTCTGCAGCACAACTCATTGCACTCAGAAATTCTGTCAAATTATATGGAGCTGCAGTGAAAGGCTGGATCATAAAACAAAGGCAGTAGTAAAGTAGATGGAACAATTTAAAAAAATAAAAATTGACAAAAATTTCTTCCTCTTTCCTCTACCTCCTTCCACTTGTCCAGAAATAAGTATTGGGATGTTTCTGTTCAGCATCATTAATTTTATCATACAAGATGACAGGATAAAAATCTCCAAATGACATTATGGTCACAATGTACAGATTTTACAATATCAAAGATTAAGCACCTTCCTTTTTCATTGTGGATTTCATAGAGTTATCGAATTGCTTGGGTTGGAATGGACCTTGAAGGTCATCTAGTTCCAATCCCCCTGGCATGGACTGGGTCTTTCACTAGAGCAGGTTGTTCAAAGCTCATCCAACCTGTCATTGACCACAGCTCTCTGGCTGCATCCCTCTGGCCAATTCCTTATTCACCAAACAGTCCACCCCTTCAAATTCACATCTCTCCAATTAAGAAATAACAATGTCGTGTGGGACTGTCAAAAGCGTTACAGAATTCTAGGCAGATGGCATTGGTTGGTCTTCCCTTGACCATTGCAGTCACGCCATCAGAGCAATCACCAGATTGGCGTGATTTGCCCTTAGTGAGCTCTCAGATCACCTCATGTCTTGCATACGCCTTAACATTGCTTCCATGAGGAGCTGCTCTATGTTTCCACACACAGAAGAAAGGCTCACCAACCTGCAGTTCCCTGTGTCTTCCTTTCTCCCTTTTTTAAAAATAGGAGCAATGTTTCCTTTTTTCCAGTCTCCAAGAACTTGGCCTGACTGCCATGACTTTTCCAATATGACAGAGAGTGGCTTGGCAATGACATCAGCCAGTTCTCGCAGGACCCTGGGATCCATTCCAATACAGGAAAATTTGCCCAGTATTGTTTCTAATTAATTCTCTTCCTATTCCTTCTCTTTTCATGAGTAGTTGGGATGTCTTTAAAGGAGCACTTTCCAAAACTACTTTTATCTGCGCTTGCTTGTGGAGGATGTTGTTTGACAAGGCTAACCTCTGTAAGTCCCTTCCAACCTGAGTTATTTTGTGTTCCACAGGCACAACTTCCTGAGCAACTGATATATCTTTGGGGAAAAAATATAAATAGCGTGGGAAGCTCTTAAAAGATCTAAACTTTGAGTTTCTTAAAAGATCTAGGAATGAAAAGAAAAGCTGATGATTCCTTAGTATAGCCTAAGCTACAAAGTACTGAGAATTTCTATGGAAAACCACACCTGACATTTACAACCACATCAAAGCCCACTCAGAATCAGCCCTGCACTGGTTCTCTACATTCACAGGATAAGGTGCTCTGTGTTTTTTCCTGGGAAAAGTACTTAACTGGAAGGCATTTTGTGACTGAGATGTATGACCCTTCCTGCTGAAGGCCACTCAACAGCAGCAGGAACTGCACTTCAGTACTTCTCCTAAGAAAAAAGATTGGGTTTAAGATTTTCTGCCTCTGGTCGCTTCCTCTCTCAAACCGTCACTGTGAAAGTAAAAGAAAAATCAGATACACGTTCTTCTGGAAGAGCTGAATTCCCCTCACAACCTCCCAAGACTGCAAGTGCTAAGCAGAGATTATACCACAACTTTTCAATATTAGTAGATTTACCACGAGGCAGAAGTCTATAGAAACCTCACTGGAAAGGGATTTCTGGATGAGAGCACCACTAGGAAGTACACAAGGTAGATTCCAGGAGGGATTTCTGTGGCCTTGGGACAGTTTTGTTGACCATGCATAGCATAGAAATGTGGAGCATTTTTAGAACATATGTGGGACATTTTAAGAATATATGTTCCAATGGCATTGGACAAATAAAACCTACAACAGAAGCCTCTTTAGGAGAACTGCTTTGGGGTCTGAGTGCATGTGTGCATGAGTACATACATGGACTATTATTAATTACAAGCATCCATAATTATATATACCATCTGTAAAATTTAGCCTTTGCTATACATAATTATATTTGTATACTTTGGAAATCATTGCTATTTGTAACCTTATGCTGGAGCTTGGGAAGAATGAAGGGTAAGCACAGGATAGGGGACCATGCTCTAAACCACGTTTTCTGCTCTATTTCAAGAAAACTTGCATTGCTAGTCCCAAACTGTGCCACTAATTCCCTCTCGCTGAGTAGACACATACCCTTAGAGGGGGGAAAATGTGTTGTGTCAGCTTCCTACATAATCTGACAGTTAATTCAGAAGTATATGTTCTTTTTTCACCATTTACCCTACAGAGACATGGGATAAGTTCAGTTATAAATGACTTTACAGTTCTGGGATGGATAAAGTGGATGGTTGTTATTTCAACTTCTCAACTGGAAAGGAAAAAAAAAATAATAACATAGTATCTTGATTTTAGAACTTTTTATGAATTCATGGGGAGATGGAAAGAAAGTTACTTTTCAAAAATACTTTGAAAAGGTATCTTGGATCACACAGACTCAAACACAAGAAACTGTCACATTGGGTTCTTTCAGTCTGGTTTCTTACCTCTCCTCCAGGAAATGCCATCCATTTGGAAACAGCATCTGATTTTGAATAACATTCACTACTGCCAAAATGCAAAGTTAGGATAACATTTATTATGCGTACATATGAACATGTCCTCTCTATCTTCAGAGATGATCCTATAGCAAGGTGGTTTGGCATGGGCAACATGAGATGATGAACAGGCTGCTCCATGGCACAAGCAAAGTAACAGACAATTAATTAGACATGGCCGATGGCACAGCAAAGGCAAAGCAAAGACTCTCAGAGGAGGTGGAAGGCAGCAGCCAGCTACATATAAGCCACACATACAAAAACAAAACAAAAAACCCAACCAACCAAACAAAACCCCACCAAAACAACAAAAAACCCACCTGTCTTTCAGAGGAAGAATTTCACCTCCTATCTATTCTAGAGTGATCAATTCTGTCTTTCTCCTCAAAATCAGGAAGGGAGGATGGGAGCAGGGGCAGGTGCAGGATGTCAGCATCCTTGAAGCAGCAATGGGAAGAGAAACCCAGAGAAATGAGAGCAGTTCAGGAGACTGGGTTTTCCTTCAACACTGTCATCTCTTAACTTCAACACTATCAATACCAATCTCCTAGAATCTCAAATAAGTAGGCTGAAAGAAAACCAAAATGGAAGCTTTCTTAAAGCCAAGCAGAAAGTCCAGGGAACCACAAACTTTTCTGTTTGGCTGCACACCTATTTGAGTAAAAATGCATGAATGAAAGCCCACTTCTTCCATCTCCTATAATGTTGAATACTACTTAGGAGTTTCATGGGTTTTACAGTAAATAAATTGATAAATAAGACTCTATTCTTGTAATCAACCCTGGGAAACATTCTCAGGTCTCTTTACATAAAAAAAAGGTGGCAAGAATTTTTTGGTAATTTTATGAGGATATTTAAGTATTAACACTGAGGAGATAATGATAGATAGATAGATAGATAGATAGATAGATAGATAGATAGATAGATAGATAGATAGATATGCTTTATATTTACAGTATGGGAAAATGGCTTTGCCTTGATTAGGGATAAGACATGTTCCAAAATTCTAATACATAGAACTACCATTACATATACTGGATACCTCATTATAGCTCAGGAATAAACCATCAGAAGCACTCCAACATTTGGAGTCACCACCTAAGCAGATTCCCTACCACAGAATATTGTGATGAGTATGTGATGAGTTTGTCTCAGTCTTTTTCATTAAGGCAGTTATGCTCACCTAAAATAAATAGTGGATGAAGAAGCAAGGTGTTCCCTAAAAGCTGATATTCAGGAATCCTTTCTCACTTACAGAGTATTTGTTCTACAGAGTTAAATGGCTCAAACTCTTATAACATGGTCCTCCATAACACAGAATGTTAAAGTTCACCCTTACAAGTGTGACAAAGGGGTAACTGAAATTTGTGTCTTTGAAGTCTAGGATTTCTAGGATCTACCTTCTTTCTTGATATGAATTGCCTCATTTCCACAAAGTATTTCCATTCAGTCTTGACAATCTAGTCCTTTGCTTCCAGATTTCCTGTGTTTATAGACACAAGCAAAATCTGAGCATTTCAAATCAAACAAAACCTTCTGTTCAACCCCAAATCACTGGTTTTGACTCATATATACAAATCAAAACTTTTGTGTTGGTCCACTGGGCCAAAAGGAAATAGAGGCACTTTCTATATTACTGGCTTCATACGTATGCAAACTTTGGGCTTAAAGTAAAGCATTGAGCCAACACACATTACCATAAGTCAACTATTTTAAACAGCATGAAGAGCTCAGGACTCTGCCTTGCTGAAGAAGCAGTAAGTGAATAATTATTTGGGATCAATGCTGAAATCTTCAAACCAGATTCACTCTGCCTTTTGCTTCTGATAGACAAATAAATACAGACACACACAATATTCCCTACCCCTTCAATGCAAAATCCAAGTACTAGAATCGCCTTCTGCAAATACAATGATGCTATGCATGAGGTTTGGGCATATTAAGACTTTTTAAAGTTGTTTAAAGACCAGCAACAGAGGGTTTCAGGGACCAGTTGTACACTTTGATCCTTTTGATGCAAAAAATTCATGTCCATAAATAGAGTCCCTAAGAACTCTTGCAAGGCACTGCATTCTCCTTTTATTAGCTTAGCCCTGAACAATGTATTTGTGCAATGACTCAGAGGAAGTCACTGCCTCTTGAATATAAAGACTACACTAGGTAACATGCTAGACCAATGGTTGCCTCAACTGGCATCTGGAGCCACCATCCAATTCTTTTTGGCACTGTGACATTTTGAAGTTCAGTAACCTTTGAATAAAGGAAATACCCCATATTATACATAAGGGAGGAAACCAGCATCAGAGGCTACCACAAAATTCCTGTTTACTATGAGACCATCCATGCTGACTGAAGTAGACGGGGCATTGTACACCGGCTTTATTCTGGGCCTGCACTTTGTCAGTCTGAGAATCAGCCTCATGTAACAGGATGTTGAAACCACTGAGTTAAATGAAGCAAATCACACCTCACACTGCTCTGTGTGGGCATAGAAACAGCCACATGGAGTCAAACTAGACATTTGTCTAATCCACTACACTATCTCCAACACCACACATACAGGTAGAGTACAAAAATAGTATCAGCCCTTTTCATAAAATAAACCTACTGTTATCATGTTTAAAATTATCTAACTCAATATTGTGGCAATACTACACACCTCTTTGCAACCTTCCTCAGATCTGGTCTACAGCTAGAAGGTTGAACAGAAGCCAAACCAAAAACTGAATGGTTTTCTGGTTGCTTAGTTTCCTCAGATGAACACAGAGAGGTAGGGGGGAATAGCAGCTTTGAGAAGGAAAAAGATGGAAGGAAACTGGACCACAAACAATCCTGTCCTGGATTGCCACAAACTGCCATGAATACGATCATGAAATAAGCTGGTTTAGTTTCCTGTGACCTTGTTGGCTTTCACGCCCCGTCCTGTACTCAGAACCTTTCCTGAGCTATTTCAGCTCATTATATAGCCAGAAAACCTGACTAAAGATTTCCCATTCTAAACTGACTTCACAAACTGAAATAGCTCAGTTATGAATCTGTAAATGCAGCTGTCAGAAGAGTTCAGACTCCAGTGAAACTTCAACCCAATCTGTTAACAGGTTATCAGCAAAACACACGATATGACCAATAAACTCCCTCTTCTAAACCAAGAAGTCAAAGCACAACCAAGAGAAAAATAAGCAAGTCTTACTCACAGAGTCCCCAGAGCAAGAGTCACTCAACAGAGTTATGTTACTTCACTATATTTTGTTCTTACACAGAACGTTTCAGAATATGCCTTCAAACAAGGCAGCAGAAATTTAATAGAGTGTCTCCCCCACCATACCTCTGGCAGCCTTAACTCTCACCCTTGAAATCTGACCTAGACTGTCCTGTGCCTGTTTTAGAGTTAAGAATCCGCACAAAACCTTAATTTTATCATCTTTCTACAGAGTTAAAAATAATACTAAAAAAAACCCCAACCAAACAGTAGGAGCACCGAAATCACCTATACACTTTAAGAACTAGTAACGATACTCTTGTGTTTCTGAAGTAGAAATGTGAATTTGAAATATCTGGAGCCTCGGCACCTGGTCACTCTGCAGGTTGCTTTACTGGGTTTTAAAATCAATCCAATTTTGCTTTTACAGTCAAGAAAGAAGAAAAGCACAATATGCACCCTTGAACTTTCATTTAATTCACTTTCTGAAAGGCGACGTGGCACTACTGCAGCCATCAGCAGACGGTCTAACGTTATGTAAACAATTTCAAAAGCCAATGGATGTAGAATAGATTAAACATTAGTTTGGTAGAATAAGGAGTTTGCAGCTTTACTAAGTAAGAAAAAAACCTACAAAATATACATGTTTTTAGAAGAAGCTGGCTGCTTTACATTAACACTAGCAAGTTTTTACAAGCAGCCTCTACACCATCAAGATCTCTTATTGCCTTTGTTGAAGGCAGGCAACAAGGAGTCAAGAAACATCAGAAATTTTATATCACCAAATTATTCTATACGCAAGTTGTGAGGTTGTTCATTTCACTATGAAAACTAGTTAGTTCCATCTGCCAGGATAGCTGGAACATAAGCTGTGTATTACCCAGCATTTCTTAATCCTCTTGCAAACATAAAAAATAATGTAAAAAGAGAATAATCACTTTCTGCCTCACACATACCTTTGCTTCTCACACATCAATTCCAAGGCATAAGAGCTAAAAAAAAATCTTTAATAAATCAGTTTAAAGAGAGACTGCCTATCACATAGGATGACTACATGTTATTTTTCAGTCAAAATAATCAAGCTACATCATGAATTTTTCATCAGTCTACTGTGGAACCCATGAAAGGTTTAAAAAAGTAATTATGTGCAAGTAATTATATTAAACACGATTATCCATTATTAACCATCTCACAACCACAGGACAATGAGTACTAGTTTGTTATCGAGTGACCAGATATCAAGTCTTATTCTTTTAGCAGAGAGGCACTTCAGTGTGATATTTGTGTCATGCAAGCTACTGACTTCAGCTGTCAGCACCAACACTGGATCATAGTTCACCTCCAGACACATATACACTGCTTTGATAAGCAGTTACATTCTTCTCAAAGCCAGAGCTCACTGACATAGAGTGCCTCAGTGGTGGTGTACTTCATCAGGAACCCATGCCTGAGCAGTTTCATTGAACTGAAACACCATTTGTTCTTTGACTTTTATTAAGTTCACTTAGGTTGACCAAATGAGCTTCCCTAAAGTAAACACGGTTATAAAATATCAGGATGATTCTATCTTTAGGTGCTCCATAGAAACAAATACTTAGTTCAACTAGAAAACTTTAAAAATGACTTTAGATACAAAAGTGTAACAATTATACTGCGCGATACATCTTTATATATCACTAAGCTCATGAAATTAAAATTTAAAAAGTTTTTGCACCATCAAGAACAGCCACAAGTCCTGAACCTCCATTCTTTACGCATCCTTTATCAGAGTAAACTGAAACTTGGGAATGCTTGGGATTCGAAATACCCTGAGCACATACTAGTGCAACACCACAAAGCATACATAATCCATCAGAAAAGGGGAAGGGGGGAAAGGGAAAAAAGAAATAGCAAGAATCAGATGGTGCTTTATTATACAAGCATGAAAGTAAGTTCCTTTGGAAAATAACTTCTTGGGTGGACTTCTGGACCAGTGAGGTAGCCCAATGGGAGAGAAAAAAAAGTGGAAGTGGAACTTGGTCCCCACGCGTGATACCTGCCAGGCGGTCCCACCCCGGGGCGAGGCCGGGGCCCGGCAGGCCGCCCCCCTTGCAGCGGGGGGCCCGGCGCCGCCCGAGCGGGCCGTAAAGTGCAGCAGCAGAACACGATCCAGACAAAAGCAATGTAAACAGGTGACTGATACCGGTCTCTTTGTCCGCACCGCGGCCAAGGTGAGGCGCGGGGAGCGGAACCCCCGCAGGCTCAGGACGGTGCCACGGGGAAGCGGCGCACCCGCACCACGGGGGACAGGTCCACGCCGAGGATCCGCTGCGCCCGCCGCCGCGCCGCCGCCAGGCTCCGCCGGTTCCACATGCTGCCCCGCACACGGATGGTGGGGAACGTGGTGAGGCGGGGGGTTGCCGCCTTCCAGATCTCCTCCAGCGACTTGCCGCCGAACGGCTCCCAGGCGGCCGCCGCCGGGCTGCCCTGCTCGCTGTCCGCCTGCTCGCCCGGCGCCTCCGCCGCCTCCTCCTCCTCCTGGGTGCGGGGGCCACCGGCCGCGGGCCGCTGCCTGCCCCGCTCCCTCCTGCGGCGCCGCCGCCGCCGCCGCCGCTTGGCGCTGCCGCCCGCCGCCCCGGCCCGGCGCTTGGCGTCGGCGGCCGGGAGGCGCCGCTTGCCGGCGCGGCGGCGAGGCCGCTCCGAGGGCGGCGGCGGGTCGGGGACGACGGCGCGGCAGGAGGAGTATCCGTAAACGTCCTTACTGCGGAGGATCACCGGGGAGAACTCGTGCTTGAGGCTGCAGAGGAAGTTCCACAGCTCCGAGTCGGAGCTCATGAACTCCGTGGACTTGGGCATGAAGAGCTTGAGGGCGTCGCCCAGCGCCTTGGTACCGGCGAAGGAGACCTGCGAGCGCGAGTACACAACTTTCTCCGCCTCCCCCTCCAGCCCCCAGGCGGCGGCTGCCGGTTCGCCGCCGGCTGCCCCTGCCCCTGCTGCCGCCGCCGTCGCCGCCCGGGCTCCCGCGGCCGCGGCGCTCCCCGCTTCTGTGTTCATCTTCCCGGCTCCTCTCTCCAGCGCCGCCTGCTTCCTACTGCGGGTCATGGAGGCAGCGGGACGGGGTGGCGGGACAGACGCCGAGAAGGCAGTGCGGAGGCAGTGCCGAAGGCAGGCTCCGGCCGCCGCCGGGCGCCCGCCGGGTGTGAGCAGCGATCGATGTCCTGCGCCCAGCACAAAATGGCGCTTTAAAGTCCCGGGCGGGGCTTGCGCGCGCCCGCCCCCCCTGCGCCGCCCGTTGGCCCGTTCGAAACGCGTCGGGCGGGCCCGGCCCCGCCCCGCCGGGGGCGGTGGCCGTGAGGGCGGGAGACCGGAGCCCCCCTGCCCCCGGGGCCCCCGGCCTTCGAAGCCCCCTGCCCCCGGAGTCGGGTCCGGCGGGGTCTGCCAGCCCGGCGCGACACCGAGCCGCGATCCCCGCGTCTCCAGCTGGTGGCCTCTTCCCTCAGGGAAGGGCGCGAGGCCTCCGCGTGGCGGGGTGAGCGCGTGCCCGCATGGCGCCTCGCTGAGAGGTGAGGGTCCTCACAGGGCAAAGGTGGCTTGTTGCGCGAAGTGTGTTGGAGTAAGGATTTGGTTGGACACTTTGATGGGCAAACTCCCCAAAGAATTAGCCATGAGGGAGCTGAGTCAAACAACAAAAATGGGCCAACAGACGTGACACAGCTTTACATGATATTCAATACATCCATCCTGTTCTAGAGGGGTTTTTTAGTATGAACCTGTAGGATGGTCAGTCAACAGCACCGTAAGTCATAGAATCGCAGAACAGTTGAAGCTGGAAGGAACCTCTGGAGGTATCTGGTCCAACCTCTGTGCTCAGTCATAGCCACCTAAACCAGGTTACCCGGGACTGTATCTGGATAGATTTTGAGTATCTCCAAGGATGGAGGCTCCTTTCTCTGCTAACCACTGATAGGACATGACAAATCAGAATGAAGCTGTGGGAGCAGAAATTCAAATTTGACACTAGGAAAAAACTCTCTGAGAGGGTGATCAGTCACTGAACAGGCTCCCCACAGAAATGGTAACAGCATCAACCCTGTCAGAGTTCAATGAGCATCTCAATGACACTCTTTGTTAAATGGTTTAGTTTTAGGTATTCCTGTGAGGAGCACAGTTGGACTCAATAGTCTTTATGGATGCTTCCAGCCTCTCTGGGCAGCCTGTGCCAGTGCTCAGTTACCCTCAAAGTGAAAAGGTGTTTCCTGGTGTTTGGAGGGAACCTCCGGTGTATCAGTTTGTGCCCAATGCGTCTGACTTTGTCAGTGGCACTGCTGAGAAGAGGCTGGCTTCATCCTCTGCACTCTCCCTTCAGGTAGCTGTATACCCCGATGAGTTCCCTCTGAGCCTTCTCTTTTCCAGGCTTAACAGTCCCAGCTCACTCAGCCTTTCCTTACAGGAGAGGTGCTCCAGCCTCTTCATCATCTTTGCAGCCCTCTGTTGGACTCTCTCCCATGTCTCTCTTGTACCAAGGAACACAGAACTGGACAGTGCTCCAGGTGTGGCCTCACCAGCACTGAATAAAGAGGGAGGATGTCTCTCTCAAGCTGCAGGCAACACTTTGCCTAGTGCAGCCCAGGATAATATTCACCTTCCTTGTCAAAGGCATATTGCTGGCTCATGTTCAGCCTGGTATCCACCAAGACCCCAGATCCTTTTCTCCCAAGCTGCTTTCTGTCAACACTAAGATACCACATCATTTGGATTGGTTTGATATCCCAACATAGCATATCCCAAAGGAAGTAATAAAAACTTGGGTTGGTTGAGCCCTTTGTGAGAGTCACCACCTTGCTGAGTCCACAGCAAGGCATTTCCTGTATGGCACTGCTACACTTGCAGCTTTTGCAGCACAATTTTGTCAGCTACTGTGAAGTCCCATGTCCCTCTGGATCATGCTTTCCAATACTTCAGATCGCAGGCAAGGCATCTAGTTAGGTTCCTGGATCGCTGCAGTTAAACCAGAGCTCTTTCCAGCAACCAGAACAGCAAGGTGCCAGCAAAGGCAGAGGTGGTTTAACCTACTGTACAAATCCTATTTGGAGTTTGATTAGACCCCTAACTAATTACTTTCTCTCAGCATGGGTAAAGGGAGAGGAATAACATTTTTCTTCATAGACAGTCTTTGTTCTGTAATTAATCTTTCAGATTAGAATAGGGAAATCTTTTATTCTCAACTCATCAAGAACCTAAATTGGAATGTCTAGAAATCCAGTCAAGTAAGAGGCAGAAATTCTGCATAAGAAATTATTCCTTACTGCCAGTGGAAATAAATTCATTTTCTTCACAGGATAATTCAACTTGTGTTCATGTGAAACTCAAGAATATTAATCCAAATAGCCATGTAAAGTAGATATTAACAAAGCTATTTTAAATCTTCATGGGGACAGTCTTGAGGTACAGCCATATTCTAAACCAGCTTTGTAAATGACCCATTTTTTAAAAATAAATCTTTCTCAAAATGATGGCTTTAGAGCCATTTTTAATGGGATCCATCTCACAGTGTACTTTAGAATGCAGTCATGTAGCCAGATTGATTTAACTGAAGGAGGTGCCCTATAGAGCAGGACAAGAGCCTGCATCTGGAAGCACCAGGGACAGGCACCTCCTGATCCAGCTGTGCTGCTGTTGCTCACACTCTTGCTATCAGGTCACTACAGCTTAGCAGAGGCTCATCACCTGCTGGACCACAGAAGCTGCCGTGGGCCCACATTCTCAGTGGAGGCAGCTATAATTCAGCAGCTCAGCTGGCAAATGGGCCCTCGTTACTCTGCAGAAACCCAGTTGCCCATTGGCCATAACATTTTCCCAAAATTACAAACATTTCTGGCATATGACTCAAAAATCATTGAGGCAGAGGGGGGGAAGCTTCTCAAGCAGGCAGTAAATGTCACTACAACTTCAAGTGAAAAGACAAATCAGCTCATTTTATCATGTAGTATTTATTAATTATTTTTACTTTTTAGCTTAAGGGGTGGACAATACCCTTTTAAGGCATAGGATGTAGCTTCACTTTTACAACTTCATTATGAGTTTTCTGCAGTGTAGCACTCTTCTTTTAATACCCTACAAAGTCATCTCAAGAAAATCCATGGTAATTGCCTATCTTTTAGTAATTTCCAATAGCTCAGTACAATAATAACAATGATAGTAAAATTAATAATCCTTTGGAAGTGCATAGCACTTCATTTCAATTATACTACTTGAAGCATTAATTATCACTCACAATACTCATGAGTTATGTAAGTAAATATTGCTTTTCCTTAATAGACTAATAAAATTAAGAAGTAGATCAAAATAGCTTGACTAAGATGTATACACTCAATTTTCCATAGATCTTCAAAGAATCATTATTCCAAAAATACAGGAAATGTCCACATTGGAACAGAGAAGAGTAAAAATATCCCTGTAATCTTTGTTTCCAATTACTTGTTAGAATTTCTTTTCTCTATTGAATTCTCGAGAAGGAAGAGCAAAGTATCAATTGAGAGAGTGGTACACTAATTGCTGCACAATAGAGACACTTTATTTTCTTCAACATTGCCTGCCTGGTACCAAAAAACCCCACTGGTAACTGGTAATTGTTTTAAGTGCTAACAATCTTATCTGTACAAATGATCACACAGTTTTGGGTCTTGCTGATGAGCCCTTAAATCCTGGATATCACATCACTTTTTCTAACAGGACTTTTCCTTCAACATACTCAAGCTTATCTAACCCAGATTAGCAGGAGCAGTCTTATTGTCCAATGTCTCCAAAGATAGACAGTCTTTCCTAGTATCTTTACTTTTGCTCTTGAGAGGTTGCATTAACTGGCAGCCTGCTTCAGTTAATTTCATTCCCAGATGCCTTTAGCATATTTTCAGGAAAGTTTGTGTGGCGATGTAATCATGACTCCACATCCATTCACAACTAAACTTCAGATGTTACCCAATAGTCATCAAGTTCCTTAGGCCTGAGAAGTGCCCAGACAAGTATTGGCAAAATTCCTAAAAATACTTTCAAAGAGAGACAAAAGCAAATAATTTGCAAGAATTATTTCTCAGTTATAAGGGAGAAAAAAAAAAAATAATGGAATGGCTGTCTGTAAAAATCACAGCTGCAGTAAAAAAGGGAAATAAGATGCTAGGAATCACTGTGGAAGGGATAGAAAGAAAAACAGAAGACAGCATTCTGCTAAGTGTAAGTCCATTGTGCCTCCACAAATTTTGAATGCTATGCATTTCTAGTCTTGCCATCTCTAAAAGAAAATAGCAAAGATACAAAGAAAGGCAACCAGCATGAGCAGAAATATGGAACAGCTTCTCTATGAAGAGATTAAATAGGCTAAGACTCTTCAGCTTGAAAAAACAGATGTCTGAAGAAGAATATGATAAAGGTTTATAAAACTGTGATAATATAAAGAATGCGGATAAGAAATTATTATATCTTCGTTTTGATAATCCAAGAATGACAGGGAAGCACATGAAGTTATAAAGCAGAAAACTTTAAATGACCAAAAAGGCGGTTGGTTGTTTGTTTAGTTTTGGTTTTTTTTCCCTTTTTTTGGGGGGGGTGGGGGGGTGGGGGGTGTCGTGTTTCCCCCAGATGGTTCATATTTAGTCTGTGGAGCTCATTTTTCAGCAAAGTTGTGGATCCCAAAATGAAAAAATATACCCCAGTAGGTTTGCAGTCATTACAGAGCACACTATTCAAAAGTATTAGACATGATTGGAAGAAAAAAAATCCATTAACAACTCTTGTACATGAAAACCGAGGGCTCAGAAGGGATGTAAGAGGCAGGCAGGAAGGAAGGCAGGAAGGCAGGAAGGCAGGAAGGCAGGAAGGCAGGAAGGAAGGAAGGAAGGAAGGAAGGAAGGAAGGAAGGAAGGAAGGAAGGAAGGAAGGAAGGAAGGAAGGAAGGAAGGAAGGAAGGAAGGAAGGAAGGAAGGAAGGAAGGAAGGAAGGAAGGAAGGAAGGAAGGAAGGAAGGAAGGAAGGAAGGAAGGAAGGAAGGAGTAATATAACTGGGGAAGTAATTATCAGTGCTGGCATCATTCTCACGCTTTTTCCCTAACTTTCCTCATCTGGCATCTTATAGACAAGGACGCTGGACTAGGCGGACCCTGGGGCTGGCCATTAAGGCGGATTTTACTTAGGGACTTGTTAGAAGACAGAAGAAGGCATCTGCATCAATTAAACGCAATATTTCTTTCCCAGAGCTTTACTGTTGCATCTGCTCGCAACAACCAGAAGAACATATTCTTGCGCTTCATGCTAACAAAGCATTTGCAGAGAAAGAAACACAGCGGTTACAGTATCCATCAGCGGCTACGAGCCACACTCGGGCAGAGGCACAGCAAGGATGGAGCCTGAGGTAAGGTGTATTCCACTGGCTCCAGTCATTGTACACTCATTTTCCGCTTTGTTCATTGCCTCAATACACTCTCTTTCAAAATGGTGACTGAGTGCATGCAGAGGGAAGGAAAATATTATTTTAAAAAATAAGCTTTTATTTTAATATCCATCCATTGATAGTTTTAGAGAGGAAAATACCTCTAACAAATTTAAGAAGAAGACTGATACATTCACAAAATCCCTGTAGCAATCGTAAAAGTAGAAGTACACAAAGGAGCATGTTTTGTGATACAGAAAGCACTCCTGGAAGACACCGTACAGCAACTAACATTTTTTTCACATTTGGGGAAATAATCTGTATGTGATGCACATCACCATGCAAACTGTACATAACTTATGTCATCACTGCCATGCTATCAATAAATACCTAGCTGGTTGTTTACTACAGTCATGATGGTCTCTTGGTCTAAAACATAAATAAGTTATTTCTTTTTTTATTGAAAGTTAAAAGTCTTCTTGCTAATTCTGTTTTTACTTCATTTTATTTTTCTCTTATTCCTTTCAGTCCACCTAAGCCATCTGTTTAACCACTTCTGGTGGTTAGCTTTGACTATGTAATACTCCCAAATCTTCCGTCTTTGCTACCCCTGAAGTAATTCGTTGGAGGTTAACTTTTCTGTACTCTAACCACTGTGTCATTTCTGGAAGGCCAGGGCAGGGTGAAAGAGCCAGACTGTATCGTCTTCACCAATTAAACTGCTAAGGAGAGTAATCGAATGATGGGACATCGTGTAGATAGACGACGCAGGGTTTGGAAACTGCACAGGCTAGACCAAAGGAAAAAATCTCCAATATCCTTATTATAGAGTAAATACTTCCACAAATTAGATTATTTCAAAATACCTATTTCAACTTATTTTCTGTTCTTGCCTATTTCATTGTAAGACAACTTTCAAATGGAGCTTCAGAAGGAGGGTGGAGCTCTGCAGATCCCAGGCTGTACGGAGTGCCTGGAGCATTTCACTGTGTCGAGGGCAGTGGGAGGTGGTCCCAGCCTGCAGGAGATGAGCCATCGTTCAGATACTGTCACCGTGAGAAGATACTACCAGGCTGTGCAGCAACGCAAGAGAAAAATGTTTTTAAGTGTGATTGTACATTTGAGCGGTTTGTGCAGAGATTGTAAAATCTCCAGTCTCAGAGATGTTCAGAAACCTGCTGGACACAGTCCTGAGCAGCCTTCTGTAGCTGACCCTGCTTTGAACAGTGGGGTCGGACTAGAAGATTGCAGAGATCCCTGTCAGTCTCTACAATCCTGTGAATCTGTTATCTGTTATTCCACTGATTGCAAAAACGCAACTCTTTTTTTTTTTTTTTTTAATTCTGTTTTCTTCTCATATAATTTCTGCTGCAAAATTCTCCTTCTTCTATTTCTTCAGTCACATTCTGTCTAAATTCTGTTTCCTACTGTGCATTCTTCAAATTATAATCCTCATTTATAAATCAGAAGTAGAATATGTGCTGCTTTCCTATACAGAACCAACTGACACATTTTCAGTATTCTTGAAGGTGTAAAATAGGCCAGTACTGCTTCTTGAATATAATTCCAGCATAAGAAATATGTTGCTCCAGAACATGGTTATCACACATCACAGATCATGTCATCTTGTAGTATTGATCACATTGTTTCCTGAGGCATTCTATTTAAAATATCATCACTCTTAAAACAAGTGTGAGTTTCATTCACTTGTTTAAAACCAGAAAATTTTTAAAGCCTACTACCAATTATTTTAAAACCTTATTAATTAAATCTTATTTCTTGAAACCATGTGGCTGAGCATGTCAATTCACTAATTATTTTTGTAATATCCTCCGGCCTGTGCTGCCATTTTCCTTCCTACCAGATTTGTGCATTGCCAGATGAGCTGACAGGAAAAATTCACTCCAGAACAGAGAACCACAAATGACCATTATTTTTTTTTTCTTTTCCCTTTTTTACTTGCCACAGGATACAAGGACGTAATGCAATGTTTATATTGGATTTATGTTTTATGGTGGCCTGTGGAGGACACAATACGTGATCCAGCATAGCCCATTTAGAAGAGTTACCCTTCAAAATGCTTTGAGTGAATTAGCAGGAGGGACTTGAAACTAGCTTATATGTCTGTGGGTTTATTAAATAGATAGTTACAGCAGCTTTACTGTGTCATTGGACCACTTCTTAGCCAGGCTCGTTCTTATTTGTTCTCTTTGTCCGAATGAATCTCGCAAAACCTACTGTCCACTGTGTTTGTTTTAATGTAAAGTGACAGCAGCCGGGTGGGTTGTTTTTCTTCTTGTCTTTGGCACTTTCACAGGGCAGAGAAGAGACGGCTTTAGACACTTTAGGTGGAAAAGGTCTTGATCTCTCTGTTTCAGTGAAAGTTGCAAGCAGCCAATTATTATGTAGATTTAGCTGTTAGCATTAACACCTCCTTTTGGATCTCTCTTTTGTTCTCCGAGTTAGGCATGGGCTTCAAAAGCCTGGAAGGCTTATCTCCGCCCAGCTCCCTTGCTCCTGGCAAGGGCCCTCTGTCCCCGCCGCAGGGGGGTTTGGTGGCCCCTGCGGTTTGGATACAGCCCTGGGAGCCCGCACAGACCTGGAGAAGGGAGCGTGGAGTTGCCACCTTATCTCACATCACATGAGGTGAATATCTTTACTACACCAAGATCTTACCCAGACTTACACCTGCTAGAAGTCTGCCATATTACTTCTAGCTATATCATTTTTCTTTTCCTTGAAAGTATATGTTATTCAATGTAGATTCAGTCCAAAATGCCTGAAGTGTGATTTATATAAACTTCCCCAAATAATCTAATAATACCATAGCACTTGGTTCACAGTATTTCTTATAACCATTTTAAAATTCTTGTGAATTCATGCCAGCACACAATAAATATCAAAACTGGATAATTTGAACACATTCATTATTTTGACAATTTTTGATGACACTGATACAGAGAAAGAATAAAAATAGATTGGTAATACCTTTAGAACTGGGCTTTTAGATTGCACATTTTAAAATCAAAAATTTTCTGTAGCTACCCTTCATTTTAATACATGCACAACGACAGATACTAGCTGAGGTTCTGACCCTGCACATGATCTGCATTATTATAAAGGCTCTCCACAAAAGAGGCGAGTTCATTCATCCTTGGTGAACTTGCAATGGCACCAGGTGGATGAGTAGCTTATTTAACAGATTTTTAAGATTATGTTTCAGAAATGCAGTGAATTTTTTAATGTGTTTGTTGTCACAGAGAGATATACAAATGTTATCAACCAGTAATCAAATTAAATATTTTCCAAAATATACAAGCAACCCAAAATTTCATTGTAAAGTCAAAAAGTAGTCAAAGTTAATAAACCATTTATATTTGATCCCCGGTCCCCTCAGCTATCTTTGGACAGCTCATCCAAATAAGAAATGGTAGTGATTTAATCTTTTACTGATTTACTGACTTAATTAAACCCATGGTAAGCCCTAGTGTGTCCACTTACTCCAGTTTGGTTTAGTTTGTACAGGCTACTATTCAGTTTAAGCTCAGCGAGCCATTGTTGCCCACATTTATCAGTATCCACATACGGGTTACTATTGGTTTAATTAAAGCTCTATAATTAAGCCAGAATTTTCACTGTCTGCTAGCATTCTCTTACATCTGCATTTTGAATCATGAGATTTCAACACTGGTAACTCAAAGTTAAAGTCCCAATGCATTGTCTGGAGGGAGCTACTTAGTGCATGGCATTTGCAATTCATAGCCTCAGCCATTCATTTTTCCCTTGCAGGCAGTGAGAACTGCAAATGGCCCATCACTTTGGAAAAAGTGATCATTATTTAGAAGTGTAAATGAAGATGCCAGAGGCTAACCTCATGTTTTGTCTGAAACAAAGACTGGTGTCTCTGGTCTGTAACAATGGATTGGACATGTCATAACAGAGAAATACCACATTTATCCTCAACACTACGCTACAAGCACCAGAATCATCTTCCTTTTCATATTCTTCATATTCTCCATTCCTTTTCTAGCTTCTTCCTGGTCCAGATTCTTCCTGGTTTTCTTTCCCTGACTCAAAGCTGAATCACTGAAATTCCTGCCTATTTGCTTCCTGCCAAAATGAGATGGTATTTCCAAAAGCACAGCTTCCTCCCACTGACATATATAGTACAATATCCTACAATACAGGTTTGTTTTGCTTGCTTCATGTTCTGTTCTATCCCAAAATGTTTGTAGAATTAAACAATTTAGTTACAAAATGTAGACCTTGATACATACAGGCCATGTACAATGGCAAAGGAAAAATTAGGAAGAAAACAATAGAGAAAACTGAAAGGCTGAGACTCCAGGACTGATGTAACAATTATTGATAATGAACCATTGCTGAAAATGGTTGCCAGGTATAATCTCTATTTGCATATTTGAACCAACACCAAAACAAAAATAACAACAACAACAACAAAGTCCAGCTCACCAAGGCAGAGATTGTAGAATGACTTTCCCCAGTGGCAGGCATTTCCTAGCAGACTGTTCTTATGCCAGGAGAGGTTTAAATACGTGAAGATGGAGATTTTTCTAGTTATACAGAAGATATTATTAGTTATACAGAAAGATTAGAAAGGGATTAAAATATTAACAGAAGAAGACAAGTGGATTGCAAGAAAATGCCTCATCTGATGGCAAACTGAATCACACACATTTCAAATCACTGAAGTCTGATGTAGGCTAGCTGTCAGCATGAATATGGGCACTTCACCCATTTATCTCCACTGATTTCAGAAAAATGTTATGCTTAGTTTAGATAGGAATCCTTTTGGAATCCTGATTACAGTGAAATTAAATCTATCACACTTGTAGATATATTTTCAGTCAAAAATTATAATTTCCTTACACCAATCTCTTCTGTAGATTAACATACAGCTATATGACATCCAGAGCAGAAGTAGAGAGATGTGACAAAAACAAATTGGTCATTGTTAAATCCGTTCAACTCCTATGCCACCTCTCCCTCTGTATGGGCTATCTTCCAGTATACTAGCTTTCCTATAAGTTACTCACCACTTCATATTTGGGATCAAATCCCTAGTTACTTCCACTTCAAAGAGCATCTCCAATTTCTGATCCAGAGATACACCATTTAGTTACTGCTGGTAAAAAGATTTTCTTTTCAGCAGTACCTCATGTGCTGATATTAAAGATGAACAAAGATAGTGAAACTAGCTTAAAGAGTTTCCACTGGGAAACCATTTGGATATAGAGCTACTGGTTATCTGGCACACATGTGTTTGACTTTAAGTCACTATCACTCAACCCAGTTGTCTCAAACTATGGTTAATATAGTGTAGTATAATCCATCAGCACTACTGCTTTTTGTAGAGCTTACTAATCAAGCTCTGGTAGGGAAACATGAGCCAAGGTCTCCCAAAAGTGTTCTAAGCCCTGAGCTGTTGCTTGCTTCAAATTTATCACCAAAATAACTACTCTGAAAATTCTGACATGTATGGCAGGATAAAGTGTTTTGGAGTTTTGAAAATATCCTCAGGACAAAACCCTCTTTCCTGTCCAAGATTAGTTGACATGGAGATATACTTCACCAAGCCTAACAGTTTCTGCATTTGAAATGCAGAGTTCTGTAAGGTGACAGGAACAATACTGGGGGCAGTACAGGCAGGCTGCTCCACCAGGGAAGGCATGGAGAGCTGAGGGTGACAACACAGGCAGGAGTACTGCCTCACCCATGAGCGTCAGGAAGTTGTGTTGGTGATCAGGAGCAGGACTGGAGGCAGTGATCAGGGTCAGCCTCGGGCCACTGATCAGCCAGGAGGTCTGTCATGATGAATCAGGTCTGAGGCCAAGCCAGGAAGTCAAGTCAAACCAGGGTGGCAAGGTCCAGGTCAGAAGAAGAAGGTTTGAGAGGAAGTGCAGACTCAGCTGCAGGCAGAAGAACTTTAACTTAAAAGCAGCTCCCAAGGGAAGGAGAGGCAGGCTCACTCTCTTCCTTTTCTTTGCAACAGCTCTTACCAGCAAAGAAGCTGAACTGGACTCAGATAGCTGAACTTTTTTGAGCTGGGAGAAGCACTGAAAAGGCTGAATAGACTGAAGGTCCATCTTTGATAGGGGCCAGCTGTAGAATTGGCTTCACGGTCTTCGTTATGCCCCGTACTCTGCCTTTTGCCGGATACTCTGAATGAGCAAGAAGTTGTGCTCCTAGATGTCTTCTTTATGTTCTTCTCCTCTGACACCCAGGTAAAGAGAGGCAAATGGATGCAGCACTAAGATTCTGCCCCTATCCCCATCAACAGTGTGAGAATTGACATCACCAACTTCTAAAGTTTCACCTCATTATTTTTGGGAAGAAACACAGACTGTAACTACTGCACCCAACACCTTAGTACATCTACCCCCACAAATCATCACCTGAAGAAATAGCTTCCACCATTCCCAAATTTTCCTTTCCATTTCCAAGGGTTGTTGGAGTCATCCTTATTTCGTTATGTGTATCACTACCCTTTCCATCTACTACTTATGTCTGTCAAGTTAATGCCTCATTTTTTAACACAAACAACCCCCATTCATCTTTCATTTCCTCTCCCTATAATGTTCCTCTTGCATGCAGTTCCTTCTGCTCTCAATCCATTTTCATTTTCTTATTTGTCCCCTTTTTTGTTTTTCTTTCACCTGCCACCAAACCATGTTATTTTTTTCCATCTAGACCCAGAAAAGTTGTGAGTATGAAATTTAACACAGTAAAGAAGCAATTAGATGGTTTCTGTACAAGGACTGAGTGCATAGATTTCTAGTCTGTTAAAAACAGGCTTATGGGAAAGAAAAATGGAGGATGGTTGTCTACTGTTACTTGTAATACAAGATTTAGAAGGTGAAAAATCAAATTCTCAGGTGGCAAACAAGAGACACTCTTCTGTGCAGTGCATAATTGAGCTGTGAAAGTAATTACAAGATGCCATGGGTTTCAAAAGCTTACATGATCCAAAGAATAATTAGACAAATTCATGGTTAAAAATAATCTAACAAGTACTATTAAAAGAAATCCTACCACAGGATCAGGCCTTGGCCTGGATGTGCTAGTGAGAAGCTTGATTGTCTCCCCTGGATTAAACCCGGAGGATAGCCTGGAGATGCCAGTCCTCCTCCAGGTACATAAGTGGCGGTTGCTGTACTGGTGATGATGAAAATAATAATTAACATTACAGGGCTAGATAAAATTATAGTTCTGAAGGATACTGCAACAAGGTGGCCTAGTTTGAGGGTGGGAAGCATGGTGAAGACAGATGCCCAGAATTCCCCTCTAGTGTGTGAAAACTCAACTCTATAAAGAAACTTGTGATTTTTGTTTATAAACTTTGCACTTATTAATTTTAAAAGGAACTGGTAAAAGGCACCTGTCATCACTTATGTAACCCATAAGCAGGCCTCAAAGACTATAATTAGGGGGGAAAAAAGAAGAAAATTAGATTCTTACCATAACCAGTTTTGACTGGTTTTGACAAGTTAATATAAGGTAGTACCTGCTGAACAAAGTAGTTTACCATGAGAAAATAGAAACCTATAAGGCTGAGAAAAATATCCAACTCATCCTGTCCTAATGCAGCAAGTGAAGGATGTAATCACATACTTATTTTAGGCAAGTGAGATGCTGAAATGCCGAAATGCCCATAGAAAATGTATGAATTTTCAGTTAAAGAAAAAGTGGCATTCTGGTTTCAGATGCTCTGAATCTGTGTTTAAAATGCACTAAAGCTGATAGTGTGCATGCTCCAGGGTTGCATTCTTGGATTTCTCCAGGCACTGACGTACATGTGCTCCTCCATTTTCTAAGCATTAGGTGTACTGAGGTGGCACACAGGAATTCTTCTATAACCAGTACAAGCAGAAAAAATATTAAATGGCCAGTAATGAGTCATCATGCTTCATCCAAGACAAATGGAGATCACTATCAATAAAAAACAAAGGGAGAACAAGAGACCTACCATTTTGAAGAGCTAGATGTCTGTCACTTCCCTAAAGATTTTTTTTGATAGAATGTGGGCCAACCATGGGCTGTAGAGATGTTCACTCTGGTTACCTGTGGGAAACACAGGAAGATCCTGGAATTAGGCATTCTGTGTGCCAGGGCAGGCAGATGTGCTCTGGACCATCCATCTGTGCCCAGTAAACCTCCCTACACTGAGTGTTGCTCTGAAAATAAGGCCACCCTTAGGGAAACTGTGCTTCAGTTAATGCCAAACAGCTGCAATCCAATTTTGAGTTCAGTGTACATATTTGTAGATAGCTGTTAGCAGCTGGCTAGCTGTCTGCCTGCAAAGACTCCAATAATATCAAGGTTATTTTATTAACACTGAATAACTTAATGAATGGATTTGGTTACGTGACACGTGGCGGTATGAGCACATGCAAGAAAGCCAAGCCATTGAATACAAACCATAAACAAGCTACCCGTCATAAAACAAATATCAGACAAACAGTAATGACACAACTGACTGAAAAGGAATGAGAATGTTCCCTCTTCATTGCACAGTGCTATATTCCTTCACCATAGTCTAAAATGTTCTCATCTGAATTATCATTTGTCACCACAAGGCTGTGAGGACAAGATATTCCCTGTGTTACATCCCTGCCTAGTCCCTATGAGTGATTCACTTCCTAGATGTCTGTTCTACATCACTGACGCCTTAATCCCAGCTCTGTGTATAAATTTCCTTCTTCTCCTGATAGATACTTTGGAGGTCACTGCAAGCAGCTGCAACAGAGAAGTCATTGGCTTCACTAGTGTAGTAGGCAGAACCCTTTTGCCTTTGTCCCAGCTCTAAGGTCTCCTGTCACTGCAGAGTGGCTGAATACAGTAAGACCTGCTTCCCCACAGGGGACTGCTCATGTGCCCATGCTGTCCCTGTGTCTGGCAGGAGCAGACTGAAGGCAGGAGAATGCCCTTGTGGAAACTTTGGCTGAACATGTCAGTAAGTTACACCATTCTAACCAAACCAAGCCAAATGGCAGATGTTTTCTCTTTCTAATGGGAAACAAACAGCTTTACTATTTTCCTCTTTCTTCTTTTCTCTAGGAGAAAACAAACTTTACAGCAGGCTTTTCCTCATCATAAGTGCACCAAGTGAGTGTCAAAGAAACGTATTTCCCAGCAGTTCCTTGTGCTGAGGTTCCCAGTGAGTTCCAGCAGTCCCTGATAGAAATGTTATTGTGCCCTCAATGGTATTTGGGGTTTCTTCTAACCAGTGAAGGGCCAAGAGCATCTGCAACTTAGTAAGTACAGTCCATCTCCCATGGCCAGTAACTGAGGATGGGAGGCAAGGAGGGCTGTGCCACCATGAGCTTCAAAGGTGAACAACTCATCCTTCTACCTACCCACACAGATTTTTCTAAGTCTTTTAATCCAGTGAGGCTTTTTGGGGGGTTGGTATTAGTCTAAATATATTTTGAAGTTATTAATAGAGGTCAAACACTTTAAAATTCCATCTTTCAACTTAGAGACAGATGTTTTTTAAAAAATTGAATTTGATCCAGAAAAGCCTAGTATTGAAGGTAATTAGTATTGCTGATTGCATACAATTTAACTTAATACTGTTCATCAGAGCTGTGGTTTCTCCTTTTTCAAATATAATTTCCTATAAGTCAGCATGCAGTTCTACTGGTATGCTTTTCATTCTTCTCTTTGAATATAGTATAACTTGATCATCTTCTCACGTTACTGGAAAAGTGTTTATAATGGTTTCATAACCATTTGACTTCTTTTACTGAACTTGATAATATTTGCTGTATCCCTTTTGCTAATATCTTGACTAGGATCTTTACATCTGAATTTAATAATTTGTCCTGGACTCAGCTTTCCTGCAACAATAAATCCAAGGATAATTATTATCTTATGAGCTTGAATAGAAGCCATCCCACCAGCAATCTGCTGGTGCTCTGAGGTTGCTCTTTTACCATGCAGCATGGTGATATTCCAGCAGATAATATTCTCTCATAGATATCCCATTGTGTCTAATAACTGTAGGAACAATAGATTTAATTTAAGAGTTTTCAGAGATTTTTACCTGAGAAGCTGTGAAGAGAAGGTGGCTGTACAAAAGCAGATGGTTTGAAGAAAAAGGCTAGGCTTTCATCTGATGCCCAGTATCACATATGGCTAGCTCGGTATTCCTGGTATCAGTCATGCAGAGCTTTGTGCCTGTGATGGTTATCTGCTTCAGGCAGCAGGAGAAATAAAGTTGTTACATTCCTCAAATGTAGCTATTTGAGCTGAGAGATATTGCAGGGCTTACTGAAAGGTTTGACCAAAGCATGGGTGTGCTCATGCTCCTGGGTACAAGGAAAGAAAACATTTTGCAGAAAATGAAGTCAGGAAGATGAAAAAAATTGAAATTACAAGGGAGTCATTTCCCTTGTAAAATCAGGATGCATCAACCAGCCCTTGCAACAGCAGCCACCCTCTCAAGCAATGCATGTTCCTCAGTGACAATTTCAGGCCAACCTTGTGTGTAGGTGTTAGTGTCCTGAAGATGTCAGAAGCCCCACTGGTCCATGTGGCACCCCTGGATAGGTGAGCTTTTCTGGGCACCCCCACCTGTAACCCCCAGCAAGGACAAGTTTGAAAAGTGTTTGGAGACCCTCATTCCCATATGAGCTCCTCAATGCAAGCTGTCTGCCCATCTCTGGCAAAGCCTCAGCTCAAAATCTGGTAGGCAGCTGAGAGGCAGCTGTGGCACAGTAACCTTGAGCTCTCCCATGGAGCCTCTCCTCAGCAAGAGAAGTCCTTCCTTTCCTGTCTTACTCCTCTCTGCCAAGAACTGAATGTCCAGAGCTGGATTTAGATGCTTACATGATACAATTTACACGGTGAGTTGGTGGGATGTGAAAGCTTTGCTAACACTTGTTTTGGATGACACGTGGTTGAGGCACAGATAAGTCAAAATAATTGTCTCCAGCTCTCTTCCAGAAATACACAAATATTTTGTATTTCCATACTCTAAGGATCTTAATTTAGTTACATATTAATACCTGAAAACAGAACTAACTATGGGTTAGGTTAACTGTGGGTAACACTGGTGGCTGACATTTGGGTAACTCTGCTGAGTATCATTATCCTCCACAGCCCATGGGTGAATCAGGGACAGGTGGAGGCAGAAATCCAGAGCCCTCCCCCCGTGTCACGGCCGGGACGAAGGCCGGTGATGCTGCTGCCGGCCCAGCAGGTGTCACCACAGCACCAGGGTCCCTCTGTCCCCGCGCATGACGCAATGGCGGCGCAGGCCGGGCGGGCGGTGACGTCACACCCGCGGCCGGTGACGCAGCCGTGGCCAGCGGGCCAATGCCGCGGGTGGCTCTGGAGAGCGGGAGTCTGGAGGAGCCACTTGGCTCTGGGCCCTTTGGCCCGGCCGCTGTTGCCGTAATCTGTGGCACCGCAGAGGGCGGTGATGGCTGGGGAGGGTCGGGCACGAGGCCCATGCCCAGGAAAGGTCACCCGCTTCATTGCCTCGGCACAAAACTGGGGACAAGGGGCTCGTTCCTGGGTGGGATGGCAGGTCAGAGAGGCTAGGTAACAAAGCTCAGCTACAGTGCTGTCACAGAGGGTTTGTGGTCAGCTGAAAGGTCTGGGTTCATGCCAGCCAGTGGGTACTCCTCACAGATGCGCCTCCAAAGGCTGCTCTAAATCTTCCTCCACGGGCTGAATCTGGACTTGTGTCCAATTTCCTAGCAGGTTTCACTGCCAAAAATTGCACATGTATTTCTCCAAGCACATCGAATGCAAGACCTTCCCTTCTCCCTGGCTGCGGGACCTGTGATGGATTTGCTTATCTCAAACTCCACAGCATTTCAACATACATAATTTGGTTAAATGAGATTATCAGACTAACTCAGATTCAAACAGCTGGTTTATTTCCTAATCACTAGTGAAAAGAATCCTTGCTTTTTGTACTCCTCCTTTCATGGAATTAAGGCTGGAAAACAGGGTAATGCCAGGTTCCTTTGAAACGACTGCCAACACAAACGCTGCTACCATTGCACATGCACCCTCTATGCACATAATCAGATCCTTTCTGGACCTTCACTGTTCTTGGCTCCACACTTTTCATCCTTTAACTACCTGCAACCCTAAAATATATTTGTTCCTGTGGCACCCCTTGATGGGTCACTGTTGAAGGACCCCCCAGCTATTCACCAGTCTTCACAGAAGTAATTGTGAACGCTGTTTATTTCTATCTTTAGCACACCTTTTATAGGGTTCTACAGGGTCTGCAGGCAGAGCAAGCTACTACTGGCTAACACACACAGTTTACATTTTTTCTCCTACACACAAGGATATTGTTTTGCTTTACTCTCTCTTCTGCATGAAGGTTTCAAGGACTTTAGCCCTTAATATTACGACTTATTTCAAAGGCTGGTTTGTGCATACAGGCCTTTACTAATATATAAAATATAGCAACAGATCACCCAAATAATTCTTTTGTTAAGAATGCCTTGTATAGGCAATATGTCATTTGCCTCCATATATTTTATCTACCATGAGTTTCAGTGAGGTTAGTTCATGGTACGCACCTCACTGATTCCAGAGCATCTCACAAGCTAAATCTGGGATTTCGGTTCAGTCAGCTTTTGATGTGCCTTCACTCTTAGCAGATGGACACTGCTCTGAATATCTTGCTGTTTATCCAGGTGAAACTGACTTACTCAGCCAGCACTGTTCTTTCCTGAGCTTTTAACATGCCCAGTTGTAGTAGATTGGCATGGTAAAAGCTCAGGGAAGAACAGTGCTGGCTGAGTAAGTCAGTTTCACCTGTACATTTTGTAGTCACTCTTCTAGAGGGATTTTCAAAATGCAGTCTTCAAAGTCACTCATTCATTTGGGTTTGTAACACATTCCTGATATCAGTAATTCCTCTAGGCTGTGGTCTTGTCCTCTTCCTCTGAATATAGCAGGACCTTCTACAAATTTATTTTATTTTCTTCTATTTAATGGAATCCAGGAAGAGTCCAAAGCCAAACTGGAATATTTAAAATCCTCTGAGATCAGAAAGGTAATTCTATCCTAGGATCCTCCCATGTGTCCCTCATCTCTATATATTTGTTCATGACAACATACCACTCTCTGTTAGGGTACTGTTGTACTTTGGAAAGACTGCAGCGTCTGTTCTATCCAGGACTTGCTAACCCTCTTCAAGAAGGAAAATCACACCATCTCAGCTAAAACATTTTGTTATTGGAGACACAAGGGAAAAATACTGGGAAAGAACATCAGCTTCCCAGAGAAGAACAATTGCTCCCTGCTGGGATGAAACACGAGGCTCCTGCATGTCTGCCTCATTATGTGAACTTAGGAAGACTTCCTGTAGCTTCTGAAATGCATCAAAGAAATTCTTAATGTTGTTCATGAAATTATTATTGTGGGCTATGTCTATTCTGACAGACAGCCAGATGAACAACTATAGAGAGATCCAGCTCAACGCCCTGTCTGTTTTGCAGCACAGGTGCTGCAGGCAAGCTGGCCTAGCTTGACCAACATGCTTGGGGTCGGTGTTCTACATACCCTGGAAAACATAATCTGGACAACTGACATATTTTAACTGCAGTAATAGGAGACGTTTAAGGTTTCTATCACACCTAAGTAGTGTAGCAGGTATCCAGTTGATATGTGGGGTAGTGTGACTCTGAGTCATGGTGCAGAGACTGACATTGCTACATTCCTTTTGAGCTTTGGGGTGCAGAACTGCAACCCAAAGTGTAGATCAAGGGAGAAGAAGGCACATCTTACTTTGTGGAGAGTGTGAGGAGCAGGCTCTGACCAGCACTTTGCAGTATTTACTGCCTTCCACAAATTACTGGGATACATCCCATCCAAACTGGGCTTAGTTACCACATCCTCCCCTGCTGAATGGCTCAGGCTTCAAGCTGTGAAATATAAAAAGGCTTTGCAAAACTTTGCCGGAGACCCCTGGCTCTCCACTGCTAGCGGGAAAGTATGCATTTTATAGGTAATGCAATATTTGTGAAGGTAACTCAGGGAATACTAAAATACATGGGATGTCTGGCAATACCAGCTGTTTTATCTGGGCTGTGTGTCCATGTTTCTATGTAACCACCCCCAGCTGACATAGAAAATAGACAGCCATCTATACAGACCAAATTGACACATGGTGAAGCACTAATATCCGCAGCATAATGCTGTCCTCATTTTGTGGGTAAGGGTTGACACTTCTCATGTGGAAGTTTGGTTCACAGCTTTTCTCAGCTTTCATTTCTAGGAAGCAAATATACAAAGTTCCAGGACTGAAAGTGGCTTTTACTCATCATGATTGTGCTGGCAGGCAAGGCTTTGATTTGTCTTTAAAGACAGAAGCTCTATATTCTGAGAACAGGTATTTATTTAGCAAAGCCACCACTATGATGAGGTTCCATCTCCAATGTATGGAGTGTTGTCACAGATGCAAATCCAGCATCCCAACAGGATTCCCAGCCCCCAGACAGGATCCCCAGACTCCTCCTGAAACAGTTCTGCCCACAGAACTTCTTGTACAAGGGATTCAGCATTTTGGAATGAAATCCTGTTATTCAGTCCCCATAACCCCTTCAGATATGGTGATCTGGACACTCTTCCAAGGCCACCTGTTGAAGTTTAAAGCTGTTGGAGAAGATTAAGGGTATGTTTCCAGAAAAAAAAAACTAGTCTGGGAAGGAACTTCTTTGTAGCCAATTTTGTATTCAACTAAACTCCATGGAACAAGTAGATCTCCTTAAATATCTTCTCAGTATTCCTAAGTATTATTACAGCAGATCAACTAGCCTATGGGGTGGCTGAAACTCTGGTAAGAAACACTTTTCTGTCTAAAGGATATGTTGCTTTAATATACAGAGAGAGAGGCAATGAGATAATTTAAAGGTAAAGAATTTTACATTACTCATTTATGAGAACAAAAATACAGAAGTCCTCTGATAAAAGTCTAGCCTGACATAACTCCTATGTAATGCAAATATATTTACCTCCTCACAGATGGAAGGTTGCACCAACAAATGAATATACAGCTGAGCAAATTTTCAAATATTAAAAGCAATAAATATCACGACAGGAAGATAAGTACAGCAACAGAGTTCAGAGAGCTTGTCTAAAGAAATCTCATAATGTGTCAGCAAATTAGACTCATTATTTTCTGTGTCAGAAACTTTCAAACTGAGGAGTACTTGTCCGTACCTTATACTAAAGAGCACTTAATACAGTGCTGTTAGACTAGAGGCCTTGTTGGTGTTGGGAACAACTTTTCTTTATTTTTCTATTTCTGACCTCTTTCATTTCCTCTGTCATGTCCCAACACCACAAGATGATGCAATATTGCATCACCACCTAATACCGAGACCTCCCTCTGTCAGCAGTCATAAAAACTTGTGTTTCTCCACCCCTTAAGAATAACCAGTGATCTTGAAGATCTGTTTATACACAACAACTACATCTCTCTCTGACGCGAGTGAACAGACGAAAAAAAGGCATTCAAGCCAGTAAGAGGTATTATGTGAGTTTTACATCTCAGCTGATGTGTGTATGCATGTGGTACAGAGGAAACAGCTTGCACTCCCACCCCTGTGCTTTAAATACCTATTCTGAAGTATAACAGCCTAAATCAGTAAAATGGGAGACAAAGTCTTCAGCGGATGTATCTCAGAAGGCTTCTGAACACCTGCTGTTTCCTGTTTGTGAGCTTAAGTTGTTTGAAGTGAGGGATTTTGTGCAAAATCTCAATCACCAGGAGCACCAATCTATTAGGAGAAAAGGAAAGAGTGGGTATTTTTTTGAGGAGGTGGGAAAGAGATAGGAAAGACTCATCTTTTCCTTCTTAGAGATTTCCTGACCCTGCTCTGCCTACAGAGATTCACAGAAATCATTTCTGGATCAGGGCACAAGGTTTCTTTCATGCCTAGAAGATCTTAAAAGATTCCCCTGGACCAAGCTTCTTGCTGGGAACCAAACTCATGTAGGAGACATCTCAGAGAGGACTTAACTGACTACAGAGGGATGCAGAAAGAACCCACCCTTAATTTCTCTTCTGGATCCCTCTATTTCCCCAAAGCATTCTCCTGCTTCCCCAAGCAATGACCCAGAACCAGCATTGATAGAGATACCTTTCCTGTGACATAAAGCTGTGAATGGAAGACAGATCTGCAGGCAACACTTATCTGTCAGTTACATCCCTTTCACAAGCAGCTACCATACCTAGAACAGGATGCAAAAGCCAAACCAAAACTCAGCTCACTCCTCCTCTGCTTGTTGGCAAGTTATAGCAAGAAGAAAAGCTTATTTTTGATACCAAAGTTACCATATGATTGTGCATATGGACAAATCACTGACAGTGATGTTAATACAACTGATCATATATTTACATGATCAGTTTTCACAGCAGAGCTGTAAGATAAAGGAAGTCTGTCAATTTATTTTAAATCCTTCCCTGAATGCATCACAAAGAGTTTACAACTCAATTAGAAAATTCCAGTTTATAAATTCTCCAAGAAAGGAGAAGGCTACCTGTCATTGCATCAGCATGGACAATGTATCCTACAAGGGTTTTCCATTTTCTTTACATAGAGAAACTGAATGTAGCTATTGCTGGATTTAGGCAAGCAGAGTTTGGTTTTGTTGTTACAAGACCTACAAAGCTTCTGCATTTAATCTTTTTTTCTCTGCTGGCACTATAGAAAATAAAAACCAACCTGAAGTATTAGATTTTTTCCAATTTATTAATTTATTAATATAACTTTATTTAATTTTAATAATTTATTAATAATAACTATTTCCTAAATTGCAATGAACCCAGTTTGTCAATGATAATAGAACATTTACATCCAACATGTCAGTATATAAAGTTGTCGCTGAGCATTTAATGTGGCTATTACTCTTTATCACAGTTCTCCACTAAAGGACATACAAACAGATGTTTGTGCAGAGGATACAAAAGATACCATCTTATATTTTTTCAACCTCCAAAACTCCCTTTTAAGATCATGACAGAAATTTCTTGTCATGCTTTTGTTACAGCTCATAGATAAAGGAAATAATTGCATTTTGACTGCACCCCACAAGATTATATTAGCAAAATGATTGCTTCTTTGCATGACTAATTTTGAGTAAATCAGCTTCATTTAAATATCAAATTGTGTTCTTCACCTCTATTCATTAAACTATGGTATTCCTGACTGTTTTAAAGTTCTGTTTTTGCTATGGTAAAATATGCATTCCAATTTATTGTGCAGGCTGTTCTTGACTAAAAAAAAAACAAACAACAAACCAAATTATAATTTATGGGAAAGGGCTTAAGTCACATTTGGAAATGAACAGGAATAAATAATGTTAAAATGTGTATTTCTAAAGAATATACAACCTATAAGGAGAGCATCCGTGCCTACAGGAAAGTTTGTATTGATTTGCCAGAAAAAGCAATAAAGAAAATGAGCTGTATATAGATGAGCTGAAGATTAATTGCAAAAAATGTAATATTTTGTTAACATACTAAATCCTGAAGAGAGCAAGATTTTTAGTTTACCAACCTTTCTCAAATATAACATGTACGATAATTTATTCTTTCATTGCAAATAACACTACATTGACTTATAGCTATCTAAAAAATGTTACACAATTCTGGCTGAAATCAACATGGAACGTGTCATTTGCTCTGGCTGTAAATTATCCCTTCTATAATTGTCTTTTGACAAATGACAGTTTTTATTCTGCTGCTCAAATCTCCATATGTTTGTGCATCCCCAAATAAAGTCCACGGATTTTAACAGGATTAGTTGCCAAACTGGCTACACTTGTGTTCCCAGAGTGATCCATCTGGGGATCCAGCCAAAAACAACAAAAAAAGACTTCCTTTTTTGATAAGGCTTTTAAATGTCTTTTAAAGCATTCAGTAATGCTGTGCAAAGCTGAACTTCTTTGACAGATATTACCCGTTGTATCAGGCAAAACCAAGTATGGAGTGAGCCTTCACTGTGTTTCCCCTATGCTGCACATACATCACATGAAAGTTGTTGAAGGTTTTTCCTTTGTTTTCATGTAAAAGGGAACTTGAGGCCAGAACAGTTATTATGATTTCTTACAGACACAGCACAGTGTAATGTATATTCATTTTGAAACAGAAGTTTCTCTTTTCTGCTTCAGGCTGGTATGATTCTTAATACCATGAAAATTATTTTTTTCAGTCAAAAGAATTTATCAATGCTATAAAAACAATTATCCAACCTTGTATAATAGCATCTGTACATGTAACATACTAGTTATTTCTTTCTGATATTTTCTTTCTATGGAAGTTAAGAAAGTGTACCTAGAAAAATCATAATAATTTTTGAAGACTTTGTGGCAACTTATGGTCTTGTAGAGTGTTCCCTGAAGATGCAACCTTATGTCAGCATAGCTTTCAGGGCAGGTTCGTGTACTCTGTGCCATACAGAGTTCACCTGTGAATCTCACTGCAAGATCTGGGTCAAAAAAATGTCAATATAATCATGGAAAGAGTTTTGCTGTTCACTCAGACCAAGAGCTGTGGAGACAGAAACACTCAGCTCCATTCAGAGCCAAACAGACAACAGCCTGGATGGGGAAAGAGTGGTGAGGAGGAGTTGTTTGTTTGCTTTAATTGAATATGAAAGGTTATGCCTGAGCTGCAGTTGGAGTCTGGCACCATAAGACTGATGAATTAATCCTGCTGTGGGCAGCCTTGGCAAGGCCTTAGCTGGAGCATTACTATGTCCAGTTTTGAAAAGTGCTTTCCAAAACCAATGTGGCCCAATTGGCAAGAACCTGGAAGCAAGCTATAGGAATCACAGGCAGTCTGAGGAACATGACCTAAAAAGGGAGCTCCAGGACTGCCCCAACTGGAGATGGAAAAATAGTAGGAAAACAGTTAATGCAGCAAATTCAATCAAGAAAGTAGCTGGAGGGGAGGGAGGAAGAAAACCTCCAAACCGAATAAGAGGAATAAGACAAGCAAGATGCTCAGTCTGTCCAAGACATTGAATCAGACAGCATGAAAATCCTTCCTAGAGCAGACCACCACTCTGGAGCAGGTTGCCATCTCCAGGGGTTTTTTAAGAGCAGTTTAGACAAACCAATTTGTCCCTGCCGTGAGGTGTGGAGCTGAAGGAGCTGTCAGGGCTGGCCGGGCAGGTGGGGGTCGCTGCTGGAGTGCCATGGACAAGCCGGCTGTGGGACCCTGGGCAAGGAACACGCCAAGAAGCTGCGCCCAAGGAGGTTTTGCTGCCTGTGCTGATACCAGGACACGTCCTGCGTGCCTTATGCCGGCGACTAAGCTTCACCGCGGCTGTAGTGCTTTCACCCCACCAGAGGCTCTGTGCGCGCTCCGGCTGATGCGGCCGGGCCGGGCCCGGGGCCGTGTGCCCGAGGCCGCGGCGGGGCCGGGCGGGGCGGGGAGGCCCCGCAGCCGGTTCCCTTTTTGCCCGGCGTGTGATTGGCGGCGGCTTCGGAGCTGCCTCTGCCGCCGGCTATGGAGCCTCCCCGCCGGCCCCGCCGCTTTTCCTCAGCTTCCTGCTGAGGGAAACACCTGTCTGGAGCCGGGGCCGGGGGCGCTGCTGCGGTGAGTAGCTCCGTGCCGGGGGCAGCGGGGGTCGCGGCGGATCCCACCCCGGGCCGGCGCTGCCCAAGGCCCGGGCTCGCAGGCGGTGGCGCGGCTCCGTTCCCCGCGCCGGCCGCGGGCGGACCCATCCCAGCTCGGGCCCGCCTCAGGGCGCCCCCGGCCCCGGCAGCCCCGGCGGGGCGGGCGCGGCGAGGTTCGCCCTCCCGCGGGCGTCTGCGGCCGCCATCTCCGGGCCCGGGCGGTGGGCCGGGGGCGGGAGGGAAGGAGGGAGGAAGGCAGGCCCGGCCCCGGCCCGCTGCTCCCGCCTCCCGGCTCCCGTGCGCGGAGCCCCTTCCCGCGGGGGTGTATGGCTGGCCGGGGTCGCCCTGCGGTCCTCGGCGCAGCCGGCACTGCTGAGCCCCCCGTGCTGCTCGGTTCCTCGCGGCCTTCTTGGTCCCGCCTCACGGCACGGCCCGAGCGGGAGTTAACGAGTTTGATGCCAGAGCCGCTGAGGAAGCTGTGTGAACGCTGAATGAAACAATGCGAAGTGAAGGATACACAACAGTAGACAGTTCTCCCAGTCTTAAGATCAGTGAGTCAGCTCCGCTAAAACACGGCTTTCAAACAATAATTATTTCCTCATCCAACAAATTTCTTGTGTCTATCTGATACGTGTAGACCATGAAACCTTTCCACACAACAATCCCTCTGAAATAATAGCTGAGGGCGTTCGGGAGTTAGTTGCTGGTGTAGATTAGATCACGCAGTTAACAATCAGTGATAGAAAACCGGGCACAAGCTGACAGGACAGGCAGTGTCTAAATAGCGAGTGTGTCCCAGCAGGAGCAATAGCAGCCATCTCTAGGGTTTAAAACTCTACGAAGTGTTGATTCCAAGGTGTATTACTTCAAGATTACCACTAGATCACTTGTGCAACCCCAGTTAGCTAGCACTTTGCCGAAATTCTTACCTAAATTTTCAGAACCAGCTAGAAGTTATTGTTTGTTCTAGGAGCCCCAAATAGATAACTCATATAGAAACTAAAGGAGGTGAAGGCAGGACATCCTGAAAATGTTACAGCTGTAACAGCAGTCTAATTGATTCCTCAGCCTCCCAACCAAGCTGTATCTGCTGGTTCATACACTTTTAATAAGGAATGTGACTGCATTTCCTGTGAAGTTTACTTGCTAATGGGAACCTGCCCTCATTTATTTCCCATGGGAGCTAGTAGTTGCTAGATCTGACAGAGAAACTGAGCCAAGTGGTATTTTGTTGTGTGTTTATGCTTGAAATGTTAGGGCTGTATCTTACCTCTGAAGTTCAGCACTGGATCACTGCAGGTGTAGGGATGATCTATTTCTGTCCAGCAAGTGCAAAGCCATCTCCTGCTACACAACAGTGTGGGCAAGTAAATGTAGTATGCTGCTTGGAGTCTTGTAATGATAGTTCTGGTTTTTAAAATTTATCCTTCAAGTGAACTTTGTCTGAAACTGTGAATGTAAACTTTAGTGTTGTATTTACATAATGCATGCACAAGGTAATTCTTACGCTGGTAGAGAGTGCTTATTTTCTTGAAAGTTAAGTTGTCTGGGAAGGAGTTCCACTAAAGTGAAAAGACTAATATTAAAATAAGGTGGTAAAATAAAATATGGTATAGTAATTCACATGATGGATTAAAACAGAAGCAGGAACTAAAATAGAATAAGCATGATAGTAACTAGTAGAATTCTAACATAGTATTAACAGAGCAGTCAAGATTGACAGTTATCCTAATTTTTTTGTAGCCATATAAGTAATACATCGTAATACCACATTGTCCTTTTAAAGCACCTTTCAGCCAGTTTTTTCAAATAATTTAACACTTTACTTATTAGCGTATCTCCTAATCTTGCTGTGAATCATGTTTCAGTCTCAGTTATGCTTAACTGTGCTGGCTTCATTCCCTTTCCTCCTCTTCTCTTGCTGCCCATCCACTCCTGCAAGTGTTGAGTCAGATAAAGGAACTGATACAGCTGAAAATTAACCAATTTTTTGCTGGTTTTGTTATGATCAGGTTGCTGATCTGAGTGATGAGATAGGAACACAACTAGAGACAAAGGCAAGACTGCTTGCTCGTCTTAGTTACCTTTTACAGGCCCATCTTTTTCTTCTCCATTGGACGCCATCAGGATTTTTGTACCAGTGTAGGACAGTTCTTGTAATACAGGGATATTCAGGGTTGATGAGGCCCATTAGAATTAGAAATAAAACAGAGCGATCCCCTCCCCTTTTTACCGGGGTTGTTGCAGTAGAATTATTGAAATACCATTACTGTAAGTAAAGCTTAGGCATGACAATGGTTTTAGGAACTTAACATGAAATGATTTTTCATTATAAACATCAAAGTTTTTATGATTCATGTGCATGAGGAAATATGGTTTTGCCAACACATGGATTAGCAGGAAATGGGGTACAATTTGGTGTCACCGTAAGAATGGGTCATTGCACAGACAGATGAGAGACAACTGTCGCTCCAAGAGTTACCTTCTAAAGCTGACAAAAAGGGGTCAGAGCAGAACGTGAGACTGAGATTGGAGTGGGCTGGACTAGACATAACAGGTCACAATCTAAATGAATGCAGGAGAAAAGACAGCCTTGTATGGCCAAGGCAGCTACAGAAGTGCCACATGTTTTGTGTTGTGTCTGATACAGTTTGTGAGGGAATATCTGAACCCGCAAAAGTTATGCTCTACCTGCCTTTATAAGTGGATGAGAATGTGAAACAAGTGCACTCACTGAGAAATGTACAGGTTAGTTCTGTGCACATGAGGAAGAGATGCTGCCTTTGCTTGTCTTGATGTCTTGATCTATGGAGTAGTGGTAGAAGAGCTGTTTGTATGTACCTGTGCTTGAAGAATTAATCCTTAGGTGCATGACTCAGAGGAGCAGGCTGAGGACATTTTAAACCATGAAGCTTTCTTGGATCTGCAGAGCCCAATGAAACTGAAATGACTCCAGGTTTACTTAATGGGGCAGCACAATGACTTTTAGAGGAAGGACTCTGCAAAAATCTATATATCCTGTTGGCATGAAAAAAACCTTAATGCTAGTTGCTTATGTTTAAATGAAGAGAAATACATGACTACATTGTATTTTAGAATTGAGATGAGAGAGGAGCACAGTGTGTAATGCTGAGATGCCACAAAGGCTGTGGCTGATGAATGCTGACAGGCTGCACGTAGGTGGAGGATGAGTTTTGGAGATGTCTTGGCCAAGATGGGTAGATTTCAAGTCAGCAACAAAATGTTCAGGGTAACTTCACCACTACATTGATAAAATTCAAATACTGGCTTTGAAAGATAGAAGGATCTGGGACAGAGTGTGTTTCCCCCAAACTGACCTCCTGTCATGGGGTAACCTCTAAAATTTATTAATTTAGTTGGCAAGTAGAGTGATGCTCAGAGTGAGAAGAGCTGTGCCAGTGGTGGAGGGTATTTTCTGCTTTTTAACCTTGGCAGAGTGTTAATCAGCCTTGGTATGTTGGAGGCAAGTAAGAGACTGTCAGATTTTTTTGCCAGTACAGAGGGAGGGGTTATTTTTCACATTTTTATAAAAGAATGTGTCTTATAAATAGGAAACATGCATATGTTAAAAAAAAAAAAGGCACTTCACTGTTGGTAGACAACTTTTCAGTTGTTTCACATTTTTTTCCTCTTTTTCAAGAGTCATCATTTTTGCATGATATCTACTACCACTGTAGGATTTGTACTGCTTGTTGCTCTTCAAAAGATTAGTATTTCACTGGAAAAGTCATAAAGAAAAAGGATGAAATTAGAGGGGTGTATGTCTTTTCTTTCTGCTTTGAACATGTTTTCCCTAATGTTTTTTTTCTGCGGGGATAATTTTTTAGTAAAAGAATAGCACCTGGAGTTGTAGATAACCACAAGAATTAGGGTTGAAAGTCTATAGTTTAATTTCTTCCTGAATTTGAAGTCACCATTCCTAGTGGATTTAACTGTATGTTTGTAACCATAAATGAATGAGTTAAAGATACTTTGGGTAAGGCTGCCCAGTAGTTCTGCTGTTGAGGTTACCATGAGAGATCCTTGGCATATACAATCTCTGTGAGATGCCTGTATGGAGGCTGGCTTAAAAATCTCTAGTAAATTTAAATTGGGATTCCTCAAATGGCCATCACTGTACAAATTAAAGTAATGAAACATTGCATATTTAGTTGTCTTTTATCTACTATTTGTATTTAATTCTTTTGTGAGGTAATAGCTCAAAAATATATTTGGTTTAAATACCTGATTTGAATTCATTAAATTTATTTCCCAGCTTATTCTTTGCTATTTTTAAAAGGCTCTAAACATGTCTTCTATACATGTGTGTTAAATTGATGTACTGTTGGTGTATTTTTACTGTTGTAACAGGAAAAGCATTCTGACTTCTTTTAAAATGAGCAATCATATGTATAATCAACTTGGTTAAAACTTCCTTCCTGGTAAGTGCAGCACTTCCTTTGCATCTGGATATGAGAGCGAGCAAGAAAAGCAGAACAGCTTAAACAAAGAAATTTTTTGTGTGAATGATATTCTTTTAAAAAAATAGGAACTACAAAATTTAAGCAAATGAGTCATCTTCAGCAATTCAGCCTTTGTTTTATAAGCAGGTAATATTTCCATATACTTTGTAAATTATAGGGGTGGTGTGTCCACAGTTGCTGCTTTCTGGAAGTCAAAAGAAGAATTTTAGTTAGCATTCTATGTTGTTAGAGTTTAATCTTTTATATTTTTATCTGCTTCTTTTATTATCTCCTAAGGCATCATTACACTGTCTTTACTTTTCTTCAGCAGTTAAAGATTTTACGTGTAGAAGGTGTTGCTTGGAAAAGAAGTTCAGTATGTTGCTGTAATTTGGCTTGTGCGAGTGCACTCGATCAGCACTGAATAATTTCCGTTTTAATATTGGTCAATGGAGATTAACTGAGTGTGCTGGTTTTGCATTATACAATATTTTTTGTTTACTGAATGCTGATAAGGTAGGTTACTCATGTTTAATATTGTTTTGCTGGTGTTTTAGGTGTGATTTGATGTATAGAGTAATAAATCAGCATCAGCTTGGGTGATTTTTCTTCTGTAACAAACTAGTAGTTCATGTTGGCAGTGTGTACTTTGAAAATGGATGGATATTATCAGTCTGGTGAATTAATTTATTTAAAAGAAGCACATCTAAGGATACTCACCTTGAATTTAGATGAATGTTAAAATACATCTTCAGAAATAGTCCCTGATTTTGCATCCTAAGGGCTTTTTTTAGGTTGAAGTCCTGTTTCCTCATCACTAAAAAGAGAGGCAGAAGAAACTGGGAATAGGCTCATGTCTGTCCAGACTGCAAATAAATTGCTTGTTTTGTTACTTTCTGCCATTCCTGGAGCTCAGTGGGACCGCATTCTATTCATGTACAGGAGTGTGTCTTTTGATTTCTATGAAAACCCACTTATGTTAACATCAGCAGCATCAAAACAGATGAGATAGAAGTAGAATCAGTGCTTGATTGAATAGAAGCAAGAACTAATCAATATGGAGGTTGCACATTCAAACTGCTTATTCTCAGTAAAATCTGGGCAGGATATTTAAAACCTCTATTTTAATTACTTAATCACTGAAGAGTTGGTTGGGGATTTTTTTATTTATATTTGGTATTGAATTGAATAGATTGCATCTGAAGTGGTTTATGTAAATCAAGTATTTGTGACCAGAAATTAAGGGGAAGTAGAAATATAAAAAATGTATACGAAAAATTAGAAAGTAACAGTGAAGATAAATGTAAATGAGAAAGTAATCAAGTAATTGTATGTTTTGCTAGATATCTTCTGGCATGGAGTTGGGGGATCATGAACAACCTGTTGTTATGAGAGAGGAAAACAAACGAAGGAGAAGAAGAATGAAACCTCATTGTACATCGAGTAGTTTTTCATCAATGGAACTGATACCCATTGAGTTCATTTTACCTACAAGCAATAAACATACTAAAGCACCAGAAATTATGTTACTCGAAATAGCTGGCAACTGTACGGTTGAGCAAATGAAGGCACAGATTTGGATGCGTGCAATAGAGATGAGTCAAACCACAGACTTCTACCATGCATTCACGCCAGATCAGTTTATTCTTCAGTATCAGAAGAAAGGGCAATGGTATGAAATTTATGATAAACATCAAGTATTACAGACATTGGACTGCATATTGTACTGGAAGGTGTTACAGAAAAAGGTAGGCAAGATCTATGTTGTCCAGAAACAAAAACCATCAGAAGAAGTTCAGGAATTTCAGCAGCAACTTAATGATTTAATTGGTTATGATGTCACTGATGTAAGCAATGTGCATGATGATGAACTAGAATTTACCCGACGCAGATTAGTCACTCCACGAATGATAGAGGTAGCCTGCAGAGATCCTAAATTATACGCAATGCACCCATGGACTACATCTAAGCCACTCCCAGAATATTTATTTAAAAAAATCACTAATAATAACATTTTCATAATCATACATAGAGGAACTACTAGTCAGAAAATTAAAGTGTCAATAGATGACACTCCAGATATGATTCTCCACAGCTTTTTCACAAAAATGGCAAAGAAAAAGTCTTTGATGGACATTCCTGAAGATCATAGTGAACTGGATTTTGTTCTCAGGGTTTGTGGCAGAGATGAGTACATTACTGGAGAGACACCAATCAAAGATTTTCACTGGATAAGACAGTGCCTTAAGAATGGGGAAGAAATCCACCTTGTCCTTGACAGTCCCCCAGACCCGAATGAAGATGAGGTTCGGAAGGAAGAATGGCCCTTGGTGGATGATTGTACAGGAGTTACAGGGTATCATGAGCAGTTGACAATAGATGGAAAAGATCATGAGAGAGTCTTCACTATCTCTTTGTGGGATTGTAATAGAAAATTTAGAGTGAAAATAATTGGCATTGATATCCCAGTTTTACCAAGAAATACTGATCTTACTGTATTTGTAGAGGCTAACATTCAACATGGGCAGCAGCTCCTTTCACAGAGAAGGACTTCATCAAAGCCTTTTACTGAGGAGGTTCTGTGGAATATTTGGTTGGAGTTTGATATCAAAATCAAGGATTTGCCTAAAGGAGCACTTCTGAATCTTCAGATATACTGTGGCAAAGCACAGGGACCATCTGCAAAAACAAACCTTCAGTCACACGAATCCTCTAACTCTGATGCAAAATGCAAAACCCAGCTTCTCTATTATGTAAATCTTTTGTTGATAGATCACCGTTTTTTGCTACGAAGTGGGGAGTATGTGCTCCACATGTGGAAAATTCCAGGTAAGGGGGAAGAACAAGGAAGTATAAATGCAGACAAACTCACATCAGCAACTAACCCGGATAAAGAAAACTCAATGGCTATCTCTATTGTGCTGGACAAATATTGTCACCCAATTGCCTTGCCCAAGCATAGGATATCATCAGACCCCCAGGGAGACAGGACCCGAGCTGAAATGCCCAACCAGCTTCGCAAGCAACTTGAAGAGATCATAGCAACTGACCCACTTAATCCACTTTCTCCTGAGGACAAAGAACTGTTGTGGCACTTTAGATACGAGAGCATAAAGCACCCCAAGGCATATCCTAAGCTGCTTAGCTCTGTGAAATGGGGACAACAAGAAATAGTGGCCAAAACATACCAGTTACTAGCTAAAAAAGAGATTTGGGATCAGAGCACTTTAGATGTTGGACTCACAATGCAACTTCTGGACTGTAACTTCTCAGACGAAAATGTCCGAGCAATGGCAGTTCAAAAACTGGAAAGTTTAGAAGATGATGATGTTCTTCATTATCTTTTACAGCTTGTGCAGGTGAGGTGTATTTGCATTCCTGAGCTCTGCCTTCCAGAAATATATTTGCATTACCTGATAATTTACATTTCCTATTTTAATAGGTCTTGTTAGTATTCCCTAGTTTTGAAGTCTTCAATGTTTAGTCAAAGCAGTGGTTGTAATCAGATTAATGCAAAATACACTTTTTCTGCTTTTTGCCTTTTGCCTTTGTTGATGTTTTTGTGGTACCATTGCTTTGTGTCTTACGATTTGCAGCTTGTTTTTACAGTAGTAATTTTTTCTGGAAATGGTTAATGCCAGTACAGCTGAGATGGGAATAAATCCTAACTGTGCTGTCTGCAATCCTGTTCATATCGGGTCTGAATTATACAGTACTGAAGAGTTGTTGACTGACTTTTCTGATAATTTAGAAAGAGTGTAGATAGAAAACAAACAAATGCAGATGTTGACATGGGCAAAGCCTGAAGGAAACTTTTAGGTCAAGAACACCAGTGGATGCAGCAACTTCAGTCCTGTGCTGTTAAGGAGAGTGAATTTAGCTAGAAATTCCGCCCCCCCCCCCAATTTTGAAAATAGCTGAAGAGTTGACAGGACTACATCCTAAGATTAAATCCTTCTGGGAACTTGGGTGCAAAATTGTGGTTCTAACAGCAAGGTATCGCTGCTGTATTGATTTGAAACACCTTGTGTGTACGTCTGCCAGATCAAATCCTGGGAAGGTTTATATCAGTTACACAAGAAACTTGGTTTGGTTGCTTTTCTCTCAACATGATGCCATCAGCTGGCAGTGGCAAAGTCTCCTCTGGTGTCTAATGGAAGGTGTAACCTTGTGTTCTTCCTGGTAAGCACAGCCCCTGGAGCCAGGTAGGTCTGCAGGCCTTTTACACCTGACAGGGCAGTGTTTTGCATGGAAAGACTGTTATTCCTCAGAGCAGGAAATTCTTTTTTCAAAAAATCAGAGGACTACTGCAGCTAGCCACTTTTTACTTCTGCAGGTTCAGAGAGAGCCCAGAATCCCAGGAAAATGAAGTTAGTATTTCAGATTATGCTGCACATTGGTAGTGCTTTCAACAAAGCCTTTATAGCCTTGTCTTTGCTTGTCTGAAGATTAGGCAGAATTTATGCACTTCTGCATTAACTAAAGGAGTTGCTACGGTTGCCTCATTGGGCCTCCCACATAGCTGCTGCTATATATATGCTTGGCTTGTGAGCTTTTGCTGTCTACATGTGGCTCAGCAATTCTATTCACTTCTTTTTTATATCTAAATTAGGAGTTTGGGATGGTGATTGGTTGCTGTCAAAATGCCTGAGAAAATAGAGGAAATACTGGGGTTGTTTCCATTTTTTTTTAAATTGTTTGTTTTGAGGAAGTACAAATCTGGTGAGTTTTAAAAATAATAAACCTTTCTAACAGTTAAATAAAATATTGTAGCATAAAATGATAGTGCCTTAAGTTCACTGTGTCATTTTTAGTAAGTGGTGTTGTAAGAAATAATGAGCTTACCATCCTTAAAAATGAAAACCATGCTAGATTCCAACTTTTACCTCTCTGCTGCTTTCCTTGTCTTTATTTCTTAGCTAACTATGGAGCATAAGCTGTCAGCATTCTGCAGCAAAGTTTTGGTATGACAGTGTATTTAAAATCTACATTTTTCAGAGAATGGATGTTCTCTGCTCCAGTGGACACATCTCTTCTGCAAATGGTTGTCACTTTTCGAATGAATACCTTTATGAAAGCTCTATGGCTTATTTCACTCTGCACAGGAAATTCCCATTTTATCTTCTGTGGAGTTAGAAATCAAGCATTTTATTTCCCCACAAGTTTATTTCAAATAGAAGCAGCCACACCATAAATGAACCTATTGAGCTTCCTATGTCTGTTCTTCTCTGTACAGTTGATAAAGCGTGGATAGGATAGTTAAAGTGCAACAAAATTCTTTGTAAGATAAACACCAAAGGCTCTACTGCATGTATATGGCAGTGAGTAAAGGCCCTCTGCTGAACTGACAAGGAAAAGGTACACACACTGGTGTGTCAGCAGATATTTTTTAATGACCATCTTTTATTGTTGCTGTGCAAAAGTTCATATTTGACTCTGTGAAGAAAAAAGGGCTGGATTTTTAAAAAACATCAGCTCAATAAGGATGGTCATAATAAGTTTTTTAATATTGTTTTATGTTAAAATATATTTGCAAGTTCAATAAGGAGGTTTTGGTTTGAAGTAAAGGTCGGTTTTTTGTCTGTATTTCAGCCAAAACTTGTTTTTCAAGGTCATGCAAACATTAAGCATAGTATATACCAGAGTGAGGTTTATAACAGGCTTTCTTGGAACTGTAAGAAAATCTATTTGAATTTTTGTGATAATTATTGCTTTTGGGCAGCTTACTGCAGTGAAAATTAATTTGTACTAAAAACCCCTCATGCCTCATAATCTCATGCACAAAGTAAAAGGATGTATATATTGTTATATTTGTGAATTCTCATTGTTTTTCCTAAATAAGTTGATGTTGTTTGGGATATAAAACAGTACTGCAGAGACTGTCAAGACAGTTCTTGCAGAATTATGATACAGGAGAAGGGCAAGTCTGGTGCTTGGCTTTTTTGTCTGTCTGATGCTTGGCTTTCTTGTCTTTCTCTTAGCCAGCAGCTAGGAAGAACGTGTCTTTGTAACATTTTTATAAGTTGCCTCATTCAGGAAAGTTGACTTGATTTTTTTTTTTTTCTTTTGATTAAACCCACAGGAGGATTTACATTTCAGAAATCATGTTGATATCTTAATAATAAAAATGCAACTGTGTGCCACAGTAGTTGTAAAAGTTTATAAAACTATGATTTGTTTGATGAATTTAGCAGACCTTTGCTGATGGCTTGGTTGCTTCTTTGCAAACTGCAGACTGCAGTGATCTTGAAAGAGCCATTCTATTCTATTCTATTCTGTTGAATAACTGTTGCATACTTTGTTGCTTCTGAAAGCTGAGCGTACTACATGCACCCAGCTCTCTGCGCATCCCTTTGTTTTCCCTTAATCTCCCTACAGGCTGCTTCCTGGCACTCTATTTCCAGAACCCAAAGCCATTCACCAACCCCCTCAGTCCATGACAGGGATTTTGTGACTCTGATTCATAGACTGTATGCTTCTTATTTCTCTTTTGTTGCCATGGGATATAAGTGCATACTTTTTTCCACCATTAATCTGAATACAAACCTTCTATAAGCTTGAATTCCTCAAGCAACATGGAAGAAGGTTCTGGAAAAATGAGTTGAAGTGGAAAAGTTCCCTGGTACTACCCAGAATTTGGAAGTGTGATGGTTTTCTGGTAGACCAATTCACTTGGTTATTGGGATGGAGGAGAGAATAACAGAAAAAAAAAAAATTCCAGTGCTGTTGTTTACTTTCCCCCCCACCTCCATTTTTGGCAGTAACTGGGAAATGTCTGTGGGCTTGGGTGGAGGGGAGCAGCTTTTGAAAGAGAAAAATACTTCTGTTTACACAGTAAGTAAAAAACAAAAGGTCTGGTCAAGTCTTCCTCTTACTTGTATTTCATTATTGTAGGATGTGTATCAGAGCTTTTATTCTGTCACCCAGTTACAGAATAAAGGCCAGATAAGTGCTCTAAAAAGCTGCTCCTGTATCCTGTTTTTTTCTGGGGAACCCAGCAGTGAATCCTGGTGCCCTAGTCTCAAAGCAGCGGATGTTGACCAAAACCAGTATTTTATTATTGAAATGTTTTATTAAAGAGTTGTTAGAAATACTTTATTCCATCTGACAGTAATCATTTCAAGCATTCTCAGTATCAGTCATACTGCAGACTGTTTTTTTATCTTGCAGGTTTTTGCCAAGAATGATGTTGCTTTGTGCATATGCTTAGGTTGCACTCTGGTTAGGTAGTCCACACCATGCATTGTCATATTAATAATAAACCTGAAAAGAGCCTGTTGCAAAGAAAATGTGCTTCTTGAATCAGACAGAGAAGCCTGAAAACGGCCTGCTTTGTTACACATTTTCTACTCCTGCAGCAGTATGTTCTCTAGATGTCCTTGGTTTAGTCAAAGCAGTGGGATCTTAAATGTGTTAACAACATTTTCTATGTTTGTATTACTCAGGCTGTGAAATTTGAGCCATATCATGACAGCGCATTAGCCAGATTTTTGCTGAAACGTGGTTTGAGAGTAAGTACTTCAAAATACAGCCAACTTATGCTGAAGTTGCTGGCATTATTAAAACCCTTTGTCAAGAAATGAATGCTAATTTTTAGTGTTTTTCTTTACCTGTAGAACAAAAGAATTGGTCACTTCTTGTTTTGGTTCTTAAGAAGTGAAATTGCCCAGTCCATGCACTACCAGCAGAGGTTTGCAGTCATCCTTGAAGCCTACCTTAGGGGCTGTGGAAAAGCAATGCTGCATGATTTCATGAAGCAGGTTCAAGTAATTGAATTGCTGCATAAAGTCACAATGGAGATTAAATCAGTTTCTGCAGAAAAGTATGATGTTACTTCTCAAGGTATTTGCTAACAGGCATTTCTTTGTTGTTAATATTGTTTTTTCTCTTATGGTGTGAAAAACTAGGCAGCAAATTGTACTGTTCATTAAGAAAATTTGTGGATAAATTGCTGTCAAAGGGCATAATTTTTACTTTCTTTAAAGTGTGAGTGTAAGTTAATAATGATTGAACCAGTAATAGATTTGTTTGCTCATTTCACCCCAAAATGGGAAGAATATCAATCTTCTAGACACCCAGTACTTTCCCAAGCTTTGGCTTATCTTCTTCAACCTCATGCCATGCCAACTGGAAAACAGATAAGTTCTTGTACATTAACTGAATGCCAGTGCTAAAGAAAGACACAAACATCAACTGGAAATTAAAAGTGACACTTGCCAAGAAATATAACCTTCCTCTAAACTCTCACTAGAAGATTTTTGGCAGGAAGATCAGGGAGGAGGCCAGTGCAGCCTCTGCTATGCCACAGAAGTAACTAGTGGATCAGGGGTGAATATACAGGGCACATCTTTGAGGAGTCCTGTGAGACAGATGTGGTATTGTTATTTCAATATTTATTGTTATTTCAATATTTGTTGGAAGCCACAGTAGGGTTATTCAATGCCTCTTCACCTCTGAGTTTTGCCTGCCTTTTCCCTCCCCACCTTCCCCCCAACTTTCTTAAAAGTTGTTTATCCTCATTCCTGTTGCTTGATTGGTGTTGGGAGTAAGTGCGAGAAGACATATGACAGTATTAAAATTTTAAAAGCTGTAGAAAGACTACGTCTCCCTGCATGTTCAGTCTGGTATGCTCCAGGCCAGGAAGTCCTTGGATTGGAAAGCTTTTCCAGTCTGGCTGTGCAGAAGTGACTGTGGTGGTGTTTCAAAAGGGATTTGAAGGAAATACGAATTTATTCTTCAATATATAGTGTAAAATCTGTTATGTTACCACATAGTGTGAGTTAAGGGACTTATTAAAGCCCCATATAAAATACTGTTTCTAAGCAACTTCCTAAATTTTTTCTTAAAATATTCTATACTCTAAATGTATTTAGTCAGAATCCCATTATTTTGGAAAGAAACGATACCACCTTGCAGATGTACATGTCTGTAAGAGCAGTGGATTCCATAATACATTATCTTTGAAGGATATGTGGGAAAAGAAGAAAAGCTTCAAGGGAAAGCAATCATATTAACACCCACCAGGTTTTGAAGTTAAAGAATCTTTGGATGTAATGTACAGCAGAAACTGAAAGATGACTTATATAATTGACATTTTCACTGAATAAGGCTTCCTGAAACTGTGGAATGTCCTAATGAGGCTGTATCTAATGTAATTTATTCTCAAATTACTGAAGACATATTTTTTTCTACAGGCACCCTTTACTTCTTTTATTTTTAAAAGCGTATATCCTAAAGTTTATTCTGTAGGTTATTGCTTCTTTTTTGTCCCAACATTTCTATGTTCATCATTGTTCATATTTTCAGTCTGAATGTTTTGTCCTGTTTCATTGCATTCTGTGATGCAGTCTCATCTGATTCTTGTATATATGTTTCTCCAGTGTTTGTAGATTCCTTCCTACTAGGTCCATACTATTCCAGTAGCTAATATGTTGTCAAACAATTTCTTCCACTTTTCATTGTAATTTCTTTGCTTATATTTGAAGATAGCAGGTAATAATAATTAAATAAATTCTTAAGATCATAATATTACACCTTGCATGGGATTATCTGCTTTCATCACCCTCTGAGCTAGATGATTTGTCTCCCAAGAATGTGTCTATGCTGCTGTTCCATCACTTAAAATGCATAGCACTTTGTTCTTAAGCCAGATCAACTTGAAAATTGTTTTAGGAAGTGCCTTTAATTGTGTCTTAAAATCAACTATTCCTAATCTTTTGTAGCTTCGGTTGGTTTGCTTACAGTTTTCAGATTACATTACTTTATATTTCAATACTCATCCTCTGCTGAGTAGCTACAGTTTCTTTTAGGACAGTGTTCAGGTCTTTGCCCTGATACAGGGTAATAGCCAGTGTATTGCTTATGCTGCTGACACTCACTAGCTGAGGTGAGCAAAATACATCATGCATTGTAAAATCTGTACTATTCTGAGTGGAAGTTTCAGAAGAGTGAGGTTTTATTAATTCAAAGATTGTGTTTAGTTATGAACATTAAAATTCTTGTTCATATAAATATACAGCATTTTTTTTTCCTTACAGGAATATGAGATTTAAAAGGCAGAACTATAAAACCAGCTCTAGGAGGATAAGGAAATTTAGTGTCTCTGTAGTTTGTGTCATTATGGTTACAGAGTAATTGATTCCAGGAATTCAAAAACCACGAATCTGTCTGCATTTCTTGTCAGTTATGAGGGAAAATACTTTTTGGTGTGTTCTACTGTGTTTTGTTTTTTAAAAGAAAGCTGACATTTTAGTGTAAACTCTTACTGTGCAGTGTTTCTAATACTGCAGAGAAGGCACATGACTTCTGAGGTTTTTGAAAACTTTACCTTTAGGTATCTAAAACAGCCCTGACCATTGATAGTGCAGGTTAAAGAGTTTTTCTCCATTCCTTGGGTCAGGAGATCCAGGAGGAAAACAATTTAAAATGGCAGCTAAAGTGAGCTTTTTAGCCAAAGTATAATGCTCAATAAGTTTGATTACCTATAACCTGTTTGCCTTCCAATGTTTGATTTCATTGTGTTTTCTTTCTTGTAGTTATTGCACAGCTGAGACAAAAGCTTGAAAAATTACAGGGCAGCAAACTTCCAGAAAGTTTTAGAGTTCCTTATGATCCTGGGCTGAGGGCAGGAGCACTAGTGGTAAGTATATTCTGACTTTCTACAAATCATTTAAAAAAATATATTATTTGCAAGTATGTGTCACTTTGTAAAAAGTTTTGCTAATGTGTCAAAATGGCTTATTTCTCTGTGGATACAATGACTTTGCATGGACTCCTTAGGTTTTTGTTCCCAGAGCTATTATTATTTTTCTAAATGTAATGACGTGCCACCATGTGCTAAAAAAATTCCAACAACCCATGAAATTCTAATCATTAAATGGTAATTATACTTTTTCCATTAGTTGAATACAAGATTTAACCAGGTAGCTGACTTTTTTTTTTTTTTTTAATTAAATAACTGAATTAAAGTTTTATCTGATTCAGGGGCTTTGGGATATTCAGTTTCCATTCTTCCAGTTATTTTCACTGTCTTACCCTGATTTATATCTAAACCCAAACTAAGGTTTGGGTGCAGACTTTCATCATACTGACAAAAATGTCCACCTCAGCTGTTTCTGATATTTCAGTATCTCTGCGTTGGTTATGTTAGAAAATACATTATGATTATGTTAGAAATACATTAAGAAACACTTGAGGTTTTCTATGTTGTTGCCTTCAGTTTTGTGGTGAGATTGCAATTGTGTATGTTGACTCAGAGTTAAAAAAAGATTCATAGATCAGCAGGTATGTAGTGAGAGGAAACTGGATCATGCATCTGAAATGCAATGCGAGGCCCAATGTAAAGAAGCACAGTCAAGATCTTTGGACTCGCTTGATGTGCAGCAAGGACCCTACAAGGAAAGAACCCCTTAATTTTCTCCTAGCTAAAGACAGACAAACCATCCAATTTCAGGAATTGCCAAAGCATTGCAATGCTCAAGCATTGTCTAGATATGGCCGTGTTTCTGTTAAATAAACCTGTGCCTTGGGAGATAGGCTATAAGCTGTCTTCAAGCTGAGAGAATTAAACACGTCTCAGGTGAGCATGGCTGAAGCACTGTCAGCACAGAAGCCAATTCAGACATTTCTTATTCAGAAATAAGTTGTGACTTCTTGAATACTATTTTCTTGTTTGTATTTTGTATATTCTCCTACGTATTTTTTTTTTTTTTTTTAGTACAGAAATCATCAACAGTTTGACAGAAAGTAGTTTTTAAAATAAAATATTTCTCTGGATTTTTTTAGTTTTCCTTCACTTTGGAAGTATTCAGTCCTAACAGGACCTTACTAGATGAACTAAACAATAGATTTACGAAGGAAGGTAGCTATGTCCAAAAATTGGTGGGTTAGCTTTTCTTTTTCCAAACTGTATTAATCAAAATGTTTGGTAAAACAAACTAAGCTTTCATGTTCATTCTAAAAGATACTATTTGTCCATAATCTTCAAAACCTAAAATTTTACAAGTCTAAAGGAAATATTAGAAGCAAAATCAGAGCTTCTAGTAAGTCCAAAGATTAAAAAACTTCTTTCCCTTTTGAAAATAAGGATGGTAAAAACTATTTTGTTTAAAACTACAGGCTCAGAATTTCAGTTAATGAAACATGAATATACTAAAATACTCCTGTATCATGAATTCTGCTGCTCTCAAACACTGATTTTTTTTTGGTGGGTTCTTTTTCTTTGTTTGTTTTTTTTTAAATTTTACATGGCTTTATTGTACATAGTAATGTTCAACAATGAATCAGGAGTTCCAGAAGAGAAAGTAAGACGTACTACAGTTGTATTAGCCAAAATAACTGGAGAAAACATTTGAAATATTTCAGTTTCAGTACTAAATTTACCAGTATTGAAAATGTAATAAAACTAAATAGGGAATCTATTTTCCTATCTTATGAATGATTACATTAAATTAGTTTCAAAAATGCCATTTCCCCCATGAATCGGAACAATTTACTAAGGGAATTGAATCAAGCAATCTGGAATGTAGTTGCTAGAAGTCAGAAGGGTGATGATGTGGTAAATTGCATTGGACAATGATTATGTTCTGGTTTAACAGAGCACCTGTCAAAGTGCCTTTGTGAAGATCCGTATTTTCCAGTTTTGTCAGAATCTCTATTCTTGAATCTGTCTGAAGAAGATTTACAAGCTAAATCCAGTTTTGGAAAGTCAAGATACACTTTTTCCTTTATCATGGACAGTGGTTAAAAATTGTGCAGGTTCAAGGAGGCTTTGTGTGGCAACTGAACTCTGTCCTTTACATGTGCTTTCAGTAAATTGCTTGTGGTATAGCTGAGTGGAAGTTAGTAAACTATTCTGTAGCTGCTGTTAAAAAGGTTTCTTGGGTTGATGTTGGCATACAATGGCTAGCAAGCAATTAATGTGTCTTTCACAGATAGAAAAATGTAAAGTAATGGCGTCTAAGAAGAAGCCCCTCTGGCTTGAATTTAAATGTGCAGATCCAACAGCTCTGTCAAATGAAACCATAGGCATCATCTTCAAACATGGAGATGACCTCCGTCAGGACATGCTAATTTTACAGGTATGATAGCTAAAGCTTAAAAAGAATAACATGAGTATTTAAAAATATTTTTCAATTGTTTTACTTTTCCAAAGTGTGTATACCTTGTCTTCAATGTTCATGTGAGATCTGAGGTTGTCTTTTGTATTTAAAACTCTGCATGGCAAGGCTGACTTCAAAACTGGATCATCTTTGTCGTACTACATTTTTTTATGTTACTGTGTGTTATGGATTAACCCTGGTGGGATGGGAGAAGAGGAAAGGAAGAGTAAGAGCAAGAAAACTTGTGAGATGAGCTAAAGGTGGTTTAATAAACAAAGGAGAAGTGGAAGAACAAAGGAAGAAAACAAAACCAGTGGTGCTAAGGCAGTCACTTACCACATGCCATGGGTGGACCAGGTCCCAGCCAGTCCCTGCACAGAAGATGGTTAACCTGCATAACCCCTTCTTCCCTGTTTTATTGCTGAGCATGACACTGTTCAGCATGGCATATTTCTTTGGTTGGCTCAGGTCATCTGCCTGGTTGTGTCCCCTCCCAGTCTCTCATGCACCCCAATCTAGTCACAGTGAGGCTGGGCGAGAAACAGGCAGTTGGCTCTCAGCAGTTCAGCTGGGACACTGGGACATCAGTGTGTTCCCAGCACTGCTTTGGTCACCCCCTAAACCACAGCACAGTACAAGCTGCTCTGAAGAAAAGGAGCTTCATCCCAACCAGACACAGTGCATACTGTTACCCTGGCTTTTCCTGCCATATGCCATACAGATTTCACATTTTGTTGCTCTAGAGACAGAACTTTACTTAGTGCAAGATGGCCTGTTTCTCTAATGAAGTGTTTTTATCATTTATTTATGCAATGGGTGAAGCTAACAAATGAAAGATCAGTAGCTAGAATTACTCTAGTTTCAGATAACTGGTTTGTTAGGGCTTTTGGTGGTATTAATGGGGAATAGTGGGCATGCTTGCTAACGCATTCAATCTCACCTTATGTAGAAATCATACTATATATTTATTAGTATTTTATAGAAGAGTAGAGATTTCCTGGTTGCAGAACAGATGAAGATATGTAAACCCTGCTTCTATAACTGATTATCTTGAATGGCTGCACACTTTCTGTATTTATCTCTTAATCAAACAGCAAAGTAAGTTTAGCCCCATCTTAGAAGTCTGGGCAGCATTATTTGTATGAGTAACCTGTAATGTTCAAATAATTTGAAATAACTTAGCATATACATTTGTTTTTACCAGATTCTTCGAATTATGGAATCCATTTGGGAAGCAGAATCCTTGGACCTCTGTTTGTTGCCATATGGTTGCATTTCTACAGGGAACAAAATAGGTACATGATCACACTTACTGTGATTAGAAATTCAAAATACCATATTTACAGAAGATGTGTATGGCAGAACTACTCTAATATGTGCTGTAGTCCTGAGGTAAACAGCACTTTATTACACCTTCTGTGAGCAGCCTTCAGTTGCATCTTGGCAGTGGTTTCTGCCCTTCCTTGTGGCTGTGATTCCTGTGCAAAACCTTGGCTTGTGCTGCAAGTTTCTCTTTAAGAACATTATTGAGTATAAAACAGCAGTGAAAGTGAGTGACTTATTCAAGACGTATTTTAGTGACATGTATATTTTTTCCTGACCTAAAGCTTCATACCCTATACCACATAGAAACAACATTACTTAACAGGATACTCAGGCAATATTTCTCACAGGGCATTGGTTCCTGCAGCAGAGATTATAAATTTTTCAGAACCTGTGAAAGAAATGAAATAAGAAATCCCAATAAGATTCTTTATAGCTCTTTAATATACTTTTGTAATGTACTTCCTCTCTAAAATCCATTGCTGCATAAAATTTTTTAACATCCTTTTGATTTCAGGATATCTCAGCAATGCAGGAAACCCAAAATCACTGATAAAATACCTGGTAGCGTGACATAATAGAGTTTATTTTCTCCTAATATAAATGTTGTAAAATTGAATTATATTTATTGATAGAATTTTAATAATAAAGGAAAAGGAAAATTGTACATCAAAATGGCAGCTAACTATAAATATAAGGAAAATTGGGGGGGGTTTCTCTCCTTTAGAGGTGTTAAACCCAATTTTTAGAGAGCTTTTTAGGATCTGATTTAATTTTGTTTAAAATTATTTCAAGACAATGTAATGTAGGAAAAATGAAAAAATGAAGGAGAATTCTGCCAGTGATTCTAGCATTTTCTTACTTGAGTTACACACTTCTGTTATTCTTTCATGAATTCTTAATTGATTCCCCATTCTTCTCTCTCTCGGAAATACTATTTGGTTTTCCTACAGAGATGTAAGAATTTAGCATCCTTTTTGCACCACAGTAGGGGCATAGTTAATCATATTAACACTCCTGCTTGGTTTGCTGAGAATACCTGCAGCCTAAATTAGTAATGCCCAATGTAGCATACTTTGATGTAGAGCTTATGCTTGTTTGGAACAGAACCAAAGAGTAGTGGCATGCAAATGTTCCTTCACAGTATTCGCATGTGGTCCTTTTCCAGGCAACTTCTTCCCTCCCTCTTAATACTTCCATGGAGCTTGGGCAGTTTCTGTGTATTGACACAAGGACAGTACCCCACTCTACACTGAGCACAGGGAAACAGTTGTCTTATATCTGGTGCTGGCATCTCCTCCTGCATAGAGCATTCTCATTCTGTTAAAGACATTGCATCCAGTGCAGTTCGTAATTTTGGAAGCATCTGTCCTCTCCACTGCAACTGCCAAGCAGACCTGTGTAGGATGAACTTTCTCTTCTCTCTGTCACTGGTAAAAGATCATATCCTGCTCTCTCTCCCTTTAACATGTCCATATGGTCCTGGCTCTGTGAAGCAATTATCACTACTTACTGTACAGCATCACTGCTGAAAGTAAGAAACTCAACCTGGCTCTTAGAAGAGTCACGTGCCTTGGTACCACAGCATGGTGCATTTCCTGCTGCACTCCCTCCCAGCTGAATGCAGCCCAGCTGAGAACTGCTATCCCTCTTGCGCCTCCTGAGCCAGCTCTGCTCCCCTGCCATCAAGGAGCTGTTGGCCGGCAGAGGGAGATTTGTGAGCACAGGCAGGGAAAGATTTTTCAACAGCTGGAATGGGAGCTGGAGCTCATACCCGGGAGAAAAACAGCAGCTTGACAAGCACAGACCAAAATGCAAAGCTTTTTAATTTGATGGTCTTGGTGATGGATTTTGGAGGTCATATTTCCACAACAGTTTTATGGCAAACATATCCAGGCCACTGTAAAGGCAGGTGTATTGAATACACCTCCAGGGTGTGTTGTCACTCTGTTACAGAAAAATTTGCATATAATTCAGTAATTGCAAAAGGGTGGGATTGTGAATAGAAAGAAATTGATCTGTTTCAGACAGAATCAAATTGAAAACAAATCAGAAACTGCTTTGAATCACTTTGAAGAGAAAGGGGTATTTTTATTTGTTTGCTTATCTCTGAACTGGAACTGAAGCTCAAAAATACTGTTGAACTTGAACCAGAGAAAGAAAAGAAAATATTTTCAACTACCAAATAAATTCAATTAAAATCTGACTTTCTCCCTTACAGACATACCCAGTCTGGACTGCATTTGCTAGTCTTGGCTACAGGGCAGAGTTGTGTTGCAGCCTTTGTTTCTGCATTTCCCTCTAGCTTCTTCTCTTTCACATGCCATGCTGGCATGAACAGGACAAGGCATTGTTTCTGCACCATATTGCTGTAATGTGGCAGTTTGCCTTGGCAAGGGTCTGCTTAGGGACAGACCCCATGGCCCTGACAACCAGAGCGTTCCACCAGCAATCCCACTGCTGTACCTCACTGTGCACTGGTATTTCTGAGCTTTCTGCGTATATGCACACTTAAGCTTAAATTGGATTTGCTGCAGGAGGGCCAGCTCTGTTCCTCTGCCACAGCCCTGGCAACACTTGCATCCCTAGACTACCACAAAACAAAAGCTTTTTCTCAGCTCCTTGTATTTGTGAAGCTGGAGACAAGCTGGGGAAAATGTGAATTGGGATCAGGACAGGAACACTTCCTCTCCTCGGGAAAAGCCTTATGTAGTGGGTCCCCATTCATCATATGATACATCCATTTTAAAAGAGGAGGAGTTTTGATGCCAAGTTCTTTATGAACCCTTGCTGGTTTCAGCTGGGAATGAACAGGAACCATTGCTCCTTGTCAAATAAATTTCTGCTCACAACCTATAAAAGTCTGCAGTTGATTTTTAAACACAGTTTAAAATTTAATTTTGAATATTTTTAATATGATTTGATAAAAATTTAATAACTTCTTCTAACCTTTGCCTTATTTTCTTTAGGAATGATCGAAATTGTGAAAGATGCTACAACAATTGCCAAAATTCAACAGAGTACAGTTGGGAACACTGGTGCATTTAAGGATGAAATACTAAACCAGTGGCTCAAGGAAAGATGCATGATTGAAGAGAAGGTAAGTTCTTTGAATTTTTAGGTAGGATTTTAATTGCACCTTACTAATTTAGGAGCATAGAGCCCATATGTTTGTGTTTGTTACTTGTGGGAATTTGAAGAATCCATTCATTTTCCCTGCACTTAGCTGCGGATGTCTGTGAACGAGCCTTTAGCATCCAGCTGGCAGCCAAAATCCTGAGAGACAAGATGCTTCTGAAATCACTCCTTTATTAAGGGAAGTCAGAAGTGATACATGAGGAGCAGGTTGAGAGGAAATCTAAGAATACTGAGTGGCAATGTGGTTTTAGAGGATTTAGGTTCAGGTTTGGGTGCTCACAACTCCTTTGGTTGTGCACATCCACTGACCTACTACAGCTTTCTGCCACAGTTTTTCCTCAGAATGTGTGAGCTGCTCTATGCTGCCTTTCTGTGCTGAGGGATAGAGCCAGCATAGGGATTGCAGGGCTGTGATCTTGATCTCTGCTGTGCAGTGGTGTATTTTATAAGGCAGTTTTCCTAACTGTTGATATATTTCCACAGAAAGGTACATAACTTTGAAAATTATTGCATTTAGTGCCTGGCATTGAAGCATTTAACATCTGTAAGATTTATTTTTAGTTTCAGGCAGCTGTGGAGAGATTTGTTTATTCTTGTGCTGGATACTGTGTGGCAACCTTTGTACTTGGAATAGGAGACAGGCACAATGACAACATCATGATTACAGAAACAGGTGGGTTATTTTTTTGAGAATTTCATAGATGAGCGGATTGTCTATACTTCACTAGATTTATGTTTCATTTTAATAACTAATGCACTTACAAATGAATGAAGAGACACAAACCAATTCTGTCAGTGGTGCTTACAAGGTCAAGTCCTCCGGTAACATTCAAATGTATTTTCACTCCTGTTGGCTTTCATACAGGCTGGAGATATGTATCATTAATAATGCCATTATTTTCCAAGGAGCAGTTTGACACAAACTAAGTCATTAGAAATGTAAACCAAATTTTTTTTTACTGTCTACATCTAAGGTCTGAACACCAAAAAAACTTCATAAAGCAGGCAGCTGTTCATCTGCCTGATGTGTGGATGTGGTTCTGACAGTGTTCAGTGGAACTGAATTCTATCAGAATTCTGATGTTGCTGGACTGTTTTCACTTCTGAGGAATGTAATCGCTTTGTGTACTGTTGTAAAAAATTTTAGGAAATAAGTGTACATGGAGTGGATTTGTTTTCCTACTAAAATCTCTGGGATGGTTATATCTTCCTGAAGAAACTCACAGTTTTTTTGTACTATAAACTTTCAGAGTTACTTCTGTAGCTGTGCATTGTTCCATCCTTAATTTTACTTACCAATGGAAAGAACCCCAGAACAATCAGTACATGTGGAGGAGTTTTATTTAATCTAAGGAATTCACTTTTATTTTCATGATCCTCTCACTTCATAATTAGTCTCTGATAAGATATAGAAAATGGCTGGATAATTATATTGATTATATTAAAGACAGTTCATCAATTGAAGGCTAGAGAGAAGTACCCTGAAGGCAGAAATAAGCTAGTGGAAGACTACAGTAAAAGTTCAGCAGAAGGCCTTGAGGAAAAAATGACAAAGAAATGCTTTAATTTCAAAGTAGAATAGAATAGAATAGAATAGAATAGAATAGAATAGAATAGAATAGAATAGAATAGAATAGAATAGAATAGAATAGAATAGAATAGAATAGAATAGAATAGAATAGAATAGAATAGAATAGAATAGAATAGAATAGAATAGAATAGAATAGAATAGAATAGAATAGAATAGAATAGAATAGAATAGAATAGAATAGAATAGAATAGAATAGAATAGAATAGAATAGAATAGGAGTGGTGTTAGTTCCCACTGGCAGAACATGAGGCACAGGTCAGTAGACAGGGAAACAGAGAAAGAAGTGTTGTTTTGTTGTGGTCATGAGCAGGTTTGCCTCAGAACTTTTAACAGGATCTGTCTTGAGCCTCAGGAGCCAGAAGGATCTCAGTCTGAGAGGTCTTCAGAGAGTCATATTTGGTAGGCTGGGGGAAAGCTGTCTTAAAATCTGGAACATCTAAGGATGTTCCACCTACAGATCACTGTTAAGTATCTTCTTACATAATTTGATGTTTTATCTTTTTTTATAAATATGCCACTACTACAAATCTGTGTTTTTAAGTAACCATACTCTTGTATCTGTATCCTGGCTGCTAGTGAAAGTAATGAAGTAATGTGGAGAGTAGCAGCACACTCCAGTCCTGTAGGTGTAGTTACCCTTAAAAAGACAGGTTTTCATCACTTCTGTGGGAGCTGATGCTCTACTACTCTCAAAGCTATCCAAAGGGTGACAATGCAGACTTTGAATACACACAGTAGTTTAGAAATCGCTAATGAAGGTCTGTGACGAGAAAACATGTTGTAGTCAATGACATTTGCCAAGGAGATGGTTAGTGCCAGAATCCCATGGGTATTTGAAGCCTAACCCTCAAGCCTTTTCCGTGTAGTGACGTTCTGATTATTACAGGGATGAGGCATAAGCTTTCCTTGGTTGACTTTTGAAAAGTTGTGAGTGTATGTTTAGATAATACAGCAGTTCTTTTAATAACTGCCAAAAATAAACAAGAAGTAATTTTTTCTAAGAGAACAGAATTATGTATTTCCCAAAAAAAAGAAATAGTATTTTCTGCTGAACTTAAGAGTGATCATATATACAAAAAAAAAAAAACAGAGTTGGAAGTACTGTGAATATACGTAACTGTTCTTAGCAGTTTATTGTATTTGCCTAATTGTGACTTCTTATTTTTTTGAAGGTAACCTTTTCCATATTGATTTTGGCCATATTCTTGGGAATTATAAAAGCTTTCTTGGAATTAATAAGGAGAGAGTTCCTTTTGTGCTGACTCCAGATTTTCTGTATGTCATGGGAACTTCCGGAAAGAAGACAAGTCTCCATTTCCATAAATTTCAGGTAAAAGAATAAATATCTAGCTGCAAATCAATTAAGCAATGTTTTTATACCCTCTGAAATGAACATTAGTGCCTTGGTTTTCAAAGATCTAGGCTCCTGGGTATTATCTTAATAAAATGCACTGAATCATAGTACAATTCTGGGATATTTTAGGCCCAACTAAGAGAAAAAAATTATCTGTACAGTTATGGGAACTAGAATTCAAACATTCACAAAGGCACATTGAAAAGCTCATTAGCAGCAGACCAGATAAGCAAGATAATTCTTTGTTTCTTGTCTTGATTGAAAACACTTTGCAGAGGGCTTTAGTGTTGTGCAATTAGAAGAAATTCACAGCTCTAAGCAGAACCTCTGTGGAGTATGAGCAGGTGTGAGGCATTCATCAGCTGCCTTTGCCAGTGTTAGTCCCTCCTGATTCTGCCCTCGAGTTCTGGGGCTAGGACTACTGCATCTGAGTAAAAATCTGTAGTGACTCAAAGCTATCTCAGATGCTGGCTTGTGAAGTGGATGGATAGATATAACTCTGAAATATATGAATGGTGTTAAAAATCTGCTCTATTGCTTCTATTTGAAATTGAGCGCTTTCAAACCAATTTTGATTATTTGAACTAGTGTAGGATCTGGTCAAAGAAGAAGTTCAGTATGCAATTCCTATGTTTAATGAAATTATAGAGAATGTGGTTGGTCAGAAGTACATGTATGTCTGATATGTTATTATTCCTGTAGTCATCTTTAGAGACTTTGATAAAGTGTCTGATTTAGAAAGCAGGTTCCATATAATATCAAAAGAAAAATTCTTCTGTAGCGTGAGTCAAAACCAAAGCCCAACTTTCATGTTCTGGATTCTTTTTGGGTAAACCAGTCCCAGTATGGAGTCTGGTTTTCTAACCTGAGAACCTAATTAAGGTTCTTCCTGGTGGATGATGACTGTGTCCCTTTGAACATATACAGAGTTGTATAGCAAATCTGTGTCTTATGTGCACACACACATACCCATCTCCCTTGTGATTGTCTGTGATGGACAATGGGAATTATCCTAAGATGATAGCACCAGGTGGGTCCTCAACGCAGTTACTTCAGCATTTTGTCTCCATTTGTGGCTGCATCTCAGTGCTTTCACTCACTCATCCAAAAATGAGTGTTTGCCACTTTCAGGCTGGACACATTCTCCAGGTCTCCCTGCCAGGGATGGGGATCCACTTGGATCCTCTTGCAATTCCCTCCTTATGGCATTCTTGTATTAGTACAAATCACATTGTCCACCAGAGACAATCAAAAGGCAGAGAGTGTATGTGTGGAGAGGACCCATGCAAAGAACCTATGATCTTTGGTTGAAGTCACTGCCCAAACTTCTGAAAATAATTAAAGAACCATGTGCAGTCTTTGAGCCTTCATTTTTGCCAGGACTGCATTTATCACAGTGGAGGTGTTTTGAAGGGGACTCATAGATCAAAAGATATTAGGGTGGGGTTTGCCATGGGAAGGGAATGCTGAGCCCATGCTCTCAGGGAAGCCTGTGAGCTGTGCTGTGTACAGCAATGATGCTGTTGCTGCAGCTGTAAGTCATGTGCAGGTGTGGGACTGAAACACCAGTCTGCGGTATGTCATTTCAAAAAAGACCTCTGTTCTGGAAGCAGAAAATAGTTATAAGTTTGCAAGTGTGCTAATGGAGAATTGAAAGGTGTCTGCAAAAGGTAAAGTTGTTTTCATATATATGGATCCAGCTTGTTAGAGTGTCCTTTACTTCAGCAGCCCAAGTACCAAAATCAATCAGAAGTAAGTTTGGTCACAGTCTCTCTTCAACACATCATGCCTCCATCATGGAGACCTGGGTTTGACTAAATGTACTGGGCTTAGTGCTGGCTAAAATCACCAGTGCACCTACTGGAATTATTTACTCATTTCCTGCTGTGAGATATGAATTAGGAGGAGGGCAAAGCAGGCTCAAAACCTAAAAGGTATAAAGAAAACTTTATTAACAGAACTAAAAGAATAATAAGAATCAGAATAAAACCTTCAGAACGCTTATTCTCCCCTCCCCATTACCTTGTTTCTTTCCCACTGACAGCTTAGAGATGAAACCTGGGATTTTCAGTCAGTTACAACCTCTACAATAGTCCTTCATCAGTTCTTGCAGGGAGGAGTTTCTGTTGCCATGCCATGGAGACTTCTCCACAAGAAACAGTTTTCTCGTGGCTTTTTAATTTCCACAGATAGCAGCCACCTTGAAAATCTGCAGTTGTGATGTCCCTCCCATCATTTACAGCTGTTTCACAGCTGCATTCATGGGCCATGCCAACTTCTAAGCATGACCTGTTCAAAAGCAAAGAACCTTCATCTATCCCTGAGATCATCTGCATCCCTGGGAACAGATACCTTCTTTCCCTGGAGGGCAAAGGGTCTTCATTACTCTCATCTCTCTCTGTTCAAGCTTCTCATGGGATCACAGCTACTTCAACATCTGCTTTGCTTCATTATGGATGCCTCTGCTCATGTCTACAGTTTGAACACTCACTCCCCCCATAGTTTTTCATTAATTAAAGGGGATATTCTAGTGTATCATAGTCCATCTCCATGGCCATACCAAAATAATTCCGGCCCAAGACTAGGGCATCTCCTCATTCTCTTCCCATCTGAGACCTGACTTCTTCTTTACTGACCTTGGTGTCTTCATGTTGTTTCTCTACATGTGTTCCCTCTGTCCTTTTCTCTTACTCAAGAGAGGATCGATGCTTTGCAAGTTTCATGTGTGCATTGGAGGAGTTAATATCTCACCCAGGCCTGCGGGCAGTCATACGATCTCTGCCGGGCCGCGGCCGAAGCTGCTTATGATGAAAGTTCTTTGGGACCACGCTGGTGTCGTGCCAAGATCTCAGGGGGCCCGGCCAGAACAGTGGCGGCCGCTCTGGCCGCATGGCTGCTCCCTGGCCCTGCTTCCTTCAATTTCAGCTGCGGGCCGATGGCTTCTCCTCCCTCTGCCCGGCAGCCGCTGGGGCTGCTTGGACCATAGCGGGAGAGGCCTGGCCCGGCCTGGAGCCGCTCCCGGGGCCCAGCGGACCCCGGCTCGGCCCGGGCCGGCAGCGGGGCAGGGTTTAGTGTCAGCAAGGTGCTGCAGCCGTGCCCTGGCCCAGCCTCGCCCGGCCCCGCAGCCTCCCGTCCCCGCCCGGCCACCGCCGGGGTCAGGCCCGGCCCCACCAGGCTGCGCGGGCCGCGGCGGAGCGGGGCCGGCCCGAGTGGTGCCCAGTTACCTCTCCAAGGCCAGAAACAAGAGAGAGATTCCCCGGGCTTTAAAATGGGAATCGCACAGAGGCGGACCTAGCTTCCTTATGGTTGTCAATTCTCAGAGCTAGCCAGCTATTGGTTTCTGCCGGGCACAGAGGGAGCTCTTAGCAGCTTCTCTCAGAAAAATCATTTCGGTGTGTGGCTTCTTCTTTCCTCACCAAATATCAATTAACGCAAAACCAGCACACTAAATAAACTTTTTGTTACTCTGGTACTAATTTCTGAGCACTGCTACCATCCCACTAATGCAGACAGTTTAGGAATGCTAACGTTTAGGAGTGATAGCACCAATGTAATTTCCATTTCTACCTTAGCTAGATAAAAGGTGATTAGTGTGTTTTTACTGTTGTGAGATGTGATGGGGATATGAGATCTGGGCATTTTAAGTGACATGATTTTGGCACAGGCAACAATAAACTGGCCAAAAAAATGTAAGATCATGTATAGTTCTGCTGCAATAGCTAGGGTTTATAAACCACTATTGAAGTAGTACATTCAAAGTATTTTCTGTCTCAAAGACCTGTAAAAAGAAAGTTAAAATACTTCTATACAAGTAAAAGCGTAACACAGAGCAAGATTTGCATGACATGTTTTGCTATGAAAAATGTATGTTTTAATTACATGACCGGAGTTTAAAAAAAACCCCAAAATTGTAGTTTCACTTTTCAGTTGACTTGTTTTCATCATATTTCCTAATACTAATGGATTCATTTAGTCTGCCTGCTGATTCATTCATGTATTAATGGAAAAGTCTCAGCATTTATCCTTCATTAATTTTTAAGAGCATTTCTCATTATTTTGTACTTGACTACATTAAAACAGTTTGTACTTCAGAAGTCTCCTTTGTTTTTTACAGTCTTTGTTGTTTTTAATGACTTAATAACCTACTTTTATAAAATTTTATTTCTTTGTTATCCACTGGACATAGTCCATACAGATGTGTTAGCCAGAGCTCATATTTCAGATGCTGGAGAAGGTTAAAATGACAAATAGCTTTGACCAAAGTTCACTGCAGAAGAGTAGTTTATTAGTAGTGCACTTCTGAGGCTGCCAGTGGCCTGGTCACTTTTCTGAACTAGCAATTAGTTCTTAATCTAATTTTGTTTCCCTTTTTGTTTGCATTTGTTATGATGGTTTAATGAAAATTAGAGGCCAGAGATTATTAATGATACCACAGAAATTAGAAGGAAGCAATATTTGATGGGCTTTTTTGTCATCACAAAAATGTATTTAAGCATAATTTAACCTGAGAAGGCAAGTATTTCTCTGTTCCATCTATGAATTTTTCAGCTGCCATGGTATTGCCATATATCTCTTGCTCTAAGTATTGTATGTGGTAGCATTTCCTTTCGAGCCTTTGGCTGGAGCCCATCAGTTTTCTTACTTCTATGCACACACAACTTTCTCACTTCTTACTTGTAGAAGCCTTTGAGTAAGCCTCATCTAATATCTTCATGGTCTTTTTTGAGCTTTGTCCATCTACTTACTATTAATTTGCCTAAAACTGTCATTTTGTCTTTGATAGTTTGTGCATTAAATTATGAGCTTTTTTTTATTCATTACATTTAATTTACTTAATTCATTATTTTTTCATCACTCTGCTCACTTGATATTGCACAAATCTGTATTTTCACTGCTAATCCAATTCTTCTGTACTGTTTCTTTACAAAATCTCATGTATTTAATTGCCAAAGGTGACAGAAAGTAGAAGGGTACACAATTCATCACTTTTTTGCAGCATACTGTAGCGGAAAGGAATGGCCTATGTAACAGAACTTGGACACTTCATATTATAAAAATGCCTGGATTTCAGGATAATAATAATTAGGACAGTTTCAGGCTTTCAAAATGATTTTTCCTTTTTTTCTTATTGGGCAAAGGGATTTTGTTTTCTCCTCAGCTCCTCTCATTTTGCCTATGGCTTTAGATGAGTTAGCAGCTTTCTCCTTAATCCCACGGTAAACATGTACATATCCTTGACACATACCTATCGCTGGGTTATTTTTGGTTCTCACTGCCTCTCTCAAAAGTGTAAAAATTCCTTTTCTTGGAAGATACTAATGCAAAACCACATTCAGTTCCTGTCTGAATAAATAACTGTAACAGACAGATGCAGATTTTTTAAATCTTTTGAATTCCTGGAAGGACTGCCTTTGAGATGCAGTGATACTGGATTTTTCCTGACTGCGTAATTGTTTTTCTGTCTCAGACACCCAAAGCGGTGAGATGCATCATCCATACAGAAATGTAAAACCTTCTTTGATATAACTATAAAGACCTTTCATCTCTTTCAAGGGTAACAAAACACAGACTAACTCTTGTGACAAGATTTCTCTGTTTGAAGTTGATAGTACATAAGTAAATTTTCTTTTTTATTTTTTTCTCCTGCTATAATGGAGAGAAACTATTCCCTGTGATAAGGTGATGGTGTTTTCTATTGTAAATTGTGCTTTGACCATTACATTTAATCTTCTTCTGTGCTAGAACTAAACTAACATTTGAGTTCATAAATATGATCTTATTTCAGGACAGAATTTATTTGGGAACAGGGTAAAAGATTTAAGTTCCCAGGCAATACTAAAAAAAAATAAATTGTACAGACAGATCTTCAATATATTGTTCTTTCTTCCCTAGTATTTTTCTAACCTGTCTAGCTGGGTGTCCTGGTGCTGCTGATATAAAGAGTGATGTTAAGATTATTTTCTTATTATTTGTGCACTTCTTCCTGTTTCAGAGAAAGAAAAAAACATGTATCTTGTAAAAAATGCCCTGTGTTCTAGAGGGCTGATGGGATTTGTTGGAAGTTTACATTAAAATGTTTGGATTTCCCAGGTATTATTCAAAAAATTAATGTACAGTTGTTGAAAGGTAAAATTGAATATTTATTTGGGTAAAAATTAGCATTGCTTCAGCTGTGGTTTGAATAACCTTCTTGGAAATATTTTTCATATTTTTACATTACCACGTTGCAGACCTAATTTCTAGTTGATTGATGATTGATGTCTTTGTTGCATTGTTCTTATTTCTGCCAGTGAATGAGTTATAAATTTAATATAAAAATAATAATTACAGTTTATATATTAGTCACTTGGGAGGAAATATTATTTTTAAAGCATTGCATGTTTTTCCAAGCTGCAGAAATGTCATTCTTCTAAAAGTTCTGTTGTTAAGCACAGATTATTTATACATGGAAATGAAAAGGCTATAAAAAACACCTATGGAATCCAGAATGACAGTACATAGTGGTAGAAATCCTCCAGCAAGGCAGAATGCCTGAAGACTAGAGCTGCCAGCCAGCAAAATTCCTTAGAACATCAAGCCTGAAAATCTTCCCTGTTAAATAATCTGTCACCACTGCAAAGTTAATAGACATCTATAGAAAATGAAGAGCAATCCCCTGGAGGTGCTGCTTTGTTCATTATCACTTGCCAGCCACAGACTTTAAATGGGAACATCCCAACAGGAAAGGAAGGCAGTGAGTTATTGCTGTCTCTTTTAACAGCCACAGAAAGAGGTTATAAGGTAGCAAAATTATTTTGAAATTCTGGTGAGGCTACGGTCTTATGCTTTAGTAATTAATGTAGTATTAAGAGCTGTTAGTTGTATACCCAAACAGTTCTTGTTGCCCCAAGCTGTGGAGAATGAAGTTACACTGAGCAGCAGGTGCAGAAATTTGTTACATTCATTTCAGTAGAAAAGCTCTGTTGGGCCTTCTGTCTCTGACATACTCGAGTGATTGAATGGCATTGGTTAATGAGAGTCCTGTGAAATTCCTACACCGTCCCCCTCAATTCATCTCCTCAATTAACAAAAAACTCTTCTCTCTCACAGGACGTATGTGTGAAGGCTTATTTAGCTCTCCGGCACCACACAAACCTGCTGATCATCCTGTTCTCCATGATGCTAATGACTGGAATGCCCCAATTAACCAGCAAAGAAGACATTGAATATATCAGCAATTAACAAAAAACTCTTCTCTCTCACAGGACGTATGTGTGAAGGCTTATTTAGCTCTCCGGCACCACACAAACCTGCTGATCATCCTGTTCTCCATGATGCTAATGACTGGAATGCCCCAATTAACCAGCAAAGAAGACATTGAATATATCAGGGATGCACTGACAGTAGGGAAAAGTGAAGAAGATGCCAAAAAGCATTTTCTTGATCAGATAGAGGTTTGCAGAGATAAGGGCTGGACGGTGCAGTTTAACTGGTTTTTGCATCTTGTGCTTGGAATAAAACAAGGAGTAGAAAAGCATTCTGCTTATCTGCCCCTCCAGAAGATCTTTCTGGAGATAATTTTTTTTTAATTTCTAATGACTCTTCAAGTTGCTCGGTTCTTATAACTAGTTGCTTTGCTGATGTGGCTTGGATTTTTTTTTTTCTTTTTTTAGCAATGATTTCAGAAAAATATAAGGAGGAGGTTGAGTAAGATGAAGTTGAGAAGATAACCTACAAACCCCCTATGACCTTACCTTAATTGTTCATAGGGGTCAAGTCCTTCAAAACCAGAAGAATTTAGATAAAATCTGTGGTTATAGTGAAATCTCTGTAGACAATTCACACCTGTGTCAGGATGGTTTACACACAAGTATTCTTCATCCACATCCTTCTCTTTTGTCCTTTCCTCAACTTTTTGTCCTTTCTGGATTTTTAATATGTTGTCAATAGAGAAGAGTTTTGGCTCTGCCATTGAAGGAAATTGCCTTACTGTTACTGTAATCTCCTGACACAGACAACCAATCTCTTGAGTGCCAGGAGAACTTCATTGTTACCTGGAAGTTCCTCAAATTTGAACATGAAATTCTGAAGGTTTAATTTTGAAAGATTTTTTACTGTACTTTTTAGTGGGGAATGTCCATATTATATTACAGATTATATTCTTAGTGTAAAGTTATTAAAACTCCACTTGTATAGGAAAAGCTTTGTACAAAAAAACATGGTACTTCCTTATCCCTCAGAGAAAACTCCTTATGTAAGAGTAATTGACATTTTACCAAATATCTGAGATACCCAAAGTTATTTATTCCTTGGTGATATATTTTCAGGATATACCTAGAAGGAATTAAATGTAATCTTTGAAGTTGTGTATATTTTGCTATTTATTTTTAAATTCCTGAAGAAACAATACAATTGAAAAGCTATTTATGAAAGAAGGAAAAAACCCCACCTTATCTTTAATTTCAATATTTAAACTTAAAAGAAGAAAAAATGAGCAGTGTTAAGTAGAATTGTAACTCTACTGTTGATTCCCTGCAAATCAAGTCTACCTATGGTAGGAAAGGAAAAAAACATTAAGCCTGAATTAGTCTTTGACTTGAATTATTATGGTATACTTCTTGTTAATTGATTTTTACCAAAGAGAGAAGATGGCTTACGATATTGCTTTTTTGCACTTGTGCCCATGAAATTTCTTCCTTCATTGTAGCGTTACATGGGCTTTACATTACATATAAATGATTAACTGAATTTTACAATTCTGTTATCATTTGCTTTGATCATTTCACAGAACTGTTATGATTTTAGCTACTGCTACTACTGAGTGCATTCTTGAAGGATTTTTAATAAATGTACTGTAATTGGTGTCTCAGTTATGAGATGTAGCCAATCTATTCTTGAAATGTAGGTGTTTAATTGGTTACTGTGCACAAGTATTTCTGATGTAAATGGTAGACTCCAGTTAAGGAAATCTCTAAGGTTAAAATGTAGACTATTTTGTTGTTCTGTTACATTATTATTCTGTGCAAGATAGGCTTTAGATCGCACTAAAATATAAACTAAATGGTGGATATTGTCTGTAAAATATTTTTAGATTTGTATTTTATAGATCTGAAATAAATTGGTATGTTCTATTCATTTGATTATTATTCATGAGTAAGCAGCTTAGTCCAAAATACGTGGAAATATTTTTTATCCAGTTTCTTAAAGACTACCTAATCTCAGTAAGAAATCATATTCAAAGTCCCACTCAGAGGAATTGGTTTTGTTCCATATTAATTACTCTGTATGATGTCAGATATCTTAAATTTTAATGGTCTATAGTATTAGAATTGCAATTATTATAACTGTAAAATATTAATAGAATATTGCCACTTTTGAAGAGCACTTTATTCATTCCTGGTTTGTTCTATGGAGAAAAGTCTGAAGATTTTAGTAAGTTCCTAATTTTAAAAAATAAATAGATCTAGTACTAAATTTAGCATGAGAAAATAAATGCTAGTCACAACTTCAAGGGAAATGGCACTCTTGAAGCAGCCTCCATTTGCAGAGATCTGCACCCAGAGGAAAGTAGTTTAGCCCTGCACTAAACTTAGACTGACAGTTTTGATCAGCAGTTTCCAGTGTGCTATATTGAGTTGTGTTTGTTGCAGACACCTGAAACACCTCAGTGCTGAGCAAATTCCCAGACTTTTCATTGCTTTCCTTGCCCATGCAGCCTGTGGTCGGTCTGCCTGGGCTCTGCTAGGCTTCCTTCTGTCTTCTGGGCCACCCTGACTCCTGGGAGATCAAAAATAGCTGCCAAATCTCCTCCTTACCTACAGAGCAAGGTGTGGGCACCAGCATCTCCTTAGAAATGGCTGCACGATCATGTGGCTGATTATTGGCTGGATTTTGCATCCCTCTGGAAACTTCTACCCCCCACTGACCTTGTTTTGTGGCAAGCCCTGACACAAGGAGAAAAAATGCAGAGATGTGGTTTGAGGCAGTCCAGCCTCAGTGGGGAGAGGAGCTGCTTTACAGGTGGACACAAGGACACGTCTGCATGTCCCAGACAGAGCATAGCTGTCCCATTCTGTAGTGGCATTCCCAAGGCTGGGAAAGCTGGAGCTTTAGCACAGATGCTACTCCTGGAGCAGGAGCCTGAACCACAATTTCCTGAGTCTCCCAGGGTATAAACTCACTGGACTTTCAGAATAACTGGTTTTTAAGGGTTATAAACCAGGAAATGTAACTTAGTCACTAACTACTAACCTTTTTCAGATGCTCTAACACAGCATGACGAAAAAGTAAATTACTAAAATTTTTGTGTAGGTCTCAATTATCATCACAGTTTCCTGTTAGCCTTAAGATTATTTTTTGAAAATTATTTTAAGGGCTACTTTGTCTTTGAGATCTGTTGTATTTTCTTGGTAGTTTCATTCACATTGCAACTGCACCTAAGAGTGGAAATTTAAATCTATTCTTAGAGTCAGTGCCTCAGACACAGTCGTGACTTGACATCTGCTTTGACCCCAGCAAGGTCATTGAGATGTGAGTTAGTGTGTGTGGACACATGGTGAGTGTGTCCCCAGGGCTCCATCCTAATTATCTTCCAGGACAGGAAGAGAAGTTGAAATGGAGCTCAGGTGTACAATGTGATTGTATTTAGATCTTCATTGAATACACTGGTTGCACTTGTTAGAGGTGCTTAATCTATCATTAGCAGAGTATTGAGATATAACATGTTTAGCAGATTTTTTTCTAAAATGTGATCAATGATACAGAAATACAGATATGAACAAATAACTTTAGAAAAATATCAATGGAAATAATGATTATTGCATTTTTATTATAAACTTTTCTTCTGACTACCAGCAGCATTCTGCTAATCCACAAGTCCCAAGGATTATATAGATTTCAGACTCTATGCTAATGACTTTATAATGTAGTTAAAATAAAAAATTATTAAAATATGGGATACCGTCTGCAGGGTCTGGTGGGCTCTTTGAGCATCCCAGCAACACTGAAGTTTCTGAAAAACACTCACGTGCTTTCATAAATCTTCTCATTGCAACTTACATAATATGTTAAAAACAACTCCAGAAATAATGAATTCTCCTAGAGAGAGGTCAACAGGGAGAGACTCCTTCTGTGCTAACCCCTCTTGGCTTTTAGAAGCCAGAATTGGCCCAAAAAGGTACTAATATATTTGAAATCTTGTGACATCCTGACAGAAAGTAAGACTCATGCTGGAGAAAACACAAAGATGAACTGTTTGCAGTTACACAGTTCATAACAAGGGCTGACCAAAGATACAAATGCCATGGTTATACCCATGTGAGGTGTGCACATCGTTATGTCTTTAGAGAAAAGGGGCACTGGTGACCTGTTCTAGTCTGCTGATACAAGGAGACAGGCACAAGGCCATGGCTTCTCCTGGCTTTTTGTGCATCATTGGGTGTCATACCCAGCAAGAGAGAGGCTGTTGACCTGCCTGTTGATAATAAACTAGTGGGCACTGGACAGGATAAATTCCTTTCTACCCCTGGAATGGGGGGTTGTTGTTTCAGAGGGTGTCCAGCAGCATTTGACCTGGCAAGGGCACTCTGCGGGCTCAGGAAGGCAGTTAGGCAGTGTGTGCCATTTCTCAGTTACGCTCCTGGGGATGCAAAAGAAGAGGTTGTCACTTTGGAAACAGCAGCAGCACTGCCAGGAACATGTGCCAGTTAATTTTAGCTAACAAAAGATTCCTGTGCATGGCAGAAGTGCTGTATCTCGTAAGTGTGAGCACATCCCACACCTGGGTGCAGTCACTCAGTGTTCAGCATTAAGAGTCACCATGTGCCAATGCTGGTCACACTCTCAAAGCTGTCTTTGGTCTAGTGCCTATCATCAGAGTTTACCCCTGATCCATTTATTAAGTGCATGAAGAAAAAAGACACTGTAGATAGCAGCACTTCTTTGTAAGATAAACAATGAATAGATACTCAAGAGAAGTCAAATCTCATGTGATGAAGAATACCCAGAAAAGATCCCTTAAAGGAGAAATTAGAAGAAAATAGAAATGTTAATGACCCATAGTACAAAACAGTTTTAAGACTACAGCTCAGTTTGTACCAGATGCTCCTTTGCCTTTGAATATATCTTTCTTTATCAAAACTAATTATCCTGCAAAAGGCTAAGAGGGCTATGACTGTTTAATAACCTAAGAAATGTGCTGCCACGATGCAGTTCATGATAAAGAGTTCATTAACAATTCAGGATACAGCCAGAACTGAATTTTGCTCAATGTATTTACTGTTAAACAACCTGAGATTAAAAAAAAAAAAATTATCTACTGCTTCTTCCCCAAATCAATCAGCAAGTGTCTAGGACTGGCAGTAAACTCGTCACAAGAGGAAGTTACTTCCCATCATGATGGAAATGCATTTTTCTCTGAAGTATTTGGAGCTGGTCCCTGTCAGGGACAGGATAGTGGCCTGGACAGACTCTGTCTCTGATGCTGGATGGCAGATCCTCTGCTCAGCTGTCAAATGTCTGCATGAAAAAATCTTGGTGAAATAAACAGGTCCCTCCAGCCAAAGTTATTCTTCATTTTGATGACATTCATGACAGCATCTCTGTTTTACAAACCTGATTTCTTCCCACAGAATATGATGTATTTTTCAAATCTTGTAAAACAGTAATTCTGCCTACCTGGAGAGAAAAATACCTGGAGGTCTCAGTAACTTTAAAGTAGTCTGAAACCAAAACACTCCAGGCAAGGACCTTCTGATTCAAGGTGATGGTTCATGCAAAGGCAGGCAATTATAGGGAGATGCTAATTAGCTACACATTAATACTTCAGAGGACAGTCTTTGGGATTCTGTCATTGCAACAACACACCAAAGTGTAGATAAAGAGTGGCCTCTAACAAGACCAGAGACTTGTAGGTCCTGTGGAGATTGATACCAGCTTCATGGGGAAGAGGTAGCCACTGGGTGCAGCTGCAGCCCTCCCAGGGGACTCAGTGGCAGCAGCTCTGGCAAAAATGGGTGTAGAGTCAGGGTTTAAGTGCCAGGATGAACTCTGTGCTCTGCAGGGTTTAGACCTCAGCAGATAGAGTAGGTTACTGAAACACCCTTTTGTGGGATTCATGTCATTTAAGTAGTAGTGTTGTCAGGACTATTCTCTGAGAATAAATAGTTTTAAGTTTATGTTGTTTTGGTTTTTTTTAATTAGTAGGTAAAACCATAATATGAATGACTATTTGCTGCTGCTGCTGCTGCTGCTGCTGCTGCTGCTGATCAGGCCCCTAATTCCTCATTTCTCCTCTCTTGTTGCTGTTCCTGGGACTTCAAAACCTAAAACCAGAATAAACAGTCTGTATCTTACAGCCAGGAAATGCACAGCTGAATGTCAGCAAAAGAACCACATGTCAAAAGTGCTGCTGGCTGGAGTCGTTGTCAACACCTGTACTGGGAGAAACTTTCTAAAAATTCTCCTGATTCTGACAAGGAAACAAAGAGCAAAAGAAATGAGGAAAAGCTGTGTGTATATGCTTCAAGGTGCAAAGCACTGGAAGACTAAGCTTTCCCAGGTTTAATGCTCTGTATTCACCCTCCTGACTACTATTATCAATGGGCTCAAGGTAGAAAAGGAACTTTATAGTGAATACACATTTGACTGGAAAAGTGGATAAACCTTAATGCCATTGAGTGCAATAGTAAGAGAATATCCAAAACTCAAAAAACCAATAATATGGGGCTACTACAGTGTAGTTATCCTACCTGGTATCGTGTATGCATATTGTCCAACACTGTGATCAATTTAGCTAGTGGCATCAGCAACTGCACTTTCTGAGAAGCAAGTTACTTGCTTTCAGGGCTCCCTGTAAAGCAGTGCTTTAGAGAGCACCCTTTGGAGTACCATCTTCACAAGGAATAGGCCAATAAAAAAGATATATGAAAAAGTCTTTATCATAATTGCAATATCCTAATGTAAAACAGAATCAAATATAAACTACAAGAAATATTTGTGTTATTTACAAGATCAAGAGATTATAACCTGAAACTGAATCATAGAAAAACTATTAAATGCACCATTTTTTCAAAAAGGTTTAGAAACCACAGTATAGCTCATAACAACTTGCCAGGACTTGTTGTAATACAGCAGATGTCACAGTTCACAGAAGACCTCCAAAAAAGGACACAACAATCCTTGAAACACAATTTAAACACCATTAGAAGTAGATAATTTACTGGCACTCTTACAGGGAAAAGCTCCATGAATGTAGATGAAGGAACAAACACCCATGTAGCAACCTTTCCATTCAAAAAGGGAAAAGAAATATTTGTAGATATCAGAAATGTCACAAATCCACAAAGGGAATGATTTAAAAGACATAAAAATATGGCATGAAACCATAGAAGCCCATAGGAAAAAAATATCATGATAAAGAGCTGAAAAAACACACAACATTTGGAGAAATCGTTAATTCCCTTGAAGTGCTCAGTGCCTGCTAGAAGATAAAATGAGATCAATGAGATACTGAATCTTTTAGAACAATCAATCCTTGGGGATTAGGGTTAGTAATTCTGGTTAATTTGTGGAACAAAGTATTCTTGGCTACGAAAGAACTGTGGAAGGCATAAACAGAGTTAGCTCTGGAGTATGGACTGCAGAAAGAGTACCTGATGATTACAACCCGCACACCTCAATTTCAGAGGGAGATACTCAGGAGACCTCTCAGAAGGTACACACAGGGAGAGTGGGCTGTGCACTTCCCCAGCAAGAATGGTCAAAAATAGCTTGAGATTGCTTCCTTTGTTCAAAACCGCAGAACCAGAACCCAAGGAGCTTGGCAGCAATGCCCAGCGCACCCAACAGAGCACAGCAAGAGCTGGTGGCTGCTCTTTCTAAACTCAGAGGAAACCATTACCTGTGACAGCTGATTACTATGGTAATTTTTCAAACCCAATCAAACAACCTGGGAGCTGACTATACAGCAAATCAGGCTGTGACAGAGCCCCACAAAACTTGTGAGCTGCAAGGGGAGTGGTGTGCAGTGAAGGAACATCAATTTTCAGTGCATTTTCACATCTATGTATGCCATTTAGACTACAAATTGCCAGGCGTTATGTTTCTTGTTAATTTACCATGTAGGTTTTCCTAAAATCTATAGTTTACAAAGCCTCTTACCAAGCTAAAATGAGTGTGTATTGCCCTCCAACAACTCTTTTGTGTCTTGCACTTGCACATGCTACTTTATTCACGGAGAAAGGGCTCCATTGGAAGATGCAAACAAATACCTCTGTGGCAGATAATTAGACCAGAGGGAGTTTATGACCTGAAGAACATTCATAGCTGTGAGTTACCACTTGGCAGTGTTTGCTACATAAGGGACCTGCAGTGAATTTATTGAAGTAATAGTCAACAACAAATATCTGAGGGATTTAACAGGCCTGTACAGGGTGGATGTCCCACACATGCACAACCTGCTTTCCAGATTTTTCTTGGTCCAATGGACAGAAAGCTGAGAAATATACAAAAATAGTCAATCATCTACTAAGCACAGCAAATTAGAGTTGTCAAGACCTTCCCCTAGTTTACTGAACTACTGAAAATAAGCAAAATCTGTGATTTGTTTGTAATGTCAAGAATTATTAATCAACATTGGTTCACTGGAAGATAAGCTAGAAATTGTACTATAATAAAAAGTGTTAAATCACTTAAAACTTCCACAAGAAATGTCAGTATTGTGACAAGACTCCAAGGAGATGATCTGTCCTCCCAGGAATTAAATCAGAACAACCTGATTTTTATGCACACAGGAAGGACACACAGGGGAAGAGGATAACACCGTGCTCTTCACTGTGCAATATCCTGCCAGCAATACCAAAATTGCAAATGAAGAGAAAACATGTACAGTATTAGCCAGCCCTGAGGACCTCCTGCTTAGCATATAAAAGAGAAAATTCCAATACAGCCAACCCAAGCACAGATGATTTTTCATGTTTTGGCTATAGCTACAACAGCCAAAAACAACACTTGCTTCAGATGGAAAAGAAGATTTAAATGCCCAAGCAAAGGATTAAGGTACATTTTGAGAATATTTCTAAGAATAACTCCAAAATTCCTTTGCTTATGAGAATGTGTGTCAAGACACAAATAAATAGTCACATGGATTTTTGAAGGAAGGGATATGGAATTAGAGAATTAGGGTCCTCCTTAATATTTTTTCATGTGTCTTGAGCTGAGTTGTGAGCAGAGCATGTGTTTGAAACATTTTGTTAATAAAAAGCCTATTTAGTTTAGCTTATCCCCTATGAATTTCCATTCCTTCTCAGAGCCTAAATAAAAGCAATAAAATCATGTTTATATTGGGGCATTTGCCTTCTTTTTCCTAGAGGTAATTTCTTTTCCCTTGTTCCTAGCACTGCTATCTATGCAAAGCCCAAGTACAGAGTAAATTACCAGCTGAAAATGTAAATTCAACTTAATACAAACAGCAGATGAGTGAGACCTTCCCATAGGCATGGCCTTCTAGGAGGAGGATCTTCAGACGCTCTTGTTGAACAGTGACTCTCCCTGTGGCAAATTTGAGGTGGAAATGAGATAAATAAAATGAATAAGAGATCAGATACCCTATGATGTTTCCCACTTCTTTGGGAAGTTCCTGATGTTGTTGTTTCACAAGGGAAAGGAACAGAGGAGGTGAAATCTTGTGAATGTCAGGGCTCATACTGCCTTTGGTCCCATGAGCTTTTTGAATTGTGGGTAAGCCACATGCCCAGTGCAGATGAGAGGCAAAGAGGGCTCTGTTGGGAACAGCGGCTGCTGCTGTCTGGACTCTCAGCACACCTGGAGCACGTGTCCTTTAGGCAGCCAGGACAGCATGTGTCACCAGGGGAGCAGGAACAATGACAGGATTCAGCAGAAAAAGGAGAGCAGAATTTTGGGTACCAAGCTGTATATACAACTAGCCAGCTTTGTAGGAATTCCACCAATGCCAAGTTGGAGTAAATGAGCTCAGTTCAAGCTGCAGCACCAGAGGCCTGGGCTTTGGAGCAGGATGTACTGTACCCAGAGAAAACAGGAGCAGCAAGATTCAAAGCTGGAAATTCAAAGCTCACTTCAACCATGTCTTCTACAGCTCTTGGAAAACAGCCTTGGTAAATCTCTAGTCCCATCATCATGACTATTTCCCCAGCTTGTTGGCTAAACAGTACCAATACTAAATATAGTCCTCTTTGGTATGCCAACAGGAGCTTGCCAAACATGAAGGAGAGTAATTTGTCCTTCCTGAGAAGACACATGCCACCCTCAGGCATATGGTACCAAGCCAGAAACAATTCACCCCAGAATGGCAAACAGCCCACTACCGGCCTTGGCCTGATGTGTTCCCACACTGCCATAGAATCATGACTGCAGCATGGAGCAGAGCTTGGACATTCCAGGCATTTTTTTCCACAGGTAAGAGTCACTGTTGTAAGACAACTCACTGAAGTGCAAAGTTAAAAAGTAATACCATCATTAAAAACCCCACAAAAGCAGAGAGTAATTTGATGAATCTTCACACAATGTTTTAAGGTTCTAAACCTACCTATGAGACTATTCCACCTTCGGCTACTTTTAATATACAGATTGGTATGTAATAGCTCTGTCACAAACAGATTGTCACAGCTGTCAGACTGAGTCAGAGAGAAATCAGCTGCATTTGAAAGGAAATTGGCTTATCCTTTAAAGAATAGGCCTGCAAATAAACAATGGTGGGAGACATATTTAATGTAACGTAATACTTTGCTTAGAAAATGCACTAAGCCTGGGAAAAAAGAAAAACCCAACTTATTTGTGGATCTCTTCTGATGGATTATATTCTCATAAAGTCAGACAGACCAGTTCAGTTTTTAGTATCTAGATACCAACAAGGTCTAAGAGCAGCCTTTAAATTGACACAGAAACATGACATTTCCATTTCTTAGGGACCTCTGATCTTTCCCCCCAGAAAGAAATGAATCAGTTGCAGTCTTACACTGGAAATGGATTATTTATGAAGATGCTTCTGAGCAATAAAATGTTAGACCTTGATCCAACAGTGAAAGCTGGCCAAGCACAAAGGTCCACAGGCACACAACTACTTACAAGATAACGACCAAGAACAACAGAGGAAACACTTGAGACCTGGCGAAGGTAATTGCTCTGTTCTTCCAAATGCAACAAATACACTCGGACACAACCAAAAGTAAGAAAGGAAATCAGCACTAATTAAAAGAAGACCTGCCTATACACAGAGTGGAAGACTCTCTCCAGCGTTTCTCATGTAAGAAGCTCTACTAGATCTGTTCAAAGAACCATTTTTTTCCAGTTGAAGAGGTGGATATGAATGAGAATGAAGTGCACTGAAACAACAGAAAGGCAACTGCATTGCCCGTTACCTTCTCCATGGGACAGCCACCAAGATGTGTTAAGTGAAGAGCTTTGCACTGGAGTTTTTTCATTTCCACCTACAGCTGGGGAGTGTCTGCCACAAACAGAGGAGAAGAAGGAAGTTAGGAAGTTGGTTAATTACTCATGGGATCATCATCTTTCAGAGAGAAATTCAGAAATGTCTTTAAAAGAGCAAAGGGAAATGGGACCAGAAATTGAAAAGTTTAGGTGCCTGTTTGTAGGTTGAGAACTACTAGCTTAAATTACATTAGTTGAGATGTTTTGAAGAATTGAAAATTATGAACTTTCCACTGTGGTAAATGCCTTTTGCTGCAAATGGCTTTGAAACTGTCCAGGTGTGGCAGAGACCTCATGCAGGGTCTGGTCACACTAACAGGACTGTCCCTGAATCCTGGAAGTGGGCTGCTGCCATTTCTGTCAAATTTCAGTTGAAGATCACATAGAGGTGCTCAGAATCAGGGAAGGCCCAGGTAGAAAAGAACTAGAGAACAGAAGATTTATAGATTTGGGGAATTTTTTCCCCTTGTTGCAGTGAAAGAAACATAGAGTTCCGTGCCTATTTAGTGTTCTTTAACTACTCTTGAGCTGTGAGTAATGTTCCCCTTTAAAACCTTCTTGACATGTACCCTGGTTCTTAACTGAGTGCTCTTTGTTTGGAAAACAGCCATTATGCACTCACCCTTATCTCAAGAGTCAGACAATCAGTATTGTAGTGTCATGATGTGTTCATTTTATTTAGGTTTCGTATGAACAAGCTGGATTCCTTGGAATAAAAGTGGCTTTTCTGTCCTGCTGTGTCAGGAAATTAAGACATTTCTGACATATAATACTATTTTTCTAAGGATAAGGTCATCTTACTGTGCCAAGGACACTCTTTTTAAGGCTACAGAATGAAGTAACTCAAAAAAATGCACCAGTTTTTATTTATGTAAACAAATAGTTTTCAAGATTTCTGTCTAGCCGAAGGCATTATTAATATTGACATGAATACATAGCTAGCTTCCAAATAGGCCTGACATCTGTGTAGTTCATCTACATTCAATAGAAAAACCCTAAAAAAATCCCAGTTGTTGAAACATCACTGCAGTCTAACAGCTTAGCAGGAGGTACTCATCTGTTTTCAAAACAGATATCCAGTGAGTTTCAGCCCTGGTTGGCTCTTTAAGACTTGCGGATTTGTACAGTCAGGCTCCTTCTGTTTCATCAAGTGAATAATCTTTTCCCTGTTTGAGTTATTACCATTTTAGTAGCAGAGCTCAGCCTCATTCTGTAATTTCTGCTGGGTGAGTAATTCCTCCTCACCCAAGTAGTGCCGTTGAGTTTCCATGTGAGCAAGAACTTGCAAGATCAGGGCCTTTCACCCTAAGCACTGCCCCTTTTTTAGAGTGTAACTGTTTTTATTCTCTAGCTTCCAGGCATAGAAATGTTGGCATCTAATCTGAGGAATGCCAATGGTTGAGACACAGAAAGAAAATAAAAACCATCAATTAAATTATTTAGAATGTTTACAAGACATTGCACTATTAAGCAAGGATCTGTTTACACAATGGAGTTATTTTAAAATATCTACATGTTTTAAAAGTCCAAGTCTTAAAATGCTGCACATATTTAAAATGAAATAATGTTTCATGCTTTACTAAGTAGAAGATATTTTAAAATAATAGACATTTCAAAATAAATTCTGACACTTATTAGTCTGTCCCCAATAAAGTACATCCTTCCATAAGCCTTTAGAAGAACTCTTCTTACACCTCCATATATTTATCAGCAGAAATCAAACCCTTCAAGACACAAGATCCTTACATGTTCCCATAACTTGGCTACTGTCCCCAGTGACATACTTCAGAGGTCACCCTGTGTTAGGGGTCAGCTGTGTTAATGGCTGGGTGCTGGGACAGAGAGAAGCCTCAGCAGGTTTGCAGAAGATACACAACAGGGAAAAGTGGCTGACACAGCAGGTGGCTGTGCTGCCATTCAGTGGGACCTTGGCAGGATGAAGGCTCTCCAGCTGTATGCACATACCACGCTGTGTCCAGTCAAGGGACACTACCCTTGTAAGGGCTTGTAACATCTGGCATACAAGGAGAGGCGTAGAGAGCTGGGACTGCTCTTCCTGGAGTCAGAGCCAGACTGTTTAGCGGTGCATGGGGACAGGGCAAGAGGCAAGAGGTGACAGGCAACAGGCAGAATCTGAAATGCACAATCCTCAGGAGTCCCTGCCAGTCTCAGCTGCTCCACGATTCTGTGGTTTTCTTTTTATTTTAAAGACTATGAGATATTGTTCTTATCTCTTTCTCACCTCTCATTAACTTACCACTTCACAGGAGGAAATAATTTGAATCCAGAAGGACCCGACCCCAATATCATCTGTAGCGGTCAGCAAATTTCCAGCATCCTCAGTGAGCTCTGTACTGGTTCTGTACATAATGCACTGAAACACTGGCAAGACATGAAAGGTTTTCACTGCTTGTAAAATGTAGGCATAATCAAAGCCTACTGTTTTCTGTGAATGCAAATCGGTTTTACTCTGATACAGTCAATACTGGATCCACACTGCCCTCCGTCATTTAGAAGTGTTGTGTCATTTCCACAACACGAAGCAGCAGGCCCATCTCTGTACCAAAGCTTCCTCTCACAAAGGGAGGGATGGGGCATTTGAAGGTTGGCTTGCCAGCTTTCACTGAGAGCATCTTCATTCACTGCACTTTGGCTATTAAACACAAAAAATCTCAGTTACTAAGAAAGTCAAATTTCCTTTGCATCTGGGCACATTAGAGCCCAGGACAGGATTTGTTGCAGGATGGCCCCTGCTGGAATATGATGTCTTTTTGCCTCAGGAGAGCCACTACACTGCTGTCTGCTTGCCCTCCTCTGCCCTCCCTCCCTGTTCCCATCCTCCTGACCTGCCATCCAGCTGGGCCAATGTCAAGCAGGGAACCTGCTGACACCAGGTATGTGACACACAGAGGTGCAGGCAAAGAAAAGGTGTGCAAGGAGCCAGCACTTCCTCCTGTGTGTGTTATGGTGCTTCCTTCTCTCTGCATCTGTGTTGAAAGAACAAGAAATGGTGGAGATTTACAAAGACCTGTCTCATTTCTGTATGCACACACCAGATTTGCAGATGTGCCTGATCTGGACATTCCAAAGACAGGCAAGGAGACCACTGCAACCCCAGCTCGTGTTTCTTCCCTGCCGGCCTAACTGCATTGATGACTGGGCTTCTCCATGTACCTTAATCCATGTGAAATTGATTCCATGGAGAGGACCATAAAACTAGGCTAACACTTTATGGATTAAGTAAAAGATCTCAGCCTGGTGAGTATTGCACTGGGAGCTCGCCAGGGAAGTGGTGTGGTACTAATCACACACTGAGAATCTCCCTGTGCTCTCCATAATCATTATCCTATTTTAAAATAAGGATAAGATCAGCTGGCCCTTGCTACCAGCTCCTACAGGACGATCTGGCTGTGTAATGTAAGTAAAAGAGTCTATCTGCTGTCTGCATCTTCTTCTTCTATTTCTGTTCCAGGAATCTGTGAGGTATCCATATCACGGTCTTTCCAGACACATTTTGAGACGGATAAAAGGCTGAGGACTTATTTTGAAAGGTGACTGGTCCTGTCAGAAAAATGATTAGTCAAGGGGAATTTTCTCACCCAAAGATCCCCACACTTCTGTGTCTGCATTCCTGCTACATCATCATCACCTTCAAAAAAAAAGAATATCAAAACAAGAACCTAGTTGTTACAGGTAGCCAAAGGAATGCTTAATGAGTGACTCTTACCTTTCAAAGTGATAGTTCTGGGGCAATTACACTTCCTTTTCTTTCCTGTGGGAAGGGCAGATCTGCTGTTTTGAAGTTCTGCTAGTGTTTCTATCCTAGTGGCCTGTTTTAAGAATATTAAGAATGTTTACAGTGGAGTTACCAGAGAAATGTGGATTTTAAACACACATGCTCATGAGAAGGAAACTCAGGGAAATGAGACATGATATGATTTTGAGAAACATGCAGATCCTTATGGACTTTTTAATCTGCACTGTCTGCACAGACCCATTTGAGCCCAGGGGTCCTAGGATGCCTTAGCCAGTTGCTCATGACAGTCTATACAGATTCGAGAGAAAAAAAAGACTTGTTAGAGTCCAAAACTCAGAAGTATCTTACAGCCTAAATTTGCTACCAGGGACAAGCCTACAGCCCTTGCAGATCTTGATTATACTGGCTTCTTTTTCCTTCTGTTTTTGCTTTGGGCCAAGGGAAGCGTTCTGCAGTTTATGCCTAATGTAGATTTATCTTGTTCTCAATTGACTTGGTAGATGATCTTGGAAAGCAGTTATTTTGAAGGCTGATTGGAAGGGCAGCAGTGTCCCTTTCCTTGGTGGGTGTCCTTGGCCTTTCAGGGAAAGATGCTTTTGTCACAATGAAGTCTGTGGAAGCATCTGGATGGGGAGGCTTCTTTTGACACTGCCAGTTTGAGAGGCTCCTCTTCCATGCCACTTCACGGAAATTTGGCTCCCCACAGGTGCCAAATTTCAAAATATTTCTCTCTTCTCCATGAGTTACAGGGCTCTGGAAGGCTGTGAGGTTGTCAGACCTTGAGAAGGCTACTTTTTGCCTGTTGCCAAGCCAATGAAAAGGCCTAGGCAATTGAAACATTGGAGGAGGCTTGCTAAGGAAAACGCATAACATTTGTAACCTTGCTGCCTGTCTCCCTGACTCATTGCTGCAGCGATGGACCACGGTTTCAAGATGTATCCATGAGCTCAGACCCCTGGAGAACCATCTCACCTTCCTGCATCTCCGCAGTCCATGTGCCTTGCCAGCTGTTTCTTGTCCAAGTCCCAGTAGGACAAAGCTGTGGCACCATCTAGATGGCAGGAGGATGACGGAGAAATCCACAGGGCAAGCAAAGCATCTTGACCCTGGATCCTCGCTATATATGTTACAAGGGGTCACCAACCTCTCGGCAAGCAGCCAGGACAAACCTCCAGGAACAAATTCACATTTGAGCTATCAGGTATAAATTGAGGCAGATATAGCAGAAGCAGGAAGGACTACTGACCTCAGTGTCTGGCCTCAAGACCACATTTCTTCCTTTCCCTTCCTTCCTTTGAGGTCTATATTGGAGAATGCTGTGAGATAAGAGTAGGGCATTTATGCAGATGTTGTGGTGCAGGCTCTGTGATGTTGTACTGCAGATGACTCAGGGTTGGAGCATGTATTAAAATGTCCTTTAAACAGCACTGCAAAGAAGTTTTGGCGAGGTCTTCTTCAGTGATGCCCTATTTATATGCTTTATAAAGGACTGCCCTGGAACTGCAGCTGTGTCTGAACGTGGGAGTCCTTGACTAAATCTTATGGCAATGATCTAATGGGATGGTTGTTATGGATGTAAGAACATTGTCAAGTTGATTTTAACACAAAAATGAGTAAATGAGATAAAAAACTCTATCAAGTGAAAGTGACCTTAGGGCAGAAAATTTTGCTGACCTGGAAAGTACCATGCAAATTTTAGTGGACATATTGACTAAGGACCATGTCTTTATGGAGGTAAGTTGTCCTTTTGGGGAAGATTCCACAGCCAAATCTGCTCTCTTGTACCTCATCAGCTTGAACGTCATTACTCCTTCAGCAATGGTTGTGTTGTAAATCAGTCTGAAGCTGGACACATTCTGGTTGGTCCCAGCTCCTAGGTGGTCCCTAAGGATTAACCTGCTGTGGATTTGGGCAGCCTCCAAATTGTCCTGCCAGAGAGGCCCAAGGAGAGGGATTTCAGCAGGCCATCACTGTCCCCCCAACAACCACTGGGCTCTAATACACACAGCAGAATCTGAACAAAGCAAGAATTCTGCCCCCAGCCCCCTGCATGCAGTCCTTAGGTGGACTGAACATGATTAATGGAAGACCCTGAAATAGGAGGGAGAACCAGCTGTTATGGTCAGTGTAGGAGGTTTCTGCCAGTTTATGTGGCTGCCCTTCCAGCTTCCATATGCAACCATTGTCCTCACCAAATGGGTTCAGTATGAGCAAGGAGCACTTACATGACAAAACGTGAAAAAGTGCTGTTGCAAAAGCACTTGAATCCAAAAAAAGCATACTTTGAAATAAATAAGGGGCATTGGGAAATTACATTCTGGCAACTGCACAAAGTGTGTGCATTTCCCATAGAACTGAATAAAAATAGATTATGTCGAAAACAACGATAAAAAACTCATGGGAATGCATGTCTGGCACAGTTTATATTCCATTCTTGGGGCTAAAGTTGGAATATTGAAAGTGTGGTGCAATTATGAATGTTACTTTAAAAATGTAAATATTTCTGGTTTTTATGAGAGTATAAAAAGTAATCACATACTTTCTTTGATAATCCATAAGTCTACACTAAATAGCCAGTCTTAATCCACTGCAAGTCAACAGAGTTAAGATACTTACACTGCATTCATAGACAGACTAATATGATAGGGTCTTTATTTTCTTCCAAAATAGAAACAGTAATGTCACATTGAGACAAATGCATGTGTGTTTACTTATACATTCACACACATACACTTACAGAGAGATAAAAACACAGTCTTTCTCTTCCAGAATCTGTAAAGGTCATAACATTTTGATTATTTTTTAATCAAATGCACATCCACAAGTTTGTATAAACAAACTATCCTGAGACAAACTGGAGACTTGGCACTCCAGTGCACAGCTCTGACACATTCATGTTTGTCCTTTAAGGTCTGCTAGCTTGAATTTAGGTTCTTCTCTCAAATGTAGCCCTTCCAACTACAGGCACAGGTCTTCTCTTGCAGATTAGGCAATACCTGAACCCTCTTGGCTGATGCCTTTGGGACACTAAAGTGTCCCAGTCATACAGTCCAGCAGTACCTACACAAGCCCAGCAGTGTGTGGGTGTGCAGAGACACCCAAACTGAGAAACATGTTAGGGTCAGAGTGGTAGTTTTACCACTATGAAAATGCTATTTTCAGTTTTCACCAGGACAAAAGTTTGCAGGAACATTACTACTACCTTAGGGTTCAAACCAAAGAAAACGTTTCAGCTGGTGCCCTCTTTAACCAATAATTGTGCAGATGCTTTATTCTTCTTGCCAAGAATAATGTATAATTTCCTCAAGAATATAATGAGTAACAATTAAATCTATTAGGGAAAAAAACTAAACAAATCAACAAAACAGACAAACTAGAACAGCCCCACATGATAAAATACAGACCCACAAAACCAAAAAATAAGCCAACCCAAAAGCCTAGCAGTTAATGTTCTGAAAAAGTTGCCTCTTCCCTAGCAGATATCACTTAGAACTACAGGCTCCACAGCTCTGACTCCCTCCTTCTGGAAATTAGCTCCCAAGAAACTGAAGTTAATTCTCTTAATGAGTTTTTTTTAGGAACACTGACAGTTAATGAGAAACACAAGGCGTGTGTTTTCCATCCAACAGCTATTTCTACTAATTTTCTCCCAGTTTTTGCCATAAAGAAGATGATCTGAAGACTTCAGATCTAAGCTCAGGACTAATAGAAGAAGATTTGCAGGGAAAATGTTCATTTCTCAAAAAATATGAGATTCCCCAGCTCCCTTAAGGAAAATGAAGCAAAACTATCCATTCACTATCACTCTTTTTCATGAAAATAAAACCCAAGCATCCATGGCAGTGACTGTATGTTTTTAAAGTATATATGTATTATAATTTTTTCACTAGTGCTTCATATTTCAGAAGATCTAAGAATTACTACATCTTTGGGGATATTTGTGTGTTCCTCTAGTGACATGAAAATTTTGATTTTCCAAGAGAAGATGTTGAGCCATCTCTAATAAGCAAGACTGATACTATTCTTTTCCATAAAGGTGCTACTAGACTATACAGGCTGATATCCTTCATCTCTTAGATCATACAAGCTTCTTCTACTGAGCATGGTAACAAGTGCGTAGATTAAGGTTGAGAATTATCTCAGTCTTTTTACCTCAAGACATTTCCTTAGCTTATGAATAATTCCTATATCTCTTTTCTGCATGTCTCCTTTTCTACATATTCTTTTGAATATATGAACACTAAATCTGTGCTTTTTTTTTTTACTGGTTTCAGGAGTGCATTATAGAGGGAAGATCTCCCACTCCTATTTTTGATCTCCCTCTTGAAACAAGCAAAAATCTCATTAGCCCCTTGTCTACAGAATTACACTGCAAATTGGAATAAAGCTGTTTTTCCATTCTGATCACCAAATTCTTCTAGAAACACTGCCTTCGAAGATAGTCTTTCCATTCTGTAGAAACATCTTGCACTCTTTCTTCTGAAGTCAATGACTTAATAAGGAGCTTGTAAAGATTTTCCTTAAATGGACAAGTCATCCAGATCATTCTATGCTTCCCTGAGCTCAGTGACATCACTGTTCTACCGGGTTTTGTGTCATCTGGAGGTTATATCAGTAACATTCATACTTGCTCCCATGTGATTGCAGGAGGGGTTGAAGAGAAGCAGCATACTGTCAATTCCTGGGGAACTTCTCCATCTGATGATGATTTTCTGTTGTTAGCTATTTGGAGAGATGTCTCTCTTAGCCGTTTAACAGGTTGTCTTGACAGTTTTATAAAAAGTGTAGGGCACCAAACGAAATAAGACCCTCAAAATAGATGGAATCTACTACATCTACACTGTAATTTTATTTCATTGCTTTTAAAATGAGAAGGTTTACTCTTAATGACAAATTCAGCACTCACTATATTGACTTTAGAAACTCTAGTAATTTTTCTGAAATTACAGGTGATTATGAGAGCCCAAATTGAGGCACATAAAAAGGAGCAATTTTCTAAGAGACACTATCCTGTAGTTTCTGAATATCAAGGATGACAAACAACAGATTTCAATGGAAATCAACAGCTGTTCATTTACTGAATGGTAACACTTGTAAACAGAACTTGTAATAAGTCACAAAGCTCATACTCCCTGGAAAATACAGTTTGGGGTTAAAAAGGACTAGGGTAAGTGAAAAAGCAAGGGACTTGAGGTTAGAATGTGATACTCTGCATTTCTTTTGAACATTTTATCTCAGTAGATGAGGTGGATGGAACACTTGGATTCAGGACCAACGTAAGCCAGCTAGGATTTGAATTGCTGATAATCTGATACTCCTCCTCCTGAGCCACGACTTCTGTTCTCTTCTCCCTGACAACATGATGATTCATTTCAGCTCTAATCAGGCATTTAATTTCACTGACTACATAGCACTACAAGTGCCTAAAAGGTGATACAAGTGAGAGAACACTTGTTCCTGGGTTAGCAGGTACCATTTTGTGTGAGGAAACTCCTCAAACTGTATATTAACTTAAACTGATGGTGAATTGGTACTGAAAGTGGCAGGGGCTGTCTCATTTGCACTGCTTTTCTGCTATTCTGTTTCTTCAGGTGGATTCCTTCCGTCCAAGTTTTGAACTTGGCCTTTCTTTTTGCTCAGGGAAAAGCCTCATTGGCATAAATAACAATTTTAATCAAGTATGTAAATGGCTACTCGTTTCTTGCCATCCTAGATTTACAGTAGGCAGGGGAGGAGTTAAGTGGTTTGAATCCACAGAACAATAAGCACAGGCAGAATAAAGGGTATGAGATGGACAACAGGAGATTCAATTGAAGGAAGAATCATGAGGAATATGTTGAATTTGATTCATGCATTACAGGCACTAGTATCTTACATTGTTTGTAGAACTGAACATTTTTCTGATAAATAGATTTGGATTTGGTAATGGATTTTGTAATACAATAATGGTGACATATCATGCTAATGAGAGCAAAAAAGTGTGAAACTAAGGATCTACATGACTGCAAGTTTTGTTATTGGTGGAAAATTCATGGCTGAATGATTGCCATTAAAACAGTTACTTAAAAAATTCAGTGAGCAAGATTTGTCTAGTAAGCCAGAAGGACCTGAGGAGAAAAAAAAGGAAAGTCAGTACATGTGACACTTTAAAGGTATTCTGGAAGACCAGAAATTGGTATATTATTATTCTTATGACCTATGGTTGTCCTAAACTTACAAACCAGCTATCGCTCAGTCAAGAGCCAGCAAGAAAAAAATTACCATATTGCTGAATAGATTTTGAAGTAAATATAAAACATGTTGGGATTTGAAGATGCTTTCTGAGCAGCAGCTTTTTAGTTGTGCAGTATGCAAAGTGTATCTTTACTTAAAATTTTAAAAGCTTGGACAAAAGATTCAAGATAACACAAATCAATGATCTTTTAAACACAGGAAACATAGGAAGTAACATCTCCCAAACACAAATGTGAGTCTTTTCTTACTATGCTGCATTAGGCAGAGGGCCAGGCTTTGCCCTGTGTTTCTCCAGTACAATATGAACCCTTTCCATGGAGAACCATTGTGGGAATTACTAGGTTGCCAAATTGAGAGAGATTATTACAGACGGTGAGATCAGGATCTCTTCTTTCTGGGCTAGCTGTGCAGACGGTCCAAGGACACAGTAATAACAGTCCTTCTTCCCTGATATGAGGTAACAAAGGGCAGGATTTAAAAGCCTGTACTCCACTAGTGTGCTTGCTAAAGTTACTCTCCCCAGGGAAGAAAGGCTTTTCCTTGGCTGATACCCTGATGTTAATTGAACACCTCTGCCCCTCTGCATGCCACCTATGGCATTGCGGGATCAGCTGGGGCTTGTCGGGAGACACTTGTTTGAGAGCATGGCTTTGGAAGGACTGGAGAAAAATATTCCTATCAGGTAAAACACTGAAAGCTGGCAGCAAAATAACAGGCTTGTAGTTGGATGTTGGATGGATTTTGCTAGGTCAAGTTTACTAAATTTACTAAATTTGCATTGATACTGGTAAAGACAAAGCTTGAAAGTCTGACAGTCCTCCGTTCTGCACGCTGTTTGTTGTCCTCCACATGATCAGAAAATATCTCAGTCTCTGAGCTGTGACAAAACCACTGTCTGAAGCATGCTGTCTGGAATTGTGGGAGACACAGTGCTTGCTATTTCTCACCTGCTAGCTCTAATTTCCTAGTTTTTCACTGCTGCAAACCAGATGAAGGGACAAGAATGACATGCAAAGCAGGTAAGCAGTGTGTTATGAAAAGTGTATCTGTTGGCTAGGAGGAAAGGAGATAATTAAGTCTTTAGGTTATTTCCTTCAGAATTGCAAGAGGAACATTCTGCCTAATCCTTTCTCAGTACAGAAGGATTCCTGTAGGTTGTATATACTCTTTCTTTTTAAGAAGATATTTACAGCTGAACTAAAATGGCACAAAAAAATTAGTAGCAACTAATAAAACTCATTGGAGAGGTGTGAACCACTACTCTCACTATCTAGCTGTTCACTCTGCTAGACATAACACATATTTTCGACAGCTGTCCTCCTTATGAGGATTTAAAAGCAATTTAAATATCAATACAAGGTCTTTGGAATAGAAAGCATCTAAGGAAACCAGATGACATCAACTTGAACTACAAAGTTTGCTGCCATCCTTTGAGATACACAAAACTTAAGATAAGTTTCACTAGACACAAACGTTTTAGGCTGTTTTGAAATGTTTTTTAGAAAGACGCATTCTTTAGAGTTCTGCCACTTAGGGATCTCTTATTCAAATTGTCCCAGCTTTGCATGCAGACATCAAAGGCTGGCTCTTGAGGATGTCCTCAGAGAAGTGATCTTGTTTTAAGTCTGGGAGGATAGGAGTCTCTGACAAACTAGGGGAGCCCTTGATTAGATGGCAAAACACACTATGCTGCTGGTAAATTCCTAGAAAAAAAGACTGCCTTGTCTGGCTAAAAGAAAACCTCAGGGATGACAATGTTGCTATATTTTATATATTAGTAAAGGCCTGTATGCACAAACCAGCCTTTGAACTAAGTCATAATATTAAGGGCTAAAGTCCTTGAAACCTTCATGCAGAAGAGAGAGTAAGGCAAAACAATATCCCTGTGTGTAAGAGAAAAAATGTAAACTGTGTGTGTTAGCCAATAGTAGCTTGTTCTGCCTGCAAACCCTGTAGAACCCTATAAAAGTGTGCTGATAATAGAAATAAACTGGCATTCACAATTACTTCTGTGAAGACTGGTGAACAGCTCGGGGGTCTTCTCAATATTTGGCGCCCGAACAGGGACACCCTGCGGGCAGAAGGACTCTGGAGTCATCGGAGTGGATCTGGGCTCTACGTCGAGGGCTTGGATCGGCACCAAATAGGCAGCCTGAGCGCGGTGAGACGCGGAGCGGTTAGACGTGGAAGTAGGGCTGCTGGGGGGGGGCCCAGAAGGCAAGGGCGTGTGTAGAAGGGTCGCAACCTTCCCTCTTGCGGGTTGCCGTCAGCATGGATGTGGAATTTGCGGCGGCAGATAAACTGCTTCTCTGCATCCTCGTTAAACGAGGCGAAGCAGCCCAGGAAAAGGACCTGGATATGCTCATTATATGGGCTAATTGTCGTGAGCATTTGCAGTGCTCACTGCTTCTTGCGGGGCAAGAACGGACTGATATATCGGCTCTGATATGGGAAACGGCAATTACGGAAAAGAGCAAGGACACTGTGCTTCTCGGTCGAACTTGGCAGATTGTAATTAATACCTTAAAAAACAGAAAAGTGAGATACGCTGAGGATGTGAGCCCTGTAATTCTACCTGCGTCACAGCGGCAGATGCCTTTACCTCCCACTGCTGGGCAAGCTCTCCTATCTATATTGCCCATGGAGAGAGGGAGGGAGAGTTAGGGAGAAGAAAAAAAATAATGAGAAAAAAGTTCTACAGGGAACGCTGAAACAACGAACAGAATCTGTTCAGTTATGGCAGGATGTGATACATCCAGAACTATTTGCTTCATTTTTGGAGTAATTTTTAACATTGCTATCTTATTTAAGTTCCATCTTTACCACCCTGGAAGAAAAGAAGCCAAATTTAAATTGTTTTCCACCCGAACCAGGAAGATATGAGGGAGCGAGGTGAGCGCAGGGAACAAAGGCACCCTGGGGGTAGAAGCAGCGCAAGAAAAGTTCCAAGGCCTCTGATTGCCGTTGTTAGCACCTGGCCGTGAGAGACTTTTCGTGTAAAATCGCCTGCTTTTGCATAATCGTGCCCTTTTTTCCTCTATCAGCAAACAACAAGAGAGATTGAGAGAAAAAACTGCATTTGTTAAAGTTAACTTTGTGAGGCTTTTTTTTTTCTTTCTCTCCGTTTTTCCTCGCTGCGAGAGTATGTGGAGAATGTGAAGAAAGATAAGAGCAGAGCTGCAGCAGCAGCAGAGCGGGCGGTTGACCCCCCCGCTCCCTCTCTCGGCGGGGGCACTGGGATGGTGCCTGGTTTGTTGTCGTGATTTATTGGGTTTTCAAAATGTTTTTATATACCATTGTAGAGTTAATTTTGTGTTTTAAGTAATTATGAGTTTATGCAATTGCAGTTTTTAGAGTTTTACTAGAGAAATTATTGTGGTTCTTTGAAAGTTAAGAAAAGAAAAAAAAAAAAAAAAAAAAAAGTGTTTAAGGTGAATACTAACAGAAGTTGCCTTGCAATAATTGGTTTTAGAACCCAAGGTTAAAACATGGTGTGATTTATAGCTTTTAGGAAAACCTTCTTCCAATTAGTGTTATCTACAGAAGAGATTTGTGGTTTAAAAAATAATTAGTCAAGAGAATTTTACTGTATAAAACAAAGTTAAGTTAAAGTATATATTATCCATTTGCTCTTTTTTTTCCACAATTTTAATAAGGAATTTATGTTATTGTTATATTGTGTTTAAAAGGTATATATTAAGCTTTTAGTTGCTTTTTGTAGTAACAGAATAAGATTAAGTTATGTTTTCATTTAATATAGATTAAGTGTTAATAGAATTAAGGATAGTCAAGTTTTATAATGTTTAGGCTTGAATGTTTTTAAGTTAAGTTTTCTAACTTAGATATTCTTTTAAGGTTAAGTTTGTTATTTCCTTTTGTCATATATAATTATTGTGGAGTTTAGAACAGTTTGCTATGCTGTAAGCATCTCATAGCTGCTACTATTGAGAACCTTGTTTTAGAAATGAGTTAAGAGGCATCTTTCCAGTTTAAAGCCAGGCCCTGGCCAAGCCTTGACTTTACCTGGACAGAATGTTTGCCAACAGATCCAGATATTTTCTGTCCCAAATCAGTATTTGAGTCACCTTTTGACTCAGCAATTTGACCCTATTAATATGACAGCTGGATCAATTTTGAAGTGGGCTTGGAGAATCATTTTCCGGAGGTGATTATCCAATCCTTCACTGATTTTTTGTTTCTGTTTGTTTGCTAACTATGGGATGCTGGTGCAGTGTTTTAGTAATTAATAGCAGTTTTATATATGTTATTAATAATGTTTAAGATTTAATTGATTTTTAACTAGTATAAGTTCTTATTAATTGTGTATAAGGTTTTGTGTTGATGTTGTTGCTTATAACAGAAGTACATCTCATTTTTATTTTTTTTTAAGAAAAACGGGGGAAAATGGATGCCCCACAAGCATTTAATTAGTGTAATTTATTAACTTCAAGGAGAGAAGTGTCTGTGTTTTGTTGGCAGGTTCAGAAAAGTCACCTGTCCATCTGACCAGACTGTCTGTCTCTGAACACATGAGATCCAGTGAACAGAGAAGTCATCACACAGCCTTGGTACTCCAGACATGGATCAGAAGTGGACCTGTCAGGACACAGTTGTGTCTGAACACTATATAGACAGTTGCCAACAGAAATTTTATGTTGTTATTATGATGTTGTGTCTCTACCAATTTTTCAGGTATCCTTTGTTTTAAGATTTAAAAGGATCTGAAGAACAACTTGAACATCAAAGCCCTCAGTCACCAATCAACTGCCAGCTGACATCACAGGAGCAGTGAACGTTCCAAGACTGAATCGTGCTGGAGAAATTCTGTAGAAGATCTAAGAAGTGTAGAGACTCCATTTAATTGTATATAAGGCAAATTGTAGTTGTGTGTTTACCCTTTCAGCAAATTGCTTTCACGCTTAGACTACATATATACCAGAGCACCTGTGTTAAAAGTAGTTAGACAATAGTTTAAGTGTTTAGCTTGTGTAGTAATTGTTATGTTAGTATAAAGTATAAGTATTCCCTCTTCAAGAGGTAGTGTAAGCATCTTTGAAAGTTCATTTAACGATTGAAGTTCTAGCTGTGAGTTTGCAAATATGGTGTCATTTACATGGTAAAATGCTTATGGTAATTGTGTTGTGTATAGTCATGACCAACTGTCTGCTAACTAACATCCAAAAGCGACAGAATATATGGGTCACTCTGGCACATTGAACTGGCCAAAGGTCAATGTGTTTGAGCCTAGCCACCCCTGGAGATCCTTTCGCACCTGTCTCATAGGAGTCCCTGAATGGGATCCTCAAGCATTTAAAAGTTTAATTAGTAATGAGACTTGACTGAATCGATTGGCAATGTTGCAAGAGTGCAGTCGCACTGCTGGCTTCACATTAAGACAACTTGAAGCCTGTTAGCAAGCAAAAATTACCAAAGTTCTTAATGTTACAACCCTCAGAAGAATTGGATTTGTTATGTTCCACCAATACCTCGGGTGGATGGATAATGTTTGAACCCCCGACAAAAAGTCATTCTAACAAAGTAATGCAGCACTGGGTTGCAGTCAACCCTATAGCTGATCTCGTTACTACCATTGAAAGTAAAGCCTTTATTCGTGGTGCAATCTCACAGGACAATTACCAAAGCGATTACCTAGTTCCATATTCCTAATCTGTGGAGATAGAGCATGGAATTAGATTCCTGCTAATCCACATGGAAGACCCTGTTATCTTGGGAAACTCACTTTGTTCCACCCAAGCTTACATCAATTGTTGAATGTAGCTAGCAAAATGAAGAACATCAAACAGTCAAGGCGAAGCCTGAATGAATTAAAGTTTACCCACCCTAAAAAGGCTCGCTTGCTGGACTAGGAAAGAGTTAAACTTAACATCCACAATGTTAAGTGAGCTTTCAGCTGATGTGAGTAGTGTATCATGCAGTACTATGAAATCAAGTTGCAATTGACCTTTTGCTCTTAGCACAAGGACATGGTTGTAGAGAGTTTGAAGGCATGTGCTGCTTGGATCTTGCTGATCATTCAGCTTCCATCCATGAGCAACTACAACAGCTACAGGATGGGTTGCATGCCCTGAAAGAAGATAGTGATCCCATTGGAAGTTGGTTCGCCAGCTGGGGCATCACTGGATGGTTGAAGTCTCTTATGCTAGAAGGGGGACGGACTTTACTTATAATGTTAATTGAGATGACAGTCTAAGTTGTAGGTTATCTTATCCAAAGCCTGGTTTGTGCAAAAGAGAAAGGGGGATTTGTTGCTATATTTTATATATTAGTAAAGGCCTGTATGCACAAACCAGCCTTTGAACTAAGTCATAATATTAAGGGCTAAAGTCCTTGAAACCTTCATGCAGAAGAGAGAGTAAGGCAAAACAATATCCCTGTGTGTAAGAGAAAAAATGTAAACTGTGTGTGTTAGCCAATAGTAGCTTGTTCTGCCTGCAAACCCTGTAGAACCCTATAAAAGTGTGCTGATAATAGAAATAAACTGGCATTCACAATTACTTCTGTGAAGACTGGTGAACAGCTCGGGGGTCTTCTCAATATGACAACCCTTCTAATCCTGGAAGACTCCATTAAATGGAATACTATATGCTCACAGAGCACCTAGCGCCTGGAAGGCACTTGTTACTAACACTTTCCTTCCTGAGGGCTTCCTCAAAGCTTAAGTATGTCTCAGCCTGGTCACAAACAGATCAACCCTCTCAGCGGTGTGAGAAAGTTTTTAAGCTCCTAAACTTGTGAATGAGCCAGTCTGGCATTTCTAGCTAGCCCACCCTCCAGAGTGACTAAGGCATGCACCTGTCTAAGATGTACAGGCGTCAGCTCTCCCGCTGCACGTGATTCTCAGCCGTTTTAGTGTATGTGGCTACAAGCTGCACCAGCAGTGCTTCCAACAGGCAGCTGTGGTCAGGGCTTGCCATCACTGGCATGAAGTGGGTGTGCTGACACGGCTGGGAGCCCCCTGGACACTGCAGCAGTTCTTAAAGCCTGATGACAGAGAAATCTTCTGCAGTCCAGAGAGAACTTGTGATCTGCCTCCAAATGACTTAGCTTGACTTTGAAGAGGTTCCTCAAGCAGGACAGTGCTAAACAACAATGAATTTCACTTCAAATAAATACTTTATAATGGTTTGCAGAGTAAAATGAAGCCACAAGATGTTGCTCAAACGTATTCCACAGCTCTGCTAGCAGAGGTGTCTCCTGCTTGCTACAGGGCAGCAATATCACCCACACAGGCATGGTTTACTCCACTGATTTACCTGGTCTGTAACACTTTGAAGATCCAACTTGTGAACCAAGCTCCATTTGAAAATACATACACAACCAGAACTGGGCACCATTTGGAAATTAATTTGATTTAAAACTGGCTTTGAGATCCCTATCTGTGTGAAAAGTGTCATAGGGATTGCTGTATTTTTCTGTCACATTATTTTTTTGAGGTCAGGTCTATCCGTATCTTGCTACTACAAACTCACATTTGATTGCTTATCTTACCTTGAGCCCTTATGAAGCTTAGTACAAGGCTATTTGAGTAATGGTGAATGTTTAATAAAATCAATCATCAAACAGCCATGTTGTCGCAGCCCTAGATGTTTTAGCAGTTAATTTGCTTGATGCATAAATATAAGACTCTAACAGATCTTTCTGGAACCCCAAAATGTTGACTAATGTTCAGAGGTGATAACAAAGGGGGGGGGGATGCAGTTTTAATGCATTCCACAGACCTCACTTTCAAGAAGCGTTTAGTCAAGCACTGAAAAACATGGCACCCGTAGTTGTTACTTATTCAAAACATTTAAGCTTCCTGGTGATGACAAGCAGCACCCACTTACCACTGTGCTAAGTAGTCTCTGCAGCATGGCTTGGAAGAGTGTCTATGCTGAGCGTTGGCACTCAGCAGCATTTAAATTGGACTTCTTCCCCCATTTTTAAACAATTGGTTTTTTCTCCAGCTATATTTTTCGTGGACCTTAAACAACCAGCTGACAAACAGGATGTTCTTTCTAGCACCACATCATCCTCCCATCCTAAATAATATAGATGAATATAAATCGACAGCACTTCTATGCGTATGAATGATGTAGAGAAGAGCTTTAAGGTGGTGCATGGCCGTGAAAAAGCACAGCAGTAATCAGCTATGAAATGCTACATTCACTGCGGTCCTCCCCTAAGAGGGTACATGTCCGCTCATCGGGAATCCCCGCTGGTCGCCAGCGCGGATGCCTGGACGCCCCCGCAGGGAGAAGGCGCTCAAGGCTTGTGTCCCCGGGAGCCCGGGGGTGGCGGGGGCCGCGGTGCCCGGCGGGGCCGTGCCCCGGCAGGACAGCCCGTGGTGGGGCAGGAGTGCCCTGCCCTGCCCCGCCGTCCCCTCCGCGCCGCCCCGCGGGCTCCCGCGCTGCGGCGGGCGGGGCGCGGCGGCCGCAGTCCCCGGCGGGAGGTTGTCATGGTTTCCCGGGTCACATGTGCGCGAGGTTCCCCGGCGCGGGGGGAGGAGGCGCCGCCGCCGAGGCTGCCAGAGCCGCTGCCCCCCGCGGGCCCGCCCCCCGCCCGCTCCCACCTGCGCCGCCGCCCGCCCCTTCCCGCTGCCCACGGGCGATCCGCCGGGCGCGCCTCGTCCCCCGGGCCGCCGACCCCCGGCCCCGGGCTCTCCCCCCCTTCTCCTCCTCCTCCTCCTCCTCCTTCTTCTTCTCCTCTCCCCTTCCCCTCTCCCTCCCCCTTCCTGGCCGGGCTGCGCCCCCCCGGCCGGCCCCGGCATGAGCATCTCCATCCCGGCGGGGCTGACGGAGCTGCTGCAGGGCTTCACGGTAGAGGTGCTGCGGAGCCAGCCCGGGGACCTGCTGGAGTTCGCCCTCCAGTACTTCGGGCGCCTCAAGGAAGAGGCGGCGACCGCCAAGGCGGCGGCAGAGAAGGAGCCGAGCGGCCGCAGAGCGGGCACCGGCCATGACAGGGGCACCCAGCCGCCTCGCCGGGGCCCCCCCGACGCCCGCGGGGTCAACTTCGCCGAGGAGCCCATGCAGACCGACTCCGAGAGCGGCGAGGACGAGCAGCCGCCGCCGCCGCCGCCGCCGCAGCAGTTCCCGGGTAAGGCTCCCCCGCCTCGCCGGGCCCGGGTCTGCGGGCGCGGGGGGCTCCCGGGCTGAGGGGGCTCCCGGGCTGAGGGGGCTCCCGGGCTGAGGGCGCTCCCGGGCTGAGGGGCGCGGCCGGCGGGGATGGGGCTCTCGGGGCGCGGCCGCGCGCGGGGCTCGGAGCCCCGGGGGAGGCGGGAGCGCGCTGGGCTCGGGGCGCGGGCAGCGGCGGCACCGCGGGCAGAGACCGCCCGCGCTGACGCCGAACAGCGGAGCCCGCGGGAGGTTTCCCTTATCCCGCCGCAAACTTTAACCTCCCGGGCTTTCCTCGGCTGTTCGGCGGTGCTGGGTGCTCGGCATACAGGTATCACCAGCTGCATGGCTCGTCGCGTATGAGCCTGTAATAGTCCAGCGAAGATCTATCTATATGTTTCCTCTCTGTAGGAGCAAATCTGCATTCTGAAATTAGTGCAGGGGTATGTCTACCTTAGAAAACACCTCTCATGGGCATGTTACTGTATTCACGCACTTGATTAAGCGTTTTACGTAGATGTACTTATATGCGTTTTAAAAAGTAGAGCACAATTTAGAACAATTTCTTCCTGAAAGCCAGAGTGAAATTTTCTGCATTTAGAAGGGCCTGTGGAACAAGTGTTGCTGTGACAGCAAAGAACATTTGCAGTATCTTTGTGTTTGAAGGTAACACCGATCTACACGCAGCTAATGACACCTTATCTTTGTTTGGCTGACAGGCTTTATTTAGAGACTGTGTCAATCCATCTGCTGGTGTGGGTTATGGGACGGGTAGGAGCTGCCTCTGAAGGATGCACAGTGCTTTGTCTTTGTGTCATGAGCAGGCTCACTGGAGGGTCAGTCAATGAGGTTAGATGGAGAAGAGGAAAGCCTCCAGGAATCTTTATCTTATTTTTTTTGAGGATAACTTGAAGTGTATCTCATCAGATCATCAAAGCAGTCATCCCTCCCAGATGTGCTGGAGGTAGATTTACTTAGCAGAGTACAGAAGGCAGTTGTTTGCTAGTTGAATTTCAGTGCAGGTTTTAAAATGATGTGTTATGTGCGTTTCATCAGGAAATGTTGATAAACAAGTAGGCGTTTAAGAAGTGGGTAAGTTTTCAAAATGTTTCATGTTACCCCATTAGACAGTTGCCATTCTTTTCATCTGCTCTTTGCAGCTATACCCACGTGTATTTAATGAGAAATTGAATCTGTCAATCAGGTTCTGCAGATTTAGGTGGCAATTTTAAACTCTAATGCTGATTATGTGAGATTAGTAGAAATTTGAAAATTTGCTGTCTTTGAAAACTGAAATGGTCATAATGTGGAAGAGAAGAATTGTTATCTTAATTCACTAACACTAGATGTGTTTTTTCAAACTGATTATTCTAACATCAGACAATCTCACTGGTAAATGGAGAACTGGAATTTGCACCGAGGGAAGTGCAGAAAAGTGGTTTTATTTATTAGTATGTATGTGTTACATACCTGTTACTTTACTTTACTTTCTAAGCTTCTCTAATGAATACCTGTAATCAAGATTCTTTTAACAGTCTTTTTGTTGTGATTGTGAAGAGGGAAAGCCATTATTGTCAATATTCTCATTAAAAGATATGCTAGAATCTTAGTTTGATGAACTGATTTACTTGTTTGACAAAAACGCTTTAAAATGCCACGTTTTTAAGCCTAATGTATTTTGAACATTTGATTGTATTATGGTTTGTAAATTCTATCAGTTCCAATAATTATTAATTAAAAGAAACAAAAAATTAAAATAATTGTGAAGCCATATGAAGGTTAATAAGAAGTAACTCATGGTAAATGATTACTAATAGTGTGCTTGTGTATGTGTGCATTGTGCAGGAGTGTGTATCTTAAATTCAGATTTTATGTCTGCCCTGAATATGTTCTTCTAAGGTAAGATGACAATGCATCCACTCAGCCCTTTGTTAATAACTGGGGGCATAAAGACTTGTACTCAAATATTTGTTTAGTGCATTTAAATATCAACTTAAAAGCATATTTCCCTTATGCTTTTGTTTTCTGTTTCTAGAAGCAGCAATTCTTAAGAACTGAAATTTGGAGGAATGTTTTTAATTTTTTTTCTTTTGCCGTTATGAATTGTTAAACTTCTTCTGTATAGCATATCTGTCCTGTTTGCCTCCTTAGGAGAGAACAATAAATTTGAAAAGTTGATAAGCAAATGTAAAATGAAAACCTCTTTGAAGGAGGTCAGACCTGGTGGTGGTATCTTTCCTTCACTAAAGCTGTACATTTGAAATGTCAAACTGAAAGTATTCCTTAATTAATTCAATCAGAGTATTGTTGAGCTCTCAGTGTAAATGCTCCAAACCAATTTTTTTCCCTACCAAATGTTTCTAAATACCTAAAAGCACTGGAGTTGAACTCTTTGTCAGTATTAATTTTGTCCTTGAAATGTGTTTTGGAAGGTACATGAGCATTATCCTGTTTCAGAAATGATGAGCTGGGGCATAAGCTGTGTTAAAAAGAAAAAAACTCTGTACTTGGGATTAAGAGTTATATGTGAACCTTGAATTAAACTCTGTTCAGGTCTCTGCTTTGTCCATTACCTCAGCTGCAGAAATCACATGAAGGTAAAAGCAGTTACCTTGTCTGAAGGGAGAACTTTGTTGTATTGGTGTCATAGTTTTGAATTGGCACCTGGAGTTAAGGTGACCTCAGAAATGGCATTCTGTATGTTCAGAGCATTTAGATTATCCCCTTTGGAACACATGGTTTAATTTGGGAATGTTTTTCAGGTTTTCTAGTTAATTTGTTTGGCTTTTTTAAAAAATATTTAACTGTCCTACATGGATGTATTAGCATTAATCAGTTACAACAACTAATTCCTACTAACACTAATAGCAGTCATTAAATTGAATAGGAAATATACATAAAAATGAGACAATTTTAGAAAAATTGTCTAACTTCTAGCAGGTCTGAAGTGCATATTAAAATTTATTATACTGTGTCTGCAAAATTTGAAAATGCTCAGTAAATTATTTGTTCTTTTTACAGTGACTATACTTTTCTTTTGATGTTACCACTTACATGTTGATTTGCAATTTGTTTTGATGGGCAATAACCTATATAATTTGTTACAGTTGTTTTAAAATATTTGCTGTAGATAATAATTCGTATTTCATCCAGCTTTAATATGAATTAGTAGAGGAGTTTTTCGAGGTAACTTTAATGTTCTTTAAACTCAAAAATTGCAGTGCTGTATGTATCATTTGGCACGACATAGCCTCTGTTTATTTTTCTTTTGTTTTGTTTTACTTCAGCTTGTTTTGGTGTCTTTCTCAGATAGTGGTGTATTTTAACAGGAAAATACTACAGATGTCCCTCTCCTCCCCCGTGTGCTTCTGTTGGTTGCTTTGAGTTCCTTTGAAAATTTGAGCTAGAAAATGTGAGTCTGTATCTCAGCTTAATCCACTGATTGTGCCTAAATAATATGAGATCACAGTTTAGGTAAAACATACATATTCTACCTTACAATACCAATTTTAAAGGCATGTTTTTATTTTAGTTCATTTATTCAGTCTGAAGTGCTTTACAGATATACTGTTCATAGAAACTTTGAAATAATAGGTAAATTGTAGAAACCTGAAAAAACTTTGCATACAAGTATATTTGGGTCATGTATAGATAATGGGTAGTTTAGAGCAGTGGAAGGGGTCAGTAAGGACAAAGGAGAAATATAAAAGTACATAGAAATTGTAGTAGGCTATCCTTAAATCAGGAACTATATAGAAGAACATGTGAATTCCTTATAAATATGTATATTCAAACTAAAATCTGCAGTATGCTGGGTAATGGCTGAAATCACTGTCATCTGATAAGTACTTAGCCAACCTTAGAAATGAAGTTTTAATAATTTCTACAGTCACTGTTTTGAAATACAGAAAGAAAACATTATTTGTATGGCTAGAAGGACAAACCTGATTGGACCCAGGCTGGAGCAGCCTTACTGTGGATGCAGTTTAGAAGAGACGAGTTTCCAGCCACAGACCAGTCCCTTGTCAGCATGGCATTGTTGGAGCACTCCTTGGCACAGCTTTGGGCCATATCTCATTGCAATTCTGTGAACTGTGTCTGCTGTCATTCAGAGAATAATATAAATTAAGTGTTCAGGGCGGGTGTTTGGGAAGAAGGCAGATTCTGGGAGAGAGAAGAATTCCAGCGGCATGAATTGAGTGCCTTGCTGGTCCAGTGGGCTTTGGTCAGAGCTTGGCTACTGCCTGCTCTTCTCTACTAGTGTACACAGTCACAAAACCACAAAGCTTTCTATCCTTGCTATAAATCTTCAAAATAATGCAGATATTTGAAGTAATGGAACAAATTTGACAGGAACAAATTAAAATATTTTCTTACTGCTAACAGTTATTTTAGAGAGTAAACCCAAGAAAGTTGACAGCTGTTTGTGGTTTGCCATTTTTTAAAAAAATTACTTAATCTGACATAGGTGTTTTATTCAAGTTGAGAGATGTGTCATCAAAACACCTAGTCTGACAAAATTATAAGCAACTAGAAATGTCAAGTTGTAATATGTACCATTTAGTAGCCTTTGCAGTAAGGACTGCCTCTCAAATATGTATCTACTTGTGATTATAGATGAAAGGAACACTTCTAACACAACCATTTCTTACTAAAATCTTTGTGTTAATAATTTAGTTGAAATGATAGCAGCCTCCACTCAAAAATATTTATGCATCCCTGCTCAAAATTAAGCATGCATGAGTGGAGATGTCTCTGCTAGCTAATATTTTGTTAGTTTGTTAAAGTGTATTGAAGAGAAGCAGGAGAAAATTCCAAAGACCTATGGACAGAAAAGTAGTAAAACTGCCACAAATATTTGAATTTGTCTTCAGCTTCTTTTTCGCTAAAGAAACAACATAGAGATGATTTTGGCTGACTGTTCAGCTTGGAAAAAGAGAACAGCATTAATTTAGTATGTATAGGAAGACATAAAATTTTGCTGGCATGGGTTTGTAGTGACTGCATTATGAATTATAACCTATAAGCAATGTCAGTGCTGACATTTGCACAGCAACATTCAGTTTCTTGCTTGTATCATGTCTGTTTCAGAGGAAAACTTGCTTTCTCAGGAACTCTCTAGGATTATTGTTTCATTTGCTAACTTCAGTTTCTCAAAGAAACCTTATATTTTTGTTCCTTGTATTTACTCCTGTTTATGCATTTAAGTGAATAGAAAAAACCAATTTATTTCCCAGCTTGGTGAAGAGAATAAAGATTCATCTCTCAACATTGAGAGTGCATGTTTTTAGAATATACTCCTACAGCATAATGACCTAGTGCTTGTAACCTGCACAGAGGTGCTTCGTGTGTCTGTCAGGAAGTTAAGCTTGGTTTAATACATGTATTATCCTATGGTTTATCCCAAGTCTGTTATGCAAAAGTATTGCATTATGTTCTTTAGTTCTGTCCAGTTCCCTCAGTATGTGTGAAATGTACCTAAACAGTCAAATCTCTGCAGACTACTGGCCTTAGCTGCTCCTGTAAATCAGGAACATATGGCTTGGAAATCACACATTTAGGTCACAAGGTACAGATTAATCAAGGTACAGGCTGTTTCTGTGCTTCTGATTTTCAGATATCAAAGATGACCTCTCTATTGGGTAATTTCATTTGTTGGGGCAATCATGAAAGAAACAAGAAGGCAAGGTGGAAGGCAGGAGGAGGCAAGAGAACAAGAAGGCAAGGTGGAGGTAGAAAAGGAGTCAGTGTGTGGTAAGGAAAATACAAAGGTAAAAAGGAGAGGAAGAAGGAGATACAGAACTGAAGTAAGGGGAGAAAGACAAAAGAATAGACAGCACATGTAAGCACATTAAATTCTCCACCCTTATTTTCCTACCCAGCTATAGCCCTGCTGTCCCAAATTTATGTCCTGAATTTTCTATTGAAATTCTGTTTGGCTTATAAATTTATTTCAGAAGAGCATAAATGTGAACTTAACTAAAATCAGTGGTCAATGCATTGTATGGATGTGAACTTGGTCATTTGATGCTGAGAGAAATAATAAATATTTTGAGATGGTCATCTCTCATATTACCATGTCTGTAGCCTCATAACACTTGCATTTTAATGAAAGTTTCAACTCAAGTTTTTTTATGGAGGATTCAGATTGGTTTCAGCCATTTTCTGTTTTAAAAAATAACAGTAGTGATCATCATGAAGAAAATCAGTAGGCACAGGGCTACAGCTGCCATCTTCATGGCTAAGGGAGCAAAGATGGTGCTGATGGCGAAATGAAATATTGAACAGTACATAACCAACATGGTGAAATGTCCCTACTTTTAATGCTTAATACAAGTCACAGTGGTTATTTCATCAACTATTATTTTAATGCAAATGCATTAAAGTCATGCTGTAGCAAAACTATTCCCACCCCAGGTTTGAGTTCCTATTACGAGTTTCAAGTGAGTGTTATTATACAGAAGTTCTATGCTTTAAAAAGGTGAGCAATTTATAAAAAGTGAATGAAGGAGGGAGAAGAGGAAAAGAGCCATTAAAAATGGCTCAGTGTTCTTTGCTGCTGAAATAGGTCTTGACATACGTGAATTAGACAGAGGTGATTTTACCAGGGGTGATACATTTATCATATAGTCCGTTTGATATTGTTGGTTGTATTATGGATGTGGGTGCATAAAAGATGAACTCCATGTATACATGAATTACTATGTCCTAGATAAAGCTGTCAAAAGAAATAAACTTGTCTATCAGTAGATGTTACCATAAACATCCATTAATTATGGTATTTTTTGAAAGTATTCTTATGAGAATTCTAAAGGAAATATACACTTTATTTCCTTTTCTTTGGGATGTTGGATGATGATACTGGTAATTCTAGATAGCTTTGTAGAGGGGTTTTATACTGAAACCTCTTATCCTTCCAGGGAAGCCTTTAAGACTAACCCTTCTACATGTTGGGCAGGAATGATAACCCATTTACTGCATGGAACTGAACAAGATGTTTTGATCATGACAAGTAATTACAAACTTGGGGTTTTATTTAATCTTTTTCTTTACTGAATACATTTTTTGGGCTGTCGATCAGTTTTCACTCATAGTACTAAACAAGACTTTGTTAAAAAAAGGGTGAAATTTGGCTTTGAGCGTGGTTTGTTTTCTCGTAGTTTTTTACTTTTCTAATTGACTGGCATTATTACACTTTTCCTTGTAGAAAAGCATCATGTTTGCCAATTTGGTTTTTCATTAAAAATTTGAGGAGCTCTGTTTCAATTTTTCATGTACTTTGTGATAAAAATAGCAGAAGTACTCACACAGAATTTCTATTTGCAGTTTCTGGGCAGTGTAATACATGAATCCAGATTTAAATTGATGCAGTAAGTTACCCAGAAGACACACAGTTTTGGGGTTACATCAAAAAGATGATGATAATCGAATGTCCAGTGCCTCATTCAACATTTCAAAATATCATTGGAATATGGAATATGCAATTATCCCATGTCATACAAAAACATAGGAGGTCTGAAATGAAGGGGGATAGAGACAGGAAAGGGTGCCTGAAGTGCCTAGGAGTAAAATGCGGATCGTAGGTACAAGGTATCTTCAGAATGAACCGTACAACAGCCATATGGCAATTTGCCATCTTTTCCATAAACTACATCCTTCTAGCACTGCTGCTCAGAAAAGTAATTTGTGGACCACAGATAAAATAAGGAAATTATAAAGAATAGAACAATAAAAAAAATCCAAATTTTAATTTAGTCAGCCTTGCCAATTACACTCTGGGTAATGGAAGGCAGAATTGTAAAAAGCATGCTGTAACAACAGAAAGTGTTTTTCACTTATGTGTTTGACTCTTAAATTACTCTGCTTAATGAGAATAAGAAAAAAAATCATCAGAGCAAGAATCTGAAGTTGAAAGCTTGAGCAGGTAAAGGCTGATAATGAGAACAGCTACCTTACACATACAATTCAGTTATGTGACTGAAGTGGTTTCTATAAAGCTGGGCTAAAAGGGACAATTAGTAAATATTATGAGGACTTCCTTAATGGAGGGTCTAGAAAATTGCTGTATAAAATAGATTTTAAAAGGAGAAGTAACATGATCTTTCCTGCTCAGTCATTCCAGACACCATCCTGCATGTATAAAGATTTCTATAACAGCATCAATCTCTTCTGGATCCCTGTGATGCACATGTCAAACATGTTTTTATAAATAATGGTAGTGTTTTCATATTATACTGTTTTAGCTGACATGTCCATTGTAAAACATACCAGATAGGAAGAAATCCTTGCCCAACACTGGAAATAAAACATTCCTTCCAAAGCCTCAGTGTAGACTATAAATAAAAGATGTACTGAATTCTTGGTGTTGGGATGAATACAAGTGTGCTTGCTTACTTAGTGTAAGCATTCAGACTCGCCTGCCCAAGCACACAGGCTGAAAGTCTTGGTGTGTTTTCCCATTCAGATTTTAACGATAGTTTGTAACACTAGTGTGAAAAATTTCATTGCCATGAGTTATAAGGCATTTGTAAGTGGGTTAACTTGAACTCAAGCTCTCCATGACAGCTTCGCTGTGGCATTTTGGATGACCTCACATATGAATATATATTGTCACTGCATGGATCTCGTCCTTCTAATTTGTTTCCCATTATTTTTACTGCTGAAATTGTTCCCTTTTAGATCCTGTCTCTGAAGCTGTCACACTTTTCATTGATGCTGAAGAACTCCATCTTTGGGCCAGTAATTGCCTTTGTTAAAAAATGCAGATGAATACCACAAGTCCTTGAAATAAGTGTTGATCAAGAATTTTTGCTGTTTAATATCTTGGAAATAAATGTTTAAAAGCTAGGAAATTTGTTTAAGTATTCCTCCTGTTTTAACAATGGTTAATATGACAAAAAGTTTATCTAATAGAATGCTGGAATTGTCCTGAGATTTCTTGTTCTCATCCAAAACAATGTTTGTGATACTCATCACGCTTGTAGTCAGAAACAATTACGATATGTGCTATAGATATCTATCAAAATTTTATTAAGGCTTCAAACAAAATGTTTTCTACCATTGTAATAAACTCATTTTTTTCATCATGAACGAGTTTTGAAAATCGTATATTCTTAATAATTGATGATATTAAACATTAGAGGGAGAGGTTTAATTTTTGTCCCCAGTTATGGCTAATTTCTACTGAAATTGAGAAGTTAGGATCCGGTAGCTTTATCGATCTGTTTCTTCATGAGTCTCTTTAGTACTAGACCCAGTCATCATTTTATCTTTAGTTCTATTTTTGAGGTTTTAATTTTCCAGTTCTGAATGCATAGTGCTTTTTCTTTCCAGCCATTTTGCTCAATAACTTTGAGTGACATTCAGGCATCTTTCCTAAAACCCATCTTTTAGCTGATAATTTATCTCTCTCTACTGGTTTTTAATAGGTAGTCTAAACATGAGAAACTATGATCTAGCCTTCAGCACTACAATATTTAAGCATCTGTGAGATAATTTAAATACAAAGTTAACAGCCTTCCTTCCTTCCTTCCTGTTGCTTCAGCCTACTGGAAATATTATTTAATGCCTAATACACATAAAAAATTTGTTTGAAAGAAGATAGATGGTTATTTATTCTTAGATACTACTAACTTCAATTCTTGTTAAAAAATTTATCTGCAGTATTTTTCTGCATGTCTCCCTTGCTAAGCTGTCAGCTTTCCCCTTCTATTGGAATGTAGCTGCTGCTGGCAGTTTAGGTGGGAGTAGATGTAGATTAATTTCCATTATCCACCTTGCAAAAAGAAGTAATTTGTTCTTCTGGTTTTGCCTTCTTAATATCAGGAATAAAATGGAGTCAGTGATGAAAGTGCACCCTAGTTTGCTGTCTATCTGGAATATATTGTCATATGAACATGCCTTATCTGTAATTATTTCAGTTTATGGCCTCAAAAAAAAAGCAAAAAGAAGAGGAACAAGGCCATACTTTCTTCAAGTCCATCCTTCAAATTATGTCATTAAGCACAGATGCAGGGTTTGGGAGGTATAGGGAGAGTGGGGAGACTTGGGATCTTGGGAAATCTAACCAAAGAACAGTTTGAGCTTGTAAGAGAAAGCTGTGCTTTCCATGCAAATATGTAGGTGTTTGTCCTCTTTTCTGACTTTGTTTTTGGGAATTCAAGGAGCTTCTCAACATTCTGTAAATACTGCTAAAAAGACCTGAGTTTGTTGCTACTGCCAAAATTGGATGTCATTGATCCATTTCCACCAAAGAGAATTTTCCTGGGAAGGTTATATGGAGCACAAAAGTACAGCACTGTGTTGCGAAAAAATTCTGTTTTTCATCTTTTGGTGCTGTTAAAAGGGTATCAAGTATTTTGTCTCCCTTTATTTTTTTTTCCCCATTATGTGAATTGAAGAAGGTTTCTTGATCTGCTCTTTATCCAGAAGCTCAATAATTTCCCTTGTTTTGAGAGAAAGTATTATTTGCAGTTCTGTTTTAGAGTAATGGGAGATAAATCACAGAAATGTGTGTGATCACCCTTCTCAATTGAAAGGGGGCAGGTTAATATTTACAATTCTAGCATGGCACTCACTGTCTCCATAGCTGTAACACCAGATAACATCAGATCTCCTGGGATGAGCTGATGTCAGGTGCATGTATAGGCCTTTCAGGAGAGGAGACAAGTACTCCTGGATCCAGGTCATTGTAGTCTTCTTGGTGTCAGCCTGTACCACATTGGCTGCTTACTGAAATATGCTCCTTCATGTTAGAAAAATGTTTTTATGTCTAACACTGGAAGAATTCTGCCACTATAGCATCTGGATCCTTGACAGAATCAAAACTAAGCATGCAAATGAGCTTCAGAAAGATGTCCTTAAGTTGTACAGGTTAAGGAGAGTGTTAGTGCTTCTCCCTAATAGAGCAGGTCATTTATTGCCTCTTCTAGCTTGGAGGTGATAGACGCAAGGTCCCTTTTCTGGGAGCTGGCCTGTGGTCCCACCCCTCAGGAGGCACTGCTGGAGGCCCACTGGCATGGACACAAGCAGGGCACCATTCCACTGCCATGGGGAAATTTAACCATTAAGCAAAACTATTTTTGTTCTTAATTATGATCCTAGAGTTTTCTGTGCTTGCTAAGATGTGTTTAGCTTCTGAGAAAGCAGTTATTATTTGTGGTTGTGGTCAGTATGTCACCATCTGATGTCTCACCTTCGACATCTATTGCAATGTCCTTTTCAGTGAGTTTATTTATTTTTATTTTTTTTTTAAATTTTAATGTTTAATTTGCTGAAGTTATTATACAGTTGCTTGTTAAGAACTGATAAAACTGACTGCACAGCTCTGAACATAGAAACTGGCACATGCCTTCTTTTTTTGTTTAAATCGTAGTGTGAATTTATTCCAGCACTGGTTGTTTGGTATGGGATCAGTTCAGCTGGGGTGAAAGCAATCCAGTTTGATGGCCTGGAAGAGGCAGTGGGTTTAAGGCATGGAGTGGGTATTGCATCCGTGCTGAGTCTGATTCAAAGCAGTGGATTCCTAAAGGTGCACTACAGTGTTCAGGTGGACGAAGCACCTGAGTGTCTGGTTCAGAGCCATCTAGTACTGATACTGAGAATGTTTAGTACTGATCAGCTGGCAGGCCAAGACTGGATTTATGTGACCTGTCCTTCATTGTAGGTACTAGTTTGGGATCAGCTTCTATTTTTCACGTATTACTAGAAACTTCTTTGCTTTGAGGCTTTTCTTATTGTTAAATTAAATTGAGAATTGTAGAACAAGTTCAGTTTTCCCTTTTGATAAGGAATTTGTGTATCACTTGCAAAATGAAGTTGCCCTTGCTTGTTTCCAGTGTTTGAATGGCTTCTGCTGAAACCAATATAAAATTGACAGGCGAGATTCTGTGGAACAACACTTTCTTTCTAAATATCAAGAATAGAAATACAATTGCTGTGACACTTGGAGCAGTTACCTGACTGTGACTGACACTTGGAAAGTAGCAGGAGCCTGGTTATTGCTGAAAATACCTAGATGGATTACTTAGATGTTTTTATTTTGTTCTCATTTGGAAAATGTACAAAGGTCAGAATATAAACACATATGCTGCTTTAAAAATGTAAAGACTGAGCCAATAAGATGTACACATTTATTCCGGAAACGTTATTTCATATTCACTTCTGGCTAGGAGCTGACATTGTTTAACTTGTGCTCTGCATTCCAGGACAAAACATTCATAGAGCTGTAGAACTGATTTTTTTTTTCCCCCACATGAAGGGTTGAATTTAGCTTTCCTTTTAGCAAGAGCCTTTAATGCAGTAAATTTTAGGTATATTCCCACCCCCACCCCCCCCAAACTAGCCTCATGCCTTTCTAGCACAAATTGCGTTTTACAGATTTAACAGTTGCAATGTTTTCTAAGGATAACTTCTCCCTGTGTAGTTATTGTTTGACATGGAGTTCTGTGTTCCTAGAGTGAGGATCAGATGCATATAACTGATTGTGCTTAAGGGAGTGGAAAGACCTCCATAGTTGTAGTCTCTAGTTGGAAAGTTACACAAATTCCAGCGAGAATGTGAGCTGAAACTTGGCACTGGACACAAAACTATCACTCTTTTCCTGTTCGTATCAAAAGAAATTTTAATCATAGTTCTCAGTTTTAAAAAAGTACTTTTGGTGATCTGTAGTTTTGATATCTAAGAGAATACCTATAACTTTTATTTGACTGCATTTTCTATTGGTCAGATCCTACATATTTTATGGAATTGGTTTGATTTCTAAGTAACTTCTTGTTTTAAAAGCAAAAAGGAGAGCTTTGAACTGGAGGTGTGAAACAAATGAACGAGGCATATTTACCATGTCTCTAAAAGTGGATAGTGGTAATCTATAATACAGAAATTTCAAGGCTGTGATACAGAAGCACATACCATGCCTATGAAATTATATATTTTAGAAAATTTACACATATCTGTTTTTAATAGACTGGCTTGATGATGTCTTGTAGTCCATCAAATTAGTGATAAAAACATTTTAAAATGATTATATGCGGTTCAGTGTAGTAACTGAGGGTAACTTCCCATATCCTACCAGTCATAAGAGATACTTAAAAATAATGGGAAAAATTATTTTAATGCTCTGTGGGCCTGGATGAAATCCACAAGACAAAGGAATTTGGACTGAAGGCTAGGTTTTGGTCTATTCTAATCTTATCCCTTGATAACTATCCTTTAAGGAAGAGGAATGATCCACAAATTAAAGTAGGGCTCTGAGAGTTAAGACAAATTAGGTTAAATCTTCATGTGTGTCACAGACTTGCTGTGTGCCTTTGGGTAGTTTACACTAGTGCCTGTAACTTGGTGAAATGGAATATTTGCCATTCCCAGCTTGCAGGGATCTTGTAGCAGAATGTATGTGAAGGATTGTGAAGGGCTCATTTGTGATTGTTTGCCTACAATACTTGAAAAACTGGCTGTATCTGAGAGTCCAGGGCCCAATTGATGCTAGAATTTAAGAAATTTTTATCTGATGTATCATTTTTTTCTGGCCATATATAGAAAATTATGAGTTTATCTTTGACTGAAAAGTGCAGGAATACCTAAGCAATCAGCAAAGCCTTTGTAAACAGAGGAGGTTTGTTTAGGCTAGAAAGATTGCCCTTAAAAGTGGAATAAACCAAAGATTGCATTACTTGATATTCCTAACTCACACTGTCATTTACCAAATTATTTATACAAAAGGCACTGTGGCTGTAAGTGTGGGCTCCTGCCATATAACTATTACAGAATCCTACATTCAGCCATGTGCTCTTCAGGTCGCGTTTAACATAAAGGTCGTGCATTGACTCAGCCTATAAAAGATGAATAAATTTTTAGTCTTAAGTCACTGTCTTTTCTTACAAAAAAAATTGTCCATTTTTGTAACTTCATTGTTTTTTTAAAAAATCCACTATTAGGACAAAAAGTGTTCATCTATTTTTTTTCTTGCCCAAAATAATTTTAATCTCCTCATCTTCTGTTGTGCTAACCTAATGTGGCTGCTGGGAATGGAAGTGAAAAGCAATATTTATCCTGATATATGAATTGAATGTTCTTTAATTTCAGAAACTTCCTAAGGCAGTCTATGAGGGCTTTTTCTGGTTTTTTGTGTTGTTTTTGTGGGTTTTTTTTTGGTTTTTTTTTGGTTTTTTTTTTGTTTTTTTTGAGAAAGCAAGGCAGAAATGTTAGAAAATTCCAATTTAATTTACAAAAATGGATTGGGGTTTTTTTATGCTGAGGGTTTAATGTAAAGCATTCATCTTTCAGTAAATTAAAGAAGAAACTCTAGCCTATCTTTGTGGACACTTCAATATCCAGATCACTGGGCCAGTCTGCTTTTTAGCATGCTTGTTTGCACATTGTCTTGGCTTCAAGAGAAGAATTTTTAGTGCTTGTCCTTGGAATATGGCATAGCCTGGAAAATAGGGCATTTTTTTTTTCCAGAGGTGTAGGTTGCTAGTCTGCCATGTACCCAGTCAGGCAGGCTCATCCCTTAGTTTTTTGTTTTCCTTTTTTAATGCAGTGTGGACATTTTCTGTTTACCTGCTGTAAAAGAAATAGAACTTCTTGAAAGGCACTGTAGGTTGGGGGAAGTCTGTCAAGAAAAGTAGCACTTTGTCAGAGACAGATTAAAGCCTTTCTGCCATTTCCCAAAGCAGTCTGAGCAAGACTCCAGATGATCTGCATCTGCTAGTCTGCCTTTATTCTAGCTCTGTATATTCCTGTTCAGTACCCAAATCCTGGATCATGTTCCCAGGTAGCTGAGTGTAAATAGACAATGTGAAAATGTGTGTTGGACTTCTTGGATGGGTCTAGAGGGAAGGAGTCTTTGGATCATGACCCATGACATTTGCTATGGTTGGTTTTAGCTGTATTTTAGGTAATGGTGTCATTATTACATGTAATTTTGCTATGGAATCTGAAGTGGAAGCATAGTAGGTTTTGTTTGGTTTTGTCTTGTTTTTGTTTTTAAAAGTCCTCTGTTGGAAGACCATTATTTTATGCCAAGAATTATTTCATTGCCTGATGACTAATCAGCCTTTTGGAGAGTTTTTCTATCAAGAGTCATGGAAAGTTGGCCCCTGGTAGGAATCTCACAGATAGTTACTGAAGGAAATCAGGACAACATTCTCAAGCATCCCTAGCCAGGGAAAGAATAAATGATGCTGAAGTTTACTTACAACTGAAGCAACTTTTCAAGTGCTGTCCAAACTATTGAGCAAAATGGAGAAGTGCTGAAAAATCCACTGTTTGCCATTACTAGACATTTCTGAATGTCATCCACAAGTAATGGAGCTGAAAGACATAATGGGATTTAGTTTTTACATTGTAGAGTGCTTTTAATGCTACTGCAGAATCAAGAAAAATTATAAGAGGTAGATCCTTGTATCTGTGCATTGACAACCCCTTTTCTCAGAGAATGTTGTTCAGGTGCTGCCAGTAATCTCTGGCAAAACATTAACACAACAAGAGGTACTGAAATAAATTGGTGTCTGCAGCTTCCTTTGGCACTCCTCAGCTCACTTGCATGAGTCGATTTGTTCAGGACAGAAAAGATATGTCCTATTAATCTGGCCAGAAGATCTGCTCAGCTGTGCGATCACTTTGACCTCTCCATTCTCTTGAAAAAATTAGTTATTTGGCCTCAAAGATTCCATAATTGAGGCACAGGTAGGAAGCAGTTTGAGAATAAAGAAAATATATATAAAGGGGCTCAAATGGCAATATTTGGCATCATTATGTACAAATTATACCTTTGGGGCACAATAATCTCCACACCAAGTCAGGCCACTGTATCTGCACTAATTTTCTGTAGTCAGTGCTGTAGTCCTGGAATGTTCTGGAGAATTGTTACTGTGTAAGAGAAAAACAGTTTAATATGAGTGTAGGCCTGGAAAAAGAGGCTGAATGAATGCATTACACCATATATGCACTGTATTAGCTGCTGTTTCCCTCCTGGCACTGGGACAGTCACATGCAGCAGCTTGGGTCTGTGTTTGATCATGGTCATATAAGTGCCAGCACAGTTATATCATGACTGAGTACAAGACAGCAACTGGGCTGTGCAACACATTGTGTTGTGAGTTCTAACATGCTCTGCATGCCTACATTTGTTAGAAGAGAGAGAGAGCAAGAGCAGGGTACCATGTTTGAAAACTGAGAGCTAGATGTTTGAGGGGGAATTTCAGGATCAGGACATGATCATGGAGACGAGGCCCATGCTCTGTTTGCCCTTTGGTCAGCTGCTAGCCATCACAAGGCAATGGGTCTAAGTCCTGCCTGGTCACTTGAAAAGTAGTTATCCCTAATTGCCACCATTCTTTACCTGCCCAGTTCAGGGGAGAACAACTGCCAGATGTTCAGTTTTGGAGGTGCCATTTGTAAGATCCTCAAGTTCATTGTTGACAGCATGATAGACATATGGTGTGGTGCTCCTTTGTGTCATTATCAATAGAGAGAACAATATTCTGTTGTTCTGTTGTGAGTCACGGTAGCTCATTGTTGATGGATTTTTGTTGTTCTTTGCCGTCTTTCAATTGCTCTGGGAGATCTCACACGTCTTCACCAGCACCTGATTGCATTGCTGTTGAAGCAATGTCAACAGGTCAGCATGCAGCTAACTCTAGATTAAGCCTGTGTAGATTTGTGGAATCACTTAGGTATCACTGTCACCAGGGGTTCTCTGGTGGATTTCTCTATGCCCTTCCATGGCTCATACAGACATTCATTAAGGTCAACCTGAATCACACCTGGGATCTCTATAATTTGGGCATTATCAGTGGTATTGAGGATGTGGATTGTGGTTTTGACTGTCAGAAAGGGAGGTAGATGCTTGTATTATTCAAGTTGACTCTGTATCTCACCTTCTCCTTGGACTCACGTTGTCCCACACGTGTGCAAGAGTAGATGAGAGCAGATGCTGCCATGGTGTCCAAGGCCTGTGTTGAAGTGAGTGCAGCTGCCAGCACCAGCTGTGCTTCATTCACTTGTTCCTGAGAGCTGTAAAGGCCAAATCACAAAGGGTGCTTTGGCCAGCAGCTTCTCTGTAATCTCCCATAGCTGCTTGCAGTAATTTAGCATTGCATGTATTTGGGAAGGGAACAGCAAAATATTTTGGATTTTGTAATTTCCCTCCTCTCTCTTCTACCCTTGACTCAAACTCAGATCTCTACACTAGTTTTTTGTAGCCCAGGCTTTTGTTGCTGGTGTTTCCCAGGTCTGTAGCCAAAGAGTACAGGCTAGAAACAGAAAAACAAGACCCAGAAGTATCCCAAACCTGTTCTCAGAAGCCACACTCAGACCTGCGGGATCTGAGCTTGGGGAAGGTGTCAGCCACCAAGTGAATTCAGTAGATGTGTTCCTGGCTGAGGATACTGAGACTTGTTCATTTTGTTGTTGTTTCACTAACTGGTTTTGTTTGCTGCCAGACATTGGACAGTCTGTCTAATGTGGGAATTATATAATGTGTAGTTTAACCAGTGGAACACCTTACTAGGAAATGAGTGGTGGGCTCTGCTTGCAGACTATTAGGTGTTTTGTTAGTCAGCATGCTGGATTCAAGGAAGCACTGTCCAGCCATCAGTATCACCCACAAGGTTCTTTTATGTGGTAGTAGTGAGGAGAGAATATTTCTTAACAGCTTCTCTTTTTGGCCATGAGAAAAAAAATTCTCTTTTTTCTAGTTAGATGCTTGTATTATTTTGTTTGGTTGGGGTTTTTTCCAGATTTTTTTCAGGTTTTTTTTTTTTTTTTTTTGGTTGTTGTTCTTTTTTTTTTTTTTCTGAAACAGCCATTCTTATTATATTCAAGCAGTAACACTTGGGGTTTGGGCTTTTAAAAATTTTTTTCTTTACAGTCACTGTGTTTGCTGATGAGGTGCTTCTCTCAGCCTGTCTCTAAAACCAAGTGTGGAAAATGTGCTTTGCTTCATTATCTGAAAGCTAACAAAATTGTCTATTTTAGATCTGAATAGCTGAGAATGAATTAACATGAATGCAAGAGAAACTCCCTTTAACAACGTAATGTTCTTAAAATATGCAAACTTTAAAATATGCATCAAGTCCAAAATCTTAGATTTCACCAGGAAGTGAATAAGCAGGCAATGCAGATTGCAGATTATACATATTTATATACTTTTTCATCAAGGTATTTTGTACCACACATTTCTGCCAAGGCAGTCCTAGGAGCCAAGCAGAGTCTTTGTTTAAAATCTTAGCTTTGGAAAGTTTTAATGGTGTTTGCCCATGTAGGATTTGTTGTAATAACCTAATAGCAAAGCGACGAAAACATGAAAAATAGTAGGAAACCCTGAGTCTCAAATGCTTTGAGGCTTTAGATTAGAGATGGATAGTATGAATGTGTATGGGAGAAAGCAGTTATGTTCACCATTGTCAAATGATATAAAATAGATGAGATAATTATAAACTCTACACAAAGGTGCACTCCTTCAGAGAATAATACTGACATCTTCTCCAGCCCACTTCCATCAGTGAGATTGCAATGTTATTCCTTTGTAATAAATATATCTTGCAGGTACTGTCAAGAGACAAAAGACATAGGCCAAAGTTTTGAGAAAAATAAACCAATCAAACAAACCACACTCTCCCCACCCCCAAAGACCCAAAGCACTGTTATATAATGTCTAAGGGAAGGAAATTAGGAGAAAACGTCATTCATATAAAATCTTCAGTGCTCTAGTTTTCAGTTTGATGGAAATATTGTTTCAAGGACAGATACAGTTTTTTTATTTTATGAGCTGGTGAACCCGAAGCAGTTATGTCAGTTTGATCCTTTACAGGATCCCAGCTGATCTGAGCATTGCTGGTAGAGCTTTGGCAGAATGACCAGTTTTTCTTGTGTTCTGATAGGGAACGTGCACACATTAGTATATATGCTTCAGGCAGCAAAATTAGGAAGCAGAAAAGAACATGAAATGGATCTAAATGCGTATGCAGCAGTGTTAGAAAGCAAATAACCACAATATTCTTAAAATAGCTTGTGAAATTTCAAGTGAAAAGAAGCCATTTAGAGATGGGGAGAAGGTAAGCATTACTGATATTTTGTGTCAGATTGTTTGGTAGCAATTGTAAGCTATGCTCTGGCTATAGCAGAATAGCCCTTGAAGATGGAAATAAATTAGCAAAGGAGGATGTTACTGCAAGTGATATTGGGTGTAGTGATCATGTTAAGAAGAATCCAACCTAACAAACAAAAAAAACCCAACCCACAAACCCCAACCCACTCTGCTGGGGCAGAAATAGGCAGTTCAGTAAATTGTACAAAACAGAAGCCTTAGATGGTAACCAGCTGAAGCAGGACTGCAGGTCTTGGGTCTTGGCCCTGTGGGATTGTGTCTTTGTAGCACAGGGCATGGTCTAGGAAGGCTGACCTCCCTCATACATTTATTACATTGTATTTTTAGCCTCCATTTTGCTTTCAAAAGATGTTGTCTCTGGAGGGTAGAATTCATCTTTCATACACACTACTGCTTTTCATCATATATCCTGAGTAATCTGGGGTTGAGGGCAGCAAGTGCTCCAAACCAAGATTTCCACACATATACACATTTTCAGCTTGTATGTAGACAAATTCTAACACAACTTTTTTACCCTGTGGTATTACAGAAAATTATAAATTTTGCAGTAAATTATATATGTATTTTTCCTCTTGTCTAGATTGCTAATTACTTTTAATCAGATGATGACCAAGTGTACTGATCACAAGCAATAACAAGGATGAATTTCTAAGGGCAAAAATGCTAAGTAACAGGATGCGTATTTAAGATAGAAAAACTCATCAACAGCTTCACTTTGTTGCTTTAACATGGGACACTAATCTGTTGCCACCATCAAGCTGCTTGGGTGGGAAAAGATCAATGTTTGATTCCAAATAATGAGCTGTGATAGCCCGTTTCACTGTGTTGGGTCATTGGTCTAACATCAGCCAGGCATTTAATTTTTTTATTTTTTTTTTATTTTCAGCATTTGTAATTACATACAGCATCAATTATTCATAAGAGCTGAAATCTCTTTAACTGATATAAGTTGGAGAGACTTATTTACATCACTCTCAATGGTCTGTGTTGTGACAGGTTAAATAAACAACTTGCAGAGTAATCAGCCAGAGAGTTGGTTTCGCTGGGGACCCGACTTCGCTGCCCCTGTGCAAGTGCACACAGCAGGGGCACAAACAGGAGGAGGCAGAGACGTGCACACACCTGCAGAGCTGTGATCTTGTGTCCTGGGATGGCTGCTGTGACAGGAGTGTTGGAATGGAAGGACAGGCAGGAGAGATGAGGACAGGGTGTTACACTCTATGCCAGTGACCAGCTGGAGTGCGTGGAGCAAAGTCTGGGGGGAGAGAGGAGCCAACCCAGAGCCCGTGGGTCAGGATTAAAGGGAGGGCAGGGACAGGGGACACTAGTGGGGGTCTGCTACAGCTGCCAGGCCAGGAAGCACATGAGGTCCTCTATGGTTGGTCTCACATTCAGATGTCCTGGTGTTCATGGGGGACTACATCCACCCCTGTACCTGTTGGAAGGACAACACAACAGAGCATAAGCAATCCAGGAGATTCCTGGAATGCATTGATGGTAACTCCTCCAAGAGATAGGGGAGCCAACCAGGAGAGGTTCTATGCTGGACCTTGGTCTCACCAACAGGTAGGATCTGGTGGGGAATGCGAATCCCCAGGGCAGCCTGGGCTGCAGTGACCATGAAGTGGTGGAGTTTGAGATGCCCAGGGTGGTGATTAGGGTGCACAGCAAGCTCCATACCCTGGACTTCAGCAGGGCAGATTTTGGCTTATTCAGGGATCTGCTTGATAGAGTGCCATGGGAGAAAGTCCTGGAGGAAAGAGAAGCCTGAGAAAGGTGGGTAATATTCAAGAATTACCTCTTCCAAGCTCAGAAGTGATGCATCTTAGCAAAGAGGAAATCAGGTGGCTAGGGGACCTCTATGGATGAACAAAGAGCTCCTGGACAAACTCAGACACAAAAAAGAAGCCTGCAGCAGGTGGAAGCAAGGACAGGTAGCCTGAGAGGAACACAGGGAGGTTGTCTGAGCACCAGGGGTCAGGTTAGGAAAGCTAAAGCCCTGAAAGAATTAAGTCTGGCCAGGGATGTCAAGGGCAACAAGGAAAAGTTTCTATAGGTATGTTTGTGATAAAAGAAAGACCAGGGAAAATGTGAGCCTTCTCCAGAAGGAAATGGGAGATCTGATATCTGTATGTGAAGAAGGACAAGGTACACAATGACTTTTTTTCTTCAGTCTTTGCTAGCAAATGCTCCAGCCACAGCACCAAAGTTGCAGAAGACTTAAAGTCCCAGAAGGGACTGGGAGAATGAAGAATCATGTGTTGTAGGAGGTCAGGTTCAAAATATTTTGAGGAATCTGAATGTGTACAAATTAATGGTACCTGATGAAATGACCTGTAGATGTCATTTTCAATTAAAGAATAAATAAATTTTATGATGAAGCCATGTTTTCTTGCCAACATCTACTTTTCTTGCAACAGCAAAATTATTCTCTCTCTTCTTCTCCCAGTAGCAGATAAATGCTACCACTAGAGTGTTGTTTCTCCCCCATCTTTTGCTTCTCAGTCAGTCTACAGGATTCACTGAAGGCCTGTGTTGCCTTCATGCCTCACTGCCTGCATTCTGCTGTGTATGTGAACACATGTGTCCATGTGCACTCTGTCTCCACAGCTATGGAGCAGTCTCAACTCCTTAGGGAGCCCTCTCCTGAAAGTGTGTGCTTGCAATGCCTTCCAGCAATACACCTTTCTTTGGATGGAGCCAGGTCCCTGTGTGTGCAGATCCTACCCTTTCAGAAACTGTGGGTACTCTTCACCGAGGCTAATCAGAGTTTTGGAGTGGGCTTCAGATATTCTTGAGATGTTAAGATTTGTTTACTGGGAAATTTGGTGGCAGTGTTGCTGTCCAACCTGTCAGGTTCTTTGGCTGGTACATACAGGAAGCACCTGTGGCTATGATTTACCTTTTCTCTTTGTGTAAAGGCCAAACCTATATGCTGCTGTTCTTCAACTTTGTTTTTAATAATAATAAAAGAAAATCATTCTGAGACTGACTTACTTGGTGAGGGAAATAATAAAACATACTTAATGTATTTCATTATTAAAATATTACCATTGCTGTTAAATTTTCAGAAATACAAATGTTTAGAAAGCCATGCCAGGACTGTTTGTTTGGCTTCCAAATAATAGCTGTGTATTTGCTGTGCTCATCCCTTCTCATTCCTCACAGTTTTCGTAGCCTTTCACAGAGAAAAGACAAGAACCATTCTCCATAGACCTGGCAACTCCCTCCTTTGTCAGAGTCGTTTCTTCAAACTGTCAGTGAATTTGTCATGCTTTCCTTGAGATTTTGTGAGGTTTTATCAGTGTGAAGGTACATTAACATAACTGTATTGTCTTGTGTTGTTCTCAGCCTCTGAAACAATCATTCTATCTGGATTACTCCTAACCTAACGTGAGTTTTCCTGTGATGGAGGGAAATTAGAGGGGCTCCAAATTACTGTTATTATCTGTGGTGTCCCAGCCTATCATTGTCCTGGATAATGGGGAGTTAACTGTATTTCCTCCATCTGGGACATAAAAACATGAATCTGACTAAAGTGTGTGTTTTAGAGAAGCATTCATTTAGATTTGATTTTGCTCTTGTTCTGATTAGGTTATTCTAATTAATAATTATTTGTGAAAGAAGACAAATGAATATTAATTAGCATAATATAGGAATGTGATTGCAATAAGCGTAATTTAAAATTTTCTGAAAATTGAGACCTTTGAGAAATAGGTAAGCTTGGAACTGAAGAGGTGGAACATATAATGCCCATGATCGTCATCAGTTAAAATTTAGCCTGGGATTTTGAGGTATATAATGAAAAGACCATAGGTAAATCAGGAATAACTCTACTGAGAACACTAGAGTTAAATGGAATAAAATCAGACAGTGTGTTGAGAGCAGGTTATCAGTCTATTGTTCATTTGGACTAGGTTTGATCCACTGACCTCAGTGAGGTCCTTGAGAGTTTTCACACAGTTTTGCCTTCAATAGGATAGAAAAAGTGCATGATTTGGATATGACATTAGTTTCCTAACTTCACCTGGGGCATTTGCACTTTCCACAGGAGGATACACCATGGTGTGGATGTTTGTCTAGCCATTAAGCTACATTCACAGTATTCCTGTTTTGCAAATAAGGATAGGGTTTGGGGCTAAGGGCTGCCAAATTTTAAGGTTTTAAACATGTAATAGCTTGGTTTAATTTTTGAGGGTTTATTTATTTATTTGTTTGTTTTTCTTTTTTTAAAGGGGGTTTAGTCCTTTGCCATATGAAAAAATTGCAGTGGCTAATTGAAAGCGAGGCTTGTGGAAAGTGTTCTAATTTTTACTAACACTGAAGAGTAATCATTAATCCCCTGCCAGTCCTTGTCACTTTGAGCAGGCATTTTGGCTTTGTGTGTTTTTTCTGTAAAAGAGCATTACCTTGGGGTGCTGTAAGTGTGGCAGGAGAGTGAGCAGTCTCCTGCAGGACTCTGTGCCCTGGGGCAGCTGCAGGGAGTGGGGTGAGCTCACCCTGGCTTGGGCACACGTGAGGTTCTATGCGCTCTGCAGCACTCCTGGAGATGTGTCTGCTGTGCTTTGCAGACCTGCAGGAAGCACCAGTTTGCGGTCTGGTTGTCAGAGAGTGCTCAGACATGTCCCTAACAGCCCCTGATACACAGAGCTTCTTCTTCAATCCCTTACAGGCTTACAGTCCCTGACTTCGTAGGAAGGCTGCATGTCTAATATCTGTGATGTGTTTAGCTTCTTATTTCAGGTGACATTAATCGCACAAGAATCTCTGGCAGTTTAAAAAACATTTAAATTGTGAGTTGGCAGAAAGAGCTCAGGCTATCAGAACAGGTTAACCATCTAGAGGATGCCCAGGTAGGGATCTTTTATTAGCATTATCTTCTTTGTCTTGCTACTCTACAAACCACCCCACAGACTCCCATTTCCTCCTCTACGTACAAAGGTATGCTGCTCTTGATAATTTACCAATTATTTATATTTATTTGCTTGATCTGTATTGCTAAAATATTTTAGAAGCTGTACTTCCATACAGTTCTCTGAGCAAGGGTTTTCAAACATGAATTTCAGTTGCTAACAAGTGACAGATAGTGGAATTCTCTCTTATGTAGTGCTAAGAATCAAATACTGGAATGTCATGTAAGTTTGTGCATTTTCAAATGGGAATTTAATCCAAACTTCATCAGGATACAGACCTCTGTCATTTCTCTCACACACTCCCACCCCACCCCCTGATAATTTTCCCCTGTGAAGTTTGTAATAGATTTTGGTTGAAACAAAGTGGAGCATGAAGAGTCACATTCAATATTGGAGTGATACCAAGCTTGTAAACAAGATTCTCTGTGCACAGCTGTACATTATTTGTTGTGATACAGCACTCTTTCTGATACTGAAAAAAAATATTGAATGTCACCAGACATGTTCTGAATTTATCTGTATGTCTGTTTATGCCTTTTATTGGGAAAAATCCCTGACTTTTGCAATGGTGAGATTTTGCAATCCATGAGTTTTGTTCCTTCTACATTTTGCACATGTTAGTGGGGATGCATGTGGCACTGTAGGTTACTGTGGTTTTTTCCTAGCAAGTTGTTTGAATTGAATCATTTTGAGCAAGCAGTGACAGCACAATGTCACTATAACCTGTAAGATTAAGTATATTTTTGCTGTAGAGTTAACTTCAATAGCCACATATGTATTGTCTTGTGCCCATTCCCTTCCCACGCTTACCCCTGGTGGGAAACTGGGGCTGTGAACTGGTGTGAGTCAGCAGTGTTGCATCTGGCATGTTACTAGGGATGGGGTAACCCTCCAACAGGGCTGCCTGGGTTTCACATTGTAGGGAGCAGTCCCTGGGCAGCCTGCAGAGCACAAAGCCAGCTGCTCTCTGCTGTGCCTGCAGACAGGCACTGGGAGTCCTGAGAACCTGCCTGTGGACATGGCTGAGAGGAGAGAGGGGAGCAGAGTGTTGGGAAGCAGCTGAAGCAGCAGTGGGGTGGGAATCACAAAGCACCACTTCTTCATGTGTGTAGCTTGTGGCTTGAACCTGTGGATTTAAGTACAATATTCCTGTGTCCTATGAGTGGGATTTCAAAGCTGCCCTCACAATTCAACCTGGATGCCAAGACTGTCTCTCGACATCCCTGTCTCTCTGGGTACCACTTCCACTTGAGCTGTGTGAATCAGGACAGTCATCTCAGTCCAAACCTGAGAGTCAGCCTAACTCAGATCTCAGTAGGGATGGTGGCTAAAAATAAATACCCAGGGAAGGTGGTAATCATAGGCACAATAAGTAGTGTTTCTTCCCTGGGAATCTCTGCTGTTCCTGATGCTGTATGGATCCAGGAGGAACATTTGATATCCCTCACTGAATATTTTTGCCATTAATGTGTCCATTTGTTCTGCTTCTGACATGTTTGAAAGATAATTTAGTATTTGTTTTATTCCTTAAGCAAATACATCTTGGACTTTCTTTTCCCCACCTTACTATGCTTATCCTGCCAGACATTGTAATGACCTGGTTGACCACTCATCTACTTTGTACTGAAAACACCTAAACAACTACATTCCTGTAGGGCTGATTATTTTCTGAGGCCTTCTTGTATGCTAATCTTCCACCTTTCTGGACAACAGAAGTATGTTGTGATTTGCTACCAGAAAAATAGAGAGTAGTTCAACTTGCTCCATAACAAATAACTGTGGGTTCTGCTTTTAAATCTCCCAGTAACACATTTGGATGACCTCCATGAAATCCCAGTCTGGGCTGAAAGGCTTTGTCTGGTTGCTGCTGAAACACTGATTATTCACATAAGCTCAAAAATAATTGCTGATCAAAGTTCTGACATTCTTGGTATTTTTTTTTTTTTCTAACAGTAAATAATTTATAAAATCTGTTGCACAATAAACTAAGCTTCTTGTAGCCTAATAAAAGAGTGAATTTAGAATTATGTAGCTGAAAAAGAACTTTTTTCTTTGACAATCCCAGTAACTCGTTTCAAATTGTTAGTTTTGTGCTACATTCTTTTTTTTTTTTTTTTTTTGAATATGCTGAGGTAGCTGTCTAGAGGAGTTAAATCTTCATCTCTGCAGATAATATATAAAATGACAGCTAAAGCCGTCCCTGAGTTTGGGGAAAGCTTCTGAATGGGAGGAAAACATTATTTTATGCTTTCTTGTTAGAAATATGTCAGATTCCAATTTTTTTTTTTTTTTAAATATGAACACATCTGCTGAGACCTGCTGCAAATTTACTTGCTTGAGGAAACAACTCAGCCATCTGATGGTGACAGTCATGATGTCCTGAAATTAATTTGGCCCATAACAGTAGTGACAAAATAAACAGTTTTGAAGAATCAAACAGCCCCCATATGACAAAACAGCAGTTGCATAAAATGTGCTGTCTGTTTTGATAAAAATGTGTCTACATTTTTTGTCTTTATATTTGAAGAAAAAATATTCAGGGGAAGTAGAATTCTTGTTTCAAAATAACTTTGCTGGTGATGTTACTCCTGTGCTCATCTATATATATGTGTTTGGGGTTTGTAACAGCTTATTAACCAGAGGTTTCCTTCCTCATGGCTAGCACTCCAAACCTCTGTAGTCAGGTTTCCCAGTGTATTTTTTTGCCACTTGGACCTGTCACTCCTGTATGTGCTTGTACAAACCATCTGTGAGTGTGGCTCAGAAATTGTAGCTTTGCTCTGTTTTTTTGTCCCCAAAGGAATAAGAAGTCAGTTTGCATCTCAGGCTGTTGTTACTGTCTCTTCTGTTTTCTGAGCAATTTTTTTCTCTTGGCTTAGGTGTTCAAGACATGATGCATAACTCCCTTATAAAATTCAGTGGGATAAAATGAAAAAGGTTAATATTTTAAATTTTTCAGTTCTGTGTAAACATGAGCAGTTTTAAAAGGTTGAATATTAATAAGCACTGTAAGGGCATACATTTTTAATGTGGCTGCTGCCCACATTTGAAATTAGGTCATTCAGATTTTCTTCTTGCTGTTTATTCCAGCAGTTAATACAGCACATGAAAGTAGAGTTCAAGACCAGTGGTTTTTACTAATTAGAAGGCTGGAGTTTGTATTTGGAAGGCAAAACATGAAACTATTTACCTATTTATGTCTAGTAACTCTTGAAGAAGCTGGTAAACCTAGAAATGAAATGAAAGAGAGGCAAAGCTATGTGTTTTAAATTGTATTTCGCAGTTTCTCCCAGCTGGAAACAAGACAGGAGTCTGATTACAAATGTTTGCAGCATGCAGTTGGAGATGTGCCAGGATGGCACTATAAAACATTTGCACTGGGGCTTTAGTGGGGGTTGGCATTGTTATTGACTTTCCTAAGGAGTTTTAAAGGTTAGCCAAAGCAAAAGTTTATCTTTTAATGGGCTTACAAATTAGTCTTTTTCTCTATACGAGTACCTTTAGTGCCAGATTTTCAATAGGTATATTTTGTAAAGAGGAAGTAAATTTTTTTACATACTTTTTAAATCCCTGTTTGCATTATTGTTTGCAAGATGCCAATTTCTGTGCACTTAATAAATAATGGAGATGCAGCTCTAAATGTCTCACATTCACTCATGAGCAGCAGTAAGTAACAGGAACTCTTAGAAAGCTGAAAGTGGTCTGGAAAGCTTTTTAGTTACTATGTACCATCTCTTGCAAAGCTACTTAAAAGTTAAAGTGTATACGAATTGGTTCCTGTAAAGATACAAAAATAATGATAATCTGGTGTTTGCAGTTGTCACACTTGGAATGAAGTATAACATTGTTATGTTTAAAGCAAGTTAGACTACTACAAAAATAATCAAAATTTTTTTTTTTTTCTTTCAGCTCCAGCTGTAAACAGATTCACCAGACGTGCATCAGGTAAGAGGAATGAAGTTCCAGTTGTCTACATAATAGTTGAAAGACTATGCTGGCAGTGACTGTCATGTAGAACGTAATATGACATTAGTCAATGTTCTGTAAAGATGTTGGACTTGGGCTAACCTCTAATTTGTTACCTGCTTTACTGAAAAATGTAGCCAAGGTTTCAGGTCATGGAACTTGCACGAAACCTTCTTGTTGCTGTGGAATTTATTAAAAACCTAAGCTTCCCCCCACCTTTAACGAAAATTATTTCAGTTCTAGCAGATATGAAAGTTGAAAGCAAGAACTGAATGTAAACTGAATGTAAGCAGGGTTATACCTTGCTTACTTCACAGACAACCTAAAGCTGCAATTTCATGATCAGCTATGCATGAGGAAATGTACAGCTGTACTGGAAATCTCACTGTCCAAACCCTGGCTGGTTTGTGTGCGTGGAGTGTTGTGCTGCGCAGAGCTGGCAGATCAGCTCTGGAAGCACCATTGCCGTGGTGGTGGTGTGTGGTGTTGGGTGAGCACCTTCCTCACCCAGTGCTGCTTTGTGTATTCTTCAAGTTAACTTGGTTCTTGCTGGCTCAGGGGACTCTACCTTATTTCCATTACATGTAACAGATCCCTCCAAATTACGTATCATTAAAAGTTAATATTCTTGGCCTTTCCTTTTTGTTCTGCTGTGTCATGTCCTTTAGACTTAATTTTTCATGGCTTTTTTCTTCTGAATTGTGGGGCCCAGAATCTGGATCTTATTTGTTTGAAGTACTACGAATCTGAAAATGTGGTATAAAAGTCACCATGAAATGTAATGAGACTCATGGCTGACTCATAAAGAGTCAGGAGAGCAGGAGATGTGAACTATTCATAGTAATTTCAGTATGTTTAACATCTAAGTATAAAATGCTGTTTGTTTTCAACTTCAGGTCATTTTTAATAAACATATTTCATAATGCAGTAAGTCTATCCAGACTTCTAGTTTTGCTAGTTACAACCTCAGTCAGGTAGTCCCTTGTCAATGTAAAAATATGAGTGAAAATCCTCAGGTTTACTGAGGAGCTGTAGAGAAAAAGGGTTTGCAGGATTGGTGCATAGCATATCATAGAATCATAGAATGGTTTGGGTTGGAAGGAACCTTAAAGATCACCCAGCTTCAACCCCCTGCCATGGGCAGGGACACCTTCTGCTATCCCAGATTGCTCAGAGCCCTGCCCAGCCTGGCCTTGGACACTTCCAGGGATCCAGGGGCATCCAGAGCTGGTCTGGGCAACCTGTGCCAATGACTGACCACCTTCACATGTGTATCACAAAGGAAGAAAATGTAATTAGTTCCAAATATTCTCATGTTTTAATTAAGGATAATACTTCATGAGGTACTGTAGTTTGAAATGAAAGGAATGATTTGTTTAGTAGTGCTCAGTAACAGTGAGCAGGACTCTATACAAATCAGATTTCATGTTTTAAGGAGAGTTCTGCTGTGACTGACTGATAGCTGACATTAATGAATGCAGTCCTTCTAACAGATGTGTGATAAGCTTTTGCATTCAGAGATTTTGATTATTTGAAAAGCTAATACTTGCACACAAAAAGCCCCCAATCAGTTATTCTTAATGTTTCTTTAATATTAAATTAACATTTATTTGTAAAAGGAAAATAAAAACATAAATCTGAAAGTTTTGTGCAATTATCAGGGAAATAATTTCTGTAGGGAATTAATATTTCATGTATTTTGGTCTTGTTGTGGAGAGATAGAATAGTTATCTTATTCAGAATAATGAGTCAGGTGGCGTAGTAAATCAGATGTAAATCATGTGAATACATTTCAAGCTCGAACAAAGTAATGCTGCAGTCCACTATGTGTACTATTTTATTAAGTTAGTGATAGCTTTAATAGTTAAAATAACTATTTTTCAAAGAAGGAAGCCAGTGAAAGGTGATAGTTCTTTCTTTTCTTAAATGATAAATGTCAGAGAAGTACAGTACATTTAAGAAACTTCATAAAATATAAAATTAAAAATATAAATCAGACTATGCTGATAATATAAACATTTCACAAGGATGTTTGCAGTCTTAATCATATTTTTAAATACATTTCTTTTAATTGAACAGTTGTCTGTGTAGATTAAGGCCATCAAGATACCTTGCAAAGGGAAAAGCTAGATAGTAGCTGCTGGGCTTGGTTTTTTTTATGCTTGGTAGCTTAACAGCCTTCTGTAGTCAAAGCTGATTCTCATGTTTAGGAAATGCCATATGTATTATGTAGGCAGACCAAATGAAATGTAGGGGTTTTTTTCCTTGAATATGAGTTTCTCTTAATTTTAGGCTGTTTGGCTAAGAGTTATTTTAAAATTTGAAATGTGCAATATTGTTGATTCTTGAGTGCTTTTGAAGATTTTCTTCTGGTGAATATATCTCCAAGCTCGTGGTGAATATTCGGAGAGTTAGCTGTAGAATGTGGTTTCATGTTGCATGTGTTAATGATACTGCAGGTTGATTCTGGGAGTGTGTGACTTCAGGGCCCCATTTTGTCATGCCTCTGCCCATAGGTTCTCTCTACTTTACTTGCACAGACCTAGGAGTTGTGCTGCCTGAGGGTGGATAGATTTAAATAAAACAGAAATACATGAGGTTCTGGTGCGTTGATTTGCATTGAGTTTCCAGCATTTCTTCACAGAGAACAATAATTCTCTACAATGGGTATTTTGATGTTTCTGTTACTTCTTGGGTAATGCCTAGTATTTTACTTGGTTGCATAAGATATAGTTATTTTTCCTAACTGAGCTAGAAATTAGGCACCTGGAGTTTAATTGCCGAAGCACCTACTGAAAATAATACAGTACAGCATTTATTATTTAACAGCTGTTCCTGTTAACATGCTGAGAATGTATTAATGAACTGTCATTGGTATGTAAGGAAAAAAGCAGAAGTAAGCTAGGATAAATTAGTTGTTCTAGAATTCCAGTTCTTAAAATTTATTGAGCTACCTAATTAGGTATCTCTGATGTGTGTTTATTCATATGTATGTGTATATTTGCAATGTGGGCTCTATACATAAAATACACTTTTGGTGCTGGTGACAGCTACTCACGGGTTAGTTAATAATGCATTCCATTGTTCTAGGCTATGCACAAAGAATAATAGATATTACACTCTTAAAAAGAGGAGTTTAGTAAGAAGAGGAGATTAAAAATACTTTATAGAACTAGAATGAACAATGAGACAGCTGCAAGTAGTTAATCCTTAATTTTTCTTTTCAAATCTGCTGGCACTAAGATGAAGAGAAAGGAAAACAACTGTTGAGGCAATCAAGAGATGTGGGTGTGGAAAAAAAGGGGAGCATGAACGGCACCCCTTTGTCCTTCAGATAGGATGCTAGAGATTCTGTGCAGCCTCATACAGGGGAAAATCTGGGAGCAAGTTTGTCAGAACAGTTTCTTCTTCTACTTTGTGTAAGGTGCCATTAGGAAGAAAGTAACAAAATAAGAGTTTTGGTCTGCAGTATCTTTGAACCATTGTGTGGACTGGATTAGTCATGCCCAGAGTAGCATTTATATATATATCACTGCTTCTTTTCAATTTAATAATTCCTGCAGGAAGCATGGCAAAGTACTTAAGAATCAGGGTGAATTTTACTGCATTTAGACTACAGGGGTCCTGTTAGTGAAGGAATGGCTAATTGCTTTCTGAAATTATGGAAGAGCATAGGTGATATCAAATTAAATGGTTTTATATAAACTAGTATTTAGGAAGAGCAAATCGACATTGCTAACCGAGAATAGAAAATGTCCCTAGGAACAATATTTCACTTTTGATTTTTCAATCAACTCAACTATATTGAGTTTTTCTTAAAAAGATTGGCACCCACTTTCCTGTGGCATATTAAAAATTGTCAGAGAAAGGCAGCATACTGAAATGAAGTGCTATTCCCTTTTATAGAGTAAAGCAGAAGCTGAGGTTGTACCAAAAATAATGTTGTGGAATTAAGTAGCTGTAAAGTCCCCTTTGAAATGCTCAGGTAGGATGCAGGGTTGTTGTAGAATCACATTGAGTGACAGAAGAAAGAAGAATGAAGGATTTTATTGATGAACTAGTAATTCCAGTTTTTCAGGAAGAATTAATGGTTCTGCTTCTTCTGAGTGATGAATAAACCCCAAACTGAATTCAAGTGACATTGGATTCACCTTTGTTCATTACACACATGTAGTTAATCTAAAATTTGAAATGTTCAATGTGTATCATTTCTGAAATAAGCAAGGACATAGATGACATACAGTGCTATCTAATACTAAAACTCAAGCACTGAGGCTGCCATTGTAGTGGTGAGGAAAACCAGAAGAAAAAGTGCTATCAGAATTTGAGAGTGTATCTACATTGCATGAGCAGAGTGCACTAAAGAAGGCATATTGTGCCTTGTCAGGGTCCTTCCTACAATTACCATCACTGTAGCTCTCAAATCCTTTGCTGAGTAAGAATAAGGGTGTGGTGCAGTGAGCTGTAGCTACCTTAGAGCCACTGGTCAGGGGGAATGCTGTGCTTTAGTCTGGTCCTGGTCCTGCTTAAAGCACATGTATCATCCAATATCCTGAGCTGGCAGGAAAGTACAACTCCTGTCCCAGTAGAGGACACCCCAAGAGTTGCACCATGTGCCCAAGAGATTGTCCAAATGCTTTTTGAACTCCATCACACTTGGTGCTATGACCGTTTCCCTGGGGAACCTGTTCCAATGCCCAACCACCCTCTGGGTGAAGAAAGTTTTCCTAATGTCCAACCTAAACCTCCCTGACACAGCTTCATGCTGTTCCTTTGGGTCCTGTCACTGGTCACCTGAATGAAGAGATCAGTGGCTGCCCATCCCCTTCCCCTTGTTAGGAAGCTGTGGAATGCTGTGAAGTCTTCCCTCTGTCTCCTTCAGGATAAAAAAGTCAAGTGACCTCATCCATTCCATGGCTTTCTCCTTCAGACCCTTCAGCATCTTCATAGCCCTCCTTTGGACATTCTGTAATGGCTTTAGATCTTTATTGAGGCACCCAAAACTGCCCTCAGCACTCGAGGTGAGGCTGTACCAGTGCAGTGCAGAGCAGGACAATCCCCTCCCTTGCCTGGCTGGCGATCCTGTGCCTGATGCCCTCAGGACATGCTTGGCCCTCCTGGCTGCCAGGGCACTGCTGTCTCTTTGACTCTTAGGAATGAAGAACTGATCTCAGAATCTGCCCCACAACACTTGACTCTGGGTCTGTGGAAAGTTAGTGATAAAAGCTGTTTTCCATATGTGATCCATAATTAATTTATCCTACTTCCTTTCTTTAGTTCTTCCTGCATAGACTATTTGCTGTGCCCTTCTGCAAATGAGACAGTCACAGAAACAAGAGTTTAAATTGCTCTTGTTTTCCTCTTGTATTCTCTGGCAATTTGAGAAGAGTTCCTGTCAAAAAATGAATTAACATAGCCCTAGATGCTTAAAGAACACTCTCATTTCCCTCCTAACCACTGTTTTAATTCAGAATGTTTGATAAATAACATCATGATGTTAAACTTGGGAGTATTTGTTCCTGTCCTGTTGTTACCTTGAGATTTGTTGCTTTTGGTGTGGATCTGAAGAAGAGCATGTGTGCTCAGAAGCTCTTCTGCCTCCTTCTGGGTTCAATTGTTTTGGCTGTTCTAGTGACAGATTCTGCCCATGAAACTTTTTCTTCTCTCATTTGCCTTGCATGTATACGAAAACTCTTACATATTACATTGTATAGTTGGACAGTAGTATTGTTCAAAAGAAAAAATCTGGGCTATCTGCATTACTTCATGAAGTTTTTAAGTGGTTCATATTCAACTTTCATTTATTCCTCTCTTAAAACTCCAAAACCTGAAACATAGATTCTAGCAGGTTGTAGCAAAGTGTTTTCTTGTATACATGATAGAATATTAATTTTTCAGAGCCCATTGATGGAGCTGAGTTATAGAAATAGGCAAACTATTGCAAATTAATGCCATGCCATGTTTTAGATACAGCTATCTTTAAGCTATTTTTTATCATAACGCTTAATAAAAGAAGAGATTTTGTAGACGCATACTATAAGGCAAAGTTTGAGGTGGTGGAGGAAGGGAGGAAAAAAGGCAAGAAAAGGGAAAGAGGGAGATGGTAGGAATAAGTACATAACCCTTGTGCGCTGTGACAGGTTGCTATGGAGGGGACTCTCAGTATTTGTCCCAAGGAGTGATAGGGAATAAAGGAAGTAAACAAATAGGGATTGGCCTAGTTTTTACACACATAAATATTTAGGCTATGCCTTGGGGAAAACTCTTGGAATAAATTCTTAGTAAAGAATAGACTAAACTGCACAGGAATCTTGTGTTATTGCAGAAGTTTTAATGGAAGGTAATGCCTTTTCTTGAAGGAATAGAGGTGTAGTTCATACTGCAGCAGTACATAGATGACTTAGATGGTTTAGATGATTTATTGAAATTTCATCTGTATTTCCGTGTTTGTTTAGATGTCTCTGCAATCATACAATACTTGACTGAATTTATAAGCTGACAAAAATGTACAGAGTAGTAATTTTTAAATTCCACAAGCTGGTAAAGCTAGATAGCAGCTGTTTCTTTAGAAAATAGGAGAGTTGAGTTTTGAGTTCACAAATTGCTGTGTATCCCTCTTTATAGGAAATTGTAACTTTTCCTGCTGTCTTAGTATTACCTTTGGAAAGCATTCTGCATGTGGTTTTGTATCAATAAAATTATTCATTGTAGTTTTTTCAGCTATTTGGGTTGTTCTTGTTTCAGACATATGAAACATAAACCAGAGATTGGTGTTGAAATATGAATCCAATTTGTCTGTATGGACAGTTGCCCAGCCTGTTTGAGGAAGAGCTCAGACATCCTAGCAAGGTACCTAGCAAGGTATCAAGTTGTTAGACTGATTGACCAGTACCTTTAAAGCCATTTTGTGTGTAACTGGTATGTGTGATGGGAGTGGAAAAGTGTTTTATATGTCAAGCCCTAGCTGCAGCCAGCAGCATGGCCTCATCCATACCACTATTTGGGAATGGTCCTGTTTGGGACTGTGCCCAGGACCGTGCTGGAGCCTGGTGTGGGTGAGTGAGTGTGGTGGAGGCAGCGGTGTGGTGGTGCCATTCTGAGCCAGAGGCAATGGTTGGATAACGCCAGTTCCAAGCCAGAGGGAACAGGTGGATAACGTCGGTTCTGAGCTGGAGGGAGTGGTTGGATAACGTCGGTTCTGAGCTGGAGGGAGTGGTTGGATAACGTCGGTTCTGAGCTGGAGGGAGTGGTTGGATAACGTCGGTTCTGAGCTGGAGGGAGTGGTTGGATAACGCTGGTTCCCAGCTGGAGGGAGCGGGTGGATAACGCCGGTTCTGAGCCAGAGGCAATGGTTGGATAACGCCGGTTCTGAGCCAGGGGCAATGGTTGGATAATGCCGGTTCTGAGCTGGAGGGAGCAGTCAGGGCAACTGTGGTCAAGTTGAGCTCTGTGCTGAGCACTTTTTGCATGTGGTTCACTCCCTCTTTTTGAACACTTTTGTTACTAATATTGTTGGTGTTACTGTTCTTTCCTTATCTTTTTGCTGTTTCCAGTAAATTGCTCTAATATCAACCCATGATCTTTACCTTTTGTGCCTCCAGTTCTCCTCTCCTGCCCACTGCAGGGGGAAGAGAAATGAGTGAGTAAGCAGCATGGTTTGGAGAGTCTCAGTGGGAGCACTAAATTCTTAAACCTCAACAGTCATACTGTGTTTTCTGTTTCAACTTGCTTCTAAGTTTGCATTCATTATTCATGATCTCAGAGATCCCAATAACCCATGATCAGAGAAGTTAATGACCTTCCAATGCTTTTATCAGGATGCTCATAACTCATGGTTTTGAAACAAATAAAATAATGTTGTTTTTTTAAATGAGAATGGATCCCTGTTGCTGAAAGAAAGAGGAAGGATTTTAAAATAAATGTGGAACAGGTGTGTATTGATAGTCATTATTTAAGAGTTCTGATATTTTTTCTTTAAAATATTTCAGTGTCTGTGTCTATGATAAGCTCCTCTTTGGTTGCTGTGCTATATTGCTCGTCCACACTTGTGTGAGGCTAGGGAGGTACGCTCCCTCCACTGTAACTGATAGAGCATGAACCTGTAGGCTGTTGTATCTGCTTACCAGTTTTCCAAAACAACTCCATTCCATCTGTGACTTCATGTGGTTTGACCTTCATGCTATAGAAGATTTTTTCTGAAGGATAAAAGATGAGTAAGACAAGGCATGTTTTACATAGCAAGTTGTTTGAAACGGAATAACAGTATTTGTTGCATTAATGTGAATGCATCCTTAAGGGGTTAAGGTGAATAATTCTTCTTGTTCTAATAACAATTTCGTGTGAAAGTGAAAAAGATGGATTTCTGGTGTCTTCACAGTTATTGTGAAGAATTATAATGAGCATGCCAGAGTGAAAAATTGCTACAATTTTTCTTTGCTACAATGCCACAATCCACTAATGAGGAAAATTGTATGTATTTATTATGTAGAATAGGAAGCAGGACTCCATGAGAAAATAAAGAAAAATGACTTGTCAGAGGAAATATTAAATGGAATTGTTTGAGCCTTGTTTAGTTTTCTTGTTAAACCTGAGATTGCATGGAGACACTCTTTCCCCTCTAGATACACAAGAAAATAATAAAAATTTGGAGATCCACTTTCAAATAATCAGTCACAGAAGAGGAACCCCATCATTCTAAATGCAAAGTTTCAGTCAGTCTTTGAAACCATCTTTCACTCTGAACATCAGCTACACACTGCAACAAAATTTGGAGTTTACACCTTTACCATTGCTTCGCGTGCAGTCTAGTAAGTGATGAGTGCATCTTTAAGGCACAAATTCAATGCCTACTTGTCAGTCTTTTTCTCTCCTGCTGTCACAGTCTGAGTTTTGGAAATACAGCTTCCAATTGGAGCAGTACTCTAGCAAAACCGTGCTCTCTGAGCTGGGGACTTGGAACACTGAAAGGGGGAAGTCCTAAATAATAATTACTTTCTAGTCTCTCATATTCTTGCCAGTGAGCAACAGGAAGAGACATATTTTTTCTGCTAGCATTGATCTGGGGACTACTTTCACACCTGTACTAGTTGGTTCACAGCTGAATACATTTACTCTTTTGTTCATTTTTTTTGTCTATCCCATCATAGTCATATATTACATATAGCAATATATCATCATAGTAATATACTAATATCAAAGGTAGTCATGCATACAATTTAATATTTTCAGGCATTTTCCTTACTGAGAAGATAAGCACTAATCTAATTCTTTATTTTAAAAAAACTGCTCCATTTATGCTATCCATTTGTGAATAAGTTCCTGGGGAATGCCAGCCATCACAAGTTTGGGGTTTAGGTTCAAATAGATGAAGTCAAAGAATCAGCCAACAGCTGACAAAAACGTCTGTGTATGTATTTATAAAGAACATAGCAGAAATGTCTCCCTATATAATGCTTACCTATTATTCTGTAGGATTTTTAGACATATCACAGAATCAATCACATTTTCTCATGGTTAGTGTGAAGGAATGCTTCAAATGCAAAATACCTAAGAAAGAAGAGAAATGCTTACGCCTACTTTGTGGCATAATTACACTGAAAAAGAAGAGATCCTAATCTGAAAAATCTTGAGGTGTGCTCCTGGGATCTGTTGGTTCGTGAGTAATTACAGCAGAGAATCCAAATTGTCGTTGTGGTTCAGTAGTGCCCAACAACACAAATGTGTTATTGCACGTTGGTGAGGACTGTACATTTTGTTAATTGACTTTCTTAGCTGTGCAAGTCAAATTGTGTAGGAAGAACAAGTATGGAATGTCCCATTGTTCATCCTAATATGTATGGGGCTTATTAGACCAGCACAGTTGGCTTCTTTAATGTGCCATCCAGGAAACTGGTCTGTTGCAAGAATGAGGAAAGGAGAGTGGTACAGTTCTTATGGGTCAGTACAAGAAACACAGTCCATGTGTGAAAAATACTAAAATGATGTTGGAGAATGGTCATGCAGCTGTCACAGTAGCAAAGCAGAGGCAGGAGCAACAGAGTGTGACAATTGCTGATGCACTGGGTTAGCAAGGGCCTGGAAGAGAGGAGTAGGAAGCTTATGCTTGATGCAGTCAAAAAGAACAATTAAGTGGGATTTCAAATCCTTTGTGGTACGCCTACCACCAAGTGCCCAGCAGCAGTGCTTGTTGGGTGTGAGACACCCTCGCTGCCTGCACTGTGCACATTCCCATCTCTGCAGAAAACCTGCCCTGAAAGGGAAGGCAGATTAAAACATGTGATGGTATAAAAGCTGTGCTGCATAAAGGAGACAAAGGCTGCCTGCTATTAGAGCCTGGTTTGCTGCAGTCTGACACAAAAGTAGATGTGTATATCGCCATGCTAATGCTCTGTACCTGCTTATGTGATCGTGGAGCTCATGGTATCCTCACATCTGACTCTGAAACCAGCTGCTTAAAACCTTCTGCACAGAACTGGACTGTGGAATGGTCAGGAAACTGTAGATTTAAAGTTTAAAGTAACAGGAATAATTTAATTCCCCCCACAACATTGGAATATTACTGTCACCTAACGTAGAACAAAAAGCTGTCCTGAGAAATTTACATATAAAGCACTTAATTGAATGGCACACAAGCTTATGGTTTATGTTTTTCAGCTTTTTTAATCAGGTAAATCTAGCAAAATAAAGTGTGTAACTGTTGGTGTAGAGAGATGCCTTAAGTGGAATAAAATGTTAATGATTTTGTTAAAAAAGGTATTAATTTGGGAAAAATATTTGACAATAAATACAACCCACTAAGTAATGGTATTTTCTCTACTTTCCTAAAAGCCATAAGCCGTTTTGTCACATACTATCATTCATTTATGTATTCTAACTTTCTAAGTAGGATTTCTTACATGTTTTCTTTATGAGTAGCCCTTGTGCAGACAAAGTCTCAGGCGTGCCAACTGGCTTTTTTTGCCAGTTTTGTGGTGATGATTTCCCTAATTACTTTTTAATTTTTATTTTGATGATCAAGTTGGGGGGAAAATGTAGAATTGTGATATAGTGCACTGACACTTGTTTGAAATTCTTGATTTAAATAGCAAATTTTTCAAGAGTGTGCCAACTTTACCTTTCACAAAAAAATAAATATAAAAAATAAAATATATAAAGTTACGGAATGTTTTTATTCTATTAAAAAATTATTTTCTCCTGTACTTGGCACTGCCAAGGACACACCAGTGTTCAGTTTTGGGCCCCTCACTACAGCAAAGACATGGAGATGCTGGAGCAAGTCCAGAGAAAGACAACCCAGTTGGGGAAGGGTCTGGAGCACAAGCCCTACAAGGAGCAGCTGAGGGAGCTGGGGGTGTTCAGCCTAGAGAAAAGGAGGCTCAGGGGAGTTCTTATCAGGCTCTATAACTCCCAGAAAGGAGGTTGTATGAAAGGGAGAGTCAATGTCTTCTCCCAGTGAACAAGTGACAAGGGGAAATGACCCTCAGTTGCACCAGGGGGCATATACATTGGACACTGGGAAAAATTTATTCACCTAGACTGGTGAAGCATTGGAACAGGCTGCCCAGGGAAGTGATGGAGTCCCTATCCCTGCAAGTGTTCAAAGAATGAATCAATGTTTAGTGGGTATAGTGGTATTAGAACAAAGGTTGGACTTGATGATCTTGGAGGTCTTTTCTAGCCTTAGTGATTCTATGATTCTTTTGGAAACTGGACTTAAAGAATTTTGACTACTGAAAAATGCCAATAATACTCATAATTCTGGCATATCCATATATTTCTGGCAAATAATTCTTAGGATATGCTATTTCGTGGTTCACTTCTGGCCATAATGCCGTTCTTATTTGGAGTTGGAGAAAGTTTTTTCAATACCTGTGACATTTTCAAAGCTGAAGCAAAATCAGTTCCAGTGTTGGGTGACTTTTACTTTAAGAACTGCATATGTGACAAAATAGCTTTAAAATTTATCATTAAAAGCTTTGCATTAAGCTTGAATTATTAAATAGAAAAAAACCCTGTACACCAGAAGTTATAATTGACTGATCATGAGTTACCTTTTCTATCCTGAATTTTTACACCTTTGTATTCAGGGCTAGGCCTTATTTTTTACAAGCTCTAAATATATCCCATCAATTTGAATGAGAAAGGAGGTGCTCAGTTGGCTGGAGGTTGAGGTGGTAAGTGGTTGTATTGTGCAAGAGAGGAAGCAAATTTCAGGGGCATTTCTGTTCATGTCACGCTTCTTATGCAGGGCTCTTTAATCAAAACACAACATGACAGAGAGATCATTTGTAAAGGCATTATTTATATGAGCAATTGGAATTGTTGCTATTTATAGACTGCAATCACATCTGACGACTGGGTTTCTTAGTGCATTTATCATACGAGTGATGCCAGCGGGAACTCTGTATTTACTTCCCCATGCTGCCATTTTTAATGAATACTTCTTTTTAATGAAACTTCTCTATTATTCTTCCTGGTGTTGGTTTCATGACTGCAAAGTTAAAACTACCACCGTCCTTCCTTCCTGAGGTAAAATCAACGCACTTTAATGACTGGATTGTGAAATAGCACATTGATGCAGGTGGGTAGAGCTATGTAAGTGGCTTAATGGAAAGGAATAATGTAACCCTGGTCTGGCTGGATTAGTGGAGGCAATTTTTTACCAGCCATCAGGGATGTGCATGTACCCCTTTGCTAACAACCAAATTTTAGCATCATAACTTTTGGAGGGTTTTAACCTACGTTTTTATTTTGTGTTCTGCACAAAATGACCTGGGAGTGGAATAACTTCATGTTGTCCCCTTATTTTTGGGGAGGATTGTGTCCAATGAAGACTTACTATTCTGTTTTCCAGTAGAGTCATTGGTCCTTTAGTTGGGACAGACACGTATTGGTACAGATACAGATGTGTATATATGGGTATATTATGTTAAAAACATTTAACTTCATGAGGGCTTAAAAATATGCTGGGGGCCTTCTGCTGTGCCCACTGGAATCTGTGGCAATATTTATTTTTTTAATGAAGGTTTGACTGATTTTTAAAAATTTTTAATTTTCAAAGGTGAGTTTATTTTGCTGAGAAGGTATGAATGTGTTTATATTATGAGGAAGATCTTAAAATTTCATCAACAGTTCACTGAATTTTTTTATCTTCCCTCTTGCACTGAGCCTTTTCTTAGGTTTTCAGTGGTGACAGCATAATAAGAAACACTTTATTTTGAACTGTTCTTGAAAAAGAATAAATAAAAATATGAAAAGCCTGTTTCTTACTAGGTGTGTTACAGTAGAAATTCATGTCCATTTTAGATAGTTTTGTTATCACCAATAAATTATTGTGTTTTTCTGTGGGTGATACTCTACATAGTTATTGACAGTGTTTCTATACATCCTCCTCCTTACTGCAGATCACACATTATTTTCCCTTGGCAGTACTTGCAGGGACTCAGTACCTGACCCTGCCTCATCTTCGGAGGGAGGAGTGGGTTACAGCACAAGCTGTAGCAAGCTCAGAGAGGTGTTGGATCCTGCAGCCACTCTGCAGAGATGAAACACTTTCTGCTTAGGCAGATTTTCTTCTTCGTGGTGCATCCCGTTCTTTTTGTTTAAAGCAGTAATGTCTTTATAATTTATTGCTGTGAGACTTGAGAGATTTGCATTCCATCTTTGATCCATATTTTTATTTTTTATTTTTAAAAGAACTATTTTTTATTGCTCAGAAAGTGATGCATTCCTGATGAATGCTCTATTTGCTATTCTCTTAAATTTGGCAAGGGGAGGGATCGGGTGCCCTTGTTGCACAGGAGTGGTGTGGAGAAAGCCACCAAGGCGTCAGCTGGTTCACGTGTCTGAGGTTTCAGTGACCCTCTTGGTCGCTGTCAGGGGCAAGCACCACTCTGTGCACCTCTGGGACAAAACTGATGCAGTTCCTAAGATGGCTTCTCAAGAAAGTGTCTTTTACCAGACTGGTCATGATTAAGTGGAGCCCATGGAGCTCCAAGTCTTGTGATATGGATAAAGCTTCTGAGTTCACACTTTATAGCACCAGTTTACCAAATCTACACCAAGATATTAAGCATATGTCAGCTTTCAGTTTTGGGCCCTTCTCTACTCCAGGTGCTAGAGCGAGTCCAGAGAAGGGCAATGGAGCTGGGGAAGGGTCTGGAGCACAAGTCCTGTGAGGGAGGAGCAGCTGAGGGAGCCGGGGGTGTTCAGCCTGGAGAAAAGGAGGCTCAAGGGAGACCTTACTGGTCTCTACAACTGCCTGAAAGGAGGCTGTGGCCAGGATGGGATCAACATCTTCTCCCAGGCCACTAGCAACAACAAAAGAGGGTATAGCCTCAGGCTGTGCTAGCAGAGGTTTGGACATCAGAAGGAATTTCTTCACAGAATAGGATATTAAACACTGGAATGGGCTGCTCAGGGAGGTGGTGGAGTCACCATCCCTGGAGGTGTTCAAGAAAAGAGTGAACGTGGAACTTGGTGCCATGGTCTAGTTCACAAGGTAGTGACCAGTCAGAGGTTTGATTTGATGATCTCAGAGGTCTTTCCCAACATTATTGTTTCTGTGAAAATAGTTTCAAATGAACTACACAGAAGAATTTTTTAGCATAAAACAGTAATGAATTCTGGTCCCTCTAATATTGGGGGCATTGGGATAGAAACACCAATAGCATGCTCAGACCTACAATCAATAGCATTTTTGTCTTTTATGTATCTGAATCTTTGCAGTTCCTGGAGCTTTTCCATATTTTGATGATCATTCTTCTGTATATCCCATTATTATCCAGGCTTCTCAGTTTCTTCATATTATTGATTTTCCTTTGTGCGTCTTTGTCAAAGATGGAAAATGTTCACCAGACTTGAATGATCTATACACTGCCTTGTGTGTACTGTGCAACTTCGAGAGCTTCAACTAGTTGTAAATAACTTTCCCTTTAAGCTTGGCCCACTGAAAGGTGCCTAAGAGTATTAAAAACCCACGCTGATTTATAAGTGTTTACATGAAGTGTGGTACCTTCAAATTCATTTGTCACAGTATTTCAAGCGTGGCACTGTTTATTTTCAACACTTGTAGCTTTCAATTTTTATTGCTTTTTATTGTTTTCTATTTCTTAATAATTAGAATAGCTTTATTTAGTACACCAGCAGTGGGTACCTCAGCAGTCTGATTCATTCAACTCAGTGTGGTTCATTCAGCCAGAATATTTTTGTTATCTCCTAGCTGTGCTGTTATCATGCTAACTTTTATACTGAATGATTATTGCATCATTAAACCTCAAATTTCTAGAAGTCTCGAGGGAACTGTGTACAAATTAAATCAAGTTCTTTAGCACTGCTACTTACACATGGGGTGTTTATAAAAGAAATAGAATTTCCTTGGCATTCCTTCATCTTTCTCTGTGGCCTTCATTATTCCCTCTAAGTTTGATCTCTAGAAGAACATTCTGTTACAAATAATTGTTTTGGCTGAAGAAGCTAGATGCCACTCTGTCTTACACTAAGGGTTCATTTATTCTTTGATAGTTAATAGAGTTGTTGTTGAAAAGCAGCTGTAGGTACTTCGTTTCCTGGGAGAAAAGAACTATAAGCCTGAATTCTAGCACCTGGAAAAGTGAGATGTTAACTCTTTAATTTGTGCTGTAATTCTAGGAGCTTTTGTGAAAAGTGGTTACCTGGATACAAGATTTCTTAGGATATTGGTTTCAGTAAATGTGAAGTGTTTGGCTCAGGTTAGGATCTTTAGTATTTTGCCCTTTCAAATTTAAAGGAATTGTAGCTTACACAAGGGAAATACGGTATTATCTCTTCTCTCATGAAGTAAAAATAGAAATAAAAATATATCTTCCCTTCTATTCAGTAAGAATAATTTCATGTGTATATTGTTTTCCTGAAAGTATGTTTCTCTTTTGCATCCACTGCACAGTTTCGAGAGGAAACCGAGTTAGAAGCACATATTTTATGTTTAGTTTTCAAAATGGAAAATGCACTGTTTTCAGAGGTTTTCTGATATGGATTCAGTTGCTGAGAAATTTGCTGTATTTGCACTCATGAGCTTTTTCCTGCTGTCTTAAGGTTTCATTTTCTGCTGAAATGATGTGAGGTCGTGGTTTTGTAGGGGAATGCAAGAGCTGGTCCCAGTGGAGATCCTGTGTAATAAGGCAAGCGACTAGGAGTTGAGGTTTGTGTAAGATGAGGAAGTCTGCAGAAAATGGAGGATACTGAAACAAGCACTGGAATACAGCAGCAAAGTATTTGTGGAGATGTGCTCAGCTTTTTCCAGATTCTGTGATGTAATTATTAAAAATTTGTTGCAGAAGTCAGGAGGCCATTCATGCAATTTAGTAATTTCTTCTTTATGGGAAAAAACTCAGTCTTGCTTGATTAGCTGCAGGTGGAGAAAAATACATTAGTCATCACAGTCATTTAGGTATGGAATAGACTGGGAAGTCCAAACCAACTGTCTTGTCAGTCTGATGCTGTCTGAGCTCATATTGTCAGGTGTTCATTAGAGAGCTCCTCCTGCACACGTATGTTAGTTTCCTGGGGTTCATCTTTTCTTCAAGTGCAGAGTGGTTTTAAGTAGATACTGAGAAAATGGAGTTAAGTGATGGTGACCAGCACAAAAGAGTAATACACCTTGGAGCATCCTATGTGTGCTGATGACACCTCATCCAGGCATTCTGCATCCTCTTACATTAGTATAAAACAAGGAGTGAAACAGCACTGTGGAATTCTGCAAGATCCATAGACAGAAGGAAAAATAAAACTGGTTTCACAATATCCAGGAAAGATAGATGTGTTAGTGTGTTTGCCCATTTAGTCTTTTGAATACAGTAGTATTTAGTTCATAATGGTGTCAAATATGCATGTGTAGGAGGGGTGGAGGGTGTTTAGAAAGCTGAAAATATGTCCTTCTTTTTTGAGTCCTCAGAGTGCACTGTCTGCATTTAACAGTGGCTGAGGACAGTTCAAGTAGTGACAGGTCGTCAGCTGAATGAGTGGAGGCTTGTTTTTTTTTTTTTTCTCTTAGGAAAAGATTACTTCTGTGAGACCTCAATGCCTTTTTTCTTGTTCTGAGTGGTAAGTAGTTATGCAGTTACAGACAACTTCTATTATTAAAATATAAGTGTGGTAATTTGTGTTTTCAGGGTGATTATTGTCCCCCTTCTTGGAATGATAATATTTGTAGCCCATCTTTTGGCTTGTTATGGTTGTCTGCACCATTAGAGGTGCAAGTGAGCATGTACTGATTGCTGTGTGGGACTTGCTTTTTTCCTTGGTGTGTAGGTACCAGTATTATTTCATTACTGGACTTCATATTTTGACTACAGAAAAGTAAAACAACACATCTATTATTTAATAGTTTTAATTTGTCTTCTGAACTTCCTTTGGCTATTTGAAAAAAATTCGGTCAGCAAAAGGTCTTGAATTTGTTTTTTTGGAATTGTTGAGAAAACAGATGTTCAAAATCAACCATTTCAAAACTTGGCAGAAATACTTTCCCTAATGTTTTTTGTCTACCTGTCTTCCTGTTATATCTGGAACCTGTTTAATAGGTTTGGTTTATTATATTTCTTATAGAGGATTATGTGAGCACGACTTCTCCATTCAACCAAAGCCAATATAACTAAAATCAGCATGCTAAAATTCCAGGAGGCAAGCTCCATCAGCTTATTCTCTCATTTCATTTTGCTTAGCAGCCTGGGCCCAGGAGGAATGAGGAGCATCTCATTACAGAGTACTTTGGAATGTACAACGTAGGGCACTTCTGGAAAATGGGAAAGATGGGTTTAAGCTTCCTTCCCTTGGTCCCATAGGGTGAAAACCAAAGGTGACTTTGCTATAGCAACCATTCTTTCAAAAGGATTATTCCACCTCTTTTTAAGGTGCCTATTCTCAGCTTGCTGTTTTGAATCCCATATGGCTGCAGAGTTTTCTGTGAAGCCTGTTTGGGACTGAATTTTGCACTCCCTTAGCTGCCCAGACCAAATCTTCACTGTATGTGGGATCACAGGCTTTGACAAGTGCCTCTGAAGAACTCTTGAATTTATGACTTAAATATCATTCCAAAGGTTCAGAGGCATGTTCTAGATTTGGAGTTATGTGTACCTTCTCCATTTTGCTGGATCATAGATTGTGCTATGTATCTATGTATACTATCATACTGTAATACCTACTATTGGCAGGTTTTTCACCTTATCTTGGTCAAATCAGTTTAATCCCCTGGCAGGATGCTGAGGCAAGCTTGTCACAGTCCATAGTTTTGGCTTTGTCTCTACTCTCCCTACAGCCACTCTTTACATGAGTCTTGGAGGTCACCTTCTGTCATCTCCCCTAAATATAACATTTTTCCTCTTTCTTGAATCTTTTAATATCTTTAAGTGTCCAGTCATCAGTGATTATTTTCTTTGTCAGTTCTAACCATTTTCTTCATCTCACTACATTCTTTCTATAGCTATCAAGATCTTGTTTTAGTTCTTTTAACACCACCACACAAAATAGCCATAAATACGTGGTTTCTAACCACCACCTTTTTGTGTCATTAGTCTTTATAACTCTTTGCAGATCCTTGACACAGATTTTCTCATGTATTTTCACTCCTGTCTTCCAGCTGCTGTCTACATAGCAGGTTCTTCTCCCTTCTTAAATATGTTATCTGAGAGGTGCTGCCACTGTCCTAGACAGTTTTTGTTTTTAACCCTCTTTAAATGGGCTAACAAAATGGACAAAGATTAGGTTGCATTGTTCAGAATATGTTATTTTTAACAGCTGCACTTTATATTTGCTCACATTGTATGTAAGAGATGACTTTTCTAGAGGGAAGATAATTTAGTCTCTCTGATATCATCTTAATGCTGACTTCCCAATAAAAAAAAATATCTGTGATTGAGGTACTATGTGATCACATCACTGTATGGTTTGATATGAAGTACTACATATGGCAGGAAGAGCTGGGTGCAGTTCTGTTTCTATTCTGTAGTGTTAGAAAATATAAAGTTGAAATGTGTGCAAAGAATTCTGTGTCTGCTCAGACTTTGTCAAATATTTATGCATATTTTATATATATCCCAAATAACACACTGTAGCACTGTGAACTGCTGGACTGGTATGAGAATGGGGACAGAAGGTTACACAAGTCAACACCAGAGTACAGGATGTTGCTATTCCTTATGCTGTAGTGGGAAAGCTTATGGAGTAAGTACTATAGTGCATGGTATATATTGGCAAACTCTTCCAGTGGAAGTACATCCTACTTTTGTGATGATTTTATTGCTTAATAACTTCCTGCAGTGTTCTGGACACCGTAATGTGTGTTTGTGCTGATTTTCACTTGCCAGACAGATTAAACCAAGCATTTCCTGAGACACCAAGAAAAACTGTCACCTACCACGAGCCAGAAGCCTGGCTGGGGTTGTTTGGGTTTTTTAGCTCCATCATGATAAATTGCACAATTATTGAAAGAACTGAAATAGGACTAGAAAGAGGACTGAGTACTGTGGAAGTCCTTAGGGAGATTCTGTTAAAGCTTCTTTCTGGTGCCCTGTTTAAAAATAGGGAATTTTTTCAGCTCCTTGTGCTGAAGTTTGAATAGATTCTGTGAAGGAGGCTGTTTAGTGATTCAAACCCCTCTGACTTCAGGGACCAGTGTGGCATCTTGGATCCAGCAATGAGTGTGCTAGCTGTGATCCAGAGTGCTTTGAAGCAGAGGAATGTACTATGGTCTATCACATCACAATTAACACTTTTACATACTAGATAATATTAAGACACTTGTGCAAAGGTGTCCGCACATGAATAACTCAACTGGGATAAAGTTATCCAAAAATGTCTTTTGCGAGGTTATCAAGTTTCTTCAAATGGGCTTTCATAGTGATCAGTAGAATTTTGATGAAAATTCAGCTTCATTGCAAGAGTTTTTGAAATATGAATAAACCCCATGTGGACTTTTAAAGAGAATCCTTGGGAGGTTTTATGACTCACTATTGGCATGGACCTCATTCAAGATGCTACATGATATATTAGATACTTCATGTTTTTCAGAAATGCTTGAGGAAATAGCTTGTAGTTCAGCACATTAGAAATAGCACTGGTAGCAGATGGCCAAGAGAAAATGCTGTAGAAGAGTTGATTGTGTGACTCTAATTTCTTGCAAGCATGTGGTGCAGGCTGAGCAAGGTCTTCCAGCTCTGGCAACATGAAGGTTTTGTCATTGAGCTGTGTAGCTGAGCACAACCCTGGTGTTTGGTAGGTGATGGTGACTATGAAGGCAGTGCTTGGAGAATTGCAGTCTGAACACTGACAGCAAGAGAAGGTAGCTGTCCTTCACGAGCAGCTGATCCTGAAACAGACTGTGTTGGCAGTGCTCCGAAGACTGATTCAGTCAGTTCCTGTCTAATGAACTGAAGACCACCTTCCTGATAATTAAGAAGAAACAAGCTGCCTGGATTTTTTCCAACTTCAGATTTTTACACTGTCATTCTGAGCACTTAGTTATTTGTGCTAGGCAGTTGACTGACTGCTCAAAAGTCATTATCCCCTAAGTTGTGTGGATTGGAGGGGAAATTTCTTTATTTTTGGTTTGTTGTATATGAGGAAATGTCTACAATATGCATGTCTCTGATTGCCAGACCACTTTTTCTGAGTATGCATACTTTTATTCCAGTTTGGATAGCATCTCTAATGTAAATGTTCTGTGTTTAAAGGAGTAATAATACAGAACTGCGAGGTATCAGATGTTCTGTGTATTCACCTAATTATGCCTAGATAAAGTTTCAGTTTAGTGAACCCCTCAAGAGTAGGCACTTCACAGACTTCTTTTTGACAGTATCATGGGAAGTGATAGCCCCAGTGATCACACTTTATTCCAAATTAGTTTATATTCAAAGTAATCTAAATTTCTTGAAATAGTTCCAGGGTTTGGCACAAATGGTAGGTCTCAGCAGCTGAGCCAGTTGGTAGTGCCTTATATCATGCGTAGAAATCAGATAAATTCTATCTGTCTCATTTAATTTTACACTCAGATGAGAGAGTTGAACAACCTTTCTCTGGGCTGTTCTTTAGTCCTTATGTTTACTTAAAGCTCTTCAGTTGTGTCTTCCATGTGGAAGATCTTTGCAGTTGAAGACAGAAATAATATGTTACTTGATAGCTGTAAGTATCTGAGGCCACAACCAGTTATTTGTCACTGCTACCACCCCCAAAGGGTTGCTTTTGTTTGAATAAAAACTACTTATGGGATTGGAGTTTTGGGGTACAGGGCTGTCTTTCTAGTTCTTCCTGTAGTGGTAGGAGCTGGTGAGAAGTCAGAAAATACATTTCCATGTCAGAAACTTTGGAGGTCCAGTAGTATTTGTCTACTTTAGAACTACCACCTGCTCTGCGAGGTGTCTCTGTCTACCAAATTTCTCATTCAAGACAAGTAAATCCTGACAAAACAGGAAAAATCTCACAGTGTTATTAAGTCACTGTGGCAATTTCCATGCAGTTAAACTGGGGAACTTATGTTTTTACTGTATGAGGGAATGGGCATAGCTGCCATGGATAGGGATGTTTATAAGCATGTATGACATGCTGATGTAGCTACAGCAGCTGGACATGGTCTGTTTTCATGCTTCAGCCTGATAGTCAGGCTGGCAAAACTGTAGTCCCGATTTGAATGGGATGAAAAAATATTTTCACAGCTCTTCTTCTCTTGAAAAACTCTTTCAAATACAATTTGTGACTGGGAGTTCTGTAGTTTGGAAAGAGTACACACATATTGATTGGTTTTCCTGCCATGTTTTGAGTAAAATACATTATTCAGTGATTATATATTATTTTTAATTGATTTCTTTATTGATATCTTTGTTTCCTGATGTGTCAAAGGAATGAGAGAGCATGACTAACATCTTTTCTGATCTTACACTTGCCAACTGTATGTTAATTTTCATCGTAGAATTCATTCATGGCTGAAGTGACTGTACTGTTGATTTTGAATATAAAGCGTATTTACCAGGTGAAAACTAGGAAATTGACTTTATTTGGAGTGATGAGTTAGAAATTATCAAAGCCTACCTCTGTCTTGCTGACAAGGCAATCCATCTAGAGTAGTGCACAGATTTCAGTGCATGTGTATTTTCATAATACACTATCTTTTGACAGTTCATTTTTCCTACAGATTCTTTGTGTCGATGTATTTGGGTTTGTTGGTATTTGTGTCCATCTTGGGGAACTATATTTGAAACAACCCTCAGGTGGAAAACCTGAAACAAAACAATCATTTCACTTAGCTGAGCTTAGCAATCAGTGGAGAAATATGTACAGTGTTTGTACCGCTATTTTTTAATGCCGTAATTAGATATGAGATGAAATATGTCCCTAAGAAAAGTAGAAGGACTGCTTTTTGAACAATGATGTGAATACTGCATTCAGCAGTGGCACATAGCAAAACAAGGCAGGGCATCTTAGCATGGTGAAGTAGCATGTACTGAGTACTGTTGGGATGTGGAATGAGCTAGAGAGGTAAAAAAATAAAATATTGAACACTGTGAGTATTGCAGCTGCCATCAGTGTTCAGTCATTCAGAATAATTAATGTCTGTGGTGCCGGTCATTAGTCATGGTCATGGTGCCTTAGGCAAAAGAGATGGGGACCACAGACTGTCTCCTTGGAATACATGAAATGAATACAGAAGATGTGCTATTGCATGAGCAGCATGTCATCACCATCAGATGATGAATTCCTTTGTTTTCCAGGAAATACATACTAAATGGAGAAGTGGGGGAAACCAGTCTTGCAGCTTGTTATAACTACTAGGACTCATCTCAAAAGGGATAGGATTTGCCTCAACCAATAAACCATCTTTTCAAATAATCTCATTTTAGTCTAGGCATGTAATACAGGTCAGAAGAATCACTGTGTAAAAGTGCCTGTTTCTCTCCATTGACTGTAACTGGAATCCAGATGACTTGTGCAAGTGATGGACATCTGTGTAAAAGGCATCTCAGTTTTAAATGGTGGGATTCTTGTGTGCCAAACCCCAGTGTTCATGTAATAAAATTCAGTGAACCATAGTAATGTCAAAAACGATATTTTAAGAACCAAAATAAAATGCATCAAGTTTTTCAATGAGACACCTAGTGGTATGCACTTAGAAATGAATGTGTTACTGAAATAAGCAAGAAAGGGAAGGAAATTACATATTTAAAACAGCAGATTAATAGCATTTGTATTTTGTATCTTTGTGAGCCAAATGAAGGCAAATTAAGTACAGATTTGTAAAAAGAGTAAGTTTCTCATCCTAGATGATAAGAATAAATCCTTTTAGAATTTGTTCCTATGGGTACTAGTCAGGAGAAACTGCAGTTCTTAAATACAGTTTTCATAACCACTGATAAACAAGAAATATTTAATGAGGGGACCTGCTGATAGCTGCTGAGACTGACTGAAATGCATTTCTAGCAGAGCAGTGATGTTGTGCAGAGACACAAGCTGACCCAGAATAAACACCTCAGGAACTTACTCTCTTTCTGGACTGATTCTGCTGTATGAAAGGGACTGATAAGATGATTCATGATGGGCATGGATGAGAAGAATTCAGTTTCTTTTGTGTGTTCTGGAAGACTATTAAATGCTCAGCTACGCTCTCTGAGACCTGTCAGTTCTGGCATAACAGTATCAAAGTTATCAAATTAAATTCCTGATTTGTTTCAACTCTTTCCATATACAGATAAGGACAGGATGTACCTGCACCTCAAGCTGAAACACACTCTCCATACACCCAGCAGCGTACTGCACTGTAACACAGATTGTTGGCTCCCATGTACACATACGTGCACTAGGGCACAGCTGAAACAAAATAGTGATTTACATTTCAGTGGGTTATATGGTGCTTACTTGGCATGTTATTATTGTTGCTATTTAAATAAAATCCCCTGAAGTTTATTTCTGACAAGATTGTAGTAACTGTAGTACCATTAAACAGTCATTAGGAACATTTTGTTTATGTAGAATTAAAATATTAGAGTTTTTCAAGAGATTGCTGACTTCCTTTTGTGGTCATTTGTAATTATTTGGGACCAAATCCAGTTCCCAGTAAACTGGATAGGAATCTCAGTTCCAGAGGGACTTGTGTCCAATTTCTTTCTTTGGATTTTGAAGATGCCAAGTTTTATAAAATTGAGATTTTACTTGAGTGTCTGATACAGTGGGGACCAGGACTTCCTTCAGGACTCTGCTTAATATGTGCAATGATATACTTTAATGAGAAATCTTTTTAATTGGATGTGGTAGTGATGAGGTTGATGGGTCTACCTGGTTACCAGTTCATAAGTTGTTTGTATAATAACATAGGAACTATGTGGAATGAACAAGAGGACACCAAATCTTAATCCATGACTATCTCTGTGACTGAACTGGCATAGCAAAGATGTGGTGGGAGGACAGGGAGGAGGAAGAGGCTGTTGCATATTTTTATTCAGGTATTTGTGGTGTGACCTAGCTGTAGAGGGAGTTGGACATACAGATGCTCTATGAGTAATAATAATAATAATAATAGGAAAAAGCTCATGGGATCCATTGTTATGCAGGCATTGCACAGACCATTAAACAGTTCAGGTAGGTGGGGATTTTTATTGTCAGGGTACAGGTGATGGTGAAAATGAGTGATTTTAATAACCAGTCATCTGCTGGAAGCCAATGAAGGAGAATACCAATGTGCTTTGCAACGCACTCGCAACCAAACTTTGAGAAGACAGTGGCAAAAGTAATTCTAAAGGGGACCTATTATATTTCATACCAACTCTAAGGGAGAAATTGTTAAAGAATTGGGAGAGAAAAGGCAGGTTGAGTAAGAATTACCCCTCAATGACAGGACTCACAGATTTCAGGAAGGGAAAGAGGTAAAAGAATTAGAACAACAGGTTTCAAGGGGATATGAGAGGACAGTGGGCATAATGTCTTTGTAAAGGAGTCTGAAGAAGTTAAAGAATTGTTTGTTCCCCAAAGAAAAATCATAAAGATAAAAAATAAAAATTGGGACAACACAGGAGAACGACAAAATGCATAGTAAAATAAATCTGTCTAAAATATAAGTAGCTCATTTATGTCAAGCACAAGAAGGAACCATGGACAAAATTAAAACTAGTTTGGATTATTTAGAAAAAATACAAAATAATAGCAAAATAGGCAGAGGAAAAAAACCCCAAAACACAGCAAAGAAGCCAAGATCAAAAAATGTGTACAAGAAAAGATTGTGTACAATAAGTACGTGAGGAGTAACAGAAATGGTTCTGGAAGTATATTTTTGGTAAGAGCATGTTCCAGGAAAGTGTTGCTCTACTGATTAACAGAAGCACATTGGTCTTCACTAGTGTTATTTTGAGTATATGGAAAACAGCCTAGAACGGAGAAAGGACAAATCAGACAGTACTTAATGTGTTAGGTGTTCCCAGGTTAGCTGTGCCTCCGATTTGCTATACTTGGAAACTGGAAGAATTTTCTAAATTAGTCTCAGCCCTGTTAGCAGTTACCATTGAGAATGTGAAGAAGAAAAATGAGTGTGAAAAAAATTCCAGAAAAATAGAAAACCGCACCCTTAAAAGGAGGCGGGAGCTGTGGATGGAAGAGTCACAGATTTGCAGATAATTTTTGTTCCTAGAAGAATTACAGACAAATATTCATTTTGTAAATACCTGGAGGAAAGTAATGAACAGCAATCAGCATGGATTTGTTGGAACTATCTAATACCCTGTAACAAGAAATTAAAATTTGTGGATAAAAGAAAAGGAGCAGATGCCCTACATTTTCATTTTAAGAAACTTCTGAATGCTGTCTTACAGAGTCCTCTATAAACAAGCTAGGGAACATCAATCAGTATTTATATGTAAGTTGCATGGGATATAGTTGCACAACTGGTTGGATAAGGTAAACCTCAAGCAGCTACTGCTGTTTCACTCATGTGAAAGAGTTTATTTTAGACACTAATATGGTTTTTCAGCAATAATCTGGATTATGTTTTAGAGAATATGCTTATTAAATTTGCAGTTGCCACAAAGTTGAGCATGAATTGGAAGGATGCCAGAGAACAGGATTAGAATTGAAAATGATCTTGACATGGCTTTGAAAAGAAAGTAATATTTAGCAGGTGTAAGTGTATGATACTATACTTGAGCAGAATAGCCATAGACAGGCACAGGACAGATGGTTAAGCAGTGGGTTTTGAAAACAATATATACTGTAAATATGACATGAATAGACATAGTCAAGCTGTTGTAAAGAAAGCATGGATGGATAAGAAAAACATATAGCCTGTAAAAAGTATGGAGTGATTCATCTGATGTACTCACTACTCTGCCCAGTTCAAATACTGGGACCAGTTTTGAGCATCACATTTCAATAAAAATATAGCTAATTAGAGGGAATTGAGGGAATGGCAATAAAGATGGATAGAGAGCTGAAAAACAGGACTTGTAAGGAAATTGAAAAAAAAGAAGAAACAGAAATATTTAGCCTTGAAAGAAAAGGGTAGGTAGGAACAAAAAGTTTTCAAGTATGCTAAAAACCCCAACAAAGCACCTTGAGCCTACTAACCAACCACCTAAAGAAACACACCCTAAACCACCTTGAAGCTACACTGATGAAGGGAGTGATCTGATCTCTGCATCCCGTATGGATAGCTTAGATTATAAACGAAAGAATTAATTTAAACATCAGAAAAAAAATTCCTGACCATAAAGTAAGAACAAGTTAGGTGAGAGATGGGTAAGTATATTAGCAGACTTTCAAAATGGGGCAAGCATATCCAAAAGTGATACAAGTATAGCTTTGTTTCATCTGCAGTTTGGAGTTGACTTGCTCTGGACCCTCTTAGCAATATGAATGTGTTACATTACTGTGTATTATTGCTGTGCCACACAGTGCATTTTCTGTTCTGTAAATTTTGTGGAACATGATTGTAATTTGAATTAAGATTATCCTCCTTCTTTTATTTCAGTGTGTGCAGAAGCTTACAATCCTGATGAGGAAGAGGACGACGCAGAATCTAGGGTACTTCATGCTTAGAGTCAAATACTTTTTCAAATTTCAGACATTAACTTTAGGAGGAAAAATGTAACCAGCTTTACCATTCCTTTCCAAAAACATCATTATTATAAGATACTTTAGTAATCTCTTGGGGTTTTGTGTTAAAGGAACATTAAAAAATTCTCTGTAATAGTCACCCATGTAGGACTTGATGTATTTTTCTTAATTACCAAACCTGTGGTACGTGGTTAAGGAAACATTTTTTTGCAATTATATTTACCCAGAGAGCACCTGCTTCTAAAGACTCTTCCTTGGTGTCCTCATAATCTTGTGGTAGTTTCCTTTTCCAAAAGGCAGGAAAAAGTTAAAAAAAGTAAAATTGCTAAGATTTTTCAAGGTACAATGTGACAAATAATGAACTGTATTTATTTATTTCATTCATGTCACCCTTTTAAAGGCATTTACTTGACTTTTAAGGTGAAATAGCATGACTTTCAAGAGAAGTTTAATTGTTTATATTCCACCTAATTTTATGGCTTGTAACACTGACCAAAAGATTATCCTATAGTATTACAGCTATACATAGCATATCTTTTGAAGCATATGAGTCGAACAACTTGATTGATACTCAGATGAACCAGACACTGGTAATTTAGTGAATCTCTGGCTTACTCAGTGTCAAGTATGTTGTTTACTCTGTGAAATTTCTGATATAAATTTAATACAGATACTATTTCACAAAATATTTTTTAGGAAGTAGTCATGGCTGAATGTAACAGTGGTGCTTTTTATAAAACATGAATGCCCTAATTATGATTAGAGAGTAGTAACATTTATGTAGCAATAGCGTAGATAAATGTGTCCAGAGCAGCTTGCAGAAATTAACTGGATTCTACAGGTGTAAATATCTTGTGATCTTAAACACAGCAGTGTTTCATTTGCTAATTGTATGGTGGTACCATTTTATCATTTAGTGTTTGTTAAATCCTGAAGGTTTGGAAATGAAAGAGATATGAATCATGGCCAAAATATTGTGTAAACTGCTTAGTTGAATTAGCTCAGTCTTTCAGCTAGTGCTACTGTATGATAATGACTCTAAGAGCTTTTTTTATTATATCCCTCAGATTATTCACCCCAAAACAGATGATCAAAGAAACAGACTGCAGGAGGCGTGCAAGGACATCCTTCTTTTTAAGAACCTGGATCCGGTAAGAAATTCTTGGTAATGAGCAGCATTTAGCAGTGCTGCTAAGAATTATTTCTCTTGAGCTTTGGAACAGAAGTTTACAGATTTGACTTGGTAACCTCTTGTGTATGCTTTCTTGACTGTAAATTCCAGAAATGCCATTTTTTAGAACTGATACATCATATATAGAATCTTTTGCTTACCACCATAAGTGATAAGATTGAAATAAATTAATATGAATCTGTACATTAATAAAAATGGATACATTAATCATATTAATTACTGTATTTTCTTACTTTAAATCTTCCTATACACTGGTGTCTATAAACACATCAGTTAACTGGAATGTTTACATTTTTTCTATTAGTTGCTTTTTAGCATCAAAAGGTGCTGAGTACCTCAAACAAAGGTATTCAAAACAAAACAGCAAATTACCCCCAAAGCCTTCAGTTTAGTTATGGATGTAATTGAACAAGTGGATTATGAAATAGAAGGAAAGAGAAAGGTGCCAGTGAGGTGTTTACATTATTATTTCACTTAAGGTAGATACCGTAAAGAACTTCAGATAATTTTCTTCCATGCAAATAATTTCCTTCTCTTTTGTATAAAAGCAACTATGAGCTTTTAATAAAGTCTAAATACACTGAATGAACGATCTGGATGAGACAAAGGTGATAATGCTACCAAAAAAGCACACAGGATTGTTTTAGAGAAAAGGTGAGTGTATCAATCAAAACATGCATCCTGAGGTTGGGATGACTCACAGCATCCCAAATGCTTTCTCAAGAGATTTGATTCTGTGCTGTCAAGGGAGGGAGCATGACGGAAAGAGACACAATTATGTAGATTTTTATGTATGAGAACAGAAAGTTTAAAATTTGATTCAAGGGGAAGCTAATGGAAGAGCCTGCAGCTCTGTTTGGAAGTCAGGTGCTATTAAAGAGAATGTACATTAATTTGTGCTGCAGGTTTCCAGCTCCTGCTTCTGTCTGCACAAAGACTGAACCCTGACTCTGGGTACTGTTCCCTTAGAAGCCCTGAGGAGCAGTGAGCCACAAAGCCCCAGCTTAGCAGAAGCTTGGAGTTATTGTTATGGAAGGGCATCAAGTCTCAATGTGGGTGTTAATACACGTGCATTCTTGCAACAGTAGGGATCCTGACACAGAAAGTTTCCTAACTCCCTCATGCTGGCTGTTATTGGTAGTTAATCAGCTGTTCCACTATACTTGCTCAAGCTAAAGCCATGCACACATTTACCCTTCTGCTCCTGAACTATTTTTCTGAGTAGCTTCATGGAATCAAAATAATTTGTGGGCATCTGCTCTGGATATGAAATTGCTTTATTATATGTTTTCCTTATTGTTGGTGTGTCTTGGCTTCCACTTGGCTGGACCATCATTACATTAGCCTGCCAATGGCATTTTGGCAGACTCCTCTTGGTTAAGCTCTGAGCATTTCTCTCTTATGAGCCCCCATGAACACAATGGATTATTGTGTCCTCCTAGAACCTGCTGTGATGTTAATAGTGCTTACAGTATCAATCCTCTGGATGGGGTTTGCTTTGCATTACAGTGAGAGCTAGATCTCCTGTCTCAATAGTCATCAGCCACTTGGTCTGCAGGATAGGGGTTTGTTTGCTATATTGTAATGTTGTGTAGACATAGAGCATTAAATTGCTCCAGTGTGAGTGCTTGATGTACTTTCTCCAAGGATGGATTCTTCCAAGGAATACTGAGGGATTATTTCCTCTGTTTATGAAGCTCTTCTCAGGACTGTGCTTGATGTCTTGATACTGGTGTTTTGAACCATTTTTTTCAATTCTTCTTTTGACTCAGTTACTTGTAATTGCTAATAGTTCCCACAATCTGTTCCAGGTGTTTAGCAGAAGAATTCTCAGCTGAGTTCTCCCTTTATGGAGGTCTGCAATCCAAAGCCTTGAAATGTGCTCTGGGGATCTCCCAAGTCTTGTTCACCCTCTTTTGCTCAGATTGTCCAGTGGATTAAGAACACTTTCTCCTGCCTGAAATCCTTTACAGGCAGCATTCTGGAAAGTTGAATAAAATAATTTTTGAAAGGGAGTTTTTCATTACAATAATTTTATTCATAAAAGAAGGCACTGGAAAACTACTGAGCTCTGAAGAGAGCAAAGATATTAAAATGTAGCCTTCTTAAGTCTGGTTTGTTCCTTCTGTGGAACCAGGATCTGTAGTCCCTGGGGAACTTCTACTCCTCCTTGTTCTGCTTCTGAGCAGCGACTCAAGGGCTCTGCCACTGTAGTTGCAGTAATTAAATATTCCTGTGCCAGCTCTCTTCCTCACCTCTGGCTCTTCATGAGAGATGCTTCAGTTTACAGAGTGGTGTATTAGCAAAAACCTTATTCATCTTGAAGAGAGATAATATCTTCTGCTGCTAAAGCTCAAGTCTCTGGAACAAAAGTCAAGTTTTGTATTGATAGCATCTCCTGCCCCCACTGTTGTGTTTTTTGGTTGTTTTTTTTCCTTATATTGAACTTCAGCTGCTTTCTGCTGTAGTTCTGTGTACGGAAGTCACCATTTCAAAGGTCAGTTAGAGGGGAACAGACAATGTAAATGGCTTAATGGCTTTTCCCCGATGGCCTTTTAGAGTGTGTCAAATACCATTTTCAAATACAGAATAACATGTCTTATAGTGCGATCAGAATTCCGTTCAGTACACGATGCTCAGTGAAGTCCACCTTTTTTTAACACTTTATCCCACCCTCGCACACTGTATTTTAATTTGAATGGAAGGATAAGATAAGGCTATCACTAAAGCTGAAGGAGAAGTTGCAGTAGTTAGGAGTGACTTACAGTTCTCTGCTCAGTGTGTTAATTAAAGAGGCCATTTGACATGACAGGAGCCATTGCATAAAATTAAAACCCAGCAGCCCAGCAGAACCATTTGAATCTAAAGCTAAACGGGAGAGGAGAAAAATTGAGACAATTTAGGACTTGCTATTCACACACACAACATTGTCTTGAGCCCTCGTTTAACTACAGTAGTTTTTTAATATCAGGTAAATTTGCACATTATATATATAAATATCAGTATTTCACGTATTGTCTGTGATTAAAAATATAATAATGTAAAGAAACACCAGCTCTCATAGATTTTCCTGAGCAACATTCTTATGTTTTAATGCCCAGCTCTTACAGCTTAAAGTCTATGAAGTTTCTTGAGTTTTATGGAAACTTTAACTTTGTAGATTGATGAGGATGTGAAGGGTCAGTGAATGTGAGTTTAGCAATGTATTCCTTTGTTAACTCCCTTAAATTAAAAATACTTTTAAAGAATTGACATTTTAGCAATATTTTTGCATTTCTGGGGGCTTAATCATTTGCCATCTAGTTGCTGTCACTCAATACCAGTTTTACCTAACGTGTTACAGTTCTGGAAAAATTACTTCAAGAGAAGAATATGAATTGAAACATGCATTTGCAACAAGATAGGGAAGGAGGTTTTGCAGAGATACTTAGTTACTTTTTAGAGGACCAGATGAGGAAAGAATCAGGAGACAGGTCTATTCAGATGTTTGTTTTCTTCTTCCCATGCTATATTAGATTAACTCATTCCTCTTCTAACACACCTGTTCCTGTTCTCCTTCCCAGGAAAACTTCTTCCTCTTAGAGTACTGTTTATTGTCCTTCTCAGTCTGGCTTCCCATTGCCAGAAGCCCTAATATTACTGTTTTGCTCCCAGGGTTGTCATGATGTGCCAGGCTGGTTACTCTACCTGCACGCACAAAGCATGTTACCAGACACCCTCCTTTGTGCTCCAGGTGCTGGAGGTTACTCCAGTGGGCTCTGAAGCTGCTCTTTCCCTTCCACTTCCACTTTGGGTAAGCCAGCTAGGAGAAAACAAGATGACCAGATGTCTTCAGCCCTTACAGAGGAGAAGCCTGAAATTGTTATCTCTGAAATTTCTCTCTGTTCAGCCTAACTACTGTTTTATCACCAGGAAAATAGCAGCAGCAGCTCATCTACTGGCCAAGGAAGCATTCTACACTTTCTTTTTACAATTCAGATTTGTTCTTTTGGTTTTGTCTCTTAAGAGGAAAATGTGATGGGGTGATTAACAACAAGCTATTTAGTGTGGAAATTAAGGTCCATAGGCCAGCAGTTAAAAAACCTGATGAACCTTTTATCAGAGCAAGAGGCTGGCTCAAAGGGCTGGTACCGTGAAAGCTGAGCTGTGTCCTTGCACTTAAAGTCTGAATCCTTTCTTTGGCAAAAATTCACAAGCAGTGTGTTAGATCATCTATTCTCTTTTAGAGAAGTTTAATATTGGAGAGCTTTGCCCTGCTAATGCTTGCACAGAATATATAAAATAGGTCTTGACCCTTTTCTAAAAAGTAATAAATTATACATATTGTTCACAAATATGCAAAAGCAATTTCTGGGCATATTGCCACTTATGTACCTGGAGAATTAGTATAAGAGAGCACAAATATTGATTAATCAATTAGAATTTATTAACTTGAAGGAAGATGAAAGAGAACATAATTTAACTGTTTTATGAATAATGGAATCTTATACTTAAGGCCAAATCATGTCTTGAAACCAGTAACAGAAGAGTCTCATGTTGCTCTTAGCTTCTTAAGAATTTTGGTGAAGAATTAGAACTACAGATTTTTGGAGCAATTAATGGGAATATACACCGCACCCCCCACCCCACATACATAGATACATATACACATACACACACATATATATACACATTTATACATACATAAAATGTGAGTATATTAAATATAACTGAACCCAGAATGCCTGAACATGTTAATACTCTGCCCTCTGATGACACAAAGGTGATGACATTGAGGTGCCCTTCCAGAGAAGGGCAGTGGAGCTGGGGAAAGGTCTGGAGCACAAGTCCTTTGAGGAGCAGCTGGGGGAGCTGAGGGTGTTGAGCCTGGAGAAAAGGAGGTACCTTTCATAAGGTACCTTGTCACTCTTAAAACTGCCTGAAAGGAGGTTGTGGCCAGGTGGGGGATTGGTCTCTTTTTCCCAGGTAACAGGACCAGAGAAAATGGCCTCAAATTCACCCAGAGGAGGTTCAGATTGGATATTAGGAAAAATTTATTCACTGAAAGTGTTGTCAAACATTGGAAGAGACTGTCAGGAAAACGTTTGGATCACCATCCCTGGAGTTATTAAAAAGATGTGTAGTTGGGATAGTTACAAAGTATGAAATGTGTTACTGAGCCTGACTGATGGGCCATGTGTATGATATTTGAGAGGCAGAGAACTAATTTAGCATGTAACTGTGTGGAAGAAGGTTAAGGTATATTCTCAAGGAAAATACTATTACCTGGAAATACTGATTGTACATGGAAATACAAATTAGAGTCCTTGATGGTGAGGAAATGAATGCATTTTCATTAGTTTTCAAGTGGATATAACACAAGGGAACTAAATATTTTTAATTGAATCAATATTGCTGCTAACATTTTTATCAGAGTTCCCCTGGAGTATATGTGCATGTTTTTGTTTTGAAAAACAAATGTGGAGAGGTGTAGATGTGAATTCTGTAATTTATCTTCCTCTACAAGGTTCAGAGTTGTTGATATAAGAAGTCCTTTTTTTCCCACGGTTTCCTTGCCTGTGTTTTGCTAACATTTTCTACCTCTCTCACCTTCCCCACACCCAGCCCCCTTCCTTTTCTGGTATTGTCTGCTTCATTGACTTCTTAATATCATGTTGAATATTAATTTGTTGATATTTCAAATTGCACAAAGTGAGGACAAGGTGGCCACCAGGATGCTATTTTTTCTGGGCCTCATTTCATGAACTCAGGGACAGTAGAAGAACTGTGAATTAACTTAGTTCACATGATAATCTTTTAATGCTTTTAGAAGTCATATGAGATAGGCAAGTCTTGTTGCTACTATTTTGCTAAAGTGCAAGGAAATCTTCTGCCCACTGCAGGCTGTTTTGGATCTATAAAGGAAATTAACTGAGATTTCCTGTCTACTGGGGAGCACTCCAGCAGCACACTCATCCTTTTGTGGGGTTCCCAAGCATATATAATCCCAACATAGGATGGTAGTAGTTACTTGTTAGTTTATTAGTTACTTATTACTTTAGAGGTCTAATGCACACAGTTTGATAGCTGGATTTTACCAGCTCCTGTCAAATTCCAGATTAGGATTGTCTCAGATTGCTGTTAGATGCCACATCATTTTAACTTTAAAAATGTAGCTATGCCTTCTATCTCCTGAACACGTTTATGGTAAGTCAGGAAGGAAAATTTTCAGAAGTTACTTTCTACATTTGTCATTGTCATGACTACCAGTGATGATCACATCCTACTTTCCATTTTATCAAGAGTGCCTTTATTGATTCAGGTAGCATTTTGTCAAACAACAATCTTTTTAAACATTGATGATTTTGAAAACCCCAGTGTTTGAGTTTAGAAAGGAGAACTTCATCCTTTTTTCTTTTACAAAGTAGCTCACAGTAAATTTATAAACTGATATTAAGAAGAGACATACCTGGCACAGCAGTAGCAAGGCATTTGGTAGTTTGGCAGGTAAAAGAGCCTTTGGCATCTAGGAAGAACATGGCATAGTCTACCAGCTCTCTTGACTAAATGTCTTGCAAAGATATACAAGGGACTAGATTTTTAATCTGTGTGAGGTGTATCCTAAAAAAAAAATCTCATTCTAATTATACTTAATATCTATTATCTAATTTTTGTCAAGGCATTTTGTTGAGATGTGATTACCATGTTTGTTTCGTTGACTTGAGAGAAATTGAGGTTAACATCCTATTTTCAAGCAAAGCAACATGCATCTGTAGTTTGTGATACAAAGTCTACGAGAGGGGAGCCATGAGTGTTTAGTTGTAGTTTTTCACTTGACCTGGCAAGAGGGACGGAATCACACACTGTGTCAAGGGGATGTCCTTGGTAAACCAGTTATCATTGCTGTCTGGGGCTTTGTTCTTCTAAATCTCATCATGTCTTTTGTAAGCAATTGTAAACATACACAAAATTCTGTGTATTTCCGATGTGGAATAGCAATGCAACAGGCTTCCACACACCTTACTAATGCAGGTCTTATTGGCACCACAGGAGCACAGTGGGACAATTCCTATGACTCCACTGAGATGGAAGGATACAGGATCTTTAGGAAGGACAGGAAGAAGAGAGGAGTTGGTGGTGTTGCCTTCTGTATCAATGATCAGCTGGTGTGCATGTAGCTCCACCTGGGGATGGATGAAGAGCTGTGGGTCAGGATTAAAAGGAGGGCAGGGACAGGTGCCATCACAGTGGGGGTCTGCTACAGCTGCCCAACCAGGAAAGCTGAGCATGAGGTCCTCTACAGATTGGAGCAGATTGGAGAACACTGACAGTTCCTCATCCTCATGGGGGACTTTAGCCACTCCTGATATCTGTCAGAGGGACAATGCAGGCTTTCCAGGGGATTCTTGGAATGCATTAACATCCTTCTCCAAGTGATAAAGGAGTCAGCAAGAAGTGGTGTCATGCTGGAAAGTGTTATGGTGTTATGTTAGGAAGTTCACTAATGCACAGACAGAAGTAAATCTGGCCAAGGACATTCAGGGTAACAAAAAAAAAGCTTCTTTAGGTGTGTCGGTGTTAAAAAACAGACTAAGAAAAATGTGGATCCTCTCAGGAAGAGTCTAGGAGACCTGGTTACCCAGGACATGGAGAAGGCTCAGGTACTCTACGACTTTTTTGCTTCAGTCTTCACCAGCAAGTGCTGCAGCCACACTGCCCAAGTTGCAGAAGGTGAAAGCAGGGATGGGGAGAATGAAGAACCACCCATTGTAGAACGACCCCAGCTTTAGGTTTAAGAACGTCTGAGGAAACTGAAGGAGCGTAAGTCCATGGGACCTGGCGAGTTACATCCATGGGTCTTGAGGGAACTGTCCAAGGATGTGGCTAAGCCCACTACCCATCTTATTTGAGACATCATGGCAATCCAGTGATTTGAAAAGGGGAAACATAACTCCCATTTTTAAAAAAGGAAATGAAAAAGACACAGGGGACTACAGGCCAGTCAGCCACAAAAACCCACCTCATCCTGTTTTCATTTTACATGTATATTTGAAGGTAGAACTTTTGCTTTAAGGAAGAAAATGCTTTAAGGAAGAAAAGCATTTAGAATGTATTACAAAATACTAGAATTAATTGTGTTTATGAAACAAATCTGCTTTTAAATTCTAAAATTGCCTATCTTTATCTTTTCAAAATAATAACAGAGGGTGCCAGTAAATTGAGCCTCAGTCAGGCAGAGATTCCAGAGGATTCACATAGAGCAAACTGGGAAAGCAAGTTATGTAATTCTCATGTAAAAGCAAAAACCATGTTCCTGGTTTGGTTATTACAGTCTGCTTTGTCTTAATTTAAAGTGGAAAATTTTAGAAAAGGGACCACTTGCCTTTAAGTTAGTTGCAGTTTATTTAGGAAGTTAAAATAAATGTGCAGTGCTTCAGTAATTAATAGACTGCTCACAGATGTATTAAATATCTTTAAGTGTTTTAGACATTTTTAAAAGGGAATTGGATTTGTGAATCCGACTCTGTTGCATTAAAAATTTGTAGATTTACATATTGGAAAAGTTGTGGTTTGGTGAGATTGATTCATAGTTATAAGTTGATAATGTTTTAACCAGAAATCCAAGATGAAGCACATAGAATAAAGAACTATATGTTTTATTCCTCCATTACAGGAAATAACCCTCTTTTTGGTTTAATCTTTTTTCCCCAAGATATCTTGGAAGTATTTTAAGTTCTGGGGCTAGCCTCCCATGAAGTGGGGAGCATTCTGTATGTTATCACTTGTTTTCAAAAGGCAGACAAGGGCTGTTGGTTGGGGAGCCACTTTGCCAATTCAGATGTAAAGCCAGAGGAAGGGAAAGTGTTGCTTCAAGTGCCTTAGACAAGTTGATAGGTGAGTTTTGCAGATTCTGTAGGAATTTATTTTTGTTTTCATAGAGAGGACTGAAAAGAATGAAATAATATTACCTATTCATTCAAGCACAGAAGTTTTTAAAAGGTAACCCCTGTACATAATTTTCAGTCTCTCCCAATGGCACCCATTCACACTTTTCTTTCTGTGAAATGACCTATAACACATTCACTGATATCTGAAATGATCCATCGTTTTTCAAATACATACCTGTCTGTACTCACAAAGGTACTAAGTAGATACACAGTTAAATGATTCTTCGCTGGCCTAGGAGGGCTGCGTGATGTCTCCCTGTACTTTATCATGATCAACTGTACTAAGGATGGATATTGCCATTCTGTTCTTTGTGTCCACACACAACCAACTCTGTGAAGGAAAATTTGTATTTAGCTTCCACATTTCAAAAAAGCTTGGATAGCATGGTACTGCTGGTATTTTTAAAATATTTCACTAAGTAAAAAATTCAGCAGGATAAGGATGGAATTCATTACAACTAATTTATCTGTCTAAAAATTGTGCGTGACTGGGAGTTACAGTAGATCTCTCTATCCTCAGAGGAAAGAAAGGGAAATCTCTGGAGAATGATTCTAAGCTATCTTGTATGGTTATCTCTTCCCATGGGCTGCAGGAGGACTCTAAATGACTGACTTAGACTGGCGTTCTTTGGAAAAGCAAATGCCATCCGTCTTTCAGTGGCTGGAAATGCTGTGAATTGAACCATTGCAAAATGCATATCTACAGGCTTTTTCTATCATGGTTTTCATTCAAATCTGCTCGTTCCAGTATGACACATACTTAATAAGTTTCAAGAAGCAGAGTATAGAATTTTAGGCATATTGCAGGATAAACCAAATATAAAATTTAAATTGTTCAGTTGTCTTTTTAGGATTCTTAATCCACAATGAGCTGGATTCTTAATCCACAATGAGCTGTATTTGGGCGTTTTAGATGTGAATAGCCAAATTTACACCAAATAAGACAAATTAAGTAACTAGTGCTTTTTTTTTTTATTTTATTAGACAGTTGTAATTCAAATGATCACATTTTGTTAGTCTGTTAACATTTCTCTGTGAACAAAGTAGTTTTGTAGCCGTGTGTAAATTCCTACTTCCCAAAGAATCCAGTATTTACTTGCTGAACCAAAGCGTTGCTGACCTTTATGGTTACATCTGGCCCAACATTGTGCAGGCATTGTATAATTTAGACTTTCAAAATCCTTCACAATCATTTTGTGAAACTAAATTCTGTAAGGGAAGTTCTAAAGACAAAATCAGGTAAATGCATCATTTAGAATAATGGATACAGGTTTGTTTTTTTTTTTTCTATGGGTATAAAGTTACTCAGCTGTGAAGGCTGAAATTCTGTCTTTGGATGGTCATGAGCAATTTATGTTGCAAAGAAGATCTATTTTGTCATTTTCAGTGACAAGTGGGAAGCTGTGCTCTGAACACTTGAAGAGGAAAATCTAACACTGAATACTAAATAGAACTCTCTTTCTATTATTGATCCATGCATTTCTGTAGCATGAATATTTTCCACCATTAACATTTTTTATCTGCATATTGGGAAGCTGACCATTTAGTTAATTCAAAGAGTAAAATTTTAGAAGCAGATGATAATTTCTTGTCTTTGTGTTCTTTTAAACAGGAACAGATGTCTCAGGTGTTAGATGCAATGTTTGAAAAGATGGTTGAAGGAGGGGAACATGTAATTGATCAAGGGGATGATGGTGACAACTTCTACGTCATTGACAGGTGAATTGCTGTGTCTTACTATAGCACAAAGTGCTATGCAAAAGTCCATTGAGAAAAGTCTGTATTCTGTGAACTTGTATTTAATGCTTACATTACAGCTTTTCTCTTGGTATTCAGTGACAGGACTCATGGGAATGTTTCAAAGCTGTGCCAGGAGAGGTTCAGATTTGACATTAGGAAGCATTTCTTTACCAAATAAGTGGTCAAGTACTGAAAAAGGCTTCCTAGAGGTTGATGCCCCAAGCCTGTCAGTGTTTAAGGGGCATTGGGACAACTATTTGAATAAAATTCTTCCAGTTTTTGGCAGCCCTGAAGTAGTCAGGTAGGTGAACAAAAGGATTGTTTTAGGTCCCTTCTAACTGAAATATTAAATCAGATGATCATAAAAGCGTGTCCAGATTCTGTGCTGGAAAGATGATATTTTTCAGCCTTGTGAGGTTACCACTTGTCCTCTGGTAATGAAAAAGGCTTCAGGGACTTTACAATATCCTGTCAGCCTTGTGGTTTTTAGGTGTAGGGTATCACCTCTTTGTCCCTTATCAATGAAACAACTGCACAGATTTTTGCATTACATTCATATGATTTATCAATGCACACCATAAAAGTATTCAAGACAGAAGAAAATGATGGCTCAGCATCAATGGGCTTGGCAACTTCATGTTTTACAAGATATCAAATTATACTGCATTCCCGAGGGGAAAAAAAAGTTATTAAATTAACGATGGAGAGAAGAAATGCACAATAAATTAGAAAAATGTGTATAATGCATATATGTATTTCATGATCTTATGCTTCTTTTCAGATACATTCCCTCTGTTTCCTGCATCTCTGTTGTTTCATTAGAAATTACTACTGTAAAATATTTAAAATATTAAATAACTTGTGTAATTATTTCAGTGATCCTATCATAGTAATTTTTGCAAAGACTTGACGTTTGTATTTAGTTTGGTTACAATGAAATTAAGAAACAGATTTTAAGTTAGACCTTCATTTTTAATAAGTTCTGGTGATAAATAGATCACTGTACATCCATTCTATCTTTAAACTGAGTTAATGTAAAAACTAATAACCCTATTCTTCCCTTTAAAGAGGGACCACTTTTATTATCTATAGAAGTCATTGAGATGACTTTACAAGGTGTTTAATACCATTTAAGCAAGCAAATGTGTTTTTCAAATGCTTTATTTTTGTAATTCATGGTATAAAAAAATATAGTGAGAGGCTGCTTAGCAAAGGCCAGGGCTGGATTCTACTCATTGTATTTATATATTTTATTAACAGAGGTACATATGATATTTATGTAAAATGTGATGGTGTTGGGAGATGTGTTGGAACCTATGATAACCGAGGGTGTTTTGGTGAGTTGGCCTTAATGTACAATACACCCAGAGCAGCTACAATTATAGCTACCTCTCCTGGTTCCATCTGGGGTTTGGTAAGTAGAGTACTTCTTTTAAGCTATTTTTAAAAAAGATATATTTTATATAGATTTCACTGGCATGCTATATCAGCATTAAAAATATATATATATGATTTTAGAAAGTTTAATTCTAGAAATCCTGATAAATACCAACACAATGCTATCTTTTTCCAGAATCCACAGATGAAAATCCAAAGTTCAATAAAATAATAATTTTTTTAAAAAAATAAAATTTTAATTGCAATTTCCCAATTTGAAAACCACTGATAATTGCATATTAATTTTTTCCCCTATACCTTGATTGGAAATGCCTTTGTTTCCAGAGTAAAATTCCAATATGAGGTTATTTACTAGTGTTATACTACCTGACAAAGATCTCTGACAAGATTAATTGAGTAATTGAGTTTACCCCAAACGTAAGTTGAGATGGCCATCATCTCCAAGATGTACATATTGATCTAATGACTGATCCCAGGATTGAAATGAAACATGCGGTTGTTCACCAGCTTAATCCATGTGACTTTTGGGATTGTTTAGGACACTAAGAATGGCTTTATATTAAATTGTGTTGTGTTGGCCACTAAGTGCCCCCTGTAGCAGTGAAGGCTTGCAGTGCATTTTTCCTCTGCCTCTCCCCAGGGCACAGCCACACAAATTTAAGAGAAGAAAACACCACATGTGTAGTTTTTCCATCTGTCTGGTTCACTTTCATGGTCAAATCCTAAGGAATGTCCAGCTGGCTGTTTAGGGCAGCAGTGAGCCTTGTTCTGCTGAAACAGCAGTAAGTGGGCTGTGACCTAAGACCCAGACTCATGTATTTTGGTTTCTACAAAACCCTAAAAGCCTCTTTGAGTACATATCAATTTGTATGGGACCTCAGGGTAATGAATAAACTTTGTAAATGAAACATTTAAATACTGAGGGTCTCTTAAATCTCCTAAATTACCTGCTGTGTGTTCAGTGCTGTAAACTCTACCCTCTGTACGTGAGCTTGGTATGTACCCTGCAGGGATTTTGATAGCGATTTTCAGGTTAACTTTAGGAACTCCTGATTGACCTCTAGAGGAATCTTTCTCAACTGACAGTAGGGAGAGAAAAGCCAGCTCGATTGACAGCTACACTGAGTGACTAAAACCTGGTAATTTGATAATATACAGCCAGTTCTAAAGTATTTTCTAGCACATATTTTCAGTTAATAAACTCTCTTTCTCTCTTTGTGTTTACAGGATAGGGTAACATTCCGAAGAATCATTGTAAAAAATAATGCCAAAAAGAGAAGAATGTATGAAAGTTTTATTGAGTCATTGCCATTCCTTAAATCCTTAGAAGTAAGATTTCTATTGCATTATTTTAATGGCTGTGTTGGAGATACCTGATAAGATTCTGCTCTTGATTACTTTTAATTTGGCATTCAAAGTGTCTCCACAATAGAAGTTTGCATACTTTTGTTTCAGAGAAAAACTACATTTTAGTGTTTTTTAAATTTGGAATAAATTATTATTATTCATATTATATTTTAAAACATAAATTAACTTTACTTTCAGTTTCCCAAAGCTTAGTTTTACTAGATATTAGCCAACAAAATTAAACAATGACTCAGGGAATTGAAAATTATTTTCATCTATCAGCTATATTTTTACATGTGTGCTTTCCTGAGCATAATTTTTGAAGGCTTCTAACAAAAATGGAAGCTTATCAGAATAGCTGTTAAAACTGTAATATACCCTCTGGAACACTATTTAGCAGTTCTTTTTTTAATGGTAATCAAACCAGAAAAATAAAGATACACTATGCTGTGCAAAGATTCACAAAAAGAAATATCAAAGGGCTTTCTAAATATATACTATCATAATGTTAACCAAATATTTCTTACTTTTTTTTGTTTTTTAAATGAAGGTATCTGAGCGTTTAAAAGTGGTTGACGTGATTGGTACCAAAGTGTACAAAGATGGAGAACAAATCATTGCTCAGGTACAGTTTCTTCCTAGTTTTAGTTTTTCTTTCATAATAGATAACAGTAATCATGTTATTTATAGACAATGCATGCTTTTAAACCCTATTTTTCTTTCTCATATTAAAAAAAAATCTATGAATCTTAAATGTAAGAGGTGGTTATTTTGTTGCAAAAGTTCACTTTTCACTTACGATACTTTCAAGACCAACCATCTTTGTTGGTATAAATAAAAAAGTCAACATTTTTAGTATACTTAGAAATTCAAACTTTATAAATGTACTTCCAAGGAGGAGCACTGAAGACTCAAGTTAAAATACTGTCAACTTTTCAAGAAGACAGAAGTATACTCTTTGGGATAGGCAACTGTGATTGTCTTGCTGCAGGACAATTAGTGGTTTTCACATAGCCCCTGGAGGCTTTTTATACTGGAAACTTGCTAAGAGAAATAATTTGGGAGGAACACAGCAGTGGATAAATGGTAGTAAGGATCCTAAAAATCTTCCACAACGTTGGTTTTCTCTGCTTTTTGTGTAAGTCACAGTCAGCTATGTCTTTTCATGAAAAGGCCTTGCTGTCAGTTCTGTATAGATGTTTTGAAGGTTATGTGTCTCGAGTATGGTTTTCAAATTAAAAGTGATTTATTTTGCAGCAGGTATCAAAAAGAGGAGCCTCAAGGCACTGGTAGAAATATTTTGGTGTTACCATGAAACTAAAAGGGAAATTTTACACTTTTTTTACTCACTTTATTTTTTTTCTTGTGCAGGGTGACTTGGCTGATTCTTTCTTTATTGTGGAATCTGGAGAAGTAAGGATTATAATGACAAGGAAGGTAAACATCCCTAAAACAACAGCCTTTTTTTTTACAATTGTCACTAACTTCGCTTATGAAATCCTGACTTTGGCAAATCTTTCCTCTAATACTTTCTCTTTCTTTTTTTACACAATATTTCAGGGTAAACAAGATCTAGAAGAGAATGGAGCAGTAGAAATAGCTCGATGCTCAAGAGGACAGTATTTTGGAGAACTTGCTCTTGTAACTAACAAACCCCGAGCTGCTTCTGCATTTGCTCTTGGCACTGTCAAATGTTTAGGTATTAGTCAATACTATTTTATATCTAATATAAATTATATGTAATCTATTTGGTTGTTTTTACTGTCACTCTGTCTTTCTCCAGAATATAAGATTTAAGGCTGTTTCAGTAATCACCTAGTATTGTGCATTACTATTTATGTTATTTATTTGCAAAAATTACTTACAGTTGATAAATACTATTACACACAATTTCTCAAACATTTCTCTTATTGTATGGAAGTAAAAATTGTTTTAGGCCAGTACAGAGTATTGCTGCAAAATGCCTATAGCTATCAGATAAATGTCTAATACTCTGCAGAAAGGTGAGGTGTTTCTTCTCTCAGTAGACTGACTCATCTAAGAAATAATTCTGTTAAAAATTCTGTGCCTTTTTATCCCCATGACTTAAGCTTTTAAAAAATTCTTTTGTCTTCACTAGCTGTTAATTTAATCATCCCATCACACTGTAGTCTCAGGCACAGGAAGAGTGAAGACTGTAGGAGTTGTGCTCATAGACAACCCTTCACATCCATTGCTTTTCATGGTCTGATGTTTAGCCCCTAATTACAGGAAAACTGTAAACTGCAAAGATAGATTTGGCATTCCTGCATAACCATTTGATGACCAAGTCAGTAGCCAAAAAGTTTCTCTATTTTTTATAATTCCAAACTCGAAACACATAGAGATGATCAGGCAGTAGAGATCAAAGATACGGCAGATGGGAAAGAATAAGAGGCAGTGGTGAGGAAGAGTGTTATTATCCATTTTTGGCTGAATAACAAGCATCTCTGGCACTTCCCAAACAACAGAGATCTTGAACATTTCTCAAGAGACAAAATATTACTGGCCAGCAAGTTGGAAGTACATGAAGTTTCCTTCCTGGCCTATTGGCTGGAACTATAGAGGATCACATTATGTGATCAGGTAAAGAAAATACTTTGATCGGCTGTGCACTGACGTTGCATCTTCTGAATTATTGTCTTCAACTTCTTGCACATTTGCTGGGAAAATAAGTATTCATTACCATTTGCACTTTGGGTGGAAGCAAGTAAAAAAAGCAATGAAATAGGCTGTTAGAGCCCAAATACAGCCAACAACTTCACTTAAGGTTGTGGCTTTTTGAAATCTCATGGGTCTTAAAACTTTATTTTGTGGAGGAATCCAGGCCCCTTCAGACTTCTTCACAAACTCTTGGGTAACATATATCTTACTGTGGAAATATTTTCAAAATAAGGAACAGAGAAAATTCAAGTTTATTTATAAAGTTTCAAGACAGCAGTGTGTTGGTTGATCTTGGTTTTGCTAAGGTAAGTGGTTCCCTCCTGTGCGAAGAATGTATATGCCTCAATAGTATCTGTTGTCATTTAAAATCTTACACTGGAATATCATAACTACCAGGATTTGTGTCTGTTATTGATGAGCACATAATGTTCTTTCTCTTTCTCTCCCTTTTTATCTTAGTTATGGATGTGCAGGCATTTGAAAGGCTTTTGGGACCTTGTATGGAAATTCTGAAAAGGAACATTGCAAACTATGAAGAGCAGCTCGTTGCTCTTTTTGGAACAAACATGGACATTGCTGACACCAGTGCATGAACTAAACATTGGAGCAACAAGATCTGTTATGAGAATATAGCACAGTAGTGGTTAGTCCACTGAGAAATTGTCTCTCTTTCTATAGATGCCAAGCATTTTCTGTGATTTTAAGAATGGGATTGGGGTTTTTTGGTTTGGTTTGCTCTTGGTTGGGTGGTTCTTTAGTTTTTGTTTGTTTTGTTGTTTTTTGTTTTTTTTTTTTAATTATGACAGTGGAAATACTAGTTAAGAAAATAGCAATTCAATTAATTGAGGGCTTGATTTTTAAAAGTGCTCAGAATTGATGGTTCCATCTGATAGAGACATCCTGTAGTAGCACAGTACCTTTGAAAATCAAGTCCTTGAACACAGCATTTCCTTAAAGAATAGATTTTTTAAAAAAACCCACATGTGATGAACTTGTTAAACCAGCTTCTGTTCTTCAAAAAGGTTACATCTTTTCTGGAAAGACTGTTAGTTTGAATGTGATATGTTGAAAGTATTAGTGCACACAAAGTGTTTATATGTATTAATACAGAAGATATACAGTAGATATTAATTTTTGACTATTACAGTTGTCATGATTTTATGTTGCATTTATCACAGATGTAGTGAATCACAAGATTAATCATAAGATAAAGCATGACAATGCGTTTTGTGTAACGCTCATGACCCAAATCTGGTTTATAACATTTCATAATTTGTTTTAAAGTCCTCTTCGTTTAATATGTCATGTTTCAGCACGACATTGTAATATCTTATGCAATTTAGAGGACTTGTATATTTTTGCAATAAACTGCATTTTTTATTAGTTACATGAATTCTGTACATGAGTGAGGACAGCTGACAAATTTACCTTAATGCTTTCAAAGCAAAGGCATGGGTCATTGTCATGTTCTACCTAATCATACATAACCTATATTGTTTTCCTTCTCCCTTGTTTTATATTTATGCATTTTGTCTTCTCTATTTATGCTTGTTCTCTAGTAAATTTTTTTTTTAGATATCACCTTTTTTACTGTTAAATCTGTTTCAAGTGAAATGATCTCTGTATATCTCTCTTCCTGCAGTCTAATCTTAGCTATCAAAGATCAGAGTCAATTACTGAAGTGATTGATATCAAAAGCCATGCTAAACTAAGCTTGTCCTTGAAAATCCTTAACAGGAAGTGCAAAAATATTTTTGATTTGAAAGATCGGTACTTCCAAAGCTTTGCACACATACGTCGTCATTAAAGCTAACATGTCTTGCTTTCAAAAACCCGTAGGTCATCATGAAATAATGTGTTCAGCCATAATAGCATGGGATACCTTCTGAGACTGAGGAGAGAATATCATCTTAATTATGAGCACAGGGCTCATTGCTTACGAGGGTCTGTGACTGGAAATTTCAGGCACAGTCCGATTTCAATCCTGCTTACTGACCTGTCTGTTGATGTTCATGGACAGCCAGTGCGTGTACTGGCGATGGGCAGCTCTGCCAAAATGACACTGCAAGAGCTGTAGGAAGGCTGCTTGTGCCCTGATTCAGACACCTGAATTATAACATCTTTCCTTCTTAGATACTGACTTTTCTAATGCCATATATTTGTGTATGTTGATGTAATCATTATGCTACAGTTAGTGATATGTTCTGACAATTAATATAATCATACCTGTATATGAAATTATGATTATATAATATGATAACAATATATAATTTATATCATATAATATGGTATAAATTATAAATCTAATTCCTAACAAAATACAATCTGAACAAAATTTACAAATTTATTTTTTTTTACCTAGAAACCTGGTATGAATAATTGCACATATGATAACTTGCCTTTGTACTTTTGATTTATGGGAAAAAGAGAAGCCTGTTATACTAGAAGGAAATATCAGGTGACCAAAATCTACACTCTTGTCATTCTGTATGCTTAATCTCTAAAAGCTACCTATATTTTGCACTGGCTTAATGTGATTAAGAAAAATGCTAGAAATTACTTGTATGGCAGTAAACTACAATCAAGGCCATAAATGCCAGTCATAATATTTTCAATATTGTTGGTTATATTTAAAGTTTCCTTACAATAAACAACACTTTTATATATAAAAATCTACATTTATTGATATTGTTGTTGTCTTTTAATTCTATTGCCATAAAGTTACAAGTGACCTATTTATGTTCATTTATTAAAAAAATTCATAATTCTTAACACTTTCATGCTGATTTTCATAAATGGCGTTATGTGGATGCTCTGTCTACTCAGAACAGACAACATGTTGATGCAGTAATTGTCATAATTACTTTATTTGATGATTTGCTTGTAGTTTATAGCTGGGAAAAAGCCGTGGAGTAACAAATTTAGGATAATCAGAGACTGAATTTTCTGAGTCCCAAAATACAGTTTCATGTTGCAGCAGTTTTACTGTGTTGCTGTTGAGCACTGAATGATTTCTGGAATTTTCTTTGTTGATAAATTCAGGGGGGCTGAACTGACAGTAACATGTTATCACTCTTCAAATTTCATCCAAATCATTATATCCTTCCTCTTTTTCCTGGTTCTCTTCATATGTACACTTCAAACATGCTAGGTTTCATGTCATAAATGTGGTGAGTGTTAATCCTAAGAATGAAATCATATCAAGTTACTGATTTTTTTTACAGACCTTTCAATAAAAAGTAGACAATGCTAATAATTTTAAACAAGTGTCAGGTTTACCTTATTAGACTGTGTCCGTTCTTAAGTTACCTGATGCTTTTGTTATTAAAGATTTTTATTGAGTTTTTTAAAAATATGCCCCACTTAGTGAAGAGAGAAAATCCTGAAAGAAATCCTGTATGAGAGGCATTCATGGGTTCGTATGTTTTACTAACCAGAAGAGAATCCACAATGACAGCAAATGTTTTTTATAAATGCCTTAACCATGGGGAAAACAATCTGATTGTAGCCCCGAAGTTGATCATGAGACACAAACCCTGAGGTGAGCAAGATTTCCTTGATTGTACTGCTTTTTAAATGTCAAATGATGCTGTGTTTTATGAATTTAATTTAAATTTGTCTGAAATAAACATTTCTGAAATCATTCCCTTCTGGATTTCCTGTTTAAGGTCCAGAAGTGACCAACTGTGGAAGTCATGAGGCAAACCTCTGAAGAGTATTGTGAAACCATATACAGCTTAAATCGCTATTACTCCATCTTCTTCCCTCATGTTGTCTTTTCTATTCAGTGAAGACTATTCTGCTCCTTGCTGGAATGGTGGGTTTAGTTTGGGGTTTTTTTTTGTTGTTTTGGTGGTTTTGTTTTGTTTTGCTTGAAATGTTTGTTGCTTTAAGCTTTCTGTAAGGTGACTCTGTGACAGTTGTCATGATTGTGCCATTCTGTAATCCATGGCACACTTGCTATGACAAACATTATTGTTTATTCAATATCAAGAGTTCCCACATGTGCAAAATCAGTATCTTCTGGTTATCCTCCTGACAATTCTTAGCTTCTTTTTTTCAGATGCTTACTGCATCTGATAGTGTCAGCTGAACAAGGTGCTTTGCTGGAAGTCAATTTACCACAACACAGACATTCTTACATGTTCTTGCTAAAGTTTTCATGTTAGTTCAAAGCTCTTTTTGTCTAATCATACATGTGATAATTATAGGTGTGTATTTTTTATTTTTTTTATTTTTTCAGTTTCTAAGATACTTTCCTGTGTCTGTAGTTCTCAGATATTACTCCAGGGAGGAATTGTATGCTGAGTCTGTACAGATATGTGCTGTTGTCTGTCACAAAATTTAGGATCATATTCAAATCGTTCTGCGAGTTGTATTTCCTTTAGATATATACCAAGGCTGTTTCCAAGTTCTTAATCTACTCTTTGGCTCAGAAAGATGCTTATCAGGCTGGACACTCTCACTTCATGATCTGAAAGGAAGCTGAATAATCTTAATAGAGTATGAAAAGCCCAAAGAAAATTAGATTTTAACTTTGTCTCTTCACATCATTTCTCTCCCTCTAAATGATCATTCTCCTGGCATCCAGGTGAAGAGCCAGTGGCAGAAGGGGGATAAAAGGCAAGTGGAGGGACTGGTTGGGTCTGTGCTGGGACACACTGGTCTGGTTGGCTGGGCAGCCACTCTCCTTCCTCATCTCCTTTGTCCCACCCCTGCCCCTTCTCTGATGGCAAATCAAAATGAGCTGGAGTGCAGTTCTGGCATTGCCATGGCTGTGTGAGTACAATGTGTGGAGTTGTGTTTTTTCCAGATAACTGGTAGAGGCATCTGTGTGTATGGCAGAACAGGGGAAAGACAAAGACCAAACTATTACATAAATGAAGCTGTCCAATCAAGACCATATAAAAACTCTGACATTAGGTCATTGGGACACTATCTGCTGACTCAACCTTTTCTTACTGAGGTAAATTAGGATGGCCTAAAAATAGCATAATTCATGATATGAATACTTCGTAATGTCTTCTTTGACGGTATTATTTCAGCTGAGCATCTATGAAGTTTTGGGAGAGGATAATGTTCTGTGCACGTCTCTGTGGATGAATAATTTCCTGACATCCAAGTGACCCTTTAGGACCTTCTCCCTCACATGTCTGAAGATGCTGGAAACTCAGTTCTGATAAATGTCTTATCTAGAAAAACCCATCCAACTTACCAAGAAGCTCTATGTTCTTTTTCTCTTTGTTGCTTTGTCCTTGTGGGGTCAGGTGGTGTTCCTATCCTAAGCAACCTTAGCCAGACTGTAGCACTGGTTTATCTGTATGGCTCTATCTACCATCGGAAATTTTATGTGCCTGAGACTATTTGCTAGTACTGAGGCACTGAATGACCAACATTCATACTGTTTTCCAGTATTTCTCTGAGCTCATTTGTAAGGTGTCTAGGAAGCTTTATTTTTGGCTTTCCATATGGAGTGGCCATATACAGATGGCCAACTGAGAACACTCCTTGGCCTATGGTTGTTCCCAAACTGTATCTGAAAATTATTAGCTATTGGCCTGTGCAGAAACAAGGGCTATTCTAAAATTAATCATACAGTACAGATGATAATATTCCAATGCCCAGAAACACTCACTGGCATTTTGATTTACCAACCAGCATAGAGGAAAACTACAGCTTTTCTGTAATCTCTTCTTGACTTGTTTTTTTGCAAGCTTTGAGCTGGGATGGAGGAGTTTTTAAATTTATCACTCTTATGATTTGTTTTGTGATATGTGAAGCCTTTGTTTTTTTCCTAATACTATTGTAAATTTTAGTCTTGCTCTATCTTTATAGATAAAAAAAGTTTAGCTGAAAATGGAATCTGTGCCATAATGACAGGAAATAAATTTCTCATTGATTTCTGACCTGTCTTGGAAGGGAAAAAGAAATAATCCCTGCCCTGTTATTTATTCTATTTCTCCCCAATTTGAGTCACTGTAAGAGGCAAGTGAAATTTCTCTTCTAGAACTCAAGAGAAAACAACTTTCCTGGGAGCAACAAGTTTTCTTTTCCTTTGCTCTTCATTCCCAAGAGCATCTTCTGTGAGGAGATTGAGGACATGAAGTGGAGGAACAAGGACAGAGCCATCCACCACTGCAGCTAGCCATGAATGGCCTTTGGAAGAGGGAATGAGTACAAACAGCTTTAGGAGATACAAGTCATTGTGTGAGGAGACAACTTGGTTGAGAGGCAGAATGGCTGCAGAACAGAGGCTTCCATGTTGGGTAGGAGTAGAAGCTCTGGTGAGCGGGGTTCTTGTGATGTTTTGGGGACTATTTAGTTAATTACTAAAGGTGTATGTCTACATGCTGATGTGGAAGCTCCTGTAGCAGGATTAAAATGCTGTGCTGTATTTCAGAGAGCAGTAACACCTTTGTTACAAGGACGGGATTGACTTGGGACAGAAGGGATTAAAAGTGGAGATAGGCACAAACCCAATATGTAATATATATTTTACTAATACAACTTTGACTGAAATATTACTAAGTTAAAAAATCTGCTTTGTGGCTTCTTAACTTTGTGCCTGGCAATTTTAAGAGGTAAATAGCTAGGATGCAAATTAATCAGTATTTTTTAATTGTAGTCTCTCCTGTTTGTTTTTTTGCTTCTAGGTAGCCACCTGTAATGTGATAATAACTCAAGACTAACACTCCCCAATCCCCCACCTTATTTTCTACCTCTTACAACAGCAGAAGCAACTGAATCAGCAAAGCTACCAAGAGTGCCTCTGTTACACAGTATTGATTCATTCTCTGGGCACCCATTCATTTGGGCATGGAGTAAGGCGAGGTAGGGTGTGTGGAGGGGGAGTAATGATTTTAATTAGAGACCAGGCATTCAGAGCAAGGGGTATAGCATTGACATAATCTTCATCCTGAAATTTAGATGATACATACTTGCCTTGAGCCAATGGGGTTAGCGAGTAAGCTAGTTTGTATGTCTGGCTGTCATCTACTGCACGGACTACCTGTCCCTTTACTTATTTTCCCTTACATCCTCACTGGGTAAATGTTAACTTCCTGTATGCAAAGGAGAGGTAGACTTGAAAATAAGAAAGCTGTTACATGTATCTTTTTAGAATTTCAAAACAGTTCAGACATTAATCTTTACAAGATTTTAATCTCAGACCTAGGTAGGATTCATATTTTTGTGCTTTCTGAGTATGTCATAGATCCCAGTGTGATATTGAGGCTCTTGTTCAGCAATGGTATTTACTTGTCTAGACCTGTGTCTGGAATCTGGGCCAGTGGATCTCAGAGGACTGGGCTTCATGTCTAACACTCATGCATGAAGCTTTTGTAGAGAACTGTGAATCTTCACAGTAAACAGCTACAAAGTTATTTTGTTTTGGGTCCAAAAAGTTCGTAGCAGGGTGGAAATGAGCTCCATAAGAAGATTCATATTCTTTAGGCCAACAGACTTCTTCTGAAGAAAGATGGGATTTGAGACAGGATTTTGTATCTTCTGTAGCTGCTTGATCCGGCCTCTGCCATTTCCATCTTCCACACTGTGGCAGAGGGAACTTTCAGAAGAGCACATTGTGAGTTTACCTTGTAAGTGCTACACCACAGGCATGGAAGGCAGTTTGCAGAGTGGAAATGTCTGCATGCCCAGGTCTTCTGCCCTGCCTCCATCTGGCAGTGCAGGGTCTGTGCTGAAACTCTTTAAAAGCCCAAGAAGCTTAGATGTCTCTCCAAAGAGCCTAAAGGCTGTTTAGATGTGCAAGGGAGATCAAAAGAGAAGGGGAAGAAACACAGCCTTAAAATTAATTTTATTGTGGGCTGGTGTAAAAAAGATGGTTCCTGGTTTACCAGTTTTCTATTTATTAAAAGAATGTATTTTAGAGAGGGGATGCCATGAAAGCTTTCTCATATAAAGCCATATCAGTTATTTAGAAAATGTCTGAATTGTAAATATAGGGAAAATGTGAGCTTGTGGGATGTGGGGTAGACAGCTGATATTATAATAAGGTGTCTAGTCACTTAGTATTTGAATCTCAGTATTACTTTTAAGATTATTTTCCTCAAGGTACTTATTTAAATAATATTTTCAAATTGGGAAAATGATCTGTAAAGGTCATAAAGCACATGTTTGTTTGGTCATTAAGCACAGAATATTTTGAGTTAAATTCCGCAGGATTGGCTTTTCTGTATTTTAGAGCTAAGCTTGCTTACAGAAATAGTTTCCAGTTCACACTGCAGAAGATACTGGGTGTTTTTCAGAGTAACATCCTTCTTCAAACAGGGCCAACAGATGGCAATGACTTTACTAACAGGCAAACTATTACTTTGTGGAAAAGGCAAATCTCAAACTGATGTGCCAGTGACATCTGCAGACTTAAGTGTGGTGTGATGCCAAATACAATTATGATATAATTTTCTTTTTGACTTTTTAATTGTGTTACCTTTGTAGGCCTCGTAGGCCTGTGGGAACAACAACCAAGCATTCCCTCTAGTGGCCACTAACCAAACAGGGAACCATTTCTGTTTAACTTGTGTTAACTATTTCCCCCCCCCCCCCCGCCCCTTATTTTCATGCACAGCTATGTTAGCATTTCTGAAAGGCAGAACTGTTGCAGACACCAAATTACAGTAAAGGTTCTGAGACAGGATTTAAGACCCGTTCTCATTTCTGGAATGATGTTGACAACAGGATAAGAAAGAAGTACATTTGTTGGAAAAGTCTCAACAATTGCAAAATATTGTAACTGTCCATCATTGTCTGTTTCTGAATTGTGCGTGTTCTTGCTTTGCATCACATCATGCATTGTAATTAATCTATTTTGTGACGAAGATGCAGTCTGCACAGGAATCTTGTCTCTCTGATCTCCCAGTTACAGGGTAAGTGGGAAAATGTCTTAATATTTAACGAAGTCACACTGTTGTTTTGGCAATAAATGTATGGGACTGCCTGGGAAACACTACGGGCCTCATAAACCTGCATGGATTTAATTTATGTTCTCCTCCCCACCCCAACTTGTATTTTGGGCCTAAGCTCCCATCACTGTCTTTTCAATGAAAGAGAGGCGAGTGACGAGGCCGGAGCGGAGGCCGGGCGCAGCTGCTGACTCACTCCCTGACCTTTAGCCAGCTCCTTTGCCCTCCGCGGCGCCGCCGTGACTCGGGCCCAGCGCGGGCCGGTTCCGCAAAGCGCGGCTGGGGCCGGGCCGGGCCGTGCGGGGCGGGGGGCGCGCGGGCAGCCCCGGGTACACGTGTCCCGCGCCGCTTGTTTACTATCGCTCGGCCCGCGCGGGGCATCCTGGGGGCTGTCGTCTTATCGCGGACCCGTGGGCAGGCGCGGGCGGCGGTGGCGACTACAGTTCCCAGAATGCTTCTGCGCTTGCCGGCGGAGGCATCGGCCAATCGGAGCGCCACATGGGGGTGATTGATGTGCGGCGCGGTGCAATCCGCTGTGCAGGAGAGTCAAAACATGCCCGCCCTCCGGGAGGATTCCTGACAGGCAGGCCAGTCAGCCAATAGAAAGCGGCTGCGAATTGAGCAACGTCGCCTCTGGCCACTCAGCGCTCGAGCAGCGCCTGTAGGGGACGGGACCCGCCGAGAGGACGGGGCTGGGGGGACAGCCCAGGGGAGCTCGGTAATGGCGACGGGTTCGGTAAGTGCTACAAAGTTTCGAGCTGCCGTTTTTAGGGGCTGCGGGGTTCCGACGGGGGACGGGAAGGGTGGGGGAGGTCGGGGAGTAGTGGTAAGGGTTGCAGGCCGAGCCGAGAAAGGCGGTGGGTCCGGTCTTTTGACGGCGAGAGGAACCTCGGACATTGTTTACTGTACGCCTTCCCTGACCGGCCCCGTCAAGCCGCCATCCTCCGGCACCGCTGGGTTGAAACTCACGGGGTGTGCCAGCCCTCTTTAGGCCCCTTCAAACCACGAAAACAAGCGGAATTGGGGGGGTATCCCCCTCCTTGTTTTCCCGGGGAGCGGCTGCCCGTCCCGGTCTGTCAGAGCGAGGGCGCTGTGCCCGCTGCGGGAGCGGTGGCTGTGCGGCACGGGGAGTGTTTGGGGTGTCCGTGGGTGCGGGTGAGCCCCGCGGGGGCAGCGGCGGCCGGGGCGGGGGGGCCCCCCCGGGCCGGTGTTACGCAGTTCGAATGAATGGGGCCGAGCGCGCCTGCGCCGTGCGGCCGCGGGTGTAAACAAGGTCACGTGACGGGCGGGGGCGGCCCTGAGGGTGTCGGTGAGGGGGGCCCGGGGGGCTCGGCCCGGGGGTCCCCGAGTTCTGTGGCCCCCGAGCCGCCCTGCGAGCTCCGTGCTCAAGGGGCTGGAGCGGCGGGGGCAGCGCGGCCCGCCCTGCGTCAGAGACCGGGCCGCCAGGGCTTCGAAAACATGGTGAATCACGCTCTGCCTCGGCTGCGCGCTCTGGCACGGCCGGGGATGTGCAGCGAGGATTCCTGATCAAAGCAGCTGCGCCAGGAAAAGTCCCTGGTGTAGATCCAGTCTTGCCAGTGTGTTGTGTTTTGCTTGGAGAAGCTGTTCTCCAAATTAAACTCCGTCCAGCTTATTGCTCAGGCGTAGACTTGGCCTCAAACTTCGTCAGAAGGTTGGGGGAAGAAAGGCAAAGAGCAGAAGGAAAAAAACCACGGGAAGCACTTCCACCCAGGCATTCCTGCGCAGTGCGGTTTGGGTGGATGCTGCCCAGTTCCTGCTGAACCCCTTCTCAGCCAGTCTTTATTTACTTTTCTCCCAATTTTATTTTTGTACCTCAGAAATAGACATGGTTGAATTAATAAAGTCTTTGTTAGTAGTGCCATTTGTTTTAGCATGACAAATTAACTTACTTTAAAGCACATTTTCATTTAGCCTCCAAAGACAGCCGCAGTAATTACGGTCCTTTGAAGCATGGTTCTAGACGACATTTGACACAACAAATTTTCAATGTAAAGTTGAATCTTAAAAAATCTTTACAAGATAATTAATGATTAATCCCCTTAATTTTAAACCATTGAAAGGCTGAGGAGAAGGACGTGATGTCCACAGCAGGCTTTAATCAAACAGAATAAAAAAATTAAAAGTAAAGTTGGGCACTTTGTTTGTTTTTCTCTGTAATTCTCTTTCAGTTTCTTTGTAATTCATTTGTTTGAGGATTTTTTTTTGCTTTTGTACACAGATGGCTTTGGTTTAAAGAAATTCTTATGACTTGGAGGAATAATTCATTTCTCAAACAAGTATTTTTCTTGTCAGACTAGTATTTTCTATCTGTACCTTATCTCTGACCTTCAGAGTGTTGGGATATGAGGACATATACTTTCAAGTCTTGGCACCTGGCAGGAAGGAAAGAGAAGACAACATTCTGGAAATAAGTTTGCTTCCTCATTTTGGCAGGAAAATTGGAAAGGAAGAGAGGAAAAAAACCCAAAAAAAAACAGGGCAGAAGGAGGGAAAGGAAAGATGTAGATAAGCCAGAAAAACAAGGAGTGGCTTTTCAGAGTTGATTAGTTGGAGATAATCTTCAAGGTCCTGACCTGTACTACTGAGGTCTGTTTTTTCTGTTCAGAAATAACTGAGCTATCTGCTCTTGTCTGTAATTTTGCTGTCCCTCATGGGTGACAGGGGTATAAATTGTGTTAAAGGTGTCTTTTGGAGGTGAAAGTAATGTCACTGATAGTTTGAGCTGTATATTCTCATTTCTGTGACCTTTCTTCTGCTTAAAATCAGAATAAACTGATGTAGCTTTGTAGTAGAGCCATTTGAGTAGAATCAAACATCTTTTTATGTTTAGCATGCAACTTTATATAAGTTTTGGATATATTTGAAAGTTTAGGAGATCAGAAGGGTAGAAATTATCCAGTCAAAACCCTCCTGGACATGATCCTGTGCAACCTGCTGTAGGTAAGCCTACTTTAGCAGTGGAGGGGGCTGGACTAGATGACTTCCAGAGGTCCCTTCCAACCCAGTCATTCTATGATATTAAAATATTACACTTTTTCAGCAATTGTTGGTATTTCTCTAATGTAGCTTACTTAGTGGACATGCATATGGCAGACTTTTCAGGTTTTCTTTCATACTAAACTGTGTTTCCTGCTCTTTCGTGAGAGACTCATGATTATTTCTTCAGGGACACTTCATTGAAGTACATGGTAATCATGTTATGGTATCTTTAATTCATCCTCATCTGAAGAAAAAAAGTAGATAGTCAAATTACTAAAGATTGGATAACACTGTTTACCGGCTTTTAGAGGCAGTGGCTGTGTAGAATAAGCACTCAGTTCTCTGCTGTAGATGATTTAAAATAATGAGTTTGGTATAAATGTTACATTGCTAGGATTGGGGAAATGAAACAGAAGTGAAATCTTCCAGTAGGGGTTTCATCTTTCCATTTGCAACACAGGGAAGGCTGTTAGGAGTCCTGCATGTTTGAGACTCTTCCTGGAGGCCAGAGATGGGAAGGGTGGTGGAAAAGGTTCTGCAGAGACACCAGTGCTGAAAGGATAACTGGGGAAAAGGTGGGCCTGATGCTAAATGACAGAGGAGACCTGATCTCACAAGGTTAAGGACAGCATTTTTGCTTTGAATTTCATTTTCCAGGCCTGTTCCCAGGTTCCTCAAGTCCCTGGGTGTAGCAACTTGTCTCTGAGAGAGCAAGACACTTCTTTGTCTGTGGTAGAAGCGGAGCAGGTGAGGGGCATGCTGGTTCTGTGAGGCATCCATGCATGAAGCAGTGGGACCAGATGGGATCCCTCCAGGCCAGTCGTGGGTCACAGAATGTTTTGGGTTTGAAGGGACCTTAAAGTTCATCTGGTTCCAAGCCCCCTGCTGTAGCTGGTGAAATATTATGAGGATGGTCTCCAAAAAGCAGTGGATGTGGTGGCAGGATGGCTCCCAATAACTGAAAGAATGAAAATGTCAGGCTTCAAGGAGGAGGACGTGGGGAAGCTACAGGCTGGTCAGCCTTACCTTCATGTATTTTATGGGGCAAAATTCTCCTGACAGCTATGTCTACCCTTTTTGTAAGGCTAGAAGTTGTCTGGGAATAGCCGGGACAGATTAGCCAAAATCAAATCTTGTCTGACCCATCTGATTGCCTTTTTGTGATGGGCTTAGTGGCTTAGGATACCAAGTGAATGTTGTTTATCTTTGCTTGAGTAGTGGTTGAGGAGGTAGCTCCAGACTTGAAGGCAGTGGGCACAGGCTGTGGGAAGTTCAAACCTGCATAAGGAACAGCTTTACAGGAAGAGTGGTTACTGGAACAGGGGAAATGCCAGGGAGTCTCCATCCTTCAAGATACTAGAAACTCAAGTGGCCAGGCCCCCAGGCAGCCTCTTGATTTCAGAGTTAGCTCTGTTTTCTGTAAGGATTGTACAAGATTATGTCTAGACACCCCTAAAATATGCTGTGATACTCAACTGACTAATGAGGATTTAGAGCCCTGGTAATGAAGTAGTATATCAGATGCAACTTAAACCAGTTCACATATTTCTAACCTCTGTCTTTCTAAAGCCAGATACTTTGGAGCATCCTAACATGGTGTGGGAAGTGAAGACAAATCAAATGCCTAATGCAGTTCAGAAACTCCTTCTGGTAGTGGACAAGAGAACTTCAGGGATGAATGAGTCATTGGAGTTGCTGAAGTGTAATGAAAACCTGCCCTCTTCTCCTGGATATGCGTCCTGTGATGAGCACATGGAACTTGGTAAATAACATGATTTTTTTCAGAGGAAACTGAATTCTGAAGTTTGTTTTAGATTTCCTATACTGAAATTATTGGAAGCTGACTGAATGAAATTGCTGATTTTTAACTTGAGTAGGTCAGGGAATTGTGACTTCTGAAGGTCTTACTTTGCAGTCACTTTTCCCTTTAACCCATTTCTAGTTCTGACACATTGGCCTGTTGACTCAAATGTGTTCTTGAACTCACAGCCACAAATTTCTGCTTCTAATCCCCAGAGGAGCAGGGTTTTTTTGGCACAAGAAAAACAAACAGAAAGCTCAAGAGCTCCTCCTAAAGGGAAATCATGTTGCTTTAGATCTGCTGCAAATAAAGATTACAAGATAGAGGAACATTACTTCAGTTCTTAACATACTGGAGAAAAACAGCATGTGCTTAAGAAAGTAGCATTATAATCAGTGAAATATTAACATATTTATTTGCAGTTATGGAGTGATTAAGATTAATGATACTTAGTTACATGACAGCACATAGCACAGACTTCTCTTAACAAGCTGGGGTCTTTTCTGTTACTCTGTATGGGATAGGAAAGGTTTATATTATTGGTAGGAATTCACCCTACCAGGCTGTACACCCAGCTTTCATGATTTATTTAATTTATTGAACTGGTTCCATGGCAGAAACCTTTTACCTTGAGCATGGTCTGATGTTGAATTTTTTTAGTGTTGAACCTTCAAGGACAGATTAACTGTCTTTTGTGGAATGTTTTAGTATTTAGTATTTTAGCGAAGCATGTTGTTTTTGAATAACAGTGCTGTATAGTCCTGTATAAACTGGTCAATCTAGTAAAAACTTTAAAATCAGAACCAAATCTAGTTACCTTATTTTTACTTAAATTTCTTCTGTGAATATATAATTGACTAGTGATGTTACTATTTCTGTGGCCATTTTTATGAATAGGGTTTGTGAAATGTTGGTAGTTGTGATATGAGAAAATAAAATTACTTTATTGTGCTTCCTTTTTCTTCACCAAATTTGCAAGGTTTGGTGTCAAATTGAGTAGACAACTTGAATATAATTATGGTAATTTGTGCCTTTGTTTGTAGATGATCTTCCTGAATTACAGGCTGTGCAGACAGATTCTACCCCACCTGCACTTTTTCAGCTTGGTGCTGATGTTTCACATCAGGAATGTTCAAGGCCTTCATGGAGCCAACATACCTCAAACAGCAATGCAGAAAATGCTTATTCTTCTGAGAATGGGGTGAACTGGTTGACAGAATTAGCAAATATAGCCACAAGTCCTCAGAGTCCGTTGATGCAGTGCGCTTTTTATAACAGGTACTGACACGCATTTCAGTTTTGAAGTGTACAGATTTATAATCCTGTCTCCAAAATATTTTCTTCACTCTTTACACACTCTGACTTTGAACTAGAGCCCTGTTTTTTGGTCTTTTTATTTGTTCTGTCAAAGTAAGCACAGAACTCGTCTCAGAGCCTGTTGCAAAAGCTGCTTAGTTTCCAGCTGTGAATGGCATAGGATGATATAAAGACATTGCCTGTCCACAGCAGGCTCAGAACTTATGGACATTTACCTCCTGTGAGGCAACAAATAAAAACTAAGAGGAATTTCTTACATTAAATTACTAAAGCTTTCTAGTGCACAGACTTCAGATTTTTATTTTTTTTAAACAGCTAACTGGAAATTAATGCAATGTGTATTTTAGTGATAACTGTCTCAAGTTTGTGATATTCTGTAAGGTTGTGAGCAGCAAGTGTGGGACCTTGGAAATTTCTGGGCTTCACTTTTTACTGTACAGCTTTTCTTAGGTTTATAATCAGAAAACTCAATGCAATACTGTTAATAGTATTAATATGCAGCTGAGATTTAATCATTTGGACAGAGCAGTTGTCTTTATATTCTCTGAAGAGCAGACTATTTGCTTCAAGATATTTATAAAAACTTCAGCACTGTGCTAAGGAGATGACACTATGGAAGTAGTACTGTCATTTGGGTGCTGTTGAGAACCTATGCAGGAGTTATGCTAAATGTTCTCTTTGCCTGAGTTTGCGCCCTTTAATCATCCCGTTGGAATACTGGTGTGTGGGAAGTTTGTTTGGTGTTCAAGCTCTTGCAAATGGAAATATTTGCAATAAAAGCATTTTAGAGTAATGGCAGCAAAGTCTCATGTTCTCTTAATGGGAGATATTTTAAAAGACATGTTTCTGTTGTAGATCATCTCCTGTTCGCATAATAGCAACAAGCAAAAGTTTACATTCCTATGCACGTCCTCCACCAGGATCTTCAAACAATGATCCTAACTTCTCCAAGAACGATGTGGATGAAACACCAGTCAGACATGAAAGGGTGAGTTGTTCTGAAACATTTTAAAATAAGCATGTATGAGAAATGGATTAAGTTTTTTGACAAGGGAAACTAGTTTAAAAAAAAAAATCTGTTTAGTATTAATACTATTACCATTTAAGCTAGATTTTCTGTAACTTTTGTTTTTACCACACTGGGTAGGCTTGTGGCACTACTTCATATTTTTTGTGATGAAATAACTAAGATAGCTCTTCTTCTATTGTGACTCCTTCTATTGCAAGCTTTATAAAACTGTTATCTTGTTTGAAGCCTCAAAAAGAAATATAAATCCCTCTCCTTTGAAATGCACAAAACCTGTCCATCCTGTGTCTCCTTTTCCCATATATTAATTTGTATCTGAAATTTGTCTGTTAACAACAGTGAATTTTCTCCAGTGGTTTTTATCTACAACTGCCTTGAGCCTACAGCTTCCCAGTAACTGGACCATAGAGTAATGTGCTTTAAATGATTCTGTAGATGACCAAGGAATGATGAGGTGTAAAATGCCTACACATGAGCATAAGATAATCCATAGGAATGAAATGAATCTCAGAGAATGAAACTCAGAAATGGCAGGATGCATCTCAGAAAAGGAGATCCATTCATATTTACTGCATTGCTTTAATCTTTGTCTTCATGTTACATTCCTATTAGTATTTAAGGTAAATGATGCCACAAGTGCAAGTTAGAGACTTTCTTAAGACATAAGACCAGCCCTAAAATACTCTGCAGTAAAATACCAACACCATTTTGCTTTTTTTTAATAGGCGAATAGCGAATCAGAATCTGGCATTTTCTGCATGTCATCACTTTCAGATGATGATGATTTAGGATGGTGCCATTCCTGGCCCTCAACTGTTTGGCATTGTTTTCTAAAAGGTAAAATAACATGTATCATCAAATAAGTATTTGTTTTATCTTGTTTTGGTTTTTTTCCTTGTAACACAGACTTTTTCAGCTAACAGTAATGTTCTTTTTTTCCTTGAAAAAATCTGTTAGGCTCTCGTTTGTGCTTTCATAAAGGACGCAATAAAGAATGGCAGGATGTTGAAGAGTTTGCAAGATCTGAAAGCTGTGGAAAAGAGGAAAATCTCTCAGTCAGTCCTTACAAGGTAGCTGTTAGCTCTAATAAATTCAGTGCAATACCTGTAGCCAAGACTTAGTTTCTTACCTTACCCCTGTGCTTTTAATTGCTGTCTCAGGAAAACAGGTTGACATTAATGTTGTTTAGAGCTGATCACTGTGCTGTTTGTGTATTTCACAGAAAACCACTTGAACTGAATTAATTTATGCATGTTTTGAATGTTCTGTCATCTTTATTAAATTCTAGCAACATGGAAATGCAAATTAGAATATTGTTATTTTTTAATACAATGTATGATAATGAGTATACACCTTGACTATATGCAGGTATATGCTTTTCTTGGGGGAAGTGTTTTGAATTATATGTGTGTTAACAGGACTATGGTTCCAATGGTTTGAAGTTGATTTCTCATGAAGAAAGTATTTCCTGTGGTGAGTCAGTGCTGAAGCTGACTTTTGATCCTGGCACAGTGGAGGATGGCTTGCTTACCGTAGAATGCAGACTCGATCATCCATTTTATGTTAAAAATAAAGGTATGAAATACCTCAAGTACACTTGGTTGTATATTAAAATATTCTCAGAAAGTGATTGCAGATTTTGTTGGCATCCCATACTGTTCAATAAAATGATAAAAGTTGTGATGTAGAAACAATTTACTTTCTTTGTAAAGAAATCCGGATTATGAACAAACAAAAAAACGCGTAAAGCCATAAAGCTCCGGGAAGACTACCTATCTCTTAAGGAAAGATTTAATTTGGTATATCAATGGAGCTCAGAAAAGCAGAAAAAACAGGGTGGGGGGAGACAGGAAAACTGCAAGTAAGGGAGGCTTTTTACACTTGCTAAAAATGGAACTTCTGATGTTAAAAGTCTCCAGGTTTTGATTCTTTTTTGCTAGAATGAGATTTTATTTGAAATAAAAATAAACTGTTTGCAGTAAGAATTCTCTAAGTAAGAGTTTCTGATATTTCTTTTGGGTGAAAGAAATTACATCAGAACATTTTTATAAAATTATGTAATTTCAAGATATAGGATTGCTCCAATGAAGAACCGGAGAGATTGTCTGGCCGTTTGTCTAATTTAACTCTTTACCACTTCAGGTTGGTCATCTTTTTATCCAAGCTTGACTGTGGTACAGCATGGCATTCCATGCTGTGAAATGCATCTTGGAGATCTGTGTCTACCTCCTGGACACCCTGATGCCATTAACTTTGATGATTCAGGTGTTTTTGATACATTTAAAAGGTAATTTTTGGATAAAGTGGCCTCAGTGGTTCTTGTATTTAATGAGTAGGCACCTTAAATCTGGGAGAATTTGAAGCATTACATAGAGGAAAGAGAGAATAGTTTTGGTAATATGAGATAAATGATAGGGAAAAATGAATACTCAGTACTAGGAAAACTGTGTAATTATGTGCTCTGCTAAACTGCAAAGTAGTGCCTTGGAGTGAAATAACTTTTTAGCCTCTTTTTCTGGTAGTTTAAGGCAGATTAGATAAAGTAGTAAATATATATCTTGTCTTTATAAATTCTCCATGTCAAGTGGGTTATGTTTGAAAAATCTAGTACAATTTTCTGACAATAGTCAGGAAACAGTCTGCCAGCTGTTATCTCATGCTTCATATGCAACAATATGTCTGAATTATCTAGTAGTTTCTTAGTGGTAAATGCATGTGCAATGGCTTTAGAATACAGTATGTTCATAATTAGTTCTTACTATTTTTGTGTATTCTGTTTTTTGCCATTCTTTTATACCTGACTTCAGAGTTTGGTTCACTTTGGGGTTTCCCTGAGCTAGAACGTCAACCAGATAACCTTCAGAGATCCTGTTCAACATAAATTACTCTAAGAGTCTAAGGAAATAGTAAAGATTTTTTTCATACTATTTTAGGTTTAGTAAAATCTATCTTTTCCTATGATGTTAGTGCCTTTTTAGCATCTGTTTTTAATCCAGTTGCACTTTGTTTCTTTACAACAGAAGAAAAGGAATTATAGACTTTTAGCAGTTCAAGCCCTGGGAGCTCTTGTATGATTTCAGTCTGGCATAGAGCAAGTTCAGATTGCTTGGTTTCACTCATTTGCTGTCTGGGCATTTTTCTTAACACCTATTGTGAACAGCATATTTAGAGAGCTGTTAGAATCATGGTAGCTACATGTCATTGAAAAATCTGGATTTCTGGCTCCTTACTAATTTGCAGCCCAGCTGAATACTGCCTTGTACTTCAAATTCCTTGTCTTTCTGGGCAGAAGGGAGTGACTGAGAGAGGGGCATGCAGCAGCTGCAGCTGTGATAACAGGACAGAAGAATTAAAAACAAAATTCTGTTTCTGTGTTATGGGAAGGAGATTATGAATAGGAAGGGTGCTGGCCTGTTGTAGAACAGATAGGTACTTTTTCCTTATCTCATGACAGCCTGCAAGACAGTCAACATTTTCACTTCTTTGCTGCTTTGTACTTTCCTGACGGATGGTGGAAGCCACTTGTCAGGCTCCTCTTCTGTGTGGTTCTGTCCCACAAGAGGAGCTGCCTTTGCAGATGGGGGCTGGACTGTCACATACAGTGTTTCCTTGCAAGTAGATAGTTCTACTTGGTGGTCACAAAAAAGCTCTTCAAAACCCTTATTTTGGCCATAAATCATCCAACTATAGCCACATTGAGCAGTAGGTAAGAGGAGCCTTAGCATGTATATGTTCTATGTGTATCACTTTGTGGTGATAATTTAGTGGTTTGGATTTATGATTGATTAGCCCCTTTCCAAGAGTGTTTTTCCCACCTGGAGATGGTAACAGAGAGTATGTGGAGTTAAACTACTTCTTTGGTGAATAGAGGTTAATTGTAGTTGTTGGTCAGCTAAAAATTGCAAGAGTTTGTCGTATTTGGAGGTCTGAATTTTATGGAAACAAGTCGTCTAAGCTGTTCCAATACCTTGAGGAGGAATGTCGCAATTTTGTCACTAGAGGGCAGGCGTTTGTCAGCACAGCATCAAATAGTGCGACGTCACGGGGCTCTGAGCGGGGTTTTGACCTCACTGGAAGGTTTGTGTGTAAAATACTATGTATTCAGCTGTCTAGAGAAGTTATTTGTACAGTAGTGGATATAATATAATTTATTTTAATATAGTGGTTTCATATTTGCCATTAGTATATATTTGCAAGTGAACTCATTGCATTTCTTCCCATTCTGTACTTGTCGTTCACTGATCAATTTGATTTATGGTAAGGACAGAAGCAGAAATAAAACGTGTGTTTAAAAAGAGGATGAAGTTTGAAGACATTGTGTAGTTGACTGATACATACCTGAGGAAACCGATACACAGCAGAACATGTAAAGTTGCAGTCTTCATCACATTGAAAAAAAAACTAAAATACTAACTTATCTGCCAAAGTCTTGTAGTTTTTTTGTTTTTCATACTGACATCCACATAAAGCACAAATCATTATGTCACACAAAAGAGGGCAAAATACTAGAAATATAGTAAAATTGAAGAGTGAACAGATATTTAGGGATTTTACATGAAAATGACTCGGTGGCTTTATGATCTGTCTTTTCCCTGTAGTTACGATTTTACCCCGATGGACTCCTCTGCAGTGTATGTGCTCAGCAGCATGGCTCGCCAGCGTCGCGCTTCGCTGTCCTGTGGGGGATCAAACAATCAAGATGCTGAGAGATCAGAATGCAGTAGTAAAAACTGTGCCTCTGCTGCATCGTCACATCTTTCCTCCAATCCTTTGTACAGCAAAGCTGGCAAAAGCCACAGCTCAGGGACTGCAAGTACTGTGAGTGCCACTTCTCCAAACAAGTGCAAAAGACCAATGAATGCCTTCATGCTTTTTGCCAAAAAATACAGAGTTGAATACACTCAGATGTATCCAGGGAAAGACAACAGGTAATGATACAAACTGTAGTTTTGCTACTACTGGTGAGTTAGAAAAATATTTGACTCCTGCTTTTAGATTTAAATAACCTAAATTTTGCATTTGAAATAAAATGTGTGTATTGTTTTAAGAATAAGTTTTGAAATATATTAATGTATAGGGTGGTTTATGGGTGGACTGTGAATATTTACAGTACTCGGTGAACTTTGACACATTTCTGGCAAACTTCTGAGAAAACATTGGGGTAAAGCAACTGATACATGTATATGTGTGCACTGGCAGAGGAACAAATACAGAACCGTCATTGTTTACAATGATGAGGTGCTCTGTTCATGTGCTGTAATGGAAAAAAGGGCGTTTCTGGTTCTTCTAATTAAGTCTTGACATATTATTGCAAATTGGTCATGAAGTTACCAGCATTGATTTTCAGTCTGTATATCCTGTTGAAGAGTAGAGTAATGATAAATTGGGATATCTCAAAGATCATAATCCAGACAGCACATTGCCAAATTTTGCTTGTCCTAAAGGCATTCAACAATCTGTCAAAACTTGCAGGAAGAGTTATATGACTGTGTTTGGGGGACAGGTCCTTATTTGTTTGTTCTTTTGTTCTTAATCTCTAGCACATTTGCTTCCAAACATTTTTTTATTAAGGTTTCCATTACATATGTTTTAAGTAATATTTGGTGCTAACTGTGCATATGTAAATAGAAATCAAAACACACAAACATGGACTGATCTTACAATCATATTTTTTACTGTACATAATTTTACAAAAACTGTTATTGTAAAAACTGCATTGTGACATAATTCTAGAACTAAATCTGGTAAAAATTAAAATTAGCAGGGCTTTGAAAGGGGTTTTACTGTTTTATAATGTTCTAATAAGGAGGCTGTAACTGGTGCTGAAATAAAAAATCCTGCCAGACAAATCCCAGCCAATCTTGTATGTCCTGACAATGATGCTGTGTAATGTTTATAGTAAATGAAGTGAAACAGATCTGCTGCTTTCACACACATTGCAACTATCAATGAGAAATGGAACAGAATGTCATCCAGGAAAGTTTATGATGGTTATATATTTAGTTGAAAATGCTGATTTCAAATGGATGTAGTGAACTGGAGCTGTGGCTGCATGGATGTGAAAATGAATTGAGTATTTCAGTGAGCAAGCAGGACAGTGAGCAGGTTTACCTTGAAGGAAAGAGATGGCAAAGTTACAAGTACAGTTCAAAATGCACTGCTCACTGTCCTGCTTGGAGGTCAGTGCATTTGGGTGCAGTTCCATGGTATCCATAAAACACAGGATGGCAGAAATAGCAGTGATAATTGATACAGGCATTCAGCTACTGTCACTCAAGTGTTGCTGAGGTGATGCCTCATTCATTAATTTAGCTGCTGGGAGGCAACTCTCATGTTTTTTAAATATAAGTTTGTGTAATTTTCAGATTACTGTGTACATCTTACAAATAGTAGCCACTTCTGTACAGTGGAGTTCTTATGTTTGCTGCTGTTATTTCCTTACCAGAGTTGGAAAGTACAGAATTTGAAGTATTCTGAGTTAAATGGTCTGTTCTGAGACCAAGCAGCTCAAGGCATGTCAGCAAGACAATGAGCTTGTAAATATTCAAAGCACAACTCAACAGTCACGCAATACTTAAATGGACTGCAAAACCATGTTTGAAAACCTGGTGTTAGGGCTGCATTTGTTTATTTTCTAGATACTCTTCAATGTAACACTGTAACTGCAGTTGAACTTGGTTGTGTGTTCAGAAATTCTTTGAGTAGTGGATCTTCTAGAGATGAGGGAAATCATATTTTTGTTTAAAAGATTTCATGGTACATTTTTATTTGGGAAGGCATGGCTTTTACAGCAGACCTGCTCTCTCTGGGTCACCATGTTCTTTCCTGAGGGTGTGAGTGATCCAGTACAAGCTGGTGACCCAGAGCAGACAGGTTTCTGGTGATATGCCTCTGGATACTATCAAAAGATGAAAAACCTGCTAATTAAACTGGTTATGTTTGCTTCTGATGACAGACCAAAGTTACTAGTTCTCAGTTTGGATAGAAAAACAGAAATTCTGTTGCCAAAGAGACAGCCTGTGCAAATGGGTTTGATGGCAATGGGACGTGGTGTCCCCTGCAGGAGTTTGCTCTAAGGAGTCACCAGAGCACATGGCAGGGCAGGCTCAGGGGCTGTCTGGGCACTGTGGGAGGTGGTCGGTCCCTGTGTGCTCTGCAGCTCACAGAAACTTGAATGGCACCACATGGCCTTGCAGGAGTCAAATCCATTTTTTTGCTGTTGTGCAGAATTGCTCTGTGTGCCATGTTATGGAAATACTTGATGACATTCTAATTGTCTTGATGCAGTTTGAATATCTTTGCTGCCAGCATGGAACTCTATTAATAGGAGAAAGAAAAGTACTTAGTTGTGTTCACCTTTTTCTTAGAACCTGTCACAGAACTCTCATTGCTGTAATCCAAAGCCAAAGTGTACAGACCACTTAGTAGCTTTAACAGTCATTGATAAAAGAGGTGTTGTTTAGAGATTTTCATTCAGCTAAAAGATGGAGTTAAAGATTTAATGGGATATTGATCCAACATTTGGGAGTGCAGTTAAGCAATATGGCAGGATAGTACAGGGAAATGTTGTCAAAAGACCTAGAGTTTATAAGGAAAGGAATTAGTTCAGCCTCTGGAAATGGTGATAGATGTGTTAGAACAAATGGTTCCATTTGCACAGGAATGGGAACTTACCAGTATGTTCCACCCAGGATTGATTAAAGGTGGAGGAAGCTACAGGTATTGATTAAATAGACATGGGGACTTGCAGTTAATCAAATATTTGGCTGAGGTCATATTCAGTTCATTGCTCTAATTATTAGAGAACATATTTTCAGCAAATCTGTCATATGATCTTCTAGTATGAAAGTAGAGCAAAACAAATGTGATTACCATTTGGTGGTGGTTTTTGTAACATCTCTGTTTTGCTGCTTTATGCCAGTTGCTGCATGTACACACTTTGAAATGTTAAAATGTGCATTGACCCATGCTCAGCTAACACACAAGTCTCAGCTGTTTAACTGTTAAAAGAACTGTGAGAAGATAATCACAAATATGATTATTAAAAATTTTGATACAGCTGATTTCTTCCTTGTGTGTTAATTCCAAATTTAACTCACATATTTTTTAAAGTGCTTAGAAAAAAAAAATTAAAAAATAAAAAAAATCTTGGTATTTCTTAGCACTGTCCTAACTGTACTGTAAACATTTATCTTGCAGAGCCATAAGTGTGATACTTGGCGACAGGTGGAAGAAAATGAAAAATGAGGAAAGAAGGATGTACACACTAGAAGCCAAAGCCTTGGCAGAGGAGCAGAAGCGTTTAAATCCTGACTGTTGGAAAAGAAAACGAACAAATTCTGTATGTTTGTGAAGCAGTCTTTTTCATTATGCCATTACATGTGTTCAGATGGGTGACTACAGTGTGTTTTGTTCAGAATAAGCTGCTTTCTTAGTAGCCAAAACTCTCATTTACTCCCCTGTGTTGTGTAACCTGCTTTTGGCAGTTTGGCAGAGACAGATCAGGAGAGGGTCTGTCTGAATATTTTATGAGAGTTCTCTGGATTCTGTTGTACTGAAAGTTAGTGTGCTTGTGAAATGCAAAGGAAGGGCACGTGGTCTTTCACTTTGAAGTGAGTTCATAAGGTTGCACCTAAACTTTTTTATCTTCTGTAGAAGCTTTTTCTTTACCTTTTTCTAGTTTTCTTCCTGATAATTTATATCAGCATATACAATGATACTGAAGGAGCAAAATACTTTTTCCCCATGAATCCCCTTCATTTATTACTCTGTTCAGTTGTAAAATAAATACAGTAGATAATACTACTTCTGTTGCAAAAGAAATTGTTTTCCATTTTGTAGAAAGCCATCAATCCAAGAGTCTGCAGCAATATATTAGTAGGTGGTGGATGTATTTAAAAAAGAGAAGGGCTTTAAAGCTGAAACATCATGTAAAGCAAACATCAAAAAAGGAGATTCTGCTTGTCCAACAAGAAAAGTAGATTGGAAAGAAAGATGCACGGAGTGCTTGCCAAGTTCTTCCATTTTATATCTGGGGAGGAGCTTGAAGAGTGGTGTGAACTTCATCTACATGGTTGGTGAAACCATCCATCCATGTGGTTTCAGATTTCATCCTCGAGTTACCCCCTTTTCTTTGATGTGTAAATGAGGCTTCTTTCTCAAGAGCATATACAAGTGTTGCCTTAAGACTGAATAAGAAATGCTCCAACACTGAGTTGTTTCTTTCTGCTGCACTTACTTTGTGCAGTTTCCAGTCCCTTGTTGCAGAAGGTTCCACCAAACCCCAGCTGCTAGGAACAAGCTGTTTTTCTGTTCACTGCATTATTTTAATCAACAGTGACAGCTTCTGTTACATTTCCTTGTGGGTTTAGTTAAAATAGTATTATTTACTGATTCTGCTCTTACACTACTGCAGTTTTGAGCTTTGGATGGTGAGATCACAGGCTCACCTGTGAGCCTAAAGCAGTGCAGAGGCATCTTTGTGTGGATAGCTGAGTAGTGATGTGTTTGCCCTGCCTTGTAGTAGGAGTTTCCTTGTCCCTACAGTCTTCAGGCCAAGAGAACAGGATCTGTAGAACCTGTTTCCTCAGTGCTACAGCAGGAAATACCTTTCATAATTGTTGTAGTTCAGTGAACTGAGCTGTTAGGAGTCTGGTAACCTTACTCAGTAATGACAGTGGGCTCTAGGCTGTGACAGAGACGTTGTGATGGTCTTTTGGTGATCAAGGAATAAAACTGTCTGGTTTGACCTTTTTGTTTTCTTCTTAATAACTGACAAATGATTTGTGAATTTGTGGCTTTGAAAACAAGTGTTGTGCCCTTTGCTTGACCTGGTTTTCTCTTCTCTTTTCTCAGGGCTCACAACAGCATTAAGCCAGAATTTTCCTGTAAACTCTGTATTTACAAAATGGCTGTTGCTTGATGGCGGGAAGATGCAAGATCAAGGTCTTACTATTTGTTGTGACTATGTGTGACCATAAAATACTGGCACCATCATGGAAATGATCTGAGTGCAGATTTGCTTTTTACAATAGAACATTAAGTAAGCTAAAAACTATCAGCATTTTAAACCAAATTGCCTTATTTTTCTTCCAAACTTCATTATGTATCAGGTAATATAGGCTTGAAAATGGATATCCTGTGGTGCTAAAGTACTTTAGAAAGAGGCGAAGGAGATATGTATAAATGTTTATTTTTAAAAGAAAATGTACAAAAAGGGGAATTTTAAAATATGTAACAGCTGTTTATATACATTGATTCTTATTGCTGATTAATATGTATTGCACAACTGTATTATTAATTGCGATTATGAGGCCTGGGATTTTCTGAAATGGCAAAGTGTATTATCAGCTTCCAGCTTCCCAGCCTGCCCTGCTGCCAGCAAGTCACCAGAACATGTGGGAATGGAGGGTGTGGTGTGATGGCAAGGGAGCTGCTGCTTGGGACTTCACTTAGAAAACTTGTATCCACAAGGGAGATATTTTTGCATCAGCTGGCACTAGTGAGAGCTGTCATTTTGTGGTGGAATCAATGGCCCGGGACAGGATGAAATGAATAAATAGCGTTATCTCAAGAAAAGTGGTGCTGTTGATATCATCACCATCATAGTTATTACTCTGTGTTTTGTCTTTGCCACATATTCTACAATATTTTATTTTGCCATAAGACATCTTTATGGTGGGGGCAAACTTTGCACTTAACTATATGTGCAACACTTGCACTTTACTTTTTTTTCTCCTCCAGCTGTCTAAAATTAGAGCAGGTGTGTTAGGATTACAATTGCTTCTGCTGTGAACATTTACAATCATGGCTTTTCCTGTACTAAACAGCTGTGCGTTGTTTTTTTTTTTAAGAATCACAACTGTAAATTTCAGTTTATGACACGTCTACATGATGTTGCCCCTAAGATTTTTGCACACTATATTCTTGTATATTATTTCAAATAAATTCATTAAAATTTGGTGTTGTGTATTTTATAAAATGAAGACTAATCACGAAGTCAGCCCTGCAGCAATAAGCACATTCTCCATGGAAGTCTTTATACGAACCCATCCAAAGTATATTTTAATGCTTTGCCATTAGGAAGCTAGTGAAGAATTTCAAATACTATTTTCAAGATTGGATAGTTAATGTTCTTTATTACAGTTTAAGCAAAAAGAGTTGAAATTAATATAAATTATTTCTAAGCAAGTAGCAGTGCAATAGAGAAGCATTTAGGTTAGTTATAAATATTTTTCCTTGTGTTAAAATTAGTGATTTTTAGATGGAAACTGATGATTCAAATGTTTCAAAAGTACAATTTTCTGAATACGGCTAAAATGTATTCAACTGCTTAAAACTACTTGTAGGGAAAGAGCTGCTTCCTTATTTGAGATATTCAGCAATTACACTGTAATATATGAGTTCTAATTTTAAACTTTTCTAAATTCAAAAGGAATGCTTAAGAATGTTTCAATTAGATGTAGACTTACAGCACATAAAAGTTGTACCACTTCCTTACAATATTTCTGTATAAGTAAGTTCCTGTAATGTGAACATAAAGCAAGAAGACAGAAGTTTCAGACATGAAGGAGGTAAATGTTTCATTGTAAAGCTGATGTACTTGGGGATAATTTACATGAACAGTGAAGATGTATGTGGCACCAAAGCCCCCAGCTGTGTTAACGTCCATTCCCTGGTGTGAGAGCATTGTCCAGCTGTGTTCACTGAAGAGCTGACATGGCTTTCTGCAGCAGCTGAACCATTATGGGATAGACTGGCGCAAACTCCTTTCCCTCTCTTGTTCTCACTGACTGAACATAAGCTTCCAGTGCACCGCTGAAAAAAAAAAAAAAGTAAAGCAGCTAAAGCAATTAAATACTGTAAATTCAGGATCTGCAACAGAAATTAATTGCCTTCTTCCCTCCTGCAGAATTTTCCTCAGATGCTCCTACTTGTCTGTGGAAGGAAGTGAGCAAGGAAGGCCTTGCAAAGCTTTGTATAATTGTTCTATGATCTTTAGCTCCTTTCTTGCACGTTTGAAGAGCAAACAAGTTAACATTTAAATAAGCAGCAGCATGTTGCAGATGGCTTGAAATGACAGCTCTGACGCACAGACTCGGGCTCAGTGCTGCACTGGTAACCTTTAGAAAGGGAGAGAATAATCTCCAGCTGCTGCAGACGCTGAGAGTGCAACTTCCAGCATGAAAAGTGGGGCACTGGTGAACACCCGCCATGCCCTGAGGTGATTCCTGGCACAGCTTTTTGAACTCCCACCATCCATCCTCAGAAACACCGTGCTAAACCCAGGCAGGGCTTGGGCAAGGCACGGCCTGGCTCTCATACATTGTCACAGGATATCACACGGAAGAGTCATCATGTGTGAACTGCACAAATAAAACACTGCACAGCTAGAAGGGGCAACTGTGGTAATGCTTTACAACACAGGATCACCTTTCAGCTAGCATTCTAGTACACAGTATTGTTGAGTGACAGTATTTGTAAAACAAACACTCTAAGTGTTCATCTGTTGAGATTCCAACTTACTAATTCATTAAGTAGGCCAAGCTAGTGTTGCCACACTTAAATATAGCTTTGAATTTAATTTTCTTCTCATTTTCTGCTTCTATTTCTTCATGTAACTGATACAATCATCTTGGAGTTTCCTTCTAAAATTTGCTTATATTTGTGCTATTTACAGCAAAGCTGACATTAAGAAAATCCACGAACAACAGGCCCCATTTCAAGTGGAGACTAATACAGCTCCTGGTATGTGGCTGTTCCTTTTCTAATACAGAATGTCACCACAGCCCTTCCAGTGCTGCACTAACACCAGTGGGGTCCTGCCACGAATGCGGTCACTGAGCAGGGAGTGGTTCTGGATTTTGTCTCATGCATTTCTTTCCGGGAGTGCAGGATGCACCAGCACAGCTGCTCTGCCAGTGAGGGAGCCCGCTGGCTTTTAGTAACTTGGCAGGAACATTCCCAGTCCCACTGGGAGAAGGCAGATGGTGGTTGTGCACATCTGGTGAAGGGGTGGGGGGCACCAGGGTCAAGGGAGTTGGTAACACAGAGCAACCACAAAGCTGTGCCTATAAATACACACCCACTGCTGTAGGATGGTGGGCTCTGGAGGCAGAGCTGTATTTATGTTTGCTGCTACTTCCAAGAAACAAGCCTTTGGAGGAACCCTGCGTTCCTGCACGAAGAGTTCACAGATTTGAAGGCAACACTGCTCCCTGGTAGGTGCCTGCTGGCAGCTGGCAGCAGTAGGCAGTGAATCAGGCAAGGCTTAAGGAAAGCGAAAGTACTGAAGAGTGATATTCAGCCCATGTTTCACACACACAGGCTTCTCCTGGCATAAGATGGTAAGAGAGGAGCAGCCAAGATCCCTGTGTGATGCTGCAGCTCTGACAAGCCTCAGATGAGCCCATCAAACCTGACAAACCAGAGGAGATGGTAGGAACATACAGGGTCACAATACACTTGGGGCCTGTGAGTAAAGCTGCTGCCACATCAGCAAAGGCTTGGCCCCTCCTCAGTGACTCAAGCCCATCTGTGTCAAGAGCATCGCTGAGAATTTCCAGCAAAGTTCATTTATCAGCAAGTGGAAGAAGCTCCTGAGGCCTGTGCTCAGTTCACTGGAGAGACGAGTCTGAGCTTTGGGTTCCGAGAAGCCAATGACAGCTATGGCAGCCCGGCCCCACGAGCTGGTCCTGGGGCTGCTCCTGCCAGCACTTCCCATCCCCAGAAATGCCAGCGCTGATCTGCCAGCCTCACTGCCAGAGCACCAGGAGGAGCTGGCTGTCCCCACATACAGTCCCTGTTAATGGAGTTTGACAGGAGACTGAAGCGTGCAACTGTGCAACCAAAGAACCTGAGGCAGCTTCACTTCTGAGCTCAGGATGGGAATGAAATGGCACAGCACGAGGTAATTCCCACCACAGCTCCTGATGTCCCTATGCAGCATCCAGACCTCACAGTCCCTCTTTGCTGAAGCCCAGGACATATTGTCTAGGGGGACACAAAAGAAGGATGGAGTGGATTACTGAACAGCTGAGATGCTTCAGAAAAATAAAATTATCAAGCACAGAAACAGTTCCTCATGTTGGCCTTGGTGCACTTGAGAGCTCTTCCATTTTGATAACAACTTACTCGTGAGCTACTGCTGAGGGGTCCACACCAGGTACAAATGCACTGTAAGGAATCTGAATTTTTGCACAGACCACAGCAGAGAAGAAATCCCTTGTTTTTTGGAAAGAATATTTATCTAGCTAAAGTAAACCTGACTTTTTTGCACCTGGTCAGCTCCCTGAAAACGTTCAGCCTGCTCCTTCCCAATGGTCCCTGGGGAGCAGCTCACTTCCTTCCCAGCAAAAGACGTCAGCATAATGAACTGCAGAGAGATTAGGCACATCCACAGGCTTATTTTAAATCCCATGATTGAGAGAGAAAAAGTGACACTGGGGGAATGGGACAGCAGGAAATTGTGCTTTTTAGATAAAAAAAAAAAGTCTCTTGTAGCAATGAGAAGCCAGCATATGATGAGCAGACTGAGCAGCAAGCGAGAGAGGCAGGCAGGGAAGGCTTAAGGATGACATCAAGGATGCCATCCTGATGAGTGGAGGTGCTTCAGAAGAGTCAGAAATGTCTCACATTTCCACTCAGGTGAGCACTCAAGTGCTCTGGTCAGCAGTAATTGTTAGACATGTTACATGTTTGTTACCTGCTACAAAGAATTGTCTCTTGTATTAAAAAGACAGCTGAGAAACTCCTGTGAGTTTTCTTACTGTAGCTGTCATTCATCATTTTAAATCTCCCCCCTTGCACTCAGCAGTATCCCTATCTTTTCCTTTCTATACATTCCTCAAAGTTTGTTGGGCTCAAATAGTTTTTTGAAGTCATCAAAAGCTAAAAATAGAAAAAAAACCATATTGACCTGCTTAACTTAGAAAGCTCTAACACCTCTTGGTGAAGTTGTGGGTTGGCAGCATTATCCAGATGGTAACACTGCTATCCCTTAAGTGACTTATCTCCTTGCTTTGAAAAAGCCCTTGGAAAAGATTACAGAGATAACCAGATAGATGAAAGGGAGAAGCTTTACCATAAGAGTAGCACCCAAAAACTCAATGTGAGCCCTTGATAATCCTTTGCCAGACTGTTACTGCCATCAGATCAAACAAGATGGAATGAGATTTCGAGGCTATGCCAAGTGCCATACAGCAACATTACAGTCCTACTGTCACACCTTCTAGGAGCTTGTATCTTTTTGCCTTCTCTCCTGCCCCAAAAGAATCTGATTTAACTTGCAAAACCAACTCCATCAGAAGCAACTAAAAGGAGTTTTGCAGGTCCCTTCTCCTGCACTTGCTCTTTTACTGTAGCTTTGCTTGCATTCTTTCAAAGAGATAAGAGTCAAACTTCACAAATATGACCAACCTGAGAGCATCACAACTCTTAGCCACTCCAAATGCAGCCAGTAATATCAATACTGTAAGTTGAATGCTCAGGCATTTTTCTAAAAGAGACCTTGTACAGCTTTACACTAAACAATGAAAATATAAGCTTTCTGAATACTCCAACAGCATTCACTATTTTCCTGTGTCCCACACTTGCATCTCCAGTACAAGTATTTAAGCACTCTGAAGCGGAATGTTTTAATAATATCATAATCTGTATCATAATATACACTATACAATACTATAATATAAATAAAATAATCAGTAGCTTTACCTGAAACACTTTCTGGTAAAGCAAACTGGCCTGGAGAACTCCCTGCTCCCTGTGCCCACCCAGGGAAGGCCAGGGGCCTGCTCCCACACAGGCAGGTGTAGGAAAGCAGTCGAGGGGAGGATGAAAAGCTTCTGCAGCTGCTGGAGACTGGTAGGAAAGAGGCAGCCACCGTCACCTGGAGCTCCACACACTACCAGGGAATTGTGGTCAAGCTCAGGATACTCCTTTGCATTGCTGCCTGTGGGAATGACACCAGGAAGTCTGTCCATTCCTGGTAAGGAAAGGTCCAGGTAGTAAAATGGTACAAATCATGAATGCAGAGAGAAAGGCTGTTTGGAGTCCAGAGAATAAAGGTGAGGTTGCTCCAGAGTGAGAGGGAGGAATGGGCTGGAAGAGGTAACTGAAAGCACCAATGGTTATAGAGTAGACATTTTTCCAGATGTTCATTTGGGATGGGAATTTTGTTTTGCTGAAGACAGTCAACAAATCTTCAGGGTGGGATTTTGGAACTGCAGCATACAGGAGTATGGACAGTGCAGGATGTTGCTTGTGGCAAAACAAGATGATTGCTGCTGCATGCAGCCAGACTTCAGTGCAGGCTGCCTGAGTCAGGCAACTTGGAACATCACAGGAGCTGCTGGGAAGCCTACCTGACTAATTTGGGGTGATAAATGAATTCAGGGGCTTTGTTAACACTTGAAATGCAGAATTTTCCATGACATTTTGGTAAGCTTTAGCACTCCTAGCTCAAATGAGCTTTTGTAAACTATGCTGGCAGTATAGGACTCGATTCAGATGCACCAGTCTACCATTAAAATTTTGTGTTTAAAAAGGCAGGCTTCACTCCTATTTAAGACACTGTAAAAACACCAGTGCTAAAGCAGTTGTGGAAAAATAAACAGCACTATGGGTGAAAGCAGTATCATCAAGTCTCCAGCACAGAGGAGATCACAGCTGTTGTCATATAAAAAGATGTAATATGTAGTTATATTATTGTTGTTTAAGATGCAAGAAGCCCTGTTTATGTAATATACAAAACATACTCTTGAAGGGATTAGACTAAATAATGCCCTAAATTCAGCATCTTCTAGTCTAATAAAGGACATAAAACCTGTTCAGCAATCTGTTTCTATTTTAAAAGACAAGCTATGGTATACATTACAAATATTGTTTGTAAAAGAGAGCTATGGAAGGAGGGTTGGTGGGATGTTCTGCATATATTAATGCTTCATTAAAAATGCCATAAGAAGTAAAGAAAAAAAAAAACCCTAAGTTTAAGATGCCCTCCCACATAAGGAAAAGGATTTTAAAGCACTTATTAAATTACTTCACTTGCATGAGCAAAACCATGAGCTTTCTTGGAAATCAGGACAAGCTGATTATATAAGACCCTGATAGTTCTTCTTTAAAATGTTATTTCAACCCATGAAGATTTATACCTAGAGTTAAAAGGAAAAAAAAAGAAAAGTGTGATTTGGGTTGTGATCCCTTTCTTAAGGGATCTTAATGTGTATCACTTACAAACACTCTAATTAATTAATTTTATACGGAATTGCGAATCCTAGCACTACCCTCCTGGGCTCTGCCTTTGGTCAAATGGAGTCAGATTTACATCGTAAGCTTCAGGAGAGGCAGGGATCATCTTTCTGCTCAGTAGGGGGACTGCACCCTGTGCACTCCTGTCCCCATCAATCAGCAGGGCAGCTGCAGGACCCTGGGGCCAGACTTTTCTTTAGTATTTCGGTAAAAGTCTGTTTGCTGTGCAAACTTCAGGGCAAAGCAGAAAACAGAAAATCTGCTGTGTAAAAGCAGATCTGTGTGACACCGGGCCTATTTAATCCAGGGCTATAAAGATTACTGTAAAACCGAACAGTAAAACCTCCAACAGCATCACCTGTAGGACAAGCGAGGAGCAGGAGACAGCTGTGGTTATTCCAGCCTGCACAATGGAGAGCTCAGAGGTGTGCTGGCAGAGACACCTGGGTGCCAGCCAGGGTTGATGGATGCTGGAGTGCTGCAGCCTCCCCTCCCGGCCGCGCTCCTTCCCTGCGGCAGAGGCAGCGCTGACCCAGCCACACCGAGCCCAGCGCACAGATGGGGCTTTCACAGCGCTCCCCAAAATGCCATTTGTCCCTGCCCCGGGCAGGTGAGTGGTCAGAACAACTCCCCAGCTCAAAACTGCAGCTCGTTATGGAAATAAACCCTTCACTGGGCCTGGCTTTCAACTCTGCTTCAGCAAGGGTGAGCTTGAATAAGGGGAGTTAACACACACTCTAATGGCAAAGGTAAGAATGTAATTGTCCTTCAGATGGCTCAAATCCTGTCATGTCTAATAGGGTTTCTTTTATGGAAGAAAAGTTGAGGTTTCAAGCTTAATTTTAAAAAAAAAAATTGCCCATGACACTTAAAGAAGTGTTCCTTTCAACTCAATCCCTGCTCAGGGAGGACACCAGCAGCAGGGTCATCTCACCCAGCTTTAAATGTCTGCAGGGCAGCTGGCTGCCTGAGAGAGCTCCTGCGTCCCAGCCCACACTGCATTCACTGAACAGAGAAAATGGCAGCTTTCAGGACACAGTGCAACTGACCTATTTTAGGTACCCACTTCAGCATGAGATGAATCAGCCCCAGCAGCACCTGTTTCTCTCTGTTGACTATAAAGGGAGTCTGGAAAATATACCTCTGGCCAGGTAAATACCACCCCTCGTGCTAAATAGAAGCAGAAGGAAATGCACAAAAATGCTCAGAATGGGACTAATTCATACCATTCACACCACATTGCAAGCGAAGCATTTAAGACCTACAGAGCGGAAGAAGCACTCCAATTAGCTTTAATAAGAAGCTAGAAGGATCCTGGTAACACGAGGAAATTAATATCTAGGTAGCAGGCCCCTAGAGTAATTGCACAGTTGTTACAACGGGAAGTTGCAGAAAATTACCATTTGCAAGGTTGCAGCAAACAAAAAGATAATATCTTGATATAGGACAGTGCAGGGATCTGAAGGCTCCAAACATCCAAAGTTCAACTCACACAGCTGAAATGAGTACGGGTGGAAAAACCCTGAAGAGGGTGACTGATAGAAGAGCAAGATGCCTGCAGTTCAGCTAAGGTTCATATGAGACACAAAAGGAGCAGGCTCAGAAATCTTCCAATAGAGTATTAAAGAAAATATGAGTGATTCATGGTCATACTAGTGACTGATGTCTGCTTGCCTGCCTTACATATGGAAAACCAGCCATGCAAAATGAAAAAAGGATTCAATTAAAGGATTGAAAGGAAAACTTAAGTATTCCAACTTCACTACTTGGTCTAATGGATGATGCTGTCTCAGTCTAAAAGCCTCATCCCAAGATTTGTTCCTTAATACCTCCATGGTTAGAACAATTTATCAGTGTCTGAACATGACCACCAGCAAGCCCATTAACTCAATCAGTCTGAATGAAATTTAATTGCAGACAAAGACAAAAATGTGTTTAAGGATGGCATTTTCAAACTTGGGAAAATGAATTGAAGAGAACAAAATCCCACCAGTTCTCAAATGGTTTGCATTCTTGGCTTTCCCTACTATAACTGAGATTCAACACTGCCAGTGTTGCTAGTACTATCAAGACAGAAATTACAATCAAAATAATCATAACTGATAACATATACTGCTCTCCTGTATATATCACCTATGCCCCTGTTTTTCAGTGTCATGGCTTGAGATTCAAGAAAAGCTAGTTTTGTAGATAAACTAATCACAAGTATGATTTTCAAAAAATACACATATGAAGTGACACAGTTTGTATTTTAATATTTCAGAAATAAATCCTAGTAACATCTACTGGTGATCAGCTAGTATCTCCTTAACTGGCCCATTCACTACATAGGACTGTGGTGCTATCAGCTTCAGGAAGTGTAAATATTTATAGCAGACTCCTCTTGGCTGCTTTAGAAGTGTGGACAGAAAACAGTTGACTTTCTGAGGCACAATCACTGTTGGCTGGAATGTAAAAGTCAGCTTTTATCACTCCAGCAAAAGCTGGCAACATCCAGGCATGGCAGTTCAAGGACAGAGCTGGTTCCCAGGCCATGGAGCCTGGTGCAGCTCCATGTGACAGCCTTTCCCAGGTCACTGGTGTGGGGGGGCACAGACAAAAGCTGGAAAATTTAGGGCCTTAGGAGCCAAATGATCATCTGAATCCTGAGGATCCCCAGGTTGGTTTTGTCATGTTCATACAAATGTGCTTTCTCTAACATACTTCAAAACTTTGCTTGATTTGAGAAACAAGACTGTTAACTTTTCCTAACATCTCAAGATGCAAAATAACATTTAGCTATGAAGTCAAGATTTCAAAAATCTGATGTAATTATTGCTTTCTAAAGATCATGGGCTGATTTCCTGAAGAATAACATTCCAGGTGTGTAACAAGGGTCTTCCATCTTTAGATTTCTACCTGCATTTATATTGGTTTGGCTTTCAGAGCTTCTCTTTCCTGATACGGATGACAGGACAGCTGCAGCCTTGACTTTCCAGCAGTTAAGAGAGAGGCAGTTTTGCAAAAACTCATTACTAATTTAAACCATCATTGTGCATGGTTTACTTCCTTTACAAGAGGATTATGTACTCCTTCTAAAGGCACTGCAGATTTTGAGTACAGGGAGGTGGAGGGGAGAGTTCAGTTTATATTTCTGACACTTTGCAACTCATCCCATGAGTGGAGAGAAGGTAATGGTGTTTGGTTACATCTCCTGAGGCACTTTTTTTTTTTTTTCTTCACCTTTCAAGAGTCCTAGTGTGCAGGTAAGTTAGTGCTCCGTTACCATAAATGCAGAAAAGAAAGAAGCACGATTTTACCGTATGAGAGCAAGCCTGTCTTTTTCAGATGGATGATCATCGAGCCACTGGGAGTAGCGGGCAATGGACCACTCAGCCCTCTGGTACAGAGAAACACAAACACCAATTACACAAAATGCAAAAAAAAGAAACAGACACACCAGTTTCAGAATCAAAGAGGACATAAATGAAAGCCACATGAGGCTCTCAATACAGCAGTGATGCAGAATGAGTTAAGAAATCAAAGACAATTAACAGGGTAGGCCAGTATGTTATTTGGGAGCTCAGAGGTCATCTCCTACATCAGCTGTTGGCCCATTTCTGACAGGGTTTTAATCTAGGTTTCCTGCATCTTACAAGAGAAGGATCTAGACAATCTGCAGACTGGGGAAAGATCTGCAATTTCTACTATGAGCTGATAGAACAGTAAAGAATTCAGAGTCTATTTAATATCAGGTTATCATATCCCTACTATTAATCAATCAATCAATCATTTAATTTAATAAACCAATTAGCATAATACCTTTGCCACAATAAAAACAAAACCAAAAAAATTATATAAAATACACACTTGAATAATTTTCAACTAAAAGAGCTAAAGCAAACGACAATGCTCATTTCACCTTAGGACATCTGAAAACAAAAGATGTTGATCTTATTACCTGGAAGGGTGATTTTAGCTCTGGTGGTGCTCTTGTAAATAAGAACTGAAGAATAATGCTGAATGGAATAACCTCTCCCAGAGCTGGGCTACTGGCGATATGCTCACTGGTCTGGAACAGCAGTGGTCTGGAAAAATGTAACAATATACTCATGAAATGAAGAAAAAGCTTATCTTATGCATTTGAAAAGTGCCTCTCTGTGGTGGCAATATTGCGTTAGAAGAGGATCATTGAGTTTTTTGCCACTACTCTGCACCTTGGGTTCCAACACAGGTCCAGTTTGCAAAAATTTACAGCAGTTGTCTATTGTAATTAAACAACACGGGACTGTAAATTTTGTATTTCAGTAAAAACATTTAAGGTAACTATAGAACTCGCTGTCATACAGAAGATGTACTGAAAGGAAGACAAAAAAGTACAATTTGGCCAACATTTGCATGACAAAGATTGTTAAATCATAGTTATACTCTGCATAAAATTTAAAAGAACTTTAATCTATTTCTAATTTGCAGGTGGGTGTTGCCAAAAAAGCTCTCATTTCAATCAGAACTAACACGAGATAATAAATCAGTTTTGAAATACAGTTTAGTCATACTGCGACTGCAACTCACCTGAATGACCTCAGCTGTCTGTAAGATTTTCCTAAGTCAGAGACTCGTCGACACAGCGGTGCTACTGCTAACTCCATCTGCAAAAGCAAACACTTCAGTTTGAATTAGATTCTCCCAAAACATAACACCTGGTATTGAAGTAGCCTGCTTTTAAGCAATAATCCAGACTTGCAGACTAAGTCAGTGACTTCTCTCTGGTGGCTGAATTAAGACAAGAAGCTGTCTTTTCCTTTCATACTATGTTGCCCAAGCCAAGACTTCTGCCTTATTCTTGGCAATACAATAAGCATTCTGTGACAAATGATAGAGATAGTCTGTGCATAACAACAGAAGGGGCCTCATAAGCTTTCTGAAACTGAAGCTTTGTTTCTTGCAGCAGATTTATTTTGTTGGTGATGAGTTTCCTAATGAAGCACTTATGTCAATACCCCAAAAATCTGACTGCAGCCTGGGAAGAAAGCAAATCTAGGCAGTTCTCCACTGCTAAAGCAGTAAAACTGCGGACACATTTCAGCTGGGCACCCTTTCCTTTGGTGAAGGACAAGGTCAAATTTATTCTTTCCTGAACAGTGAGCCCCAAATTTTGGGGCACAAAACCTATACAGATTAGATATAAGGCAGCTGTGATCTGTTGCCAAAGGGTCATATGGAGTCATGGTCAAAAGAGTAAGAGCATTATTTTCATACTTATTTTCACACTGTTTGGTTTCTGAGTTAGAGCAACCATCTTTAAAAACAAACAAGTTTAAAACATTTTCTGTTGTTGAAGCATAGTTCTGCTTTTTTGAAGAAGAGCTGCGCTCCACTTGGGCTTTTACATTTAAATTGCATCACAGGCTCTTCATTGACATTGAGGACACAGAAGTGAGAAAGAACAATTTCCCTTCTAGATCCCAGACTGAACATGAACGTTACACAGCAAAATTTCAGTTAATGTGCACACCAATACAAACACTACCACTTAAAAAACCCCGCAGGTAATTTTACTCAGACATGAGTAAAAGTCTTTATTTTTTGCATTCCTGAAGTGTCAGTCAAATGAGGGATCAAGCTTTATTCTCTGTTTTTTAAAATCCCCAACTTGAAAGACTATTCAGACTTTGATTTACACATAATGCACAATTAAATTAAGTTTCAAAGGATGACAGCTAAAATAAGTAACAAGATCAAAACCACCATACAATGAGTTTCCCTTGTAAGTAATATTGCTGAACGAGTTTCAAAGTGTTTGTGATATGACACTATTTACAGTGAAGTCTTTAATACGATTATATTTTTCTTTCCAGCTGTGGCATTTCCCCAGACAGAGATGGCTGGGCCATCAGTTTCACCAAGACCACATGGGATTCCAGCATAAACAAGAAACAAGGTGCAGTGAACTATGATGCCATTGTTCAACTAAACCCAGAAAAACTTAAATTAGCGAATAATGCGAATCAAGGCCATATACTTCAGGCATCCCTCTTTAAAAGCAGGTGGCAGTGGAGGAGTCATCTCACCTGCTTCTCAACATATACAGGTTCTCGTCAAAGGCAGTGGAGAGAAGCAGCCACTCTTGGGGGGGCAATGCACCTTTCCCCAGGTGGACACCTAGAACAGGTCAGGTGGATCATGTCTGTAGGAGTAACCCCCTACGTGACACTCAGGCAAAGCTGGGAAAGCCACAGGGCCTAGCCCAAGCACTTTGGCTTCCCCTGCAGACAGGAGCGCTGGGTAGCTCTGGAAAGCAATGGGGAGTGCCCCACAGAGCTTTCCTATGGGCAGTGCAAAGCCACTGCCTGAGCCCAGGGACCTCAGAGTACATGCCCACATCAGGCACTTCCAGGCCACTTGAAATCTGCATTTTACCAGATTTCATTCACAGAAGAAAGTGAATAAAAATCCAGGATGTGGAATAAGGAAATAAGGCTCCAGACCTGAGTAACAGTCTGGCTTCCTCTTGCCTGCTGCTCTTTTTGGTCCCCAAGTCTTTAGGCTATGAAATGGCCCCTCTCTACACACTGAGGATGAGGTCACCTCTCCTGCACGCAGGTGGGAGGTCAATGTCCCTGTGGCTCAAGAGCCACCAGCTGCTGTGCTGTGCTGAATCTGCTGGCACCAGGGAGTGAGGGCATGCTCCCAGGAAGGGCAGGCTCTGCAGGGAACTGCTGCAGGGACATGCTCCAACTCCAAGCTGCACTGAAGCTTACAGCAAGTTCAGCATGTTGTTCCCCCAGGAGCACCAGGTGGAAGCCAAGAGGCTGCTCTGCCCCACAGGATCAGGAGCAGACAGCCAAAAAGAGGAGGTAACTAAGTATGCTTTGCTGCATCATGATACAGGAATCCTACAGATGCTGAAAAACGAACGGGAGCAAGACTCTGATTTCTCCAGAGCTTTGTTTCAGGCGTCAGTATTGGCTGGAGGCAGCTGGAAGCAACTGATATCCTGCAGGAGCTGGTGTCCCAGCTCTGGTGGGAGCTTTGGGCTTGTAACTGTGAGGGACCAGGGAGAAGATAATTCCTTTAGGTTCTTCAGAGACTTTGATAACAGGCAACAAACTGCCAGTCTGACTTGTGGAAGCAGAGATGTGTGGATCAAACGGTACTCATGAGGGGGAAGAAATAACAGCATAGCAAAATATAATTTTGCTTAATAAGTTTTAAAAGACTGTTTCGCTCCTGGAACAGAATATGAAGTAATGAGACGTTAAGTGAAACTTTCTACAGCTTAACCAATCCCTTATTAAAACAAATTTAAATGAATTCTCTTGAATATACTTTGTAGTTTCTGTAAATTAAAACTTTTAGTCTTAAGCACTAAAGAAGAAAAATTACTTTGGAAAATTCTATTACTTCATCTTCAACCTTTATTCACTGTAGGAAATTATTAGTATTGCTAGAACTAGATAGATTTAATGGCAGCAGATGGTGGATTCGTGAAGTAATAGCTGCCAAAGAAAAATATTGTTTTTAAGCTTTGCAGCATACTATACTATCTCACATTGACTCATGAAGAGTGGGAATGAGTGAAAACTAATGTGGTAAAAAAGTACATAAACCACAGAAACTCTTTTTTTTAAATTTACAATACCAGTCTTTGTGTTATAACCCAATCTCTCTCCAAGAAAAAGTATAATTCACATAATAACTAAGACTGTTTTCTTTGCTTGAATTTTAGGTGTTTATCTGAGCCCAGTGACACAGTGGGATGCTACGGCATCCTTCTGCTGTCACAATCATTTCTGAGGCCACTGAGAGGGGTTTAGTGTCTCTGCTGAGCATTGTGCCAGCCCAGGAGGAACTGCTGGGGAGGAACCATTCAGCTGCACCAGCTGCTGTTTTTAAGGTGCTGGAATTGGGCAGGGAATTGAGCGTGCATCACTTCTTGGTTGTGTTACCTGTCATCACCTGAAACAGCATCAACTATTGATTCACACAGCGAGTTTATACTGTAGCAGCCTTTGCTGTGATACACAGCTATCATTTCAAAGCCTGTCAGTGAGCTCTTACATCAGGGGATGTTGTTGGCTGTTGGCAGCCAGTATTTGTATTGTGCGTGCAAGACCTTTCACTCAGCCACGTCCTGTCAACTTTACCTATAAAAGAGTAAGCAGTATTTTCTGTTTCCTTTCCAAATTTCCCTTACAAACTGCAAATTTGAAAATTCAAACATACAGGTTAAATTCAGTGATAAAACAGGCATTCAAGCAATAATCTGTAAACAAAGAGGCTCGATGTGATATAAGCATTAACATACAGTCCAAGGGGAGCACTAGGAGATGAATGTGCTTGCCAAAAAGCAAGCAGCAGATAGAACAGAAGAAGGCCTAATGACTTGTTTCTTCTAGCTTTGTTCAAAACCCATCGCTTTTCCATGATTTATACATGCTAGTTCACTATGCTTCGCAGGACACAACCCAACATATGCTTCCTCTCAATGGTTCATGCTCTCTAAGCCCAAAAAGGCAATATTATCTTTTCTTCTCATATGACTCTGCCATAGCCCATGGCTAGGTGGTCAATTATCTGTTGAACTATTCACTGGCTGGCCATATTGAAAAAATTGCATCACATGCCTGGCTTCTCTAATTGGATTATGTTCAGCAACCCAAGGGTAAAGTTAATATGTAGTCTAGATACAGATAATGCATATATATTGAAGAGTGCTTTAAAAAAAAAATATAGTGAAGTCATTGTTTAATGCCTATTGTGGTATTTTCAAGATCTCTCATTACTTAAACAGCTGCTTTTTCAGCTGGAAAATCTTAACATTAAATTTTTAGCAATTACATTTCCTCCTGGCCAAGATGAATTCCAGGTTTTTAAATGTTACCTCAAAATGCTTTTTTCTAGCCATTCACCAGGACAGAATGCTTTAACAAGCAAGGGAGCAGAAGGGCTGAACTGTTATATGAAAGAAGCTGGCCTTGAAGGGATGTGCAATTTGATTTCTCCCCAGTGCAGAAATTCCAAAGCAGTTGATGTTTAAGTAAATCCTTCAGCTGTAACACCTCTAAAATAACACATATCAGCAAATAATTCCCTCTTTCCAGGAAGATAATTAGCACAAAACATTAAATGTATTTTAGCTTTAGTAATTTCTGTCTTTATGACTACAACTGTGATTACAGCATCCTGCTGCTCTCATTTCTCTGTAAGAAACTAGAAAGGAATTTTTTAAGGAAAAATTATAAAAAGCACTTTTACACCTCTATCATTGTGTTTGATCAAATGAGCAAATCTTCTACATTTTAAAAAATCCAAACACCTAATATTCTTGCTTTTTTTTAATGCCACATACTGAATCAGGAAACCAGATTCTGACCACAAACTAGCCAGCAGATAGGAACAGCTCTTCTACATTAGAATTTAGCATTGTAAACTTCTACCATAAAAATATTTTTCTAGGAAAATTCATTGAAACCAGAATATTCTGCACTATTTTTTTGAGAAAGACTTGAATAATTGGTGGCAGCATTAACTGTACCCTATCAAAACTCTCTGAACAATGCCAAAAATCCCAACCATAAATCATGCCTAGATAAGAAATACAGGAAAGCATGTAGAGAATAGTATCAATTCAAACAGGACCAATAAAAACAGTTCATTCTTTGCTGCTCTGTCCAGCACTTCCATTGGGTTTTAGGAAGGCCTGAACTACAAGGCACAATCCCAAAGCATGCTTAAGTGCTTTAACAACTCTGAATACCAAGCAAGCTGAGAGGTCCTCTGGAGAAGAACTTTCACTCCCCAGAAACAGAAGTGTTGAAAACCATCAGGGCTTGCTTGCCTCCAGGAAAACATTTTTCTTTCAATCTGACAAGTACTGAATTAAAAGTGAAATTTGGTTTTAAATATGTGAATATTGAATTATGGGCACCTTGAAAATACAAAACCAAATAAAAGAAGCTGATTTGGGAGTATACAGGAGTGAGCTGAAAAGTAATCTTGTGCAATTGCCTGCATAAAAACTGAGAGCATGAAAGATGCTGCACTCAGCCTGTAGACTGGAAATGTTTCAAATGAGACTCCCGAGGAGCTGTGGCACTGCACTCAATAACAACCTTGCAGTGCTGTGCACATTTCCTAGGGCTTGCAATGTTCCCGTGTTCCTGTAAGCACTGATTTACATGAAATTACATTAATGATATTCAGGAATATTTCAAGCCTATCATATCTCTGTTTACAGGTGCCACAGTAGCACACACCTATTCTCACTGCTGAGAAATCCGTAACACACAGGACAGCCAAATGCGATACTGACACTGCAAACAGGGTAAGACAGAGAATTCAATGGAGCTACAGCAGTAATTCCTAATGTATGAGTACCTGAGCCTCACTCCAGAAAATTGGCTGTTATGCACCTCACCCCAGCGAACCTAGTTCTGAATGAAGAGAACTTGAAATTCGTTTCCTCCCTTCTGTGTGGACACCTGTTGTTTTGAGGCAACTTATCAGTAAAACACGTTTTCAGTGCAAAATTTTCAAATCAGACTCTCAGCCAAAGCTATTCTTGCTGAGTATAAGGCAGCTGAAACTCTGTGAGTGCCCTGAAAGAATGTGAAGAAGCATGAGATACCCAAAATCTGATGCAATCCAAGGTTATTTGATTCATTGCATATGTGTTTATAATAAGAACTCAAATTAATCAAAGCTTCTAGACAGATTTCTGCTCAGGTGTTTTGCTTGCAAGCAATCCCAAAATACCAGAAGGGATTTTAGATTTCAAAAGTCAGTTTTGAGCAGGAACATGTAACCCTTTTTTGCATGGAGAAAATTAAAAATTACAAGACAGAACACAAGTAAAAACAGTTTATAAACAAACCTACTCCTACACACAGTATCTTTCCAGGCCGGTTGTTTCCCTTGGGTTTGGCTTTAGTCCAACAATGCAGTGCCTTTCTGGGACTGAAAAAAACCCCCTGCACACAGCATTTAATGGTCATTTGAAAAAACTTATCCTTTTCATCAAGCCAGCAGCCCAGCTAAATACCTGCTCCCTGCCCTACTCAGACAAAAGCAGCAGCAACCTCTCTTAGTCCTCACTAGGATTAAAGCTGCATTTATACCAGGACTCCTGGCTGGATCAGAGCAACCACCTTCCTGCCAGGCTCCCAGGAGCTGGCATCATGGGCATGTGCACAAAATCCACCAGGTTTTGGAAGGAGCACACACATGGAGAACATGGATGTAAGGCAGATTTAAACTAACAAAATGTTTTAATCCTTTTTCTTCTATCCCGAGCAAGAAGATACAGTGTCCAGGCCATTCTGGACACTACAGCCCCTGTGTGGACACCCAGAGGAGCTCTGTGCAGAGATGCTCAAAGGCACAGAGTGAGCGCTGAGTTGGCTCCATGCAGCTGATTTCTTGTCTCAAGCCCATTTTTAAACAAGCCAAGAATACGGTGTAATGTGAAGAAAAGAAAAACACAAGCCCCCAGATGTAGCAACAGTTGAAGGCAGAAGACAGGAATGAATTCAAACCCTTTTTTTTTGATTCTGTGGTACAAAAGAAATCAGAATATTTATCTCTACACAGTTGTCCATTCAGGAGTTAACACAGTGGGGAAGACCATGCAAATTCTCCTACACTCTACAGAAACATACCTTCATTTTTCACTTAAAAGGCAGCCCATGTCAGAATGGGAAAAATCAGTGTTTAAAAAATTATAAACAACTTATATTTTTAGATTGTAACAGGTGCTTAGATCAGATGCTTTTACTGTACAATCAGGTGAAAATATTTTCCAAATTTATATGACTTACTTTAGTTAAAATTAGCATAAATTACAAAAATTATCTCTATTCCTTCCACAGGAAGAGCCAAGTGTCCTTTTTTTGCTTCCAATTTTATGCCATTGTCTTCAAAATATAGAAGGGAATGGAACCTCCTTGCTGAGAGCAATTGAAAACTTCCCCTTCAATTCTGCGGTTAAGGGTTGATTTTCTGTTTTTGAGTAATGAATAAAAAAATTTTACTCAGGAGTATGTAACTCACAGGCAAATGATACAAAGCAGACACAAGAAGGAGTGGAGGTGGCAGCAATTCCTCCCTCCCTGCCTTCCTCTCCTACCTCAGTTACCTACCAGCCAAAAGCAGCACTCAGTATGCAGACAGCTGGTGCTAATTCCCTTTTCCACTCAGATAATAGCAAAGGGCAGCCTAAGATTGAACCATGGATGCCTGATTCTTTGGCATGTTAACCATACAGTGGTACTGCTGACAAATTAAATTTTAATATAGTAGATAACACAGACAGGGAGTGGATATTAATCTGGCAACTTCTTTTGTGGTTTAGTCCTGCATAGGAATTAGGTAAAGCTGAGAGGCAGGTCAGTCAATTGAGTCATGAAGAGAATCCCACAAGACAACTGCCCTTCTGTTTCAAACAGGGCAGCACTTCCCCAGGTTACTTGATATTTCTTTATCTTGTCTCCTTCACTGCAAAGGAGCTGAGTTAACCATTAACCATGGTGGGCACCGTGATATATAGAGTGATTAAGGAAGTGACACACCATATTCCATTAGAAGAGGGAGCAAGGATGAAGTGGATGAATGGTGGCAAATGATGGACGTGCTGAGGAGGGCAGCCAAGTGGGACAACGTGCCAAGATGCAGCTGAATTTAAATGCAACAGTCACTTGCACAGGAAGCTGCCAGACCTCCCTGAATGTGCCTTACAGTGATGAGGGATCTGCAGCTACCTAGTGAATGCATTTCTCAGGATCCAGTATCTTATCAGAGAGGATGTTTAGACCTGGAATGCAACAATCTCTACAACTGCCTGTTTACACTTCAACAGGGACAAAAGCATTGATACTTTTCAGTGCAATTGGTGAAATGACACTAAAAAGCAGAAATCAGCACTGAGGGTACCTGTGCAAAATCTGCTGCCAGGCGCATCTTCCCACCTTCACCGAGAGGCCTTATTAGACTGGCATTGCGAATGAAAAGTTCAATTGCTCTTTGAGCCATGGCTTCAGTGTTATCAAAGACGAAGTCAAAACACTCAAAATGTCTGAAGTAGTCGCTCATGACTCTTGCTATAAAACCCTGAAGCTCTTTCATGTAGAGGGAACAAGGGACATCTGGTTTTCCTGAGCTGGATAATGATCTGAAAAAAAGAAAAGAAAAAAAAAAAAAAGAGAAGAAAAAGAAATAGGGGCAGCTAAATTCATCTTTAAAACACAACCAAAACCTATTGGATTATTTTAAATTTTTTTCCTACCCCACCAAGTCATGGCATGAATTGTAGAGTCTCATTTCTACTCAGAATACGGAGAATGTAGCTCCCCTGAAACTATAGTCAAAAAGTACGTCTTTATCAACCATGCCCATAAATAATTAAAAGATGAAACAAGAAACAATGAGATAAAGGAAAACATCCCTCTCCTACCCAACTTTCAGAGCCTCCTTCAATTTGGAGTCTACACCTGAAATCCAGATCCTAAATTTGAATGTCCCCGTTATTGATTTGAAACTCTAATAGTGGACCATAAAATATAAACACGTCACAGGGTTACTAATTTAGCCTGTCAATCCCAAACCTGTTCTCTGTATAGAATCAGTCTCCTAGATTCCTCCAAACCCAGAATTACAGTGACAATTACCACAGAAGCAGCACAGAAGCCCCTGGACACAAAACAATCCTGTTTCCCTTTCTTTGACTGACAGTCAGGTAAAAGAGCTCTTCCAAACTTAGAAGAACACACAGGCTATCTAACAAAACTTAGCCTTTGGCTGGTAACTATTTACCCACCTAGAGAGGTACTGTGCTACTGATGCCAAAAAAGGGTAAGGGCAAAATATTGTTTAAAAAAAAAAGTCAAAAGGAAAATTCAAAACATCTCTGAAAATATACTACTTCCAGTGAATTTTCAAGATCAGAAACAAAGATTGAAAACAGGACAACTGATGATGACACAAGCAATGTCAGAACAGACATGACAACTAAAATAAAATTTAGAAAATAAGTCTCAATTAAACATCAGATTAAAGATCCAGGCACGTAAAGAATCCTGGAAATTTTAATGAAAATGCTATGGAAAAACAGCATAACATACTGAACATGAGATTAAAAAAAAAAAGTTAAAATTAACTATTACATCAGAGGCTATACGCTTTGAGAAACAGGAATGCTGACAGTTCTGAAGACTGTCCAAAAAAACCACATTTTGAAAGCAAAGGGGTTTTTTAAGCACAAAAATGGCCTCTTGTCAGCTTTCTTTTTCTATTTGAAATGAATTTTACTCAACCAGTATGAATAAAAAAAGGGGAAGGAAAGAAGATGGATGCTACCTGATTAATTTGTTTCAACAGATAGGTGTAATTCTGCTTCCTGTGTTCATTAGCCATAAAGCATCGCCTTCCCCTCAACAAACAAGCACTCTTTCTTCAAGGACATTGTGGCAATAACAATCTATTACACACATGCAGGACATCTTACGAGAGCAATGGTAAATATGAAAGATATTTCTAGTTACCCAGAAAAATCTTCCTGGTGCATAGTGATGATAATAGCTTCCACTGAATCTCCTACAGAGTTCAGTAGCGGCTGAACAGCACTACCCATTAGATCATGGACTGCCTAAAATAGAATAAGAAAAAGGCAGAAGTAAGGAAACAAAAACTAGAAGCATTTGCATTTTGACACCTCAGAAATACCTTAGGAAACAGTTCATTTTATCAGTGATTTTAATTATTCTGCATTAGAAAATGCTAAATAGGAGAACCAAACCTAAAGATAACATTTCTCTTTAACTGATTTTACCAGTAAAGTACAGAAATAAAGCTGCTTGCTGCTTCTGTGTAAAGCCTTCTTTCAAAAAGGTGCACAGCAATTTGGCATTCCGGGCTTGTACATGTACATGTTTTGGTGCACACTTGGCTCAGTTGTTCATTCCCCAGACACAAGCTGCCCTTCATTCCCCTGCACACAACCCCTCCCAGGTCAGTGCCCAGCAGGATGGACTTGGAGAGCTGTCATCCACAGAGGCTGCACAGCCATCCACATCCCCCTCCAGGAAAGTACCAGGTCGCATATAAATTGTAATTTGATGTATCTGTCGGGGGAGAAAGGGGGTGATGAAGGATCCAGCTATTGCTGTGTGAATGCTGCAGAGAAAGACATTTATTTTCACAGTCAGATGACATCTATGTTCTGACCGTTATGAGAATATTCTGAATACAAGCCCGACTCAAGCAGTGATTTGGCACAGGTAACACATATGGAATTGCAGATACAATAAATTAGAAAAGTCAGAATATTTGTATACCTGTTACTAAATATACTGATGTAAAATACTATGTGGTAAATAAGTGCCCATTTTAAGTGTAACAAAGAAAGCCAAGCTCATCCCTATCCCTGAAGCATATGGACATTCAATTACCTTTAAGGCAGTTGTGACCGTTTGCTCAGCAGCTGCTGGAAATGAGCTCTGACTGGTAATAACCTAAAAATTGTAAAGTAACTGTTAATAGTCAGCATTCAGCAAATTATTAGAATACATAATATTCAGCTTCATTTAAAAACATACTGAGTTATCCTTAGTAATGAGTGTTTACATAGCTACAGATAACTATCAAGTGTGCTTTATACAGACAGAATTTTCAATGCATCAGTATCAGTCCTTTGCTCTCAGATTTCCTATGGACTGATTCTGCCTTGGCGAAGAAATGACTCAATGGAGTTAAGCTGAAATTTAGCTGAAGGGCTAACAGAATCAGAATAAAAATAACTGGTGTATTCTCCCACTGCTAAGTATAGAATTTGTGGAGAGCTACACAAGCAGTTCTGTGGCAAATATTTGAAGGAATAGTTGTTCTTTCTCAGTATTATGACTATTACGCACAACATGTTAAATAGTTGCTTATGTACAGCTATAACAATATTAAAATTGAGAGTCAAGGAATGATCCGAAGGACTATTCTACCAATTTCCTTACAGTCTTGAACGTGCTACACAGTAGTATTTTTAAGCCAGATAAGTACTGAACTCAAATACTGAATCATATCAGATCTCACTCCAACACTAAGACACATGAGGTTCATTACTAAGTACATCAGAGAAAGCAGACTTAAAAGTTATCTACCATCTGTTTGCAAAATCCAAGGAAATTTTATAGGCTTTTTAGCATTTTTTAAAATTCTTTGAACATATCCAGAGTCAGGAGTACTCATGATCTTTTTTCTGATCAGGCTAGGATTGAAATACGATTAACTGCAACTACCAATATACCTATTTGGTTTAGTTTACAAAGACTGTGTAACAACTGGCATCACTAAAACAGTAAATTGGAATTATTCATAACTCTGCTTGGTCCTGAAAAATTTCCAGGCCATATTTTAGTCACAGTAATAATGTATGGAGATATTTGTGAGGTATTGCTTTTCTTGATTTCCCTCTTTCCTTCCCCTTTTCCATTTAGCCACAATTGTGGGAAAGCATTGAAGATCTTCTGAAAAAAATAAGCTTGGGTTGAAGCAGATGCAGCAAGGGGGCTATCAGGCTGATTAGTACAAAGACAGATAAGAAACAACAAAGAGTTCAATTGTTTGTGCTCACAAAGTAATGGCTGTCAGATGTGATTATTCTCTATAAACATATCTTTATTCTTCTAATATTGACAATTTGTCATATAGTGGTGCTTACAAGGGCCAGCCCAGCCTCAAAGAGATGTACAAATGCACGGCAAGGTGCAGCTCTTAACACTCTTAACACAAAATTGGGCTGTAATTGTCAAGGGCTCTCATCTGCTAAACGGAGCATATGCACAGGATAGTGCAAGGTAACACTGTGGCAAGAAGAGAAATGCCAAAAGAAGCCTACCTTCAGAACTGCCTGGTGCAGTTTGTACAGAGAATTAACCACAGCCACGTTCCTCCTCTGGCCCTCCGTCAGTGGCCCAATCACCTGGCTGGCGTCTCCTTGAGTAGACAGCTGCAGTGATCACAGAAATTGTTGGTAGCAACTTTTTCAACAGTGCATCTCCCCAAACTAAACTTCAACCACAGCAGAAAGCCACAGGCCCTCACTACCCAATGTTCTTCCATTTAACTCTTGATTCATAGAATTTCCATCTTCAGATTAAAAAGACTGAACAACAGTGACAGGAACCTTGTCTCAGCTCCCAAGCCACAGCACTGAGACCCAGATCTCCTGGAGATACCCAGTACCAACAAATTTTGAATTTTGTAATCTAAGAATCAGGTGAAATCACCTACTTGAGGAAGCCAAATAAACTGCCATCAGCTTTTATTTATGAGCGGTGTGTATTTTTCTGTATGCCCTCAATCTGTCCTTCTGACAACCATTCAAGCCTCTCCTTAAAAGATCTGGTTTTTCAAATAGATGGCTTAGAGCTTTGTAGATATTAGAGGCTTATAAGCCAATAGAAAAACAGAACTACAATGACCAAAACTGCTAGACCTGTTATTAAAGTTTTATCTATGAATTTTTCAGCAAAAATCAAAGAAATATTTCTTCATAGTTAAACTGCACAAAGCATGCATTTTTTATTATTACAGCAGAAATCAAAGTTCCAGGATGATACATAAATAGCCACTAACTATGGAACAGTCTTGTAAAGATACCACAGCATATATTTGCAATTTAAAATATAATAAATTGCAACTGGTAAACAAACAAGAACTTTCTTGTGTACTCAAAGCTGCAGAAATACAAAGAATTGACAAATGGCGATGCGAATTCTAGAAGAATTCTAAACATTAAAGCAAGAATACCTATTAATAGAAGGCTTTACTGAGATATAATTACTCAACTAGTTATCTATGTTTCAGGATACAGAATTATCTTCCAGGAAATCCCTGAAGATGCCTAGCTCCAAAAGTCTCTCAGTAAAAATATATTCAACTCACTAAGCAAATGGTAAAGAGGTTTTCATGGAGTGTGTCTGAATGCAGTTGTAGGTGCTACAGAAAGGTCCTAAAAACTAAAACTGAGCATACGGTAATAATTAAAAGCAAAAGAAACAAACATAATATAAAAAAATTTAACTTATGAGAAACAGTGAATCTTTACTACTGAAAGACTATTCCCATACTTCCTATAGCTTCCACACAGCATAAACACAGACAGCACACAAGCACAGTTATCTAGCTTTTCCATCATCACTAATGAAGTTTTAGACAGGTTTTTGCAAGCACCCAGGAGCTCTGATTTATTCACAGCACTATGGTGACAATATCAGTTCATTTCTCTTTCTTCAAATCTAGGGATTATTTCAGGATAAATAGGTTTCTGAGGCCCTTGTAGTTTCCAAAGTACCTTCAATTATTTGATATCAGAATGTATCTTTAAACTGGTTGACAAATATATTCTTGTGTCAGCATTTTCCTCCCTCCCTGATGAGAACAGTCATGTGAGCCACAACATCGCTGTTTCCTTCTAGATACTTCTATTTGACAGACCTGACTGGTTTTCAGAATTCTGTTTCTCACATTTACAGCTTCAGAGATTAATAACAAAACAGCTGTGCAAAGACAGACTCTGTCCACCTTGTTGACCACCCTCCCAGACACAAATAACCTTCTTCTCCATGCTTTTTTAAGTACTGTACAGACTAATTTATCTTTTTGCACATTTACAACTATTAAACATAAAATATATTATTAAACCAGTACAGTTTTTCATCCCAGTTACTTAAATTTCAGCTCCTCACAGTTGTAAAGGTCTCACAATTTCTTAGACATTGGACTCTATCTCTCCTGCTGATGAAAAAGCTTAACTGGTAAGTAAAACCATTAATGAGTACAAACAACCCTTCTGCAATAACAAGAAATTCTTGCAGACAGAAACAGTGCACAACAGCTTCACAGGCAAAATTTGAAAATACCTTAAAAACAACTAGACTTTGTAAAATTGTTTACCATATTAAATTTTTGTGAGGTGCTCCCCGCCCAGGGAGGCAAAGATTTATTTCAGATAAGCATTGTTAAAGAGAGAGGTGTGTCTGTAAAGCTCAGCTAGTGTGAATTCTAAAACCTCTGCCTCAGGAGATGTGCCCTGTGAGCCCTGGAAGAGTTGCCCCATCCCAGACCCTCATGGGGTGGCAGCCCAGGGACTTCTGATTGGGTTTGAGCTCCTGGGATTTCTCCCTTGCTGTGTTTCTAGTGGTCCCTGACCTTGAACTCCACCCTGGTCCTGTCCCTCAAAACCCACCACCCTGCCTCTGTTCAGGGCTCTCTGACTCTGGATCTGAGTTTGTTCCTATGCTGAATAAATGGTTTCTTGAGCAGAAGCCCATCTCATTGGTGTCCCATGATGGTTCTTGGTAACTGTAGCTTCTGGGGACATGATCCTGCAGCTGCTGAATGCAAAAAATTTCCTTTAACAAATCCACAGTTAGATGTGCTGATCCCTTCTACATCCTAAAACCACTGGTCTAAAGCAAAGAGGCCTGAAAAACTTGACTCTTGTAACTAGCAGTTGAAACAGGGCAGCCCAGGTCTCTCTAGGACCATTTCTCCTGAAGGTATGCCATGGGAACACCTGGCACCTATATGGGCAGGTGTGTCCTACCATTTCCAGAAATCTCCCTTGCTGTCACCACAATGATATTTCTGACTTTGCCTCAAGACAAGAAAGTTCTGCACTCTGTCCAGTTTGGTTCATGTACATCCACTGTGTCACTGGCAAGAGTCTCGATTTCAGACAGTTTATAATTATTCCAGTATTCTAACGCCTCAGACTACATTCTTGACACCCCTTATATCCATTATGCAATCATGCATCCAGTTAGGAGACATGTGATTATTGTGTCTCCCTGGTTCCAGAAACCAGGCTTATGATCCTTTTGCTATAGACATAAACCACTCCTCGATTTCTTTTCCAACATACTGGCTTTTATCAACGATTCACATTTATCGCTCTCTTTTACACAGAAAGTACTTTTAAAGTTCTGTGCTAGACACAAGTTATGCATTTAAACCCAGAGGTAATGTTACTCTTCCTCTGTTATCTGGCCACTGGGGATTGCATTGTGTAAATAGGTTAAGTCAAGTAAGTGTGAAGCCTGTGCACGTCTGCTCAAGCTGTCTGAAAGACACAGTCCACAGGCCTTCTTTTTCATGAGGGCACTGGAGAAAAAATCAGATGCTTTTTTAATCAGTCAGATAGATCCTGAAATGCAGAAGACCAGGAAGGGTAAATTACACAAGGGGGACAGAAGGGGTGACTTCATCCCAAATCAGAATCTATTCTGGGAAACAAGCAGAAGACCAAGTGCAGCTGAAGGCCAGATCCCATCTCCAGGGAGCTGTCAGTCACCCTGGGAGTTAGTCTGGTTTAAGCCTGCTAGCTGAAAACAGAAGAAACTATGTTGAAGCCAGACCTGAATGAGCAGCAACAAGGACTGTAATTGTTCCACATTTCTGTATCTGCTTTAAGTATAGCAATCGATATCTTACTGTCTTCATTTCAGTTGGTTAAATTGTTTCTGCTTGTTCCTCAAGCCTGTCTACTATTCACAGTAATTCCATGGGCAGTAGCACAGGCACCCATTCCCCAGCAAGCATCAATTCTGTAAGGGGTGATTCGTCAGTGTGAGCTGCCTTTGCCAACAGGGGCCATGAGCACACTGCTCCTGAGGAAGAGTCAGGAAGAGAGGTATCCTACCAGGAAATATTAGCCAGGACTGTTGTATCATGTATCCAGGCACTGGGACAAAGGCTGTGTCTCGTGGTGCCCTAAATATGTGAATGTGAGCTTCTGTCCCACGCAGCATTTAAAAACAGAAAGGGCAGCTGTTAAACTGAAATGAGAAAGAAACACAGGGAGATAGTGCCTTTCTGACATACATATGAGTGTTTTCTCTGAAGTAGGAGGCTGAAATATGCAGGTTCAATCCAGCAGCTGACTAGCTGGAGGAAGCTGCATAGAAGAATTTTGCGTGTTTTTACATCTAATTCAACTGAATCTGAGACCTAAGCAGTAGATTGATATCAGGTAGCCTACTGAACCAAAAAGGACACTTGTAGACGCCAATGCACAAAAAACGTATCACAAAGAGGAACAAGCTGACTTATGGCCACCTGACTTACTTCAGCCTGATATGGTCCAGAAACTGTAAGCCATGACTGGCACTGTGCTCTCACTGAATTCAGAAGTTCTCCTGAAAAAGAGTTTATTTTAGTTTGTATCCCTCAGTACACTTACAGGGTTACACTGCTTCACCTCCAGAGAGTGCAGATGCTTCACCTTGGGTCAGTAAGCTGCCCAGTGCAGAAAATTTCAGGAATGATTCACCTGACCACATGCAAGAAACCACAATGCAGAGAAGTAAGAACTTCCACTGAGTAATTCACCTAGGTTATTTTAAAACCCCCACTTTGGGAAGAGAGTACATGCACCTTGTATGCACCTATTTCCCTTCACTAGCTATAAAAGGAATTTAAAGCAGTAGCACAGATCCCTAGTAGTCATGTCAGATGCATTCTCATCCTATAAATGTATTTGCACCCCTTTGCACAGACCTACTTTGGAAACATGTCTTGAAATAATGAGATTAAGTGTTCTGGATTTGACATTTTTCTGTGTTTGATGCCTAAGAACAGACATGAAATTTGACAGCATGGATTTGATCTCACATGTTGAGACATGTGCAATAATAAAATTGCTTTGGGATTAAATTTTTGTTTTCACCAAGAAGCAATGAAAGTAGAATTTAGATTAGTCCAGGAACCAAATCATCAGTTCTCCCATGGGTTATAAATAAAATGCTAACTGAGTGTCTTTTTTCTTGTAGGAAAGCTAAGACTATTGATACATCTTTTCCTGTAATTTTTTTAGTGCTTCAAAGTGACTAACACTCCCCTCTTTCAACAGGTGGCAGCTCAGAAGAGACACTGATTTGTGAGCTGATTTGTTACTATTCCCTTCATAGACTATATATCTTGTAAAAAACTTCAGTTTCATACTTAGCAACTACGATCTCCTGTGCATCCTTATTGACAGTTTTGGAAAGCTCCATTTATTTGATTTTTCTGAAACAGCCTCAGCAAACCCATTTTCTTTAGAGCAGGAAACATCATCATAATTTAGGAGTATGGAGAAGATCCTAAAATAAGACTAAAGTAGGGCTTCTCAACAAATCATTCAATCTAACTCCAGGATCACAAGACTAAAGAGTATTTTGATAGCACAAACTGAACTCCAGTTGTCAAGCTGACATTTTCAGCAACAAATGCATTCCTAATAGATGCAGCTGATGTTGCCATACCTCTGGCAGAAGGCAATCAATCCATCTGGTACTTGGCCTCCTGCCTGATCATAACAACTTATTATAAAGCACAGAATCCATTTAGAGAGTTTCTGAGTCGATAGGGCTTGGCCCTGAGATTTCTCCCATAAACTACAAATAATTGGCATGATTTACTATTAGGTTCAACGTTTTCCATACTGCACAAGGAACCTTTTACGATCTCTTTTTCCCTAAAAACCATAAAGGTTTAGTAGAATAAGTTTGCTACTTTTTTAAAGGAAGCACCATTTAGCAGAAAAATACAGAAGAATTGGAACTCAGTTAGTCCACTTAATGGATTAGCTACTTACAGGATAACTTGCAAAAAGAACAGACGTCATTTAGAGGTTCCAAGTGTAGGATTTGAATGAATGTGTCAGTGGAAATAAGGTCCTTGACTGATGAGGGTAAATTACTATGAATGTTCTGCTTTAAATTGAAAAAAAACCCCAAAAAACCTAAAATTCAAGGATAAATCATAAGAATTTATGTTCTTGGAGCAGCTTCTAATTTTGCAAAGAAGAAGTATTTCAAAACATGAGGAAAGGAATAAGCTGTGAGTTCAGGCAATAATTTAAAATGTACATAATAACATGCATATTGTACCTTCAGGATATTCTTGTAGCTTCCAGAATATATTTTTTTAGCTTCCTCAAAAAAATGAAAATATAATATTCTAGAAATATAGAAAAGGAGGTCTATGGTGAAGTAATTAAAAATCTTATAGAAAACATAATCATTATTTTGGAAAGAAAAATTTGAAGGGACTGTTACATCCTTGACCAGGAAAAAAGACCTAACATCATGCTCATACTATTCATGTTAGAAGAAGCAGCAATCATTGAACCATTTCCTCAGGGGTATTTTTGCTTTGTTTTGGTTTTTCTTCCTTAATATTTTCAAAAGCCAAAGAAATGGAAGAAAAACAGCAAATGGTCTTTCTGTAACTGAAAAGACAGGATTTATCTCCAAGTCTTTGAATCATCTGAGAAGAAAAGCACTGTACAAGTAATCAAAAGTGAGTAATAATTCATGGTGCTTAAATAATGAGCTGCTTTAAAACAACTGTGATAGCAGAAAGCACTTAGAAAACCAGTTCCTTTAAGGAATCTCAGAGAATCCTAAACCTGAAACACTTGGAATAATTTCTCAACTACAGAAAATTATGCCTCTTCTATTATCCAGTCAGCCCAAGTCTGAGGAGGATTTCAAGGACAATGTGTGTTGATCCTGATAGCTCTGACTGTAACGGTTTATTGCATTTTTCATGCTTGCCAAATTAATGACTGAATGATTAATCATATCTTATATGTAATCCCATTAGCTCCTGGTTTCAACCAGCTACTTAGAATGCCCCTCCAGAAGTGAAGAACAGACACATCCATCCCCAAGGCACTAGAGGTTCAACATGACAGGGTGATATTCACCTATACATAAAAAATATAATCAACTTATTTAATTGCCATGTGCCTTTTGTAGTATCAAGTCCAGCATTAACTGAGATTAGAATATTACCACCCCACACAAGTTTATAATAGAACTTTATGCGGTCCAACTCTCATTACAGCTGTTCCAAAATTGAAAAATTCCAAATCCTTTAACATATATCTATCAACATTTAACCAAGTCCTTTTCTGAATTACAGAATTTAATTTGCTAAGAAATGACTTAGAACTTGCTATAACAAAATACTGTAAGGATTGTGCAATCACATTCTTTTTCTCTATGCTAGCAAAATAACATACCAGACCTAAAGAAGTCTTTTAACCAATTTCCTAGCAAGATAAAATGAAGTACACAGTACTCTCAAAATCAGACTTTTATGTTTGGATGATTTTTTTCTGGAGTTTAGCCAGTCTATCTTAAAAAAAATAAATTAAAAATCACACATTTGTTATGTGAGTCACGATCTAACCAGCAAAAGACAACATGAGAAAAAAGAAAATCCTTCATGAAGTTATTTAATGTAACTCTCTCCTCCAGATTTTTAATTCCCGTTTTAAAAGTTTAAATGCTTTTAAAAGTGATTTATCAGATAGGTATTTCCAAGTATTCTCTGACCAATATAAGTACTTCCTAATGAGTGTTTTAACAAAGCTCTTCTCATCTTTCCATCAGAAAAATATATTACAAAACCTTACCTGACTTTTGATTATTTTTAAATTAGACCTACTGCCATCTTTAGCTTTTATTACTGTACAGTGAAATAGCAATTATTCTGAAATTATTTTATTATATAATAGCCTCCCACATATTCTATTTAAATACCTATTAATGAATTCTTTTAATGTGCCAAACACTGAATTTATATTTTTGGGTTTTCTCATTTAAATAGCATGGATACAAGTTTTTCATTGACAGTAATACCATGTCTTCAAGGTACTCGAATAATACAATTAATTCATGTATCTCAAAAAAGAAGTGGGGAAAACATAATCTTTCACATTACTTACACCATTGTTACTGACCCGTTATTTACATAAACCTTTCCTGAGGTGTCATTTCACTACTGTTCCTGACAATTTGTGAGCTTATTAGATTTCATACTTCCCTCCGAAGTTCACAATATTCGACATTTAGACAGGAGGACAAGATACATTTCCCTGGAACTGTCAGACAAATCTCACTGTTGGAATATGTCCTGAATAGTGATTCACCAGCAAATGAAAGCTTACAATTCAATGTAACACCATCTAATAAGAGACATGGATTAATTCTTATAAAGATCACATAATAAAAAAGGCAATCAGAAATTCACTTTATGTCATTACAATAAGGATTCATCATGCTTTTCAATTCAAAACCATCACAGGCCTCATAAATTTGCTGGGGTTTAAATCTGATGCCAGAATTCCAGTGCATTTTTATCCCTTCACTGGAAGAATATGGTTCCAGGAAGTCTTTTCCCTCTCCACCCTGCTCTCCCCTACTTGATTGAATTATTCAGCTAGATGAATTTGACTATGTCACATAAGAGGATGGGTGGGGAAAAAATCAACACAGCTACCCCAAACCACATAGTTCTGTCAATAAACATCAGTAAACATCCTAACAGAGATGCAGCTCACATCCATTTTCTTGCTACTCCAGCAATATTTCATTTGAGGAATTTGTATAAATTAACAGGGCCAAAAAATTTTTTTGGGTAGTGCAAGGTACATTTCCCCTTGAAATATATATGACTAATGCTAACTCAGTGAAGGCTTTCCTCCATAAATGGGATCTTTATTTTCTTAATTTCCCTAAAAGAAACCAGAATTACAGCCATCTTGTATCAACATTTTCTTTATTGCAACATGTTATGGATATTTGTCTTGCCACTAGACAGACGGGGTCAAAATCAATGGGGAACTTGTTTAGTTCAGCCCCTCTCTGTCTTTTCCTAGTCAACAACAAAGGATAGACTGAAAAGTTCAGAAAAAAAATAATCCTGTCTCCATGATTACTCAGAGAAAACTAAGAATCAATCCTTCTCATCCAAGTGTTTTCTCATTGCAATATTTTAACTTTTAAATCCCATCCTCCTGTGCACTTCTACTTTTCATAATTTCACTGATTAAGCCAAGATGTTCCAATATAGTCCCTAGATCAGTTATAATACACTTAGCCTTTTAGATTCTGGACAAAAATATGCCATTCATATTGCTTATCATCTAAATAATCCCCTGAAAACAGCTTAGTTAAATCTTCATCGCCCTCATCAAGCATGACAGACACTTTCTCTTCTACATATGACATTACAAAAATTCTTTGTAAAGACTGTCTCTTTCTCAGCTCTCTGTTTTAAGCTGAATTAATTGTTGGGTTTTTATTCCACATGGCATTCTAGCCTTTTCTTTCCTCATTCTCTTTATTGCAACAATGTTTACAAGCCACCAAGGACAAGCATTAATAAAGTAGAGATTGTTTTTAACAGTAGTAATATAAACCAAGATCAGAGCACATTTAATTGCATTCTCAGGAAGAGAGATCCTGGAAGATCTGTAAAGCCATGGCATGACAGCATTACATGTTCAAAACTACATCACCAAAAACAAACAGCAAACTTTTTTCTACTGACTATAATATATCAGATGCACCATAAACCCACTAAGAAAGAAATTATGAGGAAAAAAAATATCAAGATTCATCTGCTACAAGTAGTTATGATGATGAGATGGATATGCAGAAAGTTGCAATCTATTTTAAACCTCAGTAATTACAAACTAGTTTTTAAAAATACTCAAAGGAAAGGATCAGCTTTTTTCAGAAATCTTGAAACACAAAAATACTTTTTCTAGAGTGGTGTGAAAAGAATATGGTCTGTTGTCTTACTGTCTGCCTATAAACTCGAAAACTCTCACAAGTAATCTACTCCAATCCATTCTAAATGGTTAGCTAGTGAACCAGGTATCTTTAATGAGAGGATATTAGTTCCAAGTATCCACTAAAACTTGAAAATTGAAAATATCATTATGGGTACCTGGAAAAGACATAGCCACCCAATCACTAATAAAGAACACAACACTAGCTAGGAATGTAAGTAAAACAGGATTTGGAATCTTGCATCTGCTAATCACAAGTTCAAATATAAATTGGATTGAAGGACAAGGAGAGACAATATGTCTCAGTTTCAGACCTAGTGGAAAGTGAGTATTTATTAAAATCTTCATAATGTGCATCACTGACTATCTTACTTGAAGTCTCAGGAAGGAGACCTGAGACTGAAAAGTCTGAGAAAAGATAAATCTTTAAAAATGTTTCCTATAGAGACTGAGCACAATGGCAGGGCAATGCACTGAGCTATACAAGTTTTGTGGGCAATACTAAAAATAATTTAAGAACAACTGCAGCAGAGCTGACTTTCCATTGTATATATTTTGATGCTAATCTTATGTAATACATTTGGTGCTGATCAGCATTACAAAGATCAGTGCTCTAAAAATATCTGAACATGACAGATAGATAGATAGTCTTCAGCCTGTATCTCCATCCATTACATTCACTAAAAATAGAATATTAAATTATAGAAGGGCTTGGTTGCACTGGCATGCAAAAAGGTGTCATCTGAGTTGGCTCAAAGAAATGCTTGGCTACTTGAAGAAACGGATGAACACTGAAGAGTTAATAACCAAGAGTTTTCTTGCACCCATCCAGCAGTATTTTAAGTTGCCAATTAGCCACAATGCCACAGACAACTGTACTCTTTTCAAGGTCTAAAACTCTGGTACAAACACCAAATGCTATATGAAAATAAGTCAAGTACAGCTGACAAGCACTGCAGATAGAAAAACATGTTTTGGAAATCATATATTTTGTAGTTCTGGCAATCTAAGAAAATTTTAAGACCAAAAGCAATATTACTACAGAAGAAATCACATCTAACTTTTGCCTTAGAGATTTATTTACAGCAGAAGAAGTATGAATTCCAGATGCAAGAAAAAAATTACTCCAATCTGTCAGCATTTTAAGCTTCCTCTTGAACAGATTTTGCATCTCGTTCTTGTTCAGTCTCAGTCACATATTGGCTACACCCATAGCTGTAAATTAAAGGGCGCCAGGAAAGATCCCTGAATCTGGCACGTGATTGTCTGCACTGCTAAGCTGGTAGGGCACTCATTAGCAAGTTCTTGGCCTGGGCTAACAGGCACTTTCCCCAGGCTCCAGCTGTAGCTCAGGAGAGGCAGTCCTGCACACACCATTGCCAGGAGGGCTCCAGCAGCCCGGCACTGCTTTGGGGAAGGAGACCCCAACCCAGCCAGGAGGCACTGCCTGGCCCCACTGGCCACAGTGCCCAGGGGTGCTTCCAGGAACCTTCTGCTCCCTAGTACAGACATCTCTGCTACCCTTCCCTCTCGGAGAGATGTTCACAGCTGGGATGGCAGATTAAGTCCTGAGTGTCAGTCACAAGCCCTTACTGACCTCGTGCTCTGAAGCGAGAGGCAGACATTGACACAAACACCAGGGTGACAGTGTGGAGCAATTCAATACGCAGCCCCTCTGCAGCAAAAACAAATGCCTCTTGCTGATCCTTGAAGTGAGGCCAACGCTAATCAGAACAAGCCTCGATGATACAAATTTGCTGTCACACAGATGAGACCAAGCTAATTTACTTGCTTTTACTGTTCTGAGGACAGTTACTTGTTTTCAACACCCATATTCTCTTTGAAAAGCAAACACAGACCATCTGGGGACAAGCAGTCAGTGATTGGGATATGCATGTATCTAGTGTTTGCCTCTGCAGAAGGGGCTGACACAACAGTGAATTGTTACACTTTTCTACTTCTGCTTTTTTTTTGGTATTTATTTTCTTAAATTATAATGCACTAAAAAAGTCTGTCATCAAGCACATGCTTCTCATCATTATGGCACATAATAATACTTTACAATAACATTGTCTTAGTTACACTATCTAGTACCAGTTAATTGAAAAGCAATCTCAGTAAACTCTCAGAAATTTAGAAATAATGTATATTAATTTTAATCACAGAATTTTCATGTTAGAGTCACTTTACATTTAACCATTAAGCCAGTTAAATATTCAGAATTGTTTCACAACATCTGAAATCCAGTTTCACCATTGTGTTCAACACCAAGATCAGGCCAAATCAAAGCTTCCTAGTTACTTCCCAAGAAATCTTCTGTGCCAACATATTACTGCTCATATTGCTCCAGTGCTCTGCAACTGATGCACATTTTAGAACCATGCATAACATTACATAACTCAAATATTTACTTAAGTAAATATAAATAAATCTCAATATACTACTGAGATCCAGGACAGTGAGAAAGAGGCTGCCTACTCTATATCACAGATATCATCAGCTGATGCTGACTTTTCCCTCAAAACAATCCAGAATCTTCAAACGTCATTCACCCAGAAAAATCCACACGAATGTTCTTATGTCTGAAGTGTACAGTCATCCATTTTGAGATTAGAATAACAAATTCTCTCTCATTTTGTCTCATGGCATGTCCAGCAGTGGAGGTCACCAATAGGTGAGTCAATGCCCTGCCCTTTGAGGATATGTGACAACTCCTTGAACCTTGGTGCACTGACTCTAATTTTTGACACTTACGTATTCTCTTTAATCTCAAAATTTGCTTCTATTACTGGGATTTTAGCACTTTAACTTTAAAATACATAAAATACACCATGCATTGTGTCTTATGGTTTCTAAGAAGATCAGGGAAGAATTCTTCAGAATGCCAGGAAGGACTGTGCTCTCTGCACAGTGCTTAAAAATTTCCAAGTGGCAAACATGGTATCACAAACACCACAACCACTGCCCAGGCTAAAATCCTGATGAGAAGCCAAGCCTCTACCATGAGCTATAAAGGACAATTTAGTAGCTGAGGGTAAAGGTTAGTAGCTCTCCCTGAGCACTGCCCTCAGCCTGTATTTTGGACTGCTGCCTCATTCATCAGCTTTTGTGAGAAATATGGCATCAGTTCAACCACACTGAGTTAAGAGAATAAAAAAATTATTCAAATTCTCTACTTCCTTCCTCCCTCATTACACCCACTCTCCATCTCCACCTTTTGAGGGCTTCCTCTCCATTACTGCTTACAAGTCTGACAGTGGGAAAGATCTCCATTATATCATCTGCCTGCAGCCTCTTGTCTGCTGGAAAGATCCCTTTTTTACATAAACTTATTACTCCATAAAATACAATATTCCATATTTAGGAAACACTCCAATTATAGGCGATCACAGCTCCCACTGATTTTAGCCTTTTCTACCCTAACATTATAAAAAAAAAAATGCCTAGTTTAGCATGGCCATGCAGGTTTTTGCTTTGTTTGTACTTCAAGCAGACATGAACTTTCTCTGCTTGTGCTCCAGGCTGAGTGAGTGTTATGTTCAGCAAGGTGCCACAGCTGAACTGGTCAGCATGTATTGGAGTGAAGCTAAAATGTGCTCTGCCATCTGGCAGCACAGTAGAGTGAGTTTGTGTCTGACTAAATCATGTAAGCACACCATATCCTCATAGAGAAATGTTTTTAAGACAGTTTAATCCACCAGAATTTGCCAGCATAATCACCCCCATCTGCTTTGAAAAGCAAGTGGGCAACCTCATTTTTACAACCCTGCCTCTGCAAATGACTCTTTGCTTGTTTATTGGCCAAAGGATAACATTGTCTCTGATGATGTCTCTAGTGATGCCCTATGCTGGGAGGAGTCAGCAAGACACAGCCTCCATCAGACAAGGCAGGAAGGATTGCTCTGGGACTCAGATCAAAACTAATAAAGATAGTCTGACAGGATGACTGTAACTCTAGGGAGGAAACTGGTAGAGGTCTCCAGGTTCACAAAGTAGGAGAATCACACTTTCTCTAAACAACTGCATTTTCATGTTCACAGCACAACACATTTCATCTATGTGCACTTGGTGGGTGTGTTAGTGTATTTCAATCCACCCACATGACAAGCTGAATAGAAACAGCACAAAAGTAAGAGAACATGCAGTACTTATATTCAGGTAACTGAAATCATCACTTTAAAACCAGAGAGAATGCAACAAAACCCCCAACAACAAATATTGTTTCAAACAGTCTTGTGCTGGGAAGGGAACAGACTAGAGGACCAAAGAGCGCTCTTCCATCTTCAGTCTATATGGACAATGGATCTTGCAACTTATTTTTCTGCTTGTCGGCAAAACTACATAGCTTGTAAACTTCCAGAGCTTCTAACCCTCAATGTTTCATGACTTCTCTATCAACAGCAAACAAAAATATAGTGATTGCAAAGTTGCAACAAAGACACTTTTAATTTAAAGAGAAACCATAGCATTTCAAGTACATTCAAAATTCAGCTCAATAAATGACAAAATTACAGGTAATCAACTGGGGAAACACAGTTTTGTTTCACTTTCAATCACTGGACTCTCATCTTTTTAATTTTTCTATAAATAAATTAAAAATCTGATATAAATCAGCATACTAACAAAATCAAATATGAATTCAAAAGACTGCAATCAACGAGGCATTTTTTTTAAAAATTAACAGACCAAGTCTGTTCCCTTATTATGGAAGATTACTGCAGAGTATTACTTTGGAGCAGTGGTCTTTGAAGTGGGGTACATGCACCACAGGGATTAGGCAGGACAAAATAGGGTGCATGACAAAAATATCAGAACTTCAGTAGTGCCTGTATAAAAGTTATAAATAAACAAGTATACATATAATGATGGTGCATGCTCAAAAAGTTTATACTGATAGGAATGCATAACCAAAAATCTTAAGACCACTGCACTAGAGGATCCTGCCACACAACTACTGCTGCCATGTCAAATAAAGATGTTGGTGAGTTTTAAGTTCTCTTTTACACTGCTCAACTATCAGTTAAACAAATGGGTAAAAATATCTCTAGGAAGCAGATTTATGAGTACCTATCTTTTGTTAAGGAGCATGGATTCTCATAAACACCCCAAATTCCTCAACTTTTTTTTTGTTTTCAGGAAATACAACTTACTGCCTTCTCACAAAAAAGGAGAATAATTCTGAACGCTGCATGGCATACACCAGCCACATCAAGCATCAGCAAGGGATTGACTAAAGATTCATCCAACAGCAGAATGTATCTACATACTGCTGCTTCCAGAGGTTATTATTGTCTCTGAACCAGTTAATAAAAGAACAGGTCTCAGGTGCAGCAAGTTTTTGATGTGGGGAAAGCTGAAAGGGGTACAAACCACAAGTAACACAAACATTTTTGATTTATAGGAAGAGGCTATTTTTTCTTAGTAGTTTTTGCTTTAGGAGTGTATGTACAGATTGACAGATGCTGCTTTTCCTCAAAGGTAAAACCTTTGAATCTTGAGTAACATTTTTCTTGTTATTTGTCTATTTAAGAATACCTGGAGAAACAGTGATGAAATCTCAGTGAATTCCTTGTTTTGTGAAACTGAGTAAATAAAAACCCTGATACTGACATCAGAATGTCTCAAGCTTTTTAGAACTGCACATTTCAGTTCATCACCTTTCAAATCTACCTGCAATATTACAACATTAAAAAAAAATTAATTACTTTTTAAAGTCTCCTGCCCCCACTTTCCTTCACTGAGAATTCTGAGATGGTTTTGTTTACTTTTAATTTGGAAGAGAACTCAATTTCAAATTCCTCCAGGAAATTAAATTTCCATCTCTAGCACTGCTCTACTATAGCTATCAAACATGAAGCATCTGAGCGGATATGTTCCATGGTCCCCTTCTCAGCTTTAGAGAGGAGAACTATTGTTGACTCCAAGCTATTGTTGGAGGTTGGATTGCAAGATTGAATTAAGATTGCATTCTTGGCTAAACCACTAAAACATAATGAAACAGTGCTGTCTGACATAGTTCCTATTCTACACGTGGTGCACATTTCAGGCTCAGTCTGTCTGCCCAAAAATAGGCACCAAAAAAGGCTAAATTGTTCCAGATTATATCCAGAGGGCTGGCAAGCATGACACAGGACAAGTGGGAGAGACATGCCCTGCTGGAGAGGCAGCTGGAGGCTAGGAATGATATTTCAGCACTTCAAAGATGACTCTGACACTTTTATCTTGGCAACTGTGTTGAGCACTTCTGGTTTTTAAATTTGTAACATGTATCAGCAAGGAAAGAAAGTTTAAAAAATGTGTAGCCGTGCAATACTCTTAATATTATTTTCCAATTTGTAGGTATGTGCTTCAAGGACATTGATGTTCATCCTGCCAGCTTGGCTAATCCCATCACTTAGCTTTTTAGTGTTTCAAGTTTGCATTTTCAGTTGTCAAATTCAAGAAGTTCAAGGGCTCACACTCCCTCTTTCCTCCTACATTTTTTTACTTTAAGGTTAGCTAACACAAAGCCACAAATCATATACTTATCAGCTTATTTCTAAGTATCTTGTTTTTTTCAGAGTTTCTTGAGAACTTCCCAGCTGTCTGATCATAAAATGATGTTCACTTCCAAAGAATCCACTGGCCAGACTCTAACAGAGACAATGAGCACAACCCTGATACTTTCACAGTTACAGCTGAAAGGTCCTTTTTCTTCCCAGTTAAATGCCACTATTTGACACTACAGTCCATGACATATAGACAACAATGTATTTTTTTACCTATGATTACTCTCACAACCTACTAAAAATCCTCATTTCTGTCATGAGCAAATTTTATTCTGAAAATACAAAGTCATGATTTGGTATCTTTAAAAGCAGACACAAGCACTATGCTTTAAATAGCTAACAAAATAATGTTAACATTTGTTTTTATTTTAAAATTTAAAGTATTCTTTATGGTCTTCATGATTACTTCACCTACATTCCTTTTCCATACACCAAGTCTGCAAACTTCCAAGACAATTCTTCCAATAGAAAAGGCAAACTTAGTATGCATTACGAAATTTCAATTTTTTAAAAGCTATTCTGAGACAGCAGAAATGTAAAAGGTAAACAGAAACCATACTAACTAAATTGCTGCAGTGTTTTGTAGCCAATTGGTACACAAAAATACTAGCAAGCATCTTTCTTTAAATAAAACTTATAGTGAATTTGAGCAACAGTTCTTAAGAGAAAACGGTTCATCTGAATGATTTTTTTGGTACGATGACATCATTCACTGTACTATCCACAGGCTTTTTGGAGGCTCTTGCCGAAAGGATAAGGCTTTGGGAATCCTTCTTCTATTCAGGTTAACACCAGATACCACTGCATGGTATGATTGGAAATATATGACAAACGCAAACAAATCAAGGGTCAGTTAAATATGTATGAAATAATAAATATATGGAAAAAAATACCCAAAATTTCTTGCAAGTAGTAAAAAGTAGTAGTTGAATAGTCTAGATTTTAATACCCTAAAGATGCTGTATCATGTAACTGATGTAGTATCAAATATTGGTTAATAAAGAACTGCATTTAACAGTCTTTATTTTGTTTAATGACATCTACAATTTTGAGTTTTTTAAAATTAATGTGGGAAATTCAATTTGGAGTTGTTATACAGATAAATTTTACTGCTATCAATAGACTGAGTTTGTCTGAAGGCAGAATTTTACTGATAATGTTTATAAATACAATGGAAAGCTAATTGGAAGGTTTTGTCTATCTAGATTGCTTAACTGTTATGTTCTAAATCTACAAAAGCCAGAACACGGTACATGAAAAAAAACCATTCATTTTTAGAAATTAAAAATTACTTACAAGCTGTTCTGACTTTACACCATAAAGCTGAATGGTCTTCGCCACATTTTTGGCCACAGCTAAACTCAGGTCTGGATCAACAGCAGCCACATTTAGCTCACTGGAAGCAAAGATTACAAATCTTAATTAACAGCTAAACAGTGCTGTATTGAATCGATAAAGAATTAACTACGAATCCACAGTTACGTGGCATGTCAATTTAGAGAGAGTAACACATACAACCAAGTCTTTCCACGCACCGTAATTCAGTTTACAATTTAACAAGTCATTTGGGAATTTTATGTGCAGTGTTCCTATTCTAGTAAAAATGAGCAAAGTTTAGGAATGACACTTCAGTATGAAATCACTATTAGTAAGCCATTCAAAAATATTGACAGCAATTAACTACATTCAAGCTTTGGCAGCAGCCTTCAAACATTACAGGTGAATACACAGTCATTCAACTCTGGAATTACATGAGCTGTGCAGAAATACCCAGGGGATGCCTTAGCTTGACACAACTAATAAGCTGTGTTTTAGGCAATCCTTTATAGTAAAAGAGGCCCCCAAGGAATGACAGGGAACAAACGAAGAAGGAAAAGACTTCTAAATCACTTCCAGTTTTTTTTTGTTCATGAACATCCCCAGATCTCCATCAGCTGGGGCTGCATTCAAAACTGCTCTGCTGAAGACAGGCAAGCACAAGAACCATCATGTTGCTACTGGTGAGTTTAACCTCTCTCAAGAGCTGGAGAATCATTAGGCACCCAACTTAGAATAATCTTATCTGAGAACTCTCTAGGGCTCCAAACATCATTAGCTAAATATCACTCTGGAAAACTCAGCTGAAATTTCATAATTTTCACATTGTTTTCCTTTCTCTTTTGCAAGAAGGAAAATAGTATCAGTCACCACACCAACAGACATGTTCTGAGCATCTGTAACTCCCAGTCACAAGTGCTGTGTCAATATTTAGCATTTTATATACACACATACATACTGTGAATACTGCCTATCTTTTTTCAGACTCTATTAAACAGAGCAGTCAATACCAAAAGCTTATGAGGGAAAATACACCACTGGTAATTCAGGTATCTCATTCTACAAATTCTACCAGGAATAGTCATCCTTACCTATTATCTTGTTGTTTCACTCTAACAAAGTATTTATACCAGGTATTATCACTTCCAGCCAAGCAACTACCACTGCCCTTTGACACAGTCAGGATAATTAAGATACCAGACATCTACAGTATGTGTAAAATTTCTCTTCCTGATCTTTTATAAGCTTGAACATTAAAACTTATATTAACATTATTATTATACTATCATGTTAATATTATTAACATTATAACTTGTATTAAAATTTATTTCAGGAAAAAGTACAGAAAATAAATAATAAAATATATTAGTTATTATAAATAATAATAAAGATGTGCCTATCTTGCTGTATTCAGCATTGGTGCAGCCTCACCTTGAACACCATATCTAGTTCACGGCTCCAGAATTTAGGAAGAATGTGGTGTTATCTGAATGTGTCCAGAGGAGGGCAACAGATCTGCTGGAAGGACTGGAAGGAATGTCCTATGAGGGACAGCAAAGGGTTTGGGCTTGTCTAGTTTGGAGAAAAGGAAGGGCAGACTCATTGCCCTTTACAGCTTCCTAAGCAGGGGAAGTGGAGAGGGAGGTGCTGAGCATTCCTCCCCAGGATCCACTGAGAGGAGGTGTGGGAATGGTTCAAAGCTGCATAGTGAAGTTCCAACTCATCATTAAGGAATCATTTCCTTAACAAGAGGGTGTCAAACCCTGGAATAGCTCCTTAGAGAGCTGGTCAATGCCCCAAGCCTGTCAGTATTTAAGAGGCATTTGGACCATGCCCTTAACATGTTTTAGCTTTTGGCCAGCTCTGAAGTGTTCATTCAATTGGACTGGATTTATCTTTGTAGGTCCCTTCCAACTGAAATATTCTATTCTGTATTACTCTATTTTATCCTATCCTATCCCACCCCACCCCATCCCATCCCCTCCCGTCCCACCCCAAATACTGACTTGATTTTTGCACTAATCTACTTTATAATTGAAGAGTAATCAACCTTTTACCACAAAGGAAGTCTCCTTTCTAAAACTGTAACTTATGAAAAAATAGATGCTGAGTGTTACATTTACAATGCCTTATATGTGCATACCTGGCTATAGTTTTAATGATGCTGTCAAGCTCATCAGAAGAGGGAGGATTCCGACCTCCAGGAGGAAAGACAAGATTGATGGGGTCAAACAGTCGAGACAAGGATTTTGACAGATAGGCAGCTTCATACTGTTGCAGTGAATCTTTCAAGGCCTTTTCTGGACTTTGCACATAAGAAAAAGTTACTACATTTTAAATTACAATACGCAATAGCATTAAATCTTTCCAGACCTACAAACTTTGCAATACTGAACCTGTTTTTCCTTTTCTGCTTTTAAAACATATGCATATGAAAAACAGTCTTCTGGTAAGTCTCCCAGTGACTGCTCAAGAACATATTTAAGTCAATACAATTCTCATATAAAATATTCATTTTATCTTACATAAATCTAGAAGTCCTAATAGGCTTGATAAGCCTGTTTCAGTTTGATCTTTCTGATATCACTTAGATCATGTTTATTCTATGATGTATAAACCAAAAACTGTGAATCATAACAACTGAGCATTTGTCACACTCAAATGATTGCAGTATCATTAGGAGAAAGGTACTGCTGTAATCACAATGCATACAAAACTCAATTTTTACCATTTTCCTATTTATTTACCTGAAGAGACAAAAAGATAGAACTTGTTCAAAAGTCAGAGACTTTGTGAAAGACAACACAACCCAACACTGTTAGATATATAAGCTAATGAAAAGCCTACAGCTCTAAAATAGTATTAGAGCAGTAACTGCAAGAGGGGAAAAAAGCCTTTGAAGTTATCCTGCAGTGACTATTTGAATAACAGAAAGTTTAAAAAAATATTCTATTTTCTTACAGGTTGCAAAGATTTATATTTTATAGTCTTACAGTTCATAATACATACTCGTAATCTTCATTTTTTTGCATGAATATATCCTGTGCATCTTCTTCTATTTGTTGTAGTTCAGCAAAAAGATCAGTAGTTCCACTTGTGTTAAAATTCCTCTGAATATTTTGACTATATTGTTGGAGGCGCTTCCACAAGTCATTATAAAGCCTCAGTAATTTAGGATATTCTCCTTCAAATGCTTGTTTCAAAAACATAGAGGCTGCAAAATAAAGCAGTAAGCAACACACAATGCTATGTTCAAACTATTTTCTTATTCCTATAAAAAACCTCTATCCTTACATTTGTATCAATGATACACAATGTTATCCTAAATTCAATATTAATAGTGTAATATTTGTAAATAATTTCAAGGTGACATAATATAATATTAAATGCACTTGACAAAGGATATAAAGCACCAGTATAAAACCCACAATTGGAAGACTGGATATGAAACACTTACTTTATTTTGTACAATAAATGTTTGGTATCAAACTTAATTATTATCATTATCATTCGTTTGAGGCCAAAGCATAATTGAACTCTCTAAATCTAGAGATTTGCTAACAATATCTTGATAGAGGATAAGTGTGGGGCTGTTTGAAGATAACAATTTAAAACAAACAAAGGTAACTCCTATGAACCAAAGTCTTCAGAAATGTGATGAGGGAAGCACACGCTTTTATGCACACTTCTTAAAACAAGATACTTAATATGCTATTCCTAAACTTGTCAAAGAATGACAAAGCCAGCAGAAAAAGCTGCATTATTTTCAGCCTTGAAAGGCTTGCCATAAGTAACAGGAAATGAAACAAATGTACAACTGCTTTAGCAACTGTTAATCTTGATCTAACATCACTCATACTCTGTAGATTTCCCATTACATTAGGAGATTAACACTGTTCCATTCATTGGTAGGTTTGTCAGGTTCCAGACATCTGCCCCATTTCACCCAGCCTGTGCTTTCAGTTCAAATACATAATTTTGAGTACTGGAGGATTCGCATTTATTATCAAACACAGAGCTATTTTAGGTCATGAAGCTATGTTTACAAAGACTGTCCCAACCTCAAAAAAGCAGATAATGATCTAATAGCAAACCTTTTAAACTGACAAAAATTCCTATTTTTACACTATTTTTCTGGTATCTTGTCTTCCTCTGATCTATATGATCCAGAACCTGACTGATGTCAGTGGATTCGGACACCAGAAATTTGTTAAAAATGAACATTTTTATGTAGATGCCTCATTTAAATTAAAAAATCTGTCTCCCCAAAGCTCAGCTGTAGCAAAATAAAAACATCATTTGCACTGAAACCTCCCTATAAATGTTTATATAAAACTTATTATTAAAAACCATAAGCAATAAAATAGTTTTGAATAGCTGTTAGGAAAAGTACAGCTGACAACATGTAAGAGTTCCCTCAGTCCTGTAGTGTTGGTTGGTCCCATTAACTGATGTCATAATTTTACAATCTTAAACCCAAGTGCTGAGAACAGGTAGCAGTTCAGTGTGAACACAGGAGGCTCGGGGTATGTACATACTGCTCTTAAAGCAATGCAGAAGGCAAACAGTAAAATTAATATGTTTTAACACAAGATGCATACATTTTCTTTTGGGATCATCTAGTTACTTAGCAACCACTGAATATGAATCCACCAGCTAGTTCCTCAAAATTATACTGCTGCTATAAAGCCTGGAAGGACCAAATTTTGAGGGGCCAGTGCAATAGCTGAGATCACAAAGATAAATGCACATCTTATGCACTTCACCTCTATGTGCAAATTATTAACTTTAACACTCTATGCAAACGTGAAAGATATATTAGTGAAAGTACCAAATTCACCTATGATCCAACCACATGCTGCATTAGCATGTTCTAGTAATAGTACTGTCTTATGTTAACACATGATTTATATTTAATATTCCTTGATTGTATCAGCTATTTACATGTAGAGAAAATTGTGTATAGTCAGAACATGAGCTCTTTACCTGCATTTATATAAGACAATTTGAATGAACTAAAATCCTGTTTATAATGATATCCAAAAAATGGCTGAAATCTGATTTTTACAACCAATCAGTGTTTAACAAGAAAAGACTACGAATTTATCTTTATAATCAAATTACTAATTTTGAATTTGGCAAACCCACTTGCTTTAGGAAGTATGATATACCATTCCAAACATTTTTACCTCCACTCACAGTTAGATAACAACTATTTAATAAAACAGAAAATAATTCTTTCTGAAAATTCAACCATAGTTTAGGAGGATCCTAAACTGCCTGCTAACAAACCCAGAAGTTTTAAACACAGAGACCTTGTGCTGAGCGAACCATTGCTATAGTTCTGGTAGAGGAGATACCGATCAAAGGGCTTACTGAAAAGCGAGATTCAAAATAATTACAGAACACATTACAAATAATTTCTACTGAATACTTACAGTCTGTTGCTGACTGAAACTGAGAGGAAAGTGTCTGGGTTACTGCAGTCCAAAACTTGTACAAAATATCAGACTGGCCATCCTGAGAGCAAGGGACAAAAGAAATACAAGTTTCAAAACAAACTCTTTTCAAAGAATCTCAAGCAATGCAAATGCTTCCAGTCATTTCATTGTCATCACTGAGAATAAAAACAAAGTAAGTGAAATCTGAGGAGTTTCCCTCAGGTTTAGAGCTAGAAACAGTATTGGAGAAAACAAAGGCTTCAGTCTTGTATTGAATTAAATATTTTCCTCCAAGTCAGAGAGAAATTATCCCAGATCTCTAGGGTGTGAGTGCAGCCTGAAGTAGCACACCTCAGGAGACACGTTAGAAACCCTCTTTGCACTGCAGTAACCTTCCCATTCCATGGGAGTTCTCATGCTGGCTACGCCACAGCAATTATTTACTGCCATCACCATGTGTTGCCAAACTCCAACCAGGGACCAAACCCACTGCATGCTGCACACTGAGCAGCTCTGCTTCTCAAAAACATTAAACGCACAAAAATACAGTGAGCCTCACAGCTGACTCTTCGCTGCCTGGTGCCAACAAGGCTTGCAGTCAGAAGTGGAAACAAGGGAGCACACCAAAGGGAATCTGCAGGGGCAGGCTGCGTCCCTACTGCCCCCAACATCTGGCATGTAGGGTCTAGCATTAAAGTGTGATTTTTGATCCCTGTCTGAGGTAGAAAAACAATTCCATGAGATGAGGATGGGTATCCTGTCCTGACTGCTTGTTAAGATACATGAAAAACTGTTCAGTATTGTCATGGGAAGAGAAAACCTGTTCTGAACAGAACAGTCTTCTTCAGTGCATGGTGTACATGTCATCTCTTGACCCTACTGCTGCATTAACTAGTTTGACCAAATCACTATAGGAATGATAATCAGAAATGAAAAAACATGTCAGCTTAACTTCTGCACTGCCCAGCAGCATCATAAAAAGGTGGAGATAATCTATTATATTTAAAGGTCTCACTACTCCAAAATTAATTACTATTACTTAAGATGATAAAGGAAAAAAAATTATCTTTCCACTACCAGTGGCAATAATGGGCAAAGCAACGAATGTCTTTACAATGTCAGTCATTAACAGGAACCACTGCATCCCTCTTGAAGATCTGTTCATTGCAAGACAGCAAGTTCAAGCTCAAGTTTCAGTTAAAAAAAATCTTAAGGAATTAATATAAAAACTGAAAATTGGTCAAAGATACAGTGATACATCTAAAAGTAATGATAAAAATAGGATTATCATCACAAACTCTGCAACTAGATGAGAAATTCATTCAACTCTACTCCTTATCTCTAAAGATAAAGAAGGATAAATTTTATGGGTCATGTGTTAAGAATTGAGAGAGAACATCTTTTATGCTGCTGGACTCATAAAATGCATGATAATTAACACTGAATGCTAAAATAAACTGGGATTACAGAACTTCATTTTTGACTGCTTGAGGACAATGATGGATTTAGAAACTGAAGTAATTTATTTTATAGCTATGTTTGTATTTTCTGTAAAATTGTACTTGACTTTCATAAATGGGCAAAGTAAAATTAGAATATCAGAAAATTATTCAGAAGGTTCACTGCATGAAATCTCTTTTCTTTGGTCAATGTATTGCTATAGCATAAATGTGAACTTACTTAATTCTTTATTTCACAGTTTCGAATTTATAAGATGAAGTCTACTATAAAACAAATGGCCTTTCACATCAAGTATAAATTAATCGGTTTTCATATTCTCTATCCCAACCTGGAACAATGGTTGCCTATTGAGCATGGAAACTCAATTCAAATTCCAAATAATCCAATGGAGGTGGAAAAATACTTAGAGAGCACTTTCAAACAACTCTTTTTTCATTACTACCTACATCTCTGTCACTGTCTCAGCAGAAAACACAGGGATTAAAGAGTCCAGAAAACAAGTATGCACATACCCCTCCACATCAACATTGCCATCTTAATTATTGAATTCAACAAGGTGACAAGCAACAGTAAACGGGATGACATTTTATGTTGTTATGGAAATATGTAACTTTTCTATGTATTTCTATTTACATGTATAATATAAAGTCAGACATCCATACATATGTTCTCATGCACACATTTGCATAGGTAGCCACAGCCATACCAGTTAGCCTCTGCTCATTAGCTTGCGTCTTCTGACCTGGGCAAATGGTGTACATTAACTGTATCAGAATTTTGTAGTGAAGAAGGCTGTCATGGCTCAGCTAGCCAACTGTATAACGTATGAGGAGAGGGAAAAGCTTCATGAAAAAGTCAAGTAACATTTCCTACTGACTGCTACTCAGTCAAAAATATTTGAGTGAAAAATAAATGCCCTATTTCCTAAAATCACTATTTACAGAGTGCTGGTTGCTTCTATAAAATATGATACGAGATTTCAGTTTGTCCAGTGCTGAGGTGCAATCTCTCTGGAGGTGAAATATAGCTGCTGATTAATAGCACAGAGAAGACCATGTAAGAGTTTGTGACAGGAACTAGAGAATCCTGTTGCCTACGCATACACCAGGGGGTATTCAAGTGGGTGGACTGTAGCTACCAAAACTGGAATACAGCAAGACATTAGCATTAGATACTCCTGAGGGAGTAAAAAAGTGCCATATGCAACCATGAGCATCCAGAAACAATTTATTTTGTTTAAGTCTGCAATTTATTTTGGCTACACATTAATTCAATATATTACTTTTGAAAGTACATTTAAGTCTCTCAGTGCATGTTTTTAAATAATGTATTCTAATAAGGATTAGATTTATTAGATTTATGAGAATTATAATTTAACTGCTTAAAGTGTAACATGGAATTCCATCTGAAAATAATCAATACTAGAAAATTACAAGCAAAGGGTAGAGAAAAGAGTGTTTTTCTCCAGCAGGAAATAAAAGGAATGTTCCTTGTAGTGGACAACTTCTTCAAGGACTTAAAGAGACAGGCAGGATGAAGCTGGAAGAGGAAAAGGCAGTTCTGCTTGCTTGAAATGTACACAGGAAATCTACTGGCTCATCTTAATGTAATGGAAAGTTTGTAAGCCTTCCCCTATACTTCACATACAGCATCGTGAGCAGCAAACCACATTATCAGAAAGTAACTGCTCTTTTGGGCCTTTTGCTTTCAGAAAACTAAAATCAGCTAGCTAAAATCACTTTCTTGTCATCTTCCCATCTGTAAATAATTAATATTTCCTCCTCCACACACCAAATATCCTCAGTGGTAGACAATGTATGGGAGCATTGGGTACATCCAATTAGTGATTCAATGTGTAGATAGGGCTCTTTTTGGTCCAAATCTGTCTTGTACCTAATGCTTGTCTTGCAGAACACATTGAAGTATGCTAGCAGGCTAACTTTCATTATTCAAGGAATATACTACCTCATAATTAGTTAAAAAAAACTCAAAAACTTCTGCAATTAAATAGCTTTTTGCAGCATATCATCATATATTTGTAAAATAACCCGCAAGGATGTACTAATATTTCTATCGATTAATATTCTGAGACTTTAAATCAGGAATTTTCCATTTCTTTTGCTTCTGAAAATGAAATAGAATTGAAAGATGTTAAATTATTTACACCCCCTCCAAAATAAAAATGCTTGCTTTGAAATCTAGTCACAAGCAGATTAACATCTTGTGATACAATCCCTTGTAGCAGGAGCAGCTGACAAGATGAGTAATGAACTGCATCCGATTATCTTTTCAGCTCTGTAGCAATCATTTTCCAACAGCTTCCTATGCCATAACCAACAACACTGGAAAAAGGTCACCGTTCTGTCATACTGTCCCCCCATCCAGTGTATGTGTTTAACAACACAGAGAACACATAAACCTTTGGAAGCTAAGAGGTGTTATTACCCAGCACAAAGCTGTTTCAGGTGCATACTGCGCACACAGAAAGCCTACATAATTGAAAGTCTCCCAGAAATAAATTACTGCACTTTAGCATAAAATAAAATTTTATTTCCTCTTGTCATGTGATATGTATTTCCTTCAACAAAAGAACCTTAACTGTAATTGAGGTATCTAAAACTCATGATAAGCAAGATTCAGGTTGACATATACGTATTTTCCCCATCATGAAATATAACCAAATTAAATCTATGAACATTAATTGCAAGCAGTTGTAAGACTATAATGGCAATCAGAACTTTCCCCCCAAACCAGATCCATTCAATGCAGCATTTTTGAATTAATGGTGCAGTCTGTTTGCAGTTTTATTTTGATCTCACAGCACAAAAAATCTGCACATAAATCATACTTTGCACTACTACAAAATGGCAGGGAAGTAAGATCAGCCATGGAACTGGCCATTTTCTAATAAAAATCTGTTGTGAAAATGCTCCAATGCCTAAAGCACACTTACATAAACTAATATCTACCACCCAAGCTGTAAATTAAAAATATTGTTGCTATTGCTCCTGTGACCAATGACCACTTTATTCCCCAAAACCAAACAGCTGAGCAGGCACTTACATGATTTAGTAGCCCCTATGCAATTCCTTAGGCAGTGCAAGACAGTTTAGATCTGCCCTCCTCTTGTTAATTCTTTATTTTCAGAAATGAACTGAACAACTGCCCAGTAACATACACTAGGGCAACCCTCTGTCATTCTGACCTGCTGGACAGCTGGCCACAACCAGGGAAATGGGAAAATCCTTTTGAAAGATGTATGGATTATTACCACTTAGCTACTTTAAAATATGTTATTTCTAGGTAACCCACATGCATCTGTGTAGAGTGAAATAGAAAAACACAACAACCAGACTGCACTATGCCCCAGCCACTGTAATTTTTCCCCTTTTTCGCACTGTTTAAAAATTTGGTACACAGTCACACATACTATTCACAGAGGAATTACTTGCTCATGAAAATTATACCCATAAATCAGACAAAAAATGTCCAGCAGGCTAGACCACAAATGGTTACATATTTTCTCAACAGTAGGGCTCACTTTATTGTGTATGTGAATGGGGCAAAGTTTATCCTTATTAAAATAATAGATGGAGGTAGTTTGACTTCCATGGTATATCTTATTTATGTGAAATTAAAAATGTGCTTAAGTGGTTTGCTGGATCAGGGCCATAACCAGCAAAGCACTAAAAATATTTCCACTTTGTGCAACTATTTCATTTCAGCTATTACTATAAAGTCACTGTTGTCAATAGCACAAACAGTAACTAACACTGTGCAGCTTTTCTACAATAGAGTGGGTTTTAGATAAAACATTTAAGATTGTACAAGAGAATAACAGAATCAATGAATGAACTAGATTGGAAAAGCCCTTTGAGATCATCAAGTCCACTCTACGACCTAACCCCTTGCCAACTAAACCATGGCACTGAGTGCCACATCCAGTCTTTAATAAACACCTCCAGGGATGCTGACTCCACCACCTCCCTCTCAATCACTCTTCCTGTGCAGCTTAATAACACTGCATAAGGCCAGTGCCGGGAGACATTTGGACAGTGTAAGTTCTTCCTGCTCTCTGTCCCAGGAACTCCATAAGGTTCCTGTCAGTCTATTCCTCCACATTCCTCCAGTCTCTTGAGGTCCCTCTTGATGGCAGCATGACCCTCTGGAGCATCAGCCTCTACTCCAGTTTTGTGTCATCAGCAAACCTGCTGAGGGTACACTGGCCCGTCATCCAGATCACTAATGAAAGAACTGGGTCTGTATTCACCCACTGTGGGGGTACAGTGCTGACCACCTGCTGGACTTTGCACCACTGATCACCACTTTCTGGGCCAGCCATTCAGCTGAGACATTCATGATTAACCCCACATTGACAAAAAGCTGAGTTTCAGAACACAGTGCACCTGGGAGAGCCTGCAGACTCAGTCACCTTCTATGCAATGACTGGTGGTAAGGAGAGGATTTAGATCAGTACTCTTTTACAGGTATAGAATGAATGGGAGGGGAGGGATTTATACTTGTCTATTAATTTTTTTTTCAGTAGTCCTTTTATCTTTAGTGCATGGTATTACAGCACCTAAGCAGACTTGTTAATAGTGTGAAGCAACACTATTACTCAGATTGATGCATTGACTGCATAGATTTGAAATTTAGATTTGATGTTGCCTGCTCACAAGATTATAGAAGAAACTACAGACTGACACGATTCATGTGCTAAACCCCTTCTCACTCACATGAAAATTACTTGTTTTCTCAGTTCAAAAAATATAACCCATTTTCACTAACAGCTACTATTAAGTTAATAAACCACTGAACAATAGTGGGCTGAGTACCAGTATCATCAAAGGAAAGATATTAGAAGATCTGTATCCACCAGTACTATACAATAATATTAATGCTAAAGCCTGGAAAACTGACTTCAAGTCTCCTCAAATACAAAACCAGCTTACCTCATTTAGAAAACCCATATCAAACTACTAATTAACTTTGCTAATATTGAAATGAAATTAAATCTCTTTAGCTCTGTTCTTATTATAACTATTTAGTATCTGACATTAAATCTAAATTCAACGAATGAGAATGAAAGTACCTCCCTTCTTCAGTATTAGACAAGAATGTAAGAAGATGCTGAAAGGACATATATTTATTTTTACAAATGTCTCTCTTTCCTCCACACTGTAAATTTAGAACTTAATGAGCATAATTTCCCATCTGTGAATTATCATATTTGCGTGTGTCTAAAATAGCTATTTTAACATTTAAATAATAAATCTGACCCACTGATTCTAAACTGGCTCCCACTTCATGACAACCACTTCCAACTTATTTTTTCCCTGTAGAAATTTTGATACTTTGAGTAGAATGTGAAAAACATCGTTATTGTGAAGCCTCTTTGAAATGTAAAACAATATAGTGAATATTACCATGCAGCTAGTTGCTGCAGGCTCCTGAAATCAGGCTTTGCATACTAATACATACAGTGTTCTCTATCTGTAATCAAACGCTCCGCCATGGAGAAATACGGGACTTGTGAATGTTGCTCTAGAAACAGAAGACATTTAAAGGACAGTCTAAATATTTTTTCCACCAATAAAGCAACAATGCAAATGATTTAACAATTTCATACGGCAAGATCTTATGGGACAGAAATAAGGAAATCTATTTGCACTATTTCTATAGCAACATAATTGCAAAATGTTAGACTGTGAACAAAAAGCCATCATCCTCAGTAGTGCAATTAATCAGTAAAGAAAAGACAAATTCTGAGTGTGTTTTCAATAACCCTTTTCTATATCCTTAAAGTAGTCAGGATTAAATTTCTTAAAATAAGAGTGAATTTAAATTTCTAATGTTGTTTTTATTATACATTACAGGTGCAGAGATGTCAATAAATGACACTGTGATTTTAAAAATGACCTTGATTTTTTTGTTTTACTGCAGGGCACAGAATTTCATTACACTGGGTTGATCACTTTATATCCAAGGTGTAATACTTTCTAGACTCCCAGCAGTAGTGCAATATTTTAAAAAGGTCTCTTCATGCAGGTGACAAAAGAAGCTAAAGCTGATTTACTCCATTTCTCAAAAACCTTCTTGACTAAAACATAAAGTTAAGACTGTGCATTTCATAGAATATTTGAATTCTGAAGTGATTCTTCAGAAAAACTAATTTGTAAGGAACAAAAATACCTAGATATTAAACGGTACTCTGTATCTTCAAAACTACTTAAAACATTAATTAATCCTTCCATATCCCTGCAAGATATGCATCAACTGGAAATAAATGAACTTAGTATTCAAAAGCCAGTAACTACCCCAGGGATTTGACAGCTTTTTTCTACCGAGAGAAGTGATTTAGTATGTACAGCTTCAATTCAAACTATGCTTTCACCTTGACTACTCCATATCCCCTCCGAGGATGAAAGGATGGTTCGTTACCATGTCCACTCAGCCTGGAGCTGTTCAGGTAAGATTGACAAGAATGATGATAAAAGGCGGCACTTCTGGTAAATGTATTCCTTTTCCAATGGCAAGCTGACTGAAAACCAACTGACTTAATAATTTGCAGTCATCACTGATCTGCAATTTGCACAAACACCACCAAGCCAGAAGTGAAAAAGAACAAAGGTCATTATTACCTACTAACCCACACAACCTCCACACCATCCCTTTTCTTCACAGCTGCACACTTCTGTCAGAAAAAGGGAATTAAAGTTCTACGGAAATCATAGTGTCATTAGAAAACCATTGCACAGGCTCTGACCCTCCCATGTGAATTAGAATCAAATTACTTTTAGTATGGCTGTCTGGGCACACAGATCCATTCAAAATGAGAATTGGGACTTTTAACTGGTATGATCTTCTTGGCTCTTGAGCAGGGCAATTTGTAGATCTGAAGCAAAAAGCATCTTCGATATTTTGGGAATCAAAAACCTGCTTATCCACCTATGTTTAGATCTTCACAAAGTACCGTATTATTGCTTAAATAACAAACAGAAATCACAGTAGAAATGATGTGCAAGTAATACAATTCTGCTTCTACAAAAGATACTGAAAAATAAATCATATACTTGTAATAATTGCTGAAAACCATTCTCTTTTCTGAATTCACGTAAGACAATAATTAGATTATTTTTCAATTTTTTCCACTTGGGATTATTTTCTAATTGGGTCAACTGAATGTGAATATGTGATGGTAGACATGAATAGTTTCAAAGCAACAACATTTTTTAACAAGTTTGGATGGGGAGCAGAAATAAGAAGGTGAAATATACATACGCTCTGACAATAAACATCTATATTTTCCATTTATTTTCTTTAACTTATGTAATGCTGAGGACATTTCTTTCTGTATCGTTAACACCTCATATTGCCAGTGTTGACAACTCAGGAAAAAAGCCTGCTTACTCACCAAACATTCATCAGCAGAAGCAATGATAAGAGCCCTCCATGAAGTACATAATAACACTCCCTACAACTCTCAGCTCACTTTTTCACCCGGAGGCTTACGTAAATGACAGGGTTTGTGATGTGCCTTGGCTGCAAACAGGACCCCCAAAGGCGAGCAAGGGCAGGTCTGCCTGTACCAATATGCCCAGCAGAGAGACCCCAGCTCATCCTTTCTACTGACCCTTCCAACCCTCCCTTAAAAATTATTTGCTGCTTTTCAGGTTGCTTTTCTTTTTGCAGAACTGTTCCCTGATGCCTATGTAGGAGTGAAAGACCCAAAATAGATGAAGATCAAAGATCATTTTCAACTCTTTTACAAGGGGCTAAGAGGGACTCTTATCTCTAATTAGGAAGGTGGCTGTCACAGGAAGATATGTGCGCTAAGATTTACAGTGAAGTCAATTGTAGTTTAGGCATTACAACAGCTGAGGAAGGATTAGTCACAACACACTGAAAGAGAGAAGCAATAAAGCAGAATAAACTGAAGTAACCTATTAGCTCTCTGAAGGTGAATTAAGCAATTGAAAGAAGTGATATAAATAACCAGTCATTAGGTGAACAAAAATATTAAATTTACATTATTTAAATCCTATTTGTAATTTTAATTATTACCCTTAACCTTATGACAGAATTAACCCTATATTTTAAAAAATGTATACATTGAAAGCTGTATTCATTTCCCCCAAAACTAGAAATCAGATCTCCATGAGTTCTGAATTCTTTTAGCCCTCTTCAGCTAAAGGTCATTAAAGACCTTTTTTTCTTACATAAAATATAGTATTTTTCTTAACCATAAAATTCAATCACATTTCTCCTTTAAACAGTTAATAGAGTTGCTAAAAAATTACATCCGTAATTTAAATTTGTAAACATTAATAATAAATCTATAGTTCATGACTAGTATGAAATGAAGCAGTTTTTAGAAGGTACAATGAGTGCATGATTTCTTTTCAGAATTGCATTAATTTCATATTGCGACAAAGGAAAAATACCAAAATCTAGATCTGCAAAGGGAAGGAGTGAAAAAATGTGCACTATAAATGTAATGTCCAGATTCTTCCATGATCCTCATGTAAGCCTGAAACTGTTACTTAACTCTTGGTCACATCCAAAGCCGGTAAAAATTGGAAGGGAATTCTGTAGGACAAACCACAGGGTAGAAAAGATGCAGGTGTTGTCATTGCTCTCCTGATGAACTGCAGTATTTAAAATTTTCCAAGTTCTGTACCTCAGTTTCTTCATCTGTCAGGTTTTGTTTCCTTTTTTTTTTTTTTTTTTAAAAATCCCTGAGAGTTTTTATGAATCCTTTAATTAATTAGCTAGTGCTTTTAAAACTACATTTTTGGATGCAACATGATACAACACTACTAAATATTATTATGGTAACAGGTAATTAGAAAGCCGGAAAGCACATGTTTGAGATCATAATGCAAAATTAGAAAAACTGCAGGCTGTGCTATCTGTGAAGAGAAAGACACAAAAAATCGCCAATGGAAAAACAGAATGATGACTTAAAAAAAAAAAAGGCAAGTAGCTTCCTTGCTGTTAAGGACTTGTGCTTTAAAAAGGCTGGATCTCCTCCTCTCTTATGCTTCCTAGGATGATACTTGCATTGCAGTAATCAAAACAAGGAAGCAGATGGACAGGCAAAGTGGTACTGCAGCTGCTGCAGAAGATGACTATAATAATAATGTTGACATCAGTAACAGTAATTAGTGCACAGACTGTAGAGTGGATGATTCGTTTTCCCATCTTCTGGAGTGGGCATGCTGCTCTAGCAAATGAGTACAATGTTAGTACCTTTGGTTTGTTTTGTTCATTTGCTTAGTTTGTTAATGAAATTGAATACAATAAAGAAAATCTGACTTCTCTCCCTCTCCAGAACACTTGCTGAGGAAAGCACATTTCAATTTGGTTTAATACGAGATAGAATCTTCATTAATAGCAAAATACCAATTTTTTATTTATATCTAAAACAATTCATATTCTCCCGTACAGCCATCTGTACTTAAACTCCTGAATTTCAGCAGCATGCAGTACGTGTCTGGTTTTGTCTGCACAGCTCTACTCTTTGGTGTGACCTCACCCATCTGCAGCCTGGTCTCTTTTTCAAGAGACAAAAGAAAAATGGTCTAACAGTGAGAATGCCCAAGAAATACATGGTGCTATACTGAACCATTTCAGGCAAGAAGTGGAGAATCAGTGCCATCAGCAGTGCTGTGCCATGCTGAGAGAGTTCTGCTAGCAGAACATCAGATAAGGATATACCACTCCTCCTTAGCTATCCCACTGAGAATCACGATGTCCTGCCTGGCACTATGCTACACCAAAACACCCACCGAAGAGCAAAGTAATTGGAAGAGTGATAACTGCAGAAAAATAATTAGAGGGATTTTATTTGTGAAATAAAACTTTTCACTTAGATGCAATCCTACAATATGAACTTTAAGGGAAGATAGGGCAATCAGAGAAATCGTGGAACATGCATAAAACAACCCAGTAAGTCTTCTATTTTCTAATGAGTTTTTCCTTACCCTGCTTTCACTGAAATTCATTTTCCCTGTTCATTCAGTCTCCAGGAGAATAGAGTATTTCCTTTGTCTGCCCTCTATTATTAGCCTCAAAAACTGGAAAAACTCCCTTTTCAGTTGTTGAAAAACTCCTTTTCACGTGATGCTTTACAAGAGGGAAGAGTGAAAGTGAGAAGCATGGGCACAGGGTAGGAGCCACTCATGAGCACCAACAGATAATTTACCTAAGCTGCCTTTCCATCCAAACTCCTCCTTTCAGTGTTTCTGGTCTGTGTCCAGTTTTCTGTTTCTCCCTAAACATGCTGATCCATTGAAGGGCTGACCTACCCAGGCAGCAATAGATATTTTTGCCAGATTCAACTTTTTTAAATTAAGAAAATATGCTAAAAGTTTATAAACTTTTTGAGGGGGGTTGTAGATTTCTTTTTTGGTTGGGTTGGTTTTTTTGTTGTTGTGATTTGCTTTTTTTTTGTTTGTTTTAACACAGAAAGAGAAGCTTGAAGTGCCTCATAGGAAAGTGATGCTCTGTGCAACATCTTCTGGAGATGGGCTTAAGAGATAAATAAAGGCTGTATTTAACCTTCATTATTTCCTCTCATTGTTGAGAAGACCACGTTTGCATATGAAGAGCTTCTCCAAATTATTTCGAATATTAAGTCCATGTAAATTAAAAATCCAGTTATACACTTGGAAAGAGATGTCAGCAGGAACACATCTTTTGTTCTCACTCTCTTCTACTAAGCTAGATGAGACAATTTCAGTAATCCCATTCCTACCACTGAAGGAGACCATTAATCAAATTATTCCAAATATGAATAAAAAACAATGCAAATGAATGGAAAATAATAGGTATTCAAAAGAACAGCCATGATTATTTTTCAAGGGAGAAAGTGTCAAGAAGTGAGAAACAGATGGCTGAAAATGATAGATGAAGACACATTCTCCTATGCAAACTACCAGATTTAATTAATTACTCAAATCACATGGTATTATGGAATGACATTAATGATCCATACAGTAGTGCCTTATCAGCTCCCTTTTAAAGAAAACAAAAGAAACTACAATAAAATGAACATGTTTACATCCTACAGATATAACCCACAGACCACAAATATATCCTTCAATGTTAGTTTGAGTTTCAACACTTTCCCATCAATCTAATTTTTAAAAAAATTATGGAACTGTAAAATTGTAAACAAACTCATTCTCTCATCACATTTTTATTAAGAGATTTACTAAAGCGTATTCATCTAAATTAAAACTTTACCTTAACTATCTCCTCTATGAAGCAGACATGTGACACAGGATCTCTTTTCTTTGCCAACACTTTCTGCAAATGCTGCACCTGTAAGAGAAAATTTATTGAGAGGGAAAGTGACATCTAAATTCTTACATCCAAAGCTACATGATGAGACAAACAGGAATAAGGTGCAGAGTACCTGTCCACAAGCAGCACAGATCTGATCCATGAGTTTCTCCATGTTTGTCCAGAGGGCTGCTCGAAAAGCTGCTGTGTTCCCAGGTGTTGGCATAGCAGCTCTACCAGGGCCACCTAAAATGGTTTTTAAACATACACAGCAGCACATTTCAGCTTCCACAAATGAAAATTGAAATACTGAAAATATAGATCTCTATGAACTTTGACATGTACTTTTTTTTAAGCCAAAAAAAAAAACCAAAACAAAAAAAATACCTTCAGAAGAGAGCTTTGTGAATGGCCTCAGTTGTCTCAACTGAGGAGTTGACTACACTCTGTAGTTCAGTGAGCATACTTCATGCTCATGACTGTTAACATGCTCTACCAATTCAGACCTCCCCAGAAACACCACAGTAATGCCAAAGAGCAGTTTTGCAGGATGTAAGAACAAAGCAAAATGTCAGAGAGAGTAGCTGCGAAAAACACAGCTCTTACCAACTCAGGACTCAAATGCATAGACAAACTGCTAAAAAAAGTAATATTCCAGCTGAAGAACATGCAGCTTCTAAACAATCACCTCACTTGAGACAGGATGCATTTCTGTATTATGCCACTGATTATGGTTCTGGTCCCCCACCTTGTTGCAAGCCTTTTGAAAAAAAATTCAATGTTCGTAACACCAAAGTTCAACTTTGCCTGTATTTTTTGGTATCTAAGCTAACTGGGAACTTAATGTTTCATAGTGCAACATTTTTTCATATTGAATAATCTGATTTGAAACAATTTTCACCTGACAAAACCATAACAATGTAGTTGCAGACTTCTTCCATTGATTGCAAATAATTTCAACCTGTAATTCTCCCACCAATACAAAGAAAGCAGAATTTGGAGTCATCCTTCCATGAGAAACAGCTAAGAAAATGCTACAAAGTTGTAATCTAATGAGGACAATTTTCTGGGCAAGTTAGGAAGGAGCAGCAGGGAGAAATAAAGGAAAACCTCTGAGCCAAATATCAGACAGACCCAATTTTGTTAAATTAAATGATTTAGAATTAAATGTTTTCTGAGATATGCCTACTCCCACCCTCTACTGGTTAAAGCAAGCAGGGAAATTTTTCTAGATTGGGTTTGGATGTGAGAGTTTATTCCATTTTATAACATACTGTACTCCTACAAAAAAGAATCAGTTACCATTCTCTGTGAAACAAGTATCGCACCTCTTGTGATGGCTTGAGACGGTTGGGTCAACACTTTGATATCCAAAGCATTTTTTATGTTCTCTTCCAGCACTGTGCAATATCCATCCACCACATTGGCAATGGTATCCTTCAAAGTTCCAAGATTATGGAAAACCTGAAGAGCAGTTCCCACTTGAGTAGGATTCTGAAGAAAGAAGGTATTAAAAAATAATGATTAACTGTACTATTGAGATGTTTTATCCATGATGAGACATCATTTTAGTGGGCAAGTTCATCTTATAAATTCAGTCTGCTATCCTCTGAATATGAATGGAAAGAAAGGAAGTGGAAGCACTGCTGGCAGTATCTAATCTGGGGTGGGTTATCAGTGACTGATCCAGTAATTCTGAGATTAGTTACAGTACAGCTGTATTCAGCTATGGTGTAGCTAGTAGTACTGCTTTAACATGCAGTGCTTGTTACACTACTGTCAGTTAAGTCCCAAATAGTTAATGAAATGTGATTCAGGCTTAAAAAAAGTACTAATGAAGAATGAGAAAAAGCAAGCAGGTCAAGCTACTGCTGACTACTGCAAAATTTAAGCTTGTATTTCTAAATTTCTATTTGTAATGCGGACAATAACTTCATTTTCCTCACAGCAGAATTAAGAAATAAAACAATGCAGTGATTATTTCTAAAGGTTAAAAAATTTAAAAAAATAATTTAAAAAATAATAATAAAAAAAAGCTCAACACAGGGGAGTGAAAACTGTCCAAAAACTGTCCAGGTCCACTATTTGAGAGACCTCTGACAAAGACTGAATTTGAGATAATTCCACTTAGCAACACTAAACACTGACATGGGTGCTATTTAGCAAGAGAAAAGCCTCAAATTGTTGCCTTTGGAAACTAAGCACTGTCATCCATACACTGAACACTGCTTTTTTAATTAGTATTCACAGGCAATTAGTGGAGGGGGCAATCAGTTGATCATACACACATTAGAGATGCAGTCTTTTGTCATTTTTCTTAGTCACTTCTGTCAGTAGTAAAGAACATGGTCTGACAAATGCTGGCAGTCAGACTGGACAGGAGCATCTGAGACCACTGGCACTTCCCACTGCAAAGGCCACTCTGGCTTTGGCCATGGTGTGGCTGCTGTGCTGAGGATGCACTTGCTGGTACATCCATCTATAGCAACAGGTTTTCTGATCTGCTGGCAAACAATGAGTTCTCCTCAAACCCAGTGTTTCAGAGGTCACACCCCTGTAGCTGCGCATTTGTGCCATTTTTTCTAGGGTTCCTATAAGATCAAAACCACAGTTAAAGCAAAAAAAGCCAGATCCCATCTTCCTTCCCAGCTCCAATGAGGAGTTCCCAGGTTTAGTGGAAAGTAAAGGAATATCAGGCATGTATTATGGTTTGCAGACCTTATACTAACTATACCAGTTTCTTTTTCCAAACAGTGTGGGAGTTAATGAGCATTCCCAGCATAGTATTACGGGTCTGGGACTTGTAGGTTTAGTTTCTTGACAACTGGGTATGCTGTAAAATTTCTAAGCATCCTGTGGGTGTGCTTGTGGAGGTGGGAAAGTAAGCCATAAAGACTAGAAGATTAATGGGATGTCAGAAAATGAAGAGTACTATAATGCAAGGAGGGAATCTGGGGACAGAATGAGCAAGAGAAAGAAAATATAAATGGGAAGAGGACGGGGAATAGAATGAAAAGACTCTGGCAGAAAGAAAGAATGAAACTGAAAGGAAGACAGAAAAGACACACCTCATTTACCAGCCTTTCCTAAATTGTTTTAATTTTTACAGAATACTTACACAATTATGAAACCAGGTAGAGAGTCAGTAATACAAAATCAATACTCTACTGTTACTATAAGAGCGCTCAACTACATTTCAGCCAGGCTCTGATGTTCATATATTAAACAATAAAAAAATAGAACAGCATCAAAAGGTGAGCTGGGTACTATCCCCCCTTAAATAATCAATGGCCAGATACTTATTTTCCTGACAAATAGGCAATACAGGCACAAATAATTGCAGGCAAAAAATCAATCTTAAAGATCCCACATCACAGTTTAGCAAACTAACTCTGCAGCTACTGGTCAAGAAAGACATTAAAACATACTCCAAGAGAGCTGGAACTATATTTCAAAAGAACTGGTTTTAGGCAGAAGTTTCAAATCAAAATGGATAATTATGGAAACCTGCTATTCACTCAAAGTATCTTCCAAATCTAGTACCAAAATCAAAATCAGAATGGAACGAAGACTATGCAGGTGGCCTATTTCTTATTTGCTTTAAATTGTGGACATGGCCACAGACAGAGGGCTTCTAGCTCATGTATTCATCTTGTACGGAAATAGAGACATATCAAATCCCAGACAATGTAGAACAAAGTGTATTATTTTATTTGATTCATATACAGTAATTTTCTCACCTCAGGAAACAGTTTTTGTTTCATATGCCCCAGACAGGCTATGTAACAGTCCATTGTTGGTTTATGACTAATCCTAAGAGAATGGAAATCTGTATGCACAGCTAGTTTCTAGGTTTAGACAATATGTTAAAAAAAAATGAAGCCCCACTTGGGACAAAAATTATGTGAAAAGAAAATGTTGAAAAGCAGGACAAAAATGAATTATTATACTTTAAGGCTTGCATATGCATCTCAAAATTAAACTGTTTATTGTTAATACACATTGGACAAAAAATTAAGAGCTTAATATATTTCAAAATTTGCTATTATTAATAGATTTTATTGATAAGAATTTGTCCCTAATATTTTCCTTCTACCTGAGAAAGCTTAAAGCTGAACAGTTCTGAGATTTGAAAGGCTGCCATAATTTTTATCAAGAGGAAAGCATGCCTATAAAGTTAAAAAGAACTGACTACAACAGTGATCTATAAAGGAAAAGGGAATCACATCAGAGAATAATATTCAGAATAGCTATCCAACAGGAACAATTTGGAAAATAATATAACTACTTTTGAGATGGAATTTAATTAGTTCGTCAGCAGTATTTTATAACCAAGTTGTCTGCCACTGCAGGCAACCACACTTAGCAATTTTACAGTGCTCTCCTTAGAATCTCTGTCTGTAAAAACATTGTACATTTCCCATAAACTTGAAGCTATGGCAATCAAGAGAGTAGAGGACAAAGAAAAACAGAAGAGCATTTAGTAATACGTTAGCAATACAGTATAATCTAAGTGCATAAACACAAGCATACACAAGTGAAGTAAAAACATGACCCCACAACAACACTACCTACTCAAAAATTAACTACAGTGATCTTCATATTGCAAAAATTTTTGTGAATCAGGGAGTTAAGGAGAAATGGCATTAAGTCCACCAATAATACCCTTCTTCATTCAAAGCACTCCTCCATCTGGCAAGTCACAACATAGTATGTTACAGATACATGGAAACTAAATCCCACAAACGCAAGAGCTTAAGAAAACTCAGTAAGTCATCAGCTCAACATATGAAGAAAATAAGAGAAAAATAAACATGGTCAAAAGCTAGTTCTACCATGAAACAAATCTCACAAATGTTTTAAAATATCAAAGTTTCTCAGTACCCATAGATTAAATAGCTTGGCCAGAAGGTTGATACCAGTCACGACTTGAAAAAAAAGGCATGGGTATTTCAATTTATGTTTTTGCAAAACAGATACTCATTCAGCAGAAATGATGAAGAGATGTTCACACCAGATGTATTTTGTCATTTTTTCTATGAATGAGAACCATTCATTTTATTGACATAATTTCTGATTAATGTTATCCTATCCCATTCCATTTGGTTCTGTCGACAATCATAGACAAATAGAAAAATAAGTGTCATCCAGTCATTAGTATGAATGTGGAGTTTTTTCACAATTACATCATGTGGTTGTTTCAAAGAGCAAGTGACTTAATAACCCAGCAGATGCTGTCCAGGCCAGCATGGCAGTTACCGTCATTCTCAGAGCACAACCCCTTGTGGCCACTTCCTTTCCCACAGATAATAACATGCGAAGACTAAACAGAAATGCCATTAAAGACTTCAAAAATTATATCTTACTTTTCTAATTCGAATGTATCTCCTTGGATGGAACCAAACAATTTTGTTTTGTACACTGCAAGTATGGCAACTATTTTATAAGGGCCAAGATTGTAGTCTTTTATTTTATGATTGCCATTAGAACTACCAGAATAGTCTTCTGAAAGCATGGCTAAGGCAAGAGCAATAATCTTTTTCATCATTAGAAATGCAGCTTGGATGAGCAAACCTGCTTCTCACAAGGGACTGTGGTGATGACACTGAGCTAATTTGGGGATAGGAAGATTCCTAGCATAAGGTTGAACCAAAAATAAGAAACTTGTATAACAGGCAAACCTAATGGCTCAAGCGCTTCCAAACTTACGCTCCACCTTCTCAGGGTACAGGATTCACTGTGTGGACTGTTCTTCTCTACCCAGTTCTGTCTTAGGGAACTTCACATCACTATTTCTTTATCCAGTACAAATCTGTCCCTAAGATCCCATGGCACAGGGGTTTCACCTGTGTAGACTATCAACTTCCTTTTCATACGAAAATGTGTTTATCGGCAAAAATATTTATGGTCAGTACTATCTGAAACAATTACTGCTACTTTCATGAAGAATCACTATTACAAATGTAATTAATTATTAAGTTTCATGCAGTTAAATTTCACAAGTACCTGCACCACCAATAATCAGAACACCTCTCCAAGGAAATGCTCTTTTACAGTACAGTTTGGAAGGACCACATACAGAGGAGTCAAACTTGGACTAGTCCCTCACTTAGAAATTATGTTCCATAGCTACTAATGTATAAAAGGACATTTCTATTTTGGTATTAAAATCAGAACAGTGGCTCTGACTGAAAATCTTCATCATTCTGCAGAGAACAGATAACCCTGTTCAGGAGAGGCTGTGGCAGAAAACCAATAGAAAACTTTCACTGCTGATAGGGGGAGAGAGAGAGAGAGAGAACTCAACAACTGTGATTTCAGTGTGCTGTCATATTGTTACCTCATGCAAAACATACATCATATCCCATACACAAACAGTAAAAGTGTAACACAGCTCAAAAATAATTACATACATTCCTTAGCTGAAGGAAGATGCATAATTATTAATTAGTCTACGAATCACTTAAACAGAGTGGTCTGACAACGTGGTGAGCAAGGAATACTTCAACATTCCCTAACCATCGAGAAATAATCAGCACTAAACCACAACAATTCCAGAATAGAATGTGCACTGAAATAATCAAACTTGTAAACTAAAGTGTATTCTCTGACAAGGAATACAAAAGACTATTGCAATCCTTACAGAGTAAGTGCAAAAACAGTTTCCAGATTATACTTCTGAGTATCTTTGACTGACATTTAGTATTAACTAATTTCATTTGACAGAAGATTTGCTATATTTGGAACTATTTCACTTACATTTTAAAGTTTACTTTATGCAGCTCCTTATGTTTGTAGAAGACAGCAGTTGCAATTTCCAACACAGCACATCTTTACAAGGTCCAAAAAAGACCTCTTTGAGAGGCTAAAAATCCCCAGTCAAGACATTCCTTTACAGTGTTTGTCCCTTCTCCCCTCTCACTACCGTTACAACATGCTGCCTCCTTCCAACAATTTTCCCATATATAACATTACTATCCCTAATGACAAGCACTACTCGAAGACCAAGTGATAGAGAAAGTTTTGCAAGCACTTGCAGCTACCCAGTTCTTAGTCATCTCTTACAGACACCAGAAGTGAAAACATGAAGAGTTACTCCATGAAACGCTGCAGTTCAGTTTAAAGAGCTCAAGCAGGTAAGCAGTGAAGAACGCTTGGCCACCTAAGTTGCAGTCAAGGCAAAATGACCTATTAAGCAGAATTAATAACTTGGTAAGAATGGTTGGAATTCTTGCTTTGAGGTATAACTCAGCTATTTTAATTGTAGAAAAAGTAACAAAAAACTAAAAGTAGAAATTAAATGCCAATGAAATTCAGTTTCAGTCTAAAAACAGTATTTTATTCCATTTCCAAATGTCCATGCCTAAAAAAAATTAATTGATATATCACTACTCCTAAAAATGAACCTACTTAGGGAATCTCATCTCTATGTTCATTATCACCCCATCTGTCTTTTACTCTGTTCATCTCTAAAACCTGAGCAATAAATGAAAAGGTCAAATTGACAATGTAAAGCCAGAGAATACAGACTTCTTTCTAATGATATCCCAGATTCTCCCGTTTTGGCCTTTGCAGTGTTGGGAGGAGTGAGAAGTTAAAATATTATGATTTGCTATAGAGATATCATAGGTAATACTGATGTAACACATTGGCTAGATAACAAACGAACACTTTAAGCCTTAAGAGGCAAGAGTCTCAAAACCAAACATTTAAATACGGTTAGGTTATAACATCTACCTTCTGTGAGACCATGTTTGAAATACACAACCTCTTTTGGTAGAAAGAGTTTCACATGAAAGGAGAACAGCCACAAAGCACAGTTATAAACCCCATCATGTCCTCAAACTAGGTCAGCCTTTGTTTCTTAGAATAACAAGAAGGAAATAGTAAGAAGCATTGCGCTACAAAGGTTGAGGAGGGAAAAAAACCCAAAACACAGTCACAATAAAATACTAGAAAGCAAAGAAACAAGATTTTTCAACACAGCTAAATAGCTTGCCAAAACACTTATTCACCATAATAGTGTAATCAAAGCAACAGATGGCTAAGAGCTAATGGGACAGAAAGGCATCAGGAACTGTTGTAAAGAATTATCTCATGGAACATCAAGCAATGTTCCAAAGTTTACCAAGCTTTAGGCTATCAATGTGACAGCAATTTCAAAGAAAGTATCTGGCACCTGTGAGGACAGATCAGCTAGACTGAGTAGCCCATAACAATTGTATATTTTATCCTGCAATGCTCTATTTGAACTCAGGAATAGTATAAACTCAGAGTAGAAATGATACAATATTAAAAAACTAGTCAGGCATCGTGGAAATGGGGGCTTCTGAGCCAAATCAAGCTTCTTAAAATGCTTCTCTCATCTCTTACACAGTTTGGCCAATCTCTAAAACCCTTACTGATAACAAACCAGTTCACACCTGAAGATGTGGCTTCTCTATTAAAACCACAGCTGTCTCTTTCTGATGAAGTTTAGAGAGCAGAAGGTGAGATTGCAGCACCTCTCCTGTCCTTGTGCAACCCCAACTTGTACCTGCTGATTCAACTCCCATTACTGAAGAACAGAAGAATAAGGACACAAAATCTCATTACGAATTTTGATATTAGGACAAAAGCTTGTGACCAGATGTTTTCTTCCACCTCACAATATCATTATGTACGTACTCACTCTATTACATGGTTCAGCAAAGCCATTACAAAACAGAAATGTCAAGTTTCACTTTTAACTCAATCTTAACAATTAACATTAGGAATTAGCTGCTGAAGGGTTATAACACGTTTTTCTCTCCTTATTAAAAAAAAATCCTATCTCAGAAAAAATATCCTTTAAATTGTATGCTTTGAATGATTTAAGTATCTACCAAAAGCCATCTGGGTTTTCTTGTTTTCCTGCTAGTCTTTGCAACAAGATAATAATTACCTATGCAAGTGACAACATCTCATTTCTGGAATCTGTGCATATATTGTCAACAGCCCTGAAGTGCCCTCTAGTATTTAAAAGGAATGAACTTTAAGAAGCTATTTTATTTTAAATTCTTTTTAGCTAATATTTTCATACTCAACTACAGACAGACCTCCATCAAGGTCAGATTTGCTGTTGGATATAATTTTAAAACCTTTTTACTTTCTTCTTAATACAAAGTTCAAATTCTTTTTATCACACACCTACAGAAAAGTCTGCAGATAATTTGGCGAAGAATTGTAGGTTGCCAAGGCTGCTGGAGATGCCCTAATCCACCTGTGTGCTCAAAGAAGGGTTTACCACACCAGGCTGCTGAGGAATGAGCCATAAGACACTCTTTCTGCTCCATTTTCCCTTCCTAGCTCTTCTTACAGTTCCTGGAGAATGCAACAATGGATTTGTGCAGTCATTTTCATCAAGTTTCACTGAGGCCAGCTTGGAAGAGAGCAAGTGCGTGTATACAGCCAAACACATCTTCAGTGCTGGCAGCATTACCCACACTCTGATAATGTGAGTCTTCCAAGTCCTCTTGTAAATTTGTCCACTGGGAAAAGCATGGCAAAACTGGCCTCTTTTTGTTACAGACGTAGGCATATAAATGTAGACATTTATAGAAATAGATTTTATATTTCTAGGCGTTTTATTTTTAAAGAAAAAAAGTCAGTCCCTTTAAAATCAAATGGGCAAAGCTAGATCATATAAAAACTTTACAGTGAAGGAAAAAAATTTGAGGTCCTGTGCATAAAAATATTGTGTCTAGCTTTGCCTGCAACTAACATAGGCATTGGGATCCAGTTAGGCCACTGAACACAGGCAGTCCCCACCCCTCATTTCAGCTGTCGGCCAGCAGTGCATCCTGAAACCTTCACACAAATGGGGGCGCTTACTGGGGGTGCTGCCTGCAGAAGGACAGCAGGGAAGTCAAACAGAAGAGTAAGCACCTCAGTGCACCTCTTCTTCCACACAGATAACATTATTCATCACCCAAGAAGTGCAGTATTTTGATGCAAGATTTATCCTTTCTAATGCCACACACTGTTCAGTTCCCTGTGTCATTTCAAGCTTATCCAAAGCTTTAAATCTTTTTTTGTTACCATAAATGTAACAATGTACCATAATGCAGAATTTCATGTGGCACTGAGTAGCAGATCAAGAACACGATGAAGCACTGATTTTTCTTCTGAGAGGATTAAGACAGAGCAGATTTTTAACCTGAGAAAGAGGCAAAATGAATTATATTATCTTATTTAGATGAGTATCATGGCTAGTTGTTCATATTTTTCACTCTGCTCTATGCAGATGTGGGTTATTAATGCGTTGTATGTTCTTGTTGGATCACCTAATTGCATTATTGCAGAACCTGTTAACAATCAACAGTCAACAGTACAAACCACAAATAGAATTACAGTCTGGGAGAGGCGTTTAACAATAACATACTATCTTATCTGGAGAGAAAGAACCTCAGTGTAGCTTTAGTTTTGAAGAGACACAGACACACAAAGCAAAAATTTAAAAGGCTGCGATGGATTATACAGAGATCTAGCCAAAGCCCATGTCAGTCTCTGCTCAGCTGCATCCCTGGAATTTAGCAGAATTTCATATATGCTGTTCACCTTTGAGTATCTACAGCAAATCACAAATATTTTAACCAATTTGGTATTAAACCCTTAAATGGACTTAAACTTTATTTAACCTCATTCTATAAAGATTAGACCCATGTAATTAAAACACTGCAAAACTGAAAAAGAAAAACCTTCATAGTTCCCATTCCAGTCTCACCTCAACTGTTTTCAAGAAGATCTAATCTTAGCCTACCTTTCTGCATTTGTAGCAATGCAAACACCGCTTCTTTTCACTGCTTTACCTTATCCATCCCCCCCTCCACCCCTTCTGCAGTCTTGTTCTCAGAACAGCTCTTTCCATTCATATCTTTATCTCTGGAGTTACCTTCAAGTCCTAAACTTGGTTTCCAGTTTCCAGTTTCTGACACAGTGTTCCCAGTCCCCTTCATTCTACCCCTACAGTATATTTTATTTACAAAGGGTTTCACAGCTGAGAGTTCCCAGTAGTGACCCAGGCTTCTATGCATATAAATAGATGAATCAATCATCACATTTGCATTAATTACCTTAAAAGTACTAGAATCAGATACATTCTTGCCCTTGTAGGCATTATCTAGTCTTTGTGCAGTTTCAGTTTCTCATAGTGGTCAGAGTTCTCCAAGACATAATGGTTGACAGTTTTCCAGTCCAGAGAAAACACCTAAACAGATGGACAGCCAGAACACAGAAACATACTATGCAACAGCCTCTAATTTAAATAATTTCTGTCTGCAAAGAAAGCTGAACTCAATATTATTAAACATTCCTGTGTTTTCATGACGGATATTCTATGAGGAGTAATTTTTTAGTGATCACAAATGACATTTACTAATTGGTATGAAACCAAACTAAGTGTTTCATATTTCAAAATAACTAGTCTCAATGGGGAGATCTAAAACACAAGGTCATTTTTAATAGCTTTCTAAAGTATTCTGACTTTCTTTTCCCCCTCACACACACACCACATAGCTACTAATTCCTTAGAATTTATTAATACCTAAAATTTTTGGAACAGTAATGCCATCTGAATTCTTCAAAAAAGCATTATCTAACTGTAAGTTAATATATATTAAAACATCATCTACAATGGAAGATTGAGTTTTCATGTTTAGTTGACAATTAGTCAAATTAATTGATATGAATCTCCAAAGAAAAGGACCAGAAGTGAATTTAAAAATTACCCAGCTGATCCTCACATAGAATTGTCACTAAACAGAATACAAAGATTTTGGCAAACAGCTAAGTGGTGATTCATACCAGAGTGAAGAGATATAAAACATTAATGATTTCTCCATTTTCACCTATTACTTTACCATAAAAGACAGTTATATAAAAATATTGTTCAGATCAGATGCATTTTCAGGAATACCCATTTATAGAAACTATTTATAAACCACTTTCTTGCACTATCATAAAAACAGAAGCAGAAATTATGAGATTAGCAGGGTCACACAATAATAAATCCTTACAAATAAACACTGGAAAGTGAAGGCTATTTGTTGTGCTGCACTGAAAATTGCAATAAAGTACTTGCAAATACTCCATTATCCAGTCACTGATTTTTGGTCTAATTCTGCATTTATGAGTCACAAACACCTACACAGAAAAAAAAAAGAAAGAAAGCAAGAAAGAAAGAAAGAAAGAAAGGAAAAAAAAAACCCAGACACATAATCTGTCAATCCACTTTGATTAACCATTTAGAAAGGCTAGGAGAAGTGAGGAGTTTTACTTTTATAAAAATACCATGTCACAGTTGGACATCAAATGCATTAGGCTTTCTAAATTACCTCTATATAGGGCAAGTGCATAATGGCAAAGTGATAAAAAGCTTTCTATATCACAGAGCAGACAAAGTCTGCAAAATCCCATAATCTGTTTCTAATTCAGTATACATCTTTTAATAAATGTGCAAAGACTCATCAAAATCTGAAAGATCAGGATCTCACAGGACAAAAGAGACTACCACCATGCCTGTTATTGTCAAGGCTTCATAACTCCACAGTAAAAAGTTTAAGACAAAATGTGAAAATAAAATCCTTGTCAATTATTTAAAAAAAAACCCTGTTTTTCTAAATTTACCCACTATGAAAGATTAATTTACTACTTTAGAGCAACTTCTCTACCAAAAAGTCTTTTTCTCCCTCTATAATCCTTTAAGAACAGCAGTATTTTTTAAAATTAAAAAAAAAAAAAGTTAAGTCTTCCTTATGTATTCTCTTTTTATTAGATATTGCTTCCCAATACTTCTAGCAGCAATGAACATGACCACCAAACACCATAAAATATGCCCAGGAACTTCAGTAGCCGCAAAAATACTTCAGCATTTCAACTCACATTTTTGGAATATCCCCAGGAAGTGCCATATTTAAATAATTAATCACTGGCATTCAAAATATTTATTTTAACTCAGAAACATTAATGTTCACATAGGTATATAGATATATGTACACTATTATGCATCAGCATAGTGCTGAAACAGACCAAAGTGAATCTATCAGTTGTAACATTACTAGCAGTACCAGATTTGTGTCATTTTTTATCTTCTGCATGCTATACTAACAACAACAGAACTTGTTTGATGGTGTGTTCTTTAGCAAGGCCACAGAGAACAAATATCAAATGACCTGGGATCTAATACATTCACATCATGCTTTGATTTTCCATCTGAGAAATATGCACCAACTTCCACAACTGAAATGTATGCTAAAGATATATTTATTTAGTTATTGCTCCCTGCACCACCTTCTTTTGAGCTTTGTGAATAATTCACCTGCCTATGTCTGCTTAAAAAAAACCAATAAAAACAAACAACAAAACATCTGGAAACATTTACAAGCTAGATTTTATAGCAAACATATCTCACCAACCACAAAGGACAATATTGCTATCACAGCTTTCTAATACATTACATAACTGAGAAATTTTAGGTTCCAGATAAGAAGTTCATTGCAGGATATCTAATTGCAAGGCTGAGCCCAGAAGTGCATTTTTCCCCAAGTGAAAAGCAACAATATATATTTTTCCCCTCAACACTGCTCTATTCACTTCCTTCCTCTTCAACTCTGACTGCAGAGGAGACACTGGAGTCTGACAAATACACGGACTTCTTAAGCAGCTAACAACTCACTTTCATTTGAAACTGCTGTCGTGACAGGTTTCCATAGTACCTTCTTGCAGCAATCACTGCTTCTGCCTTCTATATTTCTATTTTAAAAAATAACTTTGAGTAGCAAAAGAAGGGGAGATAAAAACAATTAAAAAAAAAAAAAAGAAAAAAAAGGAAAAAAAAAAGGACGGACAGGGGAGAATGCCTAACTAAACTGCCTCTGCATCACAGCCAGAGCAGCAGCAGATACTAAAAGATGCTGCTTGCTGTCTCTTCTCCTTTTGCAGGTTTAAATCACCAGAGTATGGGAAAGCTTATTTTTAACATCAGTTTCAACCATGTGAATTTCTGGGTAAGAAGTAATAGCAGCACAGTTAAGGAACAATCTGTGAAATTGCAGTTCTTGCAATGACTTGAGACTGGTTTTAAGTTATAATGAGAAAAAAAAAACTATTTACTAGAGTGCAGACTCAGTCACGTATGACATGATTTTCAGCATGTCACTGAGACCTAAATTCACAAAATGAGCCAAGAGCAGAACCTCCCAAATACACTGTCCACACTGGACTACAATTATTCTTCCCTCTGTCCCACGATTATCATATCCCTTGGGTCTACACCATCTTTATTGTGTAGATCCAACCCCTCAGCACAAATGAATTGTCTTGTCTGCACGAGTAAACGATAAGCATGTAACAGATCACCAGTGCCATGCCTGAGTGCTGAGCCTTTGGCGGCCACAGCAGGGTGGGACCAGCCCAGCCCCGCCTGGTGCTCAAGGGCAGGTCACTCCCTCCCAAATGAGACACAAGGCAAAGCCCTTCGGGCTAAGGATGACCCTGGCCTTCATTCCAACTTCCTGCAGTGCTTTAGCGCTTCCTCTCCAGCACTTTCATTGTTTCCATCACCTGTGCAGTTAAAGAAGCAGTCGTCCGTGCCCAGAAGGAAGCCTCAGGTACTTCGGCTCAGGAAAGGCAGTGGCTGGTGAATGCCAGCAAAACCAGCCCTAGAAGAGCTGTAAATGTGTGCTGAGGTTCAGTTTTGATACAGACTGCAAATCAGTGTATCAAATCTCTGCTGCAAATCTCAAATCTTCAATGCTTAATTCACCAAGTGCTTAATTTAGCTCAGTTCACCCAGAAGACTGAAGTGGTTTTGTGAGCTCCACTCTTGCACCTCACACCACACTCCCCACCACCACAACCCACACTGTGCATGGCAAGACCCGGGAGTCTGCCACATTATCAATCTGTGTGTGACCTCTCGCTCTCTCGGCTTCTCTTCTTCCCCTGCAAAACCCTGATCCTGGCACTTCACCTCTGTCACAAAGCTGCTGTAGGGGCAACAGCATCAGCATCAATAAGGCATTCTGGTAACAGATTATGGCGTCATCTCAAGTAGAGAGACAGACCAAATTCAGGTGACCTTCTACTGAAAATGTTAGTCCCTCAGCTCAAAACATAAAATACAGAATATCAGACAACAGCAGCTCCAGTTTTGCTATGCACACCTGAAAGTAATGCGTAGTAAATATGAAACTTGCCACAGGGAATTTCTGGAATATGCATAAACGTTTCTCAATCTTGGAAGCTGGTTTCCTTCTATGGGAAATCTGGACAGCATACTTTATCAGAAGAGATGCTTATTGATTTATCATTAATAACAAGAATTAATCTGCTTAAATGTTGCAATTTAGTACTTTTTCTGAATTAACTGGTCCATTAAAAAACATGCAGGTATTTGTAACAGCCTGCAAAAGACTTAAAAGATGACAGCTGAGCATGTCAGCTAGAAGTTGTATTTTCTTAGCTATGTACCAGTAAATAAAGCCCCATGGACTGACAAAAAGTCTAAATGGTACACAGAACTACACAATTTCAGTTTGAATATAATGACACTATCTCCAGTAGAGAAAAGGTACAGCTGATAGACAAGGGAGATGTAGGGGACAGACAACTGGAGGAAATTGTCTACTGCCCCTTACAGTTTAATAATATAGTATGATGCTGTGTTACTGCAAGTGCTAAGTGCTGCAGTACACTGAGTTTTTTATGTATAAATTTACACTGTGCCTTACTGCTTAAATTCTGCAACTACACCTAATCTACACAAGTACTGTGTCCATCTTCACTCATCTCCAGTATAACTCATTTTCAAGAAACAATATAGAAAGAAACTCAAAACCTATACATGTGTTAACTACTGCACACAAATATTATCTATCCATAACGTGCATTTAAATTCCTAAGATGTGAGCCATACTCTACCATTTCTTTACATGACTATTATCTCTACATCTGCACACAAGCTTTTCAACACAATCTTATATTAAGCAATTGAGTGGGTGCAGTGAGTACAGCACAAATATTTTCAGAGAAATTTCTGACTGGATCCTTTCAAATTATTTGCAATATCTTAGAGGAACAATACCCCTCAAAAGGCCAACAGAGTTCCTTTGATTACTTCTGACATTGTGTGTAGAGCATTTCTGAGACATACAGAGTCCCAGAAAACCATAGGCACTTCATTTCAACCTCATGCCCTAATTTAAAAGCTTTAGTAAATACCAACAGATAATTTAAGCACACACATTTACACATATTTCTGAAGATCTAGTATTATTGAAATACATACTTTAACTTGGGACAATACTATTCAGACTTGGATCTCAACGGTGCTCATCATTGGAGCATCCTTTTCTCTGACACCATTCCTTGTTTCCAAGAGCAAAAATTCCTCCCTGCTCTATTTAACAAACATAATACCCATTTAACCTGTCCAACAAGCAATTATTTCACTATTTTTGCTTTCCTAATTTGAAACCTGATACTTCTTTTCTTCACTAATTTTTATTATTTTATTTATTAGGTTTTTCAAAAAAGTTTATTTGTCTTTAACACAAATGTTATTTGTTTTTCTTGTGGTTTTCTTATCACAACCAGCCATTGACATCCTTGCAGGTAAGTGGGCTCCAGGTAAGAGTTACTGAAAAATGTCATCATTGAGATTTTCAGCATTCTGACAAACCACAAAAATTCCTCCTTCTTTTTGTCATTTGCAAAGCATGCTGCTGGTCTATATACATGAGAGAGCAAATTGCTGGTATTGAATGCCCTTCAACCCTATCAAGTAGAATACCAATGTATTTAAAAACTTATCAGTAATACACTGAATTATCAACAAGGTGATTTACTTTGTTTGTTTACCTTATTTGCTCCTGTAGCAGCAAATATTTTCCATTCCTGAAATTTGAAATCCATTAAAAATGTGAGTGTCTTGTCAACTGGAAATCATAAAGCAAACGCAGGGATGCCTAGCCCTTCTGGCTGGGGAGGCCACTTGCCTTTGTGCAGGTGCAAAGAAGAGTATGAAAAGACTTCAGCACACGTAGACAAGTGTTGTTGTGTGTGTCAGAGATGTGACTTGCTGGGGAGTTGGCCCTCAGGTATACTGAGGCTGGCCTGCAGCTGAGCTCTTACAGGAGCACCCACTGCAATCAGGGTGCTGGATGCTCAGCTCGGTGTCAGTTCCAGGACACCAAGTCTAAATTAACCACACAGATTAAAAAGATCTTAAGAAAGAGTTCAAGTTTACTTTCCTTCTATAAAACAACCGTTATCTACAGATGAAAATACAAACCATCAAGCAGAAATTTACCCAAACTGTTGTTCAAAAGTCCAGTTTTCATTGCTCCTCGCTTGACCACCTCTCAGGTTAGTCCACATCTTTCTTGTTGAATTCACTACTAGAACCCCAAGGGCTGAGTAGAGTATAAAGGTAACTCTACTGAGTAGAGCTAAGAGATTACTCCAGGTATACTTTTGTTTACACCTCCCAGTACAATATTGTTCTCCTTTGTATCTAATTGACACAGCTGACATTCAGCTTGTAATCCACTATAACTTCAAAACCCCTTCTGCAGATCTCCTATCCACACAGATGTTTCTGCTATATAGCCATGCTTTTCTTCCCTTGTTCGTTTTCTTCATGTAGTACCTTACACTGTTCCGTTTTAACAGCATCCTATTTTTTCAAATCAATTTCACAAGATCACTCTAATTCTGTCCTTACAAGACCTCTTAATCCTTCTTAGACAAGTGTAGCCTGCAAATTTAATAAGTATATTCTGTATTCCATCATCCAGACCATTAATGCAAGCACTGAATAGTGCTAGCCCTGGGGAAAATCCCTGCAGAACTTCACTGGACATAATTCTTCCATATTGGAAGAGAATCAACACCACATATGGTTTTCCAAACTGTTCTGCATTGATCTTGTAACAGGTTATCCTTACTATTGTTAAGTCTAGATTATCCTTCCTCAGTTTGAATTTGAAAATACCACAGGTAAAGAAGTATTACAGACAAAATATCAGACTCCACCTTTCACACATCCATCCACTAGACCGAACACCCTTTAACCAAAGGAAACTAAGCTGGTTTGCTGAAGGAATAAAGCTGACAGAACTCACTCTTGAGAAACCTGTGCTGGTTATGAGGCTGACTCAACACACGTGTGTTTATCAGAAGTGCTGGGACACCAAGAAATTGTGTGATTGTGGGCTATGTTCATACACACAGCAGCTTTAAGGCCTGTGCACAGAATGTATCGGGGAGCACCATGGAAGGCACTGGCACAGGAAGAACGGCTCTGGCCGCGCGGCTGGCATGCGGGGAGCTCTCAGGGGCACACGCCCCTGCACCACTGCCCCAAGGGGCTACACGTGGCTCATGGATTAAAGGTTGATTGCCACTACAGCACATCATCCTAAGTACAGATATCAGCTGCTTGAAATGTACCCCAAAGATGGAATGGATGAGATGGAATATTCTGTGGAAGGAGAACTTTCTCTTTTGAACATTGCATGAAATGACAAGTATTTCCCTTTTCCAGGAGTGATCTCTTTCAGCATCCAACTCCTTTTTTGAAATCCGAACTAGATAGCCTCTAAAATTTGCCTTTTAAGGATTGAAGATGGTAGCTGAGAAGTTCTAGAAACAATGCTTAAATCTTTAACTGTCAGTCGGTACAAGTCTTCTTCACATATTCCTGTGACTCATTACCATTTTTAAATATTATCTAATGTATTTTAACAGAGACGTTAGAAGGAAAACTTAAATTAAATCAATACATTTGGAAGACCAAAAGATTTGTTACCTCAGAAAGACATTTGCTTTCAGAACCATAAAATACTAATACAGCAATGTGACTGGGAATGCCAAGAGAAGGATTTGAAAGATCCTTTTACCCTTTAAGATGTGTTCCAAAATTACAGGTGCTGTACTTACTCCTGATTAGCCTAACTTCTACTTGCTGACACTCCCCAATAACATGACTGCTTAGTGGGAAAGGAACACTTCAATACCTGTTTCATGAATACATTTACTTTTGGACTTCTATCACCCATCATCTAATATCCCATATTGCTGCTAATCATTGTAATAACCCCCAGTTTTTCATCACTGACTGCTTTAATTGTTCTTGATTATTCTGAGGAAGATGATTTGCACAGAGAAAACGTAAAAGAATTCAAGAATGCCCACAGTAATAAATGAACATTGGGCAATTAATCTCATGTTAGGAAGCAGATGAGATCTTTCTTTTCATAGTGATAGCCTGGTTAGAAAATCAGCTGCTGCTGCTGTGGAACCAGGACCTCCTCCAGCAGACAATCCTAAAAATACTGCCACTGCATGTCTGCACAGTACCTGTGCACAGGTTTTGTCCCACATGCATCCACACTTGGTTACATTGACTATAATAAGGGAAAATTGCTTTACTGTCTGTTGAAAATTAGCATTGCATTTTTCAGGAGTACAATTTCTCCCTTTAAAGAAAATAATTACCTAACAGATACCTTCATAGATAAGTTCATTAATCTTTCTGGGTGGTTTTAATTCTTTAAATCAAATTGCACCTTCTCTACAAAAATGTTCTTCAGCTCTTAAAGATTATACAATCTTACTTATATAAGAGAGTATACGTACGTACTCATACTGATTCTGGGGTCATATATACCATACTCTCACCTTAAAATCTATAGTAACTCACAATTCAGAGTCTTAAGCAAAACTGTTTGATGGCCACCTATGTTTTCTTTAATAAGAATGGGGACAACCTGAAACTAAAGGAGGAATGGTGTTAGTCATATGATTTCATTGCAAAGCTGGAGCAGGTGAAGACTACAGATCCCTTCACATCAGCAATAAGGTGTGCCAGAATTTACTACTTCCAGTTAAGTAATGTTAGTAATTCCTCACAATGTCTGTATCTGGCTCTGAAGAGTTTTTTGCTCTTCACTAGTCTTTTAAAAAACTTTCGTTCATGCATTTTTATTAAGAAATCTATACAGCATTTAAAAATGCAACAGAACCAAAATACCCTGTCCATTGTGGCATTTAGATGTCCTTAAATTCAACAGAATTTGTCTTCCACACTAGTTCCTATCAAACTCAATTACAGCTGATGTCAAGAAACTTTGTCCTCTGGTAAAATGCAAAAATAAAACCCACACATTTCCAAAAGTTTAGGGAGGGTTGTCCCCTCTTTTTTACATAGCATTGTATCTGTGCCTTTGATATCTTATCTCAGATTCAGATGAATCAGAAATAAGCTAAAAATATTGGTTATCATGAAAAAAAAACATAATACAGTCTTTCATGTTTTAGCGTTTCAGAGTAAGAGCCTGAAATAGTATTCCACCCACACTCAAAAAATTGAAGATATGCAAAAACTCCCATGTGCAACTTTATTATCTATTATTGAGATAGGAAAATGACAACATTGGCAAAATTTTGCCATTTTTGGTAATAAAGTAGGAAAGCAAATGAATTGGCTTCAGTCCTGAATCTTCTAGTGAACAGCTGGGAAGGAGGAAACAAACAGCAGCATCCTAAAAGCCAAACTGAGATGAGCCATGGATTGAGAAAAGGTAAAAAGAATGCCTTACTCTCTCTTTGGTTTGAGAGAAAAAGGGCAAAACAAAGAAAAAATAATTGCAATTTATGTAGTAATTCTGATTACATGTTTATGCTTGTTACAGGGCTGGATTAACACAAATAACCTACCACAAAATTAAATACCAGCTATGTGCTTTCTTCCTTGGAAATAAAAATTGGCCTTTTTTCCATGGAAAAGCCTTCTCTACCTATTCACGACAACCATAGATTATATTCAACTCTACCTTCAGCTATTTTTACCTTCCTTGCCTTCTATCTCCTCTTGATTATTTTTACTAATATTCAACCAACAGGTACAAAACAACTCCTAATTATTCCAATCAAAAATAAAGGTAAGTGACAATTCAAGATTACTTTTTAATTATAGAGTCTTCATTACTTACCAACATTTCTTCAAAAGGAAATGAATTCCAAGAGAGTGTACTATGAAATATTTCTGAAGGCCATGTAAAAAACATGCTTCCTGAGAAAGTCTACAGCAGTAGTGAAAAACAGGTGGGAAGGTCCAAAATGTGAGAAAGAGTACAAGTGCAAGTCTGTGGTTGAGCAGCAATGAAATCAATTCTCAAACTCAGGACACTCTTCCTGCAGCAGATTGTTAGTAATATTCCTCTCCAATGCACAACTGGAGGGTTTTTTTGGCCAGGAAGAAACTATCTCAAATGGCCTAAGTGTATTTCCCTGAAGTCAGATCTAGCCAAATAATAAGCAAACAGCAGCCAGAGTATTTTCAAGTTGTGTCAAAGTATTATGTTTTGGCAGAATTCTAGAGGGAAAGGTTTACACAAAAATCATCAGTAGTTGAATCACTTAAAACAGCTGTTAACACAGCATGGTTAAGCACAGCCCACTAAAAGACTTGCTACTGAGTTCTGCTTTTGCACAATTAGTTCTTTGGGGGTGGAAATATGTGGTATATTCATAAACTTTGAACAATTACAAGAAATAATAAACATTCCATTAGGAGTTCTGACTCCAGCACCAGTTGGTCTACTATCAGACCAGCTGAGACAAATTCTGAATATTTAGAACACAAGAGGTTTACTGAAAAGCAACTATGAACAACTATTTAATACCAAAACACAGTCAAAACATTCACACAACAAGCTGTGAAAGGGTCAAGATAGGGAAGACTGCTCTACAAGCTATACAGAACATACAGAATAAATGAACTGTAGAAAGTGTCAGCTTTTTGCCACTCCTCAGCAAGCTGTCTTGTAACATCTCATTCTATGCAGAAACAGGGAGGTAGTTTTAAGCCAAATAAACAACTAAATCCAGTTTAGCTTTTCAAGTTGTAAGAGGAATAAGCAGTTAAAGGCTTTTTTGTTACACAAACAGTACACCCCTCTAACCTCTACCTTACAGAGGGCAGTAACACACTTGTAACGGTGCCGTCACCTGGAATTTCCAACAACTTCCCAACCACCCCAGGTACACTTTCTGATCCTTTCGATAGATTCTAGATCCAGATTCTGATTTAAAAATGGGTATCTCTCCTACAGGTCTTCTATCTACTGACTAAGCCTGGAGAAAAATATTACCACATTATTCACATGCTCGGGACAGGCTCAGAAGCAGTGGTTCGCTGGTTGGAATAAAATTATGTATATTTGTTCCTAATGGGCAGTTGTCATCAAGAAGGCTTTAGATATTTCGCTTAGTCTTTACCCATCAGACCCTTAATATCCTTACTGACACTGATACAAATATTAAAGCTCTGGAGGATCAGCTCTTTATCATTGATCTGAACAAAAATTCACTGATTACAGTAATTTAGACTTGTTTTCTTTTCTGAATTAAATCCTGATTCATGAGCCTCTTCCCTGGAGAGGGTTCTTTTAGCAAAATATACTAAATTGCTGGCATTTCTGTTCACCACTGTCATTTAAAATAGAGTGTCAGAAAAAAAGAAATTTTTTTAAAAGGGTTTATTTTGAAGAGAGAAAGTACACAATCTGCAACGCATTCAAAAATATACACCATTCTAGAATGATGGACTACAATTTCTTTTTTTTTTTTTATTTTTTTTTTTTTTTATTTTTGCAAACTTAAGACAAGCTATGGCAAGGCTTACTGTGGTCTGAATCCTCCACTTGCCTTAGTGACTTGTGCTGTTACTCTAGGGAGATGATGAATCCTTGTTCACCCTCCTTATTTGCTGACAAAGAACATAGCAGCACTGCAGAAATTATGGTTTCTTATTGATCATTTGAACTTTGCTTGTTGAATCATTACATCAGTGAAAATGCTTGTGTCTGCCTGCATACAAAATCTCAAGGGCAATAAAATATTCTTTAACCTTCTAAGAGATCAAAGGATGATTTTATAATGTAAGAACAAATCCTAAAATAAATCAGTTTCTTTCCCAGGCCTAAGCGCTACACAGTCCTATGCATCCACTCCAAACTGGCAACAAGAATTGCAGGCCTAGCTCTAATCACTATAGTATAGTACAGCATTATAAACTGTACTATATAAGGTATCATCTTTCACCCAGCAGGGATGATGATGATTTAACAAATTTTATAATAAAGGATCTTGATTGGCTCCAGCATCACTAAAGTACTGAATTTCACCAGTGGGCATTAAGACAACTCTCCAAGGAGATGTAACTTAAACATGGATTTATACCCTAAAACATAGGATGCTTTTCATTAAAGAAAATGAAACCCAGCATTTTCAGTGCTAATCCTTGTTTCTAATACATGTTTTAAGTCTTAACACTGAATTTAAAAGGGCTCAAGAAGGCACAAAAACCATCTATACCTCATATTAAAAGAAAATTGCATTTTTTCAGAGTCAGATTCATTCTATTATATGGCTACAGACAAAAGAATACCTATTTGCCTACATTCTGTCAGATAACCTATCCCAACAAAAATAATCGTCACACTGTATGTTAATCATACAGATTTTTGACTCTCGCAAGAATTTCTAACTTCAGAGCTCCAAATGGCTGTGGTCAAGCTAAAAGAACCCTAGCTTAACATATACACATTTTCTTATAATTCCTCAGAACACCTCTGAACTTTGTGGAATTGTTCTGACACATAACATGATATCACTTTTACAAAAATTCTAGATCAGAAACTTTCTTGGGTGATAAATACTTGTCTGGGTCATTTGCGAGACAGAGGATCTAATTATGTGTAAGTGTTGTTAGTTTGCTTTTTCAAACAAAAAAATAGAGAGGCAAAAGTTTTTGTAATAAAAGGGCATGACCTCTTCAGGGACTTGTATCAAAATAAACTCAAAAGAGGAGACCAAGTTTGAAAGGATTCCTAAAAGGGAAACATTTGGGCTAATAATAGCTATAGCCTGTGTCAATGTCATTTGGATAAACATCGGGACATCACTTACACCATGTATAAGCACACTGCTGAGGTTAACTTGCAGTAGTCAGCAACCAAGGATGAATTTTACATACATGCACACATTTAATGTCTTTTAATACATATTTTTCATGTGAAGTTTTCATTTTTCAAGTTTGTCAACAAGATATGAATTTCAGAACTCAAATTTGAAAACTTAAGAGCTTCTTTATTTGAGACCACAATGAGTTACTTAAGAAAGGGAGCCTACTTGAAGAATATAACAGAATTACCACATTACTTAGTTAAACTGCAATCTCTGCACACTTAAGCTATACTCAAAAGTAATTTTTTACTGGCCTCTTGACAACATGAATGCCAGACAAGTATTGACATTATGGATATATTAAAGCATAATAAAGAGTTTTAATTTTAACATAATACCATTGTTAAACTATTGTTATCTTACATAATAAATTGGATCAGAAGTTGGTAAAGCAGACCTTTATAAACTCCTGATAAAAATCCATTATTTTGCTCCAGCCTAACTAGCTGTCATATACAAATATGCCTTCACACTATTGTAAAGGTCATCAATGCCTGTGAAACAGTTAATAAGCACTGAAATATTGTTGAAGATGTCGTTGAAAAAAAAAAGTAAATTGAAGAATATCCAAGAATAATTCCATGCAAACACCTTTCCACCTTATTATTATCACAATAACTCTACTTGGACTTTCAGGACTTTGCGATTTTCAAAAAACTAAATACATTCTAGCACATCCTCTGTCCTAAATGCAGGCACGTGCACTCTGATATTCTCACAAGTAAAGAAGTTTCTAGTGGTTAACAATTTTTCCTCTAACATGTATTACAAAAATAATGGTAATGCAATTTTTGTTACTTTGTTTTTGTACTCTGGCATGACTGAGAAAGCAGAGCACATGAATATCATGACTGAGTGTACTTTATTTTTACAGTTAACTGTAAAATGACTAACCAAAGCTCCTCATGACAAGGAGTCTTGACTGTATTGTCAAGACTGCAACACACTGGTGATTTTATGTTGAGTGTGAATAAATGCTGAAAACTAAAAGAAGCAAACTTCCATCTTTCTTTAAAGAGACAGATGCATGTACCTTTTCTGAGACAGAGACCTCTTCAGAGTTTTCTCAGATTTTAAATGGAAATACTATCCATAAATGACACACATTAAATTCTTAAAATTTACATTTTAAATGTGACTGTTTCAGAGATGTTCTATATTAGTACCTTCATTGGTCTAAAGTTAATACTTAACAAATAATTTTTCTTACTGTTGTGACTTTTGTAAGAAAGATGATGTAAAAATATCTTACTACTCTGAAACCCTCTGCTGGACAAAAAGTGTGTGTGACCTGGTTAGAAAATGCAAAGTCTAAAGGACTCAATTTTCTCTTCTCTGTATCAGTCATTGTCTTATATGGTAATATATATATTATTTGCATAACTTGTTTACCTTATATACTAAATAACCTCAGTATTTAAATTCTTATTCTTGTGACAGTGGGTTTATATTCCTAAAATTTCTTGTGCTCTTTTCTTAAATTCTTCTAAATCCTATTACTGAGACAGAATGAGCACAGTTTAGAATACTGTGAATTTGGCCATATTCCAAATTTACATCATTACATTAATATCTTCAACGTCCCTTTATTTTGTTGGTTTGTTTTGTTTTTTGAAAAGCAGATGTATTTTCTCCAACATCTTGAGAGAACAGAGGGGATGAGAGGTAACATGAAACTTTTAGATGCACATACTTTGACATCTAATTTAACAGCTGGTCAGAAACTGTCTTCAACTATGTGACATTTTTTTAAAGGTTTCAGAGTAGATGATGTTAGTCCCATTTAATCATCTCATTTGGCTGTCAAGACAATCAACTACAGTAGCCCACAAAAATGCCTGGTTCTACTTCTTAAATGGATGTGTACAGCTACGTACAGAAGTAAAAATCTAGAATGATTATAATAATAAGCTTTCATAAACACTTTATTACAGAAGAATTCTGCCAGATATTTACAGCTGATGTGTGACCCACCCTAGAAAAGGTACTTTAACTTCAGCATTGTCAAAAATGTACTTTTTAAAATTCTTCTGATTTACAGGAGCTGTATATACGTAAGTGTTAATTCTGATCTTAAAATAACTATCATCAGCGGGGGTTGAAGAAGGAGAAAAGGAGTTCACTGATTCATTGTAAATTATATTAAGGAGTACTAGTGCTTTCCATGAATGATACAGGTTGTAAATGTTTTCATTATCCAAGTTGTAGGACTTCAAGAATACATCTACATTTTGCGATTGCAAGTTCATTAATTACAGTATGCTGCACTAATTATGTCCAGAAAGTATCTTAATTACCCATCTATGTGAGAAAATTCCCAGCAATTTGAGCTGAAATGCAAACAATAATGAAGGAGTTTAAAGCTCTCCCATAAAAAAGTCATTAACACTGAAGGTATGTTGCACAGTCTGAAATTCTGAAATTACCATCTCATGCATTTCTGTTCTTCAAAACCGGACCATCAAACAGCACAGTAATATTTTAAGTCTTACTGCCACAAAGTAATAACTTATTTGCATTTGACTGCACAGCTAAATTACCTTTAGATATGCACAAGGAAATTTTAATATGGTGCTAAATAATAGCCAAGATGGCTTTGTCAGAAACAACTCATGCCAAACCAAAGTAATTTACTTCTGTGACAGAGAAAATGTACCTTTGAATAGGAGATGTAATATGTTTTGATTTGAAGCAAGGCTTACGTTATTTTAAGTGTCTTTCCTAAGTAAGCCAAGCAAACATGGTCCAATGGTGAAAATAAAGGATAGGGTGGGATAACCCAAGCATATGGCACTCCAACACCTGTGTCTCTCATTAACTGTCCTAATTCTGGTTCTATTCAACATTCTCATGGACCTAAAAAAAGCAGAAGAGAGGACAGCAAACCATCATGGTACACGATTTATACACATTTATATGGTGGACAGGTTTAGAATTCACAGAGCAAAGACACTGTAGTCTGGACAAACTGAAATGTCACATTAAGGCATATGGAATATGAATTCCACTCACAATTACCATGACGCATCTCTGGCTCCTACATATTAAAGAAAATATGTCTGTCTTTCATTGAAAACGCTAATGAAGTTTCTGTATCACAGGTTTGTAATTTTATCCCAGCTCAGGGGAATACAAAAAGGCTGCCTCTCAACAGTCCTGGCTGACTGTGACAATGTGCCTCATGCTCCTGTCTAAGCTTCACATGTGATGCTGCTGTGTAATTGAATGCTCTGTAAAGTGTAGCACAGAACAGCTTGGGTTGGAAGGGTTCTTCAGCAACACTAGTTAGTGTGAAAACTCCCTGTGACTTCAAAACAATAATAATGATCCTCAGAGACAAAATTCAATAAATTCTCAGTTAAAACAATATTATTAGCACATATGTACAATCACACACCATGACATGTTCTCATGAAATCTATGTCAAAGTCTCTATTTGTATGAGCAGCACTTTTGTCTACAGAAGAGATGAGCTACTTGACATCAAATAACAACTTGGGTCTAATGCACAAGATAAGGACAATAACTAGAATCTTAACTTTAATTTAGCCCAGCCTCTCCCCCATCCCAAGAAAGCCACAAACACAGACATAAAAATGAACATTTAAATTGTGAGTAGTATTATCAGCTTTGCCAGAAGAATTCACCTCTTCTGAAATCTCACAGCCAAGGTAAAAACCTACAGTATATATAAAAGATTCAAAGGGATTGTTGACAGAGATCCTTAACTAAAAGGGCCTTAGGTAAACTACTGTAACTAAGTAATTCCTCATCCATTATTAAAATTCAGCTGTTATTCCCCTAGTATCTTTTCTTGTATGAATGACACATAAACTGTGAACTTAACTACCATGAAATATAAATAAGTGTGGGACAGAAAAAAAAAATTCAGCATGCAGAAATCTCTTATAGAAACTGGAATACATAATACTATAACATGTAAAAAACAAAAATGTTTCACAACATTTAGCACTTTTACCTGAGGCACACTTTATTTACTTATATAGGTTTCAAGAAAAAAAAATTGTTCATAAATTATTCATAAAAATTGTATACAGATGCAATGGGAAAAGTCTTTACAGGAGAAGTTTAATGTGCAAGAGAAATTATATGTAGGTGCAGTTATTTATCAAGATGTAGGATTGAGTTCGTTCTTCCACATACCACTATCAAGGCAGAAAGTATGAGATACTCTCAGCGTGGGGAAAAAGGTTTCAGTTATGGATTAAAAAAGTAATCTGAGATCTAGTTGAAGACAACAGGCTAACATTTTTTTAAAGTTCTTGTCACTTGTCCTAGAATTAAGAATGAAAGCCTCTGAACAGAACTAAAAGCTATGCTAAAGTTTATATTTTCTGAAAAAAAATCCCAAAGATATTCTATAAAATTTTAAGAATTCTAAGCTGAATGAAGAATATAAAATATAGATATAGACTTCATTATTAACAAGTCTCCATCTTAAAATAATATGTATGAGATCGACCTTTAGATGTTTACAGGCCAGGCCATTACTTCAATGACTCTCTTCATTCTTGTCAGCAGTTTTGCCATGTCAAATCTCAGAGCAAAGATTATTTTATTTAGATGACTATACAATTTAAGATTCAATATTGTTCAGTCCAATGAAAGTTAACTAATTATCAAATCCCCTACTTTAGAATATAATTTCCAGCTCATAATACTTGTTATTCTTTACACCTTACAGCTCACCATCTGATGAATTTAAGTATGTGTCCAGCACCATACAAATCAGACTACACCAGCACAAGGTTTCTTAGCTCACTGCAGAACTCTGTGAATTTATTAATGTTACTATTTTATTTTTTATAACCTGCAGTGAAGCAACATATACTTGACACAGTGATGCTTTCCCACTGTGCCATATATGAAAACACTGTCAGAGGGTCTTTATGAAGAATGATATTTTCTATTAAGAAGAAAAATATCCTTGATCATGAGGTAGATTAAATTTAATTCTAAGGTGTGGTAGAATGCTGATCCTAAATCAAGGGGAGTGAATTCCCCAAAAGAATAGATTAGGCTGTAGCTGCACAGCATATGAAAAAGTCTTAAGTCTGTGAAAAGGTTGCTTGTATTTCTTTGCAGATAATTTTGAAATTGAGATCCCTAGTGAGCATTTTAAAGGGGTATAAAACACGAGTCAAGCAGAAAGACAATGAGAAGGCCTCATGCATTAACATCTCCTTAGGCAGAAAAAACCACAAACCTGCAGCAAAAAGCAACCAACACTGCCACAGCGCAAGTTTCTACTGGATGAAACACACATGATTGAGGAATGTGGTTTTCAATATGCAGTACACAAAAACCCCAACAGTAATAATAAATACTGACCTAGATCTGAATTCAGGAAAATCCTTCATCTAACATTAATAACAAAGAACAAGGTGTCTCAGGCTTTTCTCAAATAAGTCAATACTTACATCCCAATAAACACAAGGATAGCAACACTAAGCAGGAATAGTCAGATCTTCTATAATACAGATCAAGTAAAAAAGACAACTAAATTTTTTGGACAAGAAATCAATAGGATTTTAGAACAAATCTCCAGGAAAGAGTAAAGCCTGCAGTGCAGGAGAACATATGGCACCCTCCCATCCTCCTTGCTGGAAACTCCTACTACAGCACACATTCCTTCCCAAATGCATATGGATTTTAGCTTTGCTCATATACAGTGCTGGAGGAGGGAGGGGAAAAGACTGAAAGGAGTTCATCTTCCACCCTCTCTTCTTCCCCACTCCTGGAGGGGAATAGCTGCACAAAGCTCCATCTGAGCTCTGGAGAGGGACTATATTTCAGCACCCAATGCCTGTTACACGTGTGCTCTGTGACAAGAGGAGCAGGATGAAGCATGGACACGTTGCCCCTCTCGCCCCTGGCATGGGCACTTGCAGCACTCGTGTTCTGTCAGAGCAACAGAGGCAGAACAGCAGTGCAGCCTCAGCATGGTTCAGTAAACAGTAAAAGGGACAGATTTTGGCATGAAATAATTCTGCCTAGATGAGACAAAACACTCTCATGACTATTTTTGCTACTATGTTACCTCTATTACCCTAAAATGTGGGCTTCTAAAAATGTATGCCCAGGTGCTTCCCAAGCAGTCCCATTTTCCCAACAGTATTCACTGAGGAATTCATCACTCCCTCCTCTTTTACAAGCCTTTCAATCTGGAAAGTCCATCGTGTATGGGGAAAAACTACGGCTCTGGAATATGAATGAGGTGGACCTGCACATCTGGATTTTTGGCATGAGATGTCTCCAAAGATGACAATGTTTTCTTTTCTTCTGCAGTTCCAACATGTTTACCCAGCAGAAATGCTGGGCCTGCTTCAAGATGTAAATTACTGATTATTCAAGTAATTGCTTAAACAATCTTTATTGCACACAAAGAAATACCACACTTGGTTAAAGAGCTTGTAAAAGAGTTGCTACCAAAATTTTTCAAACTCTATTAAATGAAAACTTGATGAATTTTATGGCATTACAAGACAAGGTCAAGTTAAAAAGATACAGATTTAACTTCATCATTTTAATAGAGTATCATTAGCATATAAACTCTTAAGAAAGCTAGAAAACTGAGAAGCAATACCAATGTCTCCCCTTTTTTTGCTGTTTTCATAACATTAATCTGTATTTTATGCTATTTGTTGCAGCTGTCTTTTTTAAAAAAAAATCCGACTAGCAACCAAAAAATTGTCATAAAAAAAAAACAGTAAAGGAAAAAATGACAGTTTAGATAGTGACGGATTCTCTGGGAAAGGCACTGAAAGAGGTCATGGCACAAAATTATTGCGCAAAGTCAGACACAGTTTTTAGTTAAAGAAGCTTAGTGACTTTAAGAACTAAACTATTTTCACTTAAATATGTGTAACACACATAGTGATAGTAATATTAAATAATTTACTTAAGCTAATTCTACCTTTTCCCAAAGAATTTTAAGATATAAAAGGCAACAACTCCCAATTAGGTATTAAACTTTCAGCCAAAACCATTTTACTAAACACTTGTATTACCATATGCTTCACATTAATATTACATGAATTATTGAAGACTGATTAAATATACATGTGTCTGTTCAAGCAGGTTTCTCCTCAAAATGCAGTCTCTTGCTTTCTTCTGTTTTCAATATTTGCTTAAAGGAAGTACATTTGAGTCTGTGCCTCGTATCAACTAATTATGAATTCCTTACACCACGGTGTACTACCTGCCACCGAGAGAAGGGAAAAACAAATGTTTCATGCTCCATTTGCTGTTGACAACATCTCACTGGGGCTGTCTGCTTTGCAGACTACTCTGTGGAACACGTGTCCAGCAGAAGCACAATTAACAGTCAGGAGTGCTAACCGATGACCAACAAGAAATATCACGCCCTTGGCTGAGCCACCCAAAGCCCTGAGCCAACACCTCCTCCAGCAGCTGCAGGGGACACTAACAGCAAAGCAGGTGGCAATTCCCAGCTCTGCTGGGCTCACCTGAGCCACGGGCTGATCTGCAGTATTATTTCAGATACAAATACAAGGCTCTCAGGTGCAAATATAGCATACTCACAAGGTAGCTGGTGGGCTCAGCTGGGGTCACAGATAGGAAATCAACAAAGGTAATACAGCAAGATGTCCAGTGTGAGAGAACTTCTTAATTTGGATGTTTCTGAAGACATTTTGAAACTTAGGGAAATGGCAGTGTAATGGTATCCAGCTGGAGGATGGAGGAAGGCAGGACAGCTGTATGCCCTAACCATGGACACATGGGTACCGCAGAGGAAGCTGCTGCCACTGCAACCACCCCAGTGGAGACAGTCAGGCAATCCAAATCTGGGAAACAATACCACTTCATATCTCAGTTCTCTACTTGAATATTAGTTGAAGAAAAAAAAAAAAAATCCAAAGGACAGGAAAAAAAAAAATTCTCTAACCTCAAACTAATAGAATTTGGAGGTTTTACAAAACAATAGTCACTAATGTAGACTACTGTGTTACTCCCCATGCTGCCCCATCACAAAAAGGAAAACTTGTGCATTTTGTTTCTTCTACTTATAGACAGTTCATAATTTCAATATCTGGTACATAAAAATCTTTAAGTTTTTAAGGTCTGAACCTGATTCTGAATATTACAGGAGTTCATCAGAACTGTGGAGTGAAATGCAGGTGAGACTGCTGCACAGCTGCATGGCCATGGGACAGCCCAGAGCTGGGGAGGCAGACTCCCAGCAAGAGCTGCTAACTGGGAAAGGTGGTGGATAGAAGGCAAGGGGTCCTTCCATACCCAATTAGTGAGTCCCCTGTGGTCACCCCCACACCTGAAAACTTTCTGTTGAACATAAATTAAATAACCAAAACTTATTTTACAATGTTTTTCCTACTTGACCTGAAAATATTTCAACAAATTAATAATTACAGTTGAAGATATTACTGGGTGAGGAAATAGAAGTTCCAGGATTTAAGAAAAAGATGTTATTTTCATGAAACAAGGCCACTGTTGTTAAAAAGGGCCAGTGTTGCCTAATCATTAAAGCATAGAAACTTGCAAACTCAAATACTTGTTAAGAACCTACTTGTTTACTTCTTGTCATTGAGAACTTCTCTGTATTTGCCCACTTGTGGAATGAAGTTTGCCAGTACTTGCCTCAACACACCTACTACACGCTTTGTGAGGAATTTTCTAAAGGATGTTGCAAAATTGCAAACTAAATCATTAATGAAAAAGGATCAATATTCAGAAAATAACATGTGACAGAGGGTCTTCCACACATTTACAACAGCAAACAATATTCTAGTACCAAGCAGGAAAGCCATAGATATTACTTTTATTTTAAAATCCTTCTATTTTCAATATGTTGCTATTGAACTTGTCCATATGTTCCAATAACTACAGTTCTTATGACTCCTCTATATTAATGGTGGTTAAAATAGTCTTGGAATACAGATACTTGCAAAAAATTACTATTTGAACTATATTAGCACAGTGCAGCTCTGTTCTCTCAAAAACCTGTTTCATTGAAAAAAGAAACTATCACAACTCATTTCCTCTTTGCCACTTTGCTTCTTTCTTTTTTCTTAACTTTTACTTTCAGTACCATCCTAATTTCCTCATACTAAATGTTTAAGCATCAAATATCTTAAATAGAGAATATGCTGTACCTTAAATGATGTACAAAAAATTAAAGGAGCGCAGGTACTGAAAAATCAGTCACACACTATCATTTCTACCTACATGTACAGTGCTTCAGGTTATGGGCACTCTGATTCCTAATGGTTTGTTAACAAGATCTCCATATTTTCCTTCTATATCAATACTGGACTTACAGATCCATTTATCTCAAAAAGATAAATAAATAAATATTTCCAATGTCTTTACACTCAAAATATATTTCCTCTGATTTAGCAACATGACCTGTTAAAGTGATGTTAAACATCCAATAAAACAGGTACTACTCCAGCTGGCATGTTTCCATGCCAGTTCTTCAATAATCATTTTTTGCTATAGTCACCTAAATAACACCCTACATATTCCATTTAAATTTTGCTGATCTTTTCTTTCTGGCTACATGAAGTTTTCTTGTGTTCTACAAATTATGTCAACCAGAAAATACCCCTAATACAATCTAACACAGTGAGATTAAACAATGGCTGGACATGAAATTTAGAGAAGACAAGACAGATTTATTTATTTTTTTTGTAAAGTATTCAATAAATTAGCCATTAACACAATGGAATAATTAATGGTTCTCTTTTCCTATGGAATTGAAAACATCTTTTGCACCTGTATAATAAAATACAGAGCTAGCACCTGAAGAATTATGCATAGAAACATCTTATTTTTACTTGCAATACTATTTTTTGTTATTATTGTTACGACTGCTCCTAAAATCACTTTAATATGTGTTATGTCAATATTCCACATCCTTTTTAAGTGCACATTTTTAGCCCTTACATGCAGAGGTTGCAAGCTGCGAAGTAAAAGTGAACTATATCGAAGTCAGACATTCATTTTAGCTACTCCAAAATTCAAAACATTTTATCATCTGTTCCTATGGAAACTGAAAGGATATTCTAGGTTATATCAGTATCAGCCGATTATGTTGCTGAGAAATCTGTGGTTTATTTTTAATCCATAGTTCAGAGGTATAAATTCATGCTTAGTGTTTAACTTGGTGATTTTGAATTACTGAGGCGTGGTTAACACTTCAGTTCCATTAGATCATACTTTAAGATAAAACAAACTCCTTTTAGACCAGAGTAGTAAAGGGGAAATTTTATAAGGTTTGGTTAATCCCCATGAAGTTTACCATTCAGATGTAGGATATAACTAAAATATACTTGGAAGTTATTTTTTGGTTGTTAGATGAGCCATACGTTGCTGCATCACATCTTAATAGAATAGTTCAAGGAAAAAAAAAATTAGACTTATAGAAAACTCCTTCAGTAGTGCCATGCACCAGATGGCCAGATGAAGGAATCTGATTTAGCAAGTTAACAAGATCATGAAAACCATAACTGTAAGACTGAAGATGAAAAATAAAACTGAATAATGCAATGTGAGTATATTTCTATGACAAAGAAACTTAAAGGTTAGGATAGAGGAAAACTTGTTAAGACATTTAAACACATTGAGTGAAAATTCTCCATATGTATACAGAGCTACTCTAAAAGCAAGGCTAGAAACAGTATAAGTTTGTGGGATTTTAATTAAACAGACTCAAATGCCATTGTGATCTTTCACAACAAAAGCCAATGTGACAGCTATAACATGTTCAAATAAGTCCTCTCTCTCTACATTAGAATTAGAAGGAGCAGTAAAATGGGTGGTTAACAGTAATTTAAATAAAAGGCTTTGGATTTCATACCCCATTTTCACTAAACAAAACTAGATGCTTTGAAATCAACTATAGCTACCACCCTCATCTTATGCCAAAAGTAGCAAGCAGGTTCAAATTTTCCTCTTTAGAGATAAGACTTCAGTCTTCTTACTCTAGATTCAAAAAACTGACTCCAAACTGAATAATCAGAAATGCCTTCTATTTCTATATAATACTGTAGTCAATCACTTTATTACGAAATAACTGTCTCAGTCTAGTTTCCATCAGGATCTCCTGCAGCAAATCAACACTGTGGTATAATAAGGAAATGTAACAACTACTGCCTATAGTACTATATTGGTTATATTTTTCACAGTAATTAGGTTAAACTCCAACTACTAGCTTTCAAGATAGAAATAAATGTCATAATAAAAAGAAAAGACAAAAAAAAAAGGAAGAAGCAACGATTACTTTTTTTACTTTAAAAAAAAGCATACTCTAGTAGCATTTCAACCCCAGTTATTCCAGGCTTTTTATGAAGGTAACCAATGGTATATGGATAAAAAGATGAATGGCTATGAGCCAGATGGAGGGGTTCTTTTCTCTTTTTTTTTCTACTTTATTTGCTATTCTAAGGATCATTTTGTAATTATGCACACCTATGCGGTAACGTATATCTACATAACAGCAATCAATCCCACTGACATGCTGAAGTGCATAAGGGCTTGTATTATTTAAAAGGTATGACAAAATAGATAGATAATATGTAAAAGCAGCAAAGGGTAAGCAAAAACATCTGGAAACTGTCATGGGGTGGCTTTACCTTTAAGGTGGTTTTGGGAGCTAAGGAAGTTGAAGCTGCTGGTGACTGATGGGAGTCTTTTTCTCCTGACCAATTATCAGTCATTTCTGGGAACTGACAGCAGTTTTAACCATTGAAAAGTTGGATCAACCTGTGAACACCACCTTAAGACCTAAGCCTGGGAATTTCTTTGTCTCTTTGTTTCCTGGCTGTGAAAGGTAACAGAGCTCCGGCTGGCCTCCCATTCCCTGCCCAGGCCATGCGGCGCGGGCGGGGGCTGGGCTGGGCCCAGCGGCTCCCGGCCGGGAGATGGGGCCTGCGGGGCTTGCCCCGGGCTCTGGCCGGGCCAGGCCGGTCCCTGGCTCGGCTGCAGTTTTTGCTGTGACTGAATTCACCAGAGACTGCCGAGTAAAGAAAGGAATAAAAGCTCTGGACCTGCGGCAGGCTGAGACAGCGACCACACTCTGCAGAGCAGCCATGAAGAATCTTCTATCGAAGACAGCTCCAGCCGCTGCTCCAGCAGAGATCACAGAACTATCTACAAAGCCTGAGCAAGATTTTAACCTTTTCATTACCTAGATGAGACTTGCAGATTAATCCTTTTATCCAGAGAGAGAAAGAGAGTAATCAACATGTAAAGAGACTTTATAAACTATCAGAGACAGTAAAGAAAAGAATTAAGCTTCAGAAAAGGTAGAGAATAAGGAGACGCTTTATAAGCTGAAATATTTTTCTGTTAAAGCTATGGAGATGGACAATAAGGTCTTGGAAAAAACTCCTTTAATTCATGACAGAGTATATAGGTAGGAATAGAGTGTTCCAAGTGTAGATTTTGAGCAAAAGGTGGAGTAATTGTGATACAGTGAGGTGCTGGAACAGAGTGAGATAGAGTAATAGTTGAAGACTTGAGGCCTTGAGGGCAAAGAGAAAACTGTTTCCAGGGAAGCTCACAGAAACAGATGAAAAGAACTTTTGCCTTTGAATAACTCATCCTTAAAAATAACATCCCTAGAGTCATTGACCCATAACACACCTCAGAGTGATGTGAAATGGGAGGAGTGAACTGCTGACAGGATTTCCGGGCAGCTGGCGTCAGAAAAATAGAAAGCTATAACAGAAATAGCTTTCTTGTAGAAAACTCCATAGATTAGCAGAAGAAAACTTCTGTTTCTCTACAAAGACTGATGAAAAGACTAGCAGGAAGTGAGACTGTTTTAAACACCGAAGTTCCAAAGTTTTTGTCTCTATGTTGTCATGTGAACAAGGGAATGGTGGGTAGTAAGGGATAAAAAGGGTTTTCTGGAAGTTTATTCTGGTGTTCTTATTCTTGTAGTTTGTTAATAAACTTTCTTTATTCCTTTTTAAGTTTTAAGCCTGTTTTGCTCTTGCTCTAATCCATATCTCACAGCAAGAAATAAGTAATTTTTTAGTTACTGTTTTAAAACCACAACAAAACTAAAATTGTGCTTTTGACTAGCACAGTACATCAGTGTGGGTAATGGAACTGATTCTAAGGTAAATGAACTAAAGCTGAACACTAAAGAGGCCCCTACACAACCACAGGGTACACGAAATGACATCCTGCTACAACATTTTACTTTCTTCTACAGCCACGCACATCTCCACAGAGCTGACAACTTTAGAAAAGCATATTCATGCACTTGCACAGTCCATTTCACAAGGCAGTATTAATTTAAAGATGACACTAAACCAGCAAAAAACAGTGGGCATACTTTGATTTAAATCAAGGTGTTTAAATATTATGAACTAATCTAGAACAAAGGATGTTTCAGTGCAGCACACATTCTTGCTAAAGTAGGCAAGATTGAAAGAAACTGAGAAACTCAAGATCACAGGACCCTGCCCAAACAGTCATGCCTCAAGAGCTATCCACACTTTCGGCAGTAACAATTAGAAGTAATTAGAAAATGCAACACTATTATACTTTCCTATATTTCATCAAAAAAGTGAAAAATGAAGCCCAAAGCCAACCATTCTTAATATCTGAATATCTCAAACACCTTGAAGTGCATTCACATGACTGGAAAATGCTTCCACAGGATAGTAAGTGCATATATTGCTTAAGCTCCTTGACATTAGATTGAACACTGACCTATGATTGATTTAAGAATAATTTCACCAATCTTGCCATAACCCTGTAAACTGTGGTAGATAAGCACTCAGCTCAGAGGGCCTTGAAATTAAATAAATTATGCAACTTCTTGATGATTGTGCCTAGAAAACTGGTCAATTATGTAGCTACTTTCCCTTCCAATCCCTTGGGGGTAAGAAAACCTATTAGAAATCCTTGACAAGAGATTAAATGCTGGTCTATGAGAGATCTCAGATTAATTTCACCAATTTTGCCATAACACTGCAAGATGTACTACACAAGCACCTAGCTTAGGGAACCCTGAACTGAGAGCAACTCCTGGATAATCACCTCCAGACAACTGGTTAATTATGCAGACACTTCATCCTCCCATCACTTTTCTCAGGCACTAAATAGCATTAGTCAAGAACACTTATGCATATACATTTAGTTAGTAATTTTTTAATGTAAAAAAAGCTGTTCTTTTTCCAGAGAAAACAACTGGAAAAGTTCAATATGAAAAAGAATGCAAAATAGAGTAATTCACAAAACAAATTCTTCTCAATGAATTAATATATGAAAACTCAAAATGCCCCCAAATGTGCCCAAAATAATAATAGTACAAAGATGTTACAATGTGAATAACAGATCATACAGTTTACCTATTTATCCTGTGTATACAAATCCAGCCACTGAACAATGTCAGAAATACAGTTTAGGATTTATTTCTCTATGTTATTTTTCCTTCTTCTTTATTCTTAAAGGTTATAATTAGCAAAGTTCTTCATTTTGGAAAAAAATTAACCTATGTATTTAAAAAAAGCCAGCACACACAATTCAACAAAGGATCCTTCTTAGGCTTACACCTATGTTTTTCTTTCTCTAACATGATTAGGACACTTCATTACATGATCACCAGAACAATTTCAATGAATTGTGAGTTATCAGTGAGTCTGACTTTCTCCAGATCTGTGCTAGGTAGGTAAGTAGATTTGTCCACACCTTATATAAGGAAATTGGACTATAATAAATTACATACTTTCTCTAAAACCTAAGAAAACACAAACAAACAAACAAGCCAAAAAACAAAACAACAAACAAACAACCCCCCCGCCCCAAAAAAAAAACCAAACCAAAACAAAAAACAAAACCAAACCAAAAAGCTAGTCAGATATCTACAGATTCCTCCAGGAGACAAGGAAGGAAAAATTTTATTCTGTGGTTGAAGATACAGAACATTTCTGTTACACACAGAAGGACAAACTGTTTAAAGTGCAAGCCCAGGAAAATCTGAATTCTGCTCTCATTTCCACACCACATCCTGCTAGACCTAAGTGGATATTTATATTTTAATCAATCTTTAATGCTACCATTGATACCTCACAATCCATATCCTAATTATTACAATTGGGATCAGTAAAGTCACATGCAAGAACATAAGTTCCTAACATATTTCACACATGCAAAAATCCATCCTTCTTACACAGTGACCCACAGCTGCTATTTAAAGCATAGAACCTAGCTCACAACTAAGGTTACCTTTTAAGAGTATGGAGGAGATGAAACGCAGCTCTCTTCTACACACACACAGTCCTGGCTCCTAAGGCTACCAATGTTGTCATCACCAAGTGGAGCTAAGTTTGGTTATCCCTGGATGTAAGTCCCACATCTAGCATGCCAATATACAGCTGGATGGGTTTGAAGCATGAGCTAAGTTGCAGAGAAAGTTTTCTCATTTTCAAGTATAGCAGACACAAAACTGTGTCTGGAAAAACTGTTCTACCTGGAACTGATCTATGGTGATTTTAACAAATTTCTCTTTTCCGCAGTAATTTCTTATTATTCAGATCTGCTTTACACAATATTACTGTTGAAAACAGGGGTGAAGTGGTAACAAGAGCAAATCTGAAATCTTCAGCCAATGGTTCATCATGGGGGCAAAAGAAATGATGGGGATGTTTCAGGTGGTTGCAAGATATATGTCTTTTTTAAAATTTTAAAGCAGAAAATATTGCTGGCCTTTCTGTTAGAAGGGTGGCTTTTAATCAAGTTCTTCTCTGATGCACCTCTGCTAAAGCAGTCTTTCCTGCTTCCTATACTATCTGCCATAAGCCTGTTCACTGTATGAAGGAAAGCTAGCAAGGAGTTTAGGACTATAAAATAAATAGTAGTAAATAAATAAATAAAAGAGATAAAGATGGTGTTAGAATCCATTTTCTTTAAATTGTTCTGTGGGTCATGAAAGACCATCTATCTGTGCTATGTACAATAGGAGTGCCTAACAAAGCACACAGAACAATAGAATACCTGCCTGTAGCCACTTGTACCCATGTGGTTGGGTTTGCTATTATTTGTATTACTTTTGTCAACAATAGCAAAGAATGCTTAGTCTTTCTAAAAGGATTAGGAAGGCAAGTGTGGTTTGCAGCTCTATGAGAGCCTGTTAAGTCTAGACACACTGACAGACACTTCCAGTTTATACCCAGATGACAGCTTTAAGATTCCACCAGGAGCAGGACTGGAAGGCTTCACTTCTAAAGCAGTCAATGTCATATTTCCAAAAGGGGAAAAGATTCATTTTTTCTGAGAAATACACAAATACCACAGTGGTGGACACACCATGAAAACATGAATTACACTGAACAGAAAAAGACAATGTATTATTACTTAGGTATAAGTATCTGCTTTCATGTGCTACTGCTGGGCATTATTTGGGGGAATCTGTGCACAGCTCACTAGCATATGACTTACATGTCATTAAATAAACTATAAAACAATAGTCTCTATCCAAAACAAAGGGGATATATAAAAATGATAAAAGGAGCAGTTTAGAATTTTTAGCTCTGTTCTTTTTGTCAGAGAAACTTCTAGCAGCATCTCTGAAGAAAAAACCTGAATTCTAGAGAAGACATTCACCTAATTCTAATGACTTTTGTTGAAAAATAAATACTTCCAGTCTTACTTTGTAAAATGTATTTCCACTTCCTGCTTGTCTTCTAAGTGGACACTAAAATACTCTAAATCAGAGACATAAGGGCAATTTTTCTCTTAAGGCATTGCTGAGAAGCAACGTTGCATGAAATATAGAAATATAGCTCACTCTTACGTAGGCAACTGATCTCATGTATTATTTACAGAGCAGATGAAAACAAGGGTGGAAACTAAAACTGCATTTGCAAATATGAGTATCAAATAACTGAAGAACCACCTGGATAAAAACACATGCACTACTTTCAAAGGTACCAGAATGCATACTGGCAGGAAGATAGTTCATCTGAGGAATTCTGTAGTGCCTACTGCAGGAGAAAAGCTGAAGGTCCCATGCCCTCTTTAAAGAAAACTCAGGGGTTGGAAGGCGTATATGTAAATCAGCTTGTCAATAAAACACAATAACAGGAATCACAAACATGCTATTCACTAGTCACATTTCAAATTCTAGATGTCTTGGGCAATGCCTGCATATGTATTTTCTAAAGCAAACTATTGTTCTCAACATTAAATTCACAAATCATATCCAACAACAAACCTGTGATGCATAACCCAGCACCTCCTCATGAAAACATCCCCATTTCTGATATGACTAAGCACTAATAATTTTCTTCCAAACACTCTTCCATTTGTTGGAAACAGGCCCCTGGCTAAAGCACAACAGGCATATGCTTTAATAATCTCTGGATTACCTGGAGACAGCCTGGAACACCTAATAAATCTGTCTACTTTTCAGGTGGAGTGGGATTGATTTCCCCGGGGTTTCTTTGTCAATTCCATTTTAGTACTTAATATGAAGAGAAAATTATCAGAGAAGGTCAAATCTGACATGAAAAACTAGAAGAGTTCACACTGATGAAGACTTTTGCTACATTTAAAATAAATGTCCACTTGCTTTTTCTTAGGCCCTATCTTCCGTCAATCTTTATTTAATAACGTATATGCTTCATAGCTCGCAAAAAGTGCAATCACAGCTTGGCAACATGCTCAAATAGCCTGAAGTTTCAAGAGTGGAATAGTAATCAAGTGAAAAATGGGGTGGTTTTTTCCTACCACTTTGTTATCAGCAAATAGTCAAAGGTATTTACCAAAACCATGACTTTTTACTGCAGAAAACTAGTTGAAATGACAGATCTAAGTAAAAGTTTGCAGCATTCCGATAATTTCAATCATCAGTTGTTTAACCAAGCCAATTTATTCAATACATTTTCTATTCTGTATCTGTTCTATTTTCATGTCAATCTTCAACACTATAAACAAATGCTATATTGAATTACAGAGAAGTTTAACACTTCTGGTAAGAAACAGCATAAAAATGTCTTGTTCTAAGCCTCTTTGTTCTATAATTTAAGATCCAAACTTGATAGAAACTTGCACCAGATTTCTCCTCTTACTCTGGCAAAGAGGATTTAAGATAGTTTTTGAAGAATATTAAAAAGTATAGACAAAAGAACATTAAATTTTACGAAGGCAAGAAAATAGCACTAAAGATACTGCAAACAGTTAATAGATATAGCCAGGTTATTGAAATGTCAATAATTACATTTAATATGAATTAATGCAATTATACATATTAATTTTTGTTCCCTACAGTATTTGCCTCAAAGTTTAAACTGCTCTTTAAAGTTTTAATGCAAATCTTCCAAATCTTTTAAATATATTTCTGCACAGCTAAAATGCAGAAATCTTCTTACAGTTTTAAGAAACTGCATTTTTCGTATTTCTCTATAATACTTGGCAACATTGGCAATGCTGTATATGGTGTTGAATGCATCAAGCTTTTCTGACAGTATTTACAGCTCACCTACTTTCTTCCAAATTATAGGGTCAGATGCTGTCAAATTTTATTATTGCAAATACTGTACAAGACCAATTTTGTCAATTTATTTGAATATAGTCATGTGTGAGAATTGCTCACATAAGACTTTTTTCTTGTTTAATTTGCACTGGACAGTGGTACACAAAACAAAAGAAATCAAGCTCGAGTCTTTCTACACTTTACTTTTGAAAGGAAGTAGAAAACAAAGTGTATTTTACCTGAGTCTCCACACCTTGCTCAAGCAACCTTTTAGCCTGGTTTTCCACCTCAAGACGAGCTCTTGCAATAAAAAGAAGGTCATTTTCAATTACTTCTATTCCAGACAGATCTATCCCTTGAGAAAGATAATCTATAAAAGCAACAAAACATTGATAAGCATGACACAGGATAATGGAACATTTTAAGCAACTTAAAACATTTCAAAGTTACAGTCAGTTCCAAGAGACATTTTTGTATACAACACTTGACAATACAGTATATCAAAGTAATGTCTTATACCAGAAAAACTGAAAATCGGAGGATTATTACTTAAGAAAACCTGGACATTGAATACATTGAATTTACTTCAAGATGCTTCTCTAGACCCAGAGACTTCTGAAGAGATGTAAAACATGAGTTCTAGGAACTGCAGAATCAAAATCACAGGCCAAAAAGGGGAAAGAAGTCATATCCTTGCCCCAAAGAATTAACTAGATTATTAAATTTATCAAACCAGATGTTTGAATAAGAATGTGGGATCAAACACAAAAGAATGGTACAAAAATAAAACAGTATTTTTTTTTTCCTTTTTAACCACAGAATCATCACAAAAATTATTACCATTGTGGAAATCACCATCAGCCATAAGCTACAGATTACTGGGCTGGACTGGCAGCTGCAGCAAAAAAAAATCTATTCAAATTCATCTTTTCTCAATTATTTTTTTTCTCCTTTTTATCTTTCTGAATTTAAATTAATCCAGCTCTCCCTGACCAGGTAGCCTAGACCTTTACACTACTGCTTATCACCAAGATAATGCAGGACTATTCTCATTTAACCAGTTTTCAACATTTTGCTTAATGAAGCAGGTTTTCCACTGGGTTTTTTTTTGAAAGATCATATAAAACTAACAAAATAATGGCCAAGGCATTTCATGCAGTATCAGATTCTTCCTTCATAAGATGGTGTTCCACTATTTCCATTTATAACCAGTCCTCTATGATTTCCTAATAAAGTTATCTTCCTTTTAGTTCTCAAAGTACGTTTATTAAGGCACAGACTTAAACATTTTAACTAAGCTAACTGAACTTTTAAATCTTTGTCAAATAACCTTTCACTTTAGTAGCCATTTATTTTTGTTTATTCACAATAAACTGATCTAATTCTCAAATTAATTTTAGCAATCACATGTTCACAACTGAATACAAAATTCCAAGTGAATCATTTTACAGCTATGTATAGAACATCCCTATATCTGAACATGAGAAATACCATATAAGAAATCAAAACAAAAAGCTTACTGAAATACTGCATAAAGCTTAGTAAAGGCACAAAGGAAATCATCTCTCTTAACAGTACAGTATGTCAGATAGGTTTTAGTCTACTAAGAATAGACTTGCAAATGCTTTTCCCTGCATGCATTTGTTTAAAAATGGATCAGAGGGGTCAAAGGTCAGCTAAGCAGCAGGACAGCACAGGCAATTCATGAAGCCCTGTGTGCTGGTGTGTTTACAGAGCTGCTTTTGCCACAGGCCACAGCAGCCACACTTACTCCTTATTTCCCTGCAACTTTATGCTGTTACTAAACTGCATCTCTACAGGTGGTCTGGCATACGAACCCATTAAAACTAATATTGAACTCACACAAGTTCCAATGAGCAAGTCTTGAGTGTGAAGACTAATTTTCTGACCCCTTTTCTTTTAGCTGCACAGAAAAAAAAAGGAGGAAAGCACTATCACAGATTCACTCTACTGCCACAGTAAACTCTGAAGAAGTTTCTTGGCAATGAGATTAAAAAAGGTGCAAATATTACCAAATATTTACATATACCACAAATACAAGAACTTCTGTGTAGTTCACTTAAGGCATAAAGTCATAATCTGGAAGCCCAGGCTGCCTAAACAAAACAAAATTTAAATGTGGTTATGATCTCCTAAATCCACAGAAAATTTGAGGAAAAATACTAAAAAATATACTGTTTCTTCCTGCTGTGTTTTATCTCAAAATCTAAAGTCACTTCAAGAGCTAAAAATCTATTCCTTCTGATGGTTTTAAGAAAAGAACAGAAAGACCATGCTGCTTTGGCTTCTCCAAATACCTCCATCTGTGTCTCCGACTGGCAGCCACCTCCTGCCAATCTGTTAAAATCTGCAGCTTTGCTCCAAATTTGCTGCAATCCTAACAAAATGTCTTGGGACAATGCATTTCAGCAGGACTTGAAAACAGTGGGCCTTTCTGCAGGTTCAGTGGCTAGCTGTACTACTATAGATGCCCCCAGTTGCTATTCTAACAGTAAGGAAGCTCTAGCAATTACACAGTTTTTGAAAGAAAAGCAGTTTTCATAAGGACAACAGGTCTATGTCAGAAACACCTGCAAGTGATTTCCTGCCATTCTTATGTGAGAGCAGAAGCTGTAACGCAGGCAGGGTATGTGCCTTTTGGTAGTTTTTGTCATCTACGCAGACAACATAATATTAGAAATCTCTATGATTGTTTACTCTCAAGAGCGATGTTGTTCCCCTGGACAGCACGATGAAACCAAGCAGAAGGACAGCTGACATAAGAGCAGCCAGGTCATACCCAAAATACCTGTGTATTTAAGACCTGATTTATTTAAAATGTTGCAGAACTTGCAACATTTTGTGGAACTCACCCACTCCAGCTGGTCAATTTTAGTTAGTAAAGAAACCCCGTCAAGTGAAACGCAACAAAAATGCTACTGGTTATTAACTCAGGGAGTAGCAAATGTAGGATTTTGCTTCAGGCACTTACTCCTGTGATCATTTTTCTATTTCTTGTCATGCACTGTCAGTCAATAACACTGTGGTCATGATCAGAGGTGAGTGGGACACCGGCTGTAAGGTACTTGTGTCTTCTTGTCAGGAATTAACCAAAAACAAGGGCTCACCCCTCAGCTAGCACAGACTCTGGGGACTGGTGTCCAGTTTAAAGCATGCCAGCTTTCCATCTGCTTTAACCTTAAAGCTCTGGAGTAAAAGTACTGTACTGTACTCTGAAAGATTTAGTGAGTATATATTTATAACTGACATCTCTACCTTAAGATATTTCAAAAGAGTATATATAACATTTTGTTATCTTTGGGAAGATTTGTGCTCTTAACAAATTAGAATCTAAATATCTTGTACCACCATGTGCCAGGGCTGGAGCAGCCACCAAGGCATCGCCCTCTCAGCAGCACCAGAGGAAGGATTGCAACACCACAGGCTGCTCCAGCTGCTTCTCAGCACACCCAGGAAGCAAATGAGAAGAGGGAGCTATAGTCCTATATCCATTCCTGTTACCACAGTCCTATAGCCATCCTGTACCTCTCATCCCCCTGATAATTCTACCTCTTTATATAGGTTCATGAACATAAAGGCAAATGCTTAACTCTCTCATGGCATGTTGGTATTTCTTCCCTTCTATCACACTCTATTAAGCTGGGAAAGTGCAGCTGGAAATTACTTTCTAAGAACTTTAAATACAGACTCCTGCTGAATCATATTGATTCATATTGAACAAAAATATTGTATATCAAGGCAGTATATACTAAGACCTAGGAATAAGTGACATTTATCATCTACTTCAAAGGGATAGAACTTTGTATTTTTTAATAAAACAAATATTTTTGTGACAAGAATTCTAAATTTTCTTGATTTACTAAACCTGAACAACTTTTATAATCTACTGGTTGAGGTGCTGCTTGAAAATGCATTTTTTTTAAAGCAATGTTTCCCAGATAGTTATGTAAGAGGAGTTTCATAGACAGACAAATCCAATATGCAGGTAGTACATTAGGCAGAAAAACAGTACTTTGAGCAACACAGTTAGCTTTCCTTAATCTACATGACTCACCAACACAGATTCTTTCTATTATGTGACCTCATTTTTTAACCTCAAATATTCTTTGTGCTAATACAGAATCAAGATTAGAAATTGAAACTTTCTGTAAGCATTAAACTATGTTTTAGAACGGAGATAACTATGAAGCTAGCACCTTTATGAGCTCCCAAAAAATTGTATTACATTCTTTATATAGACTGAATTGATTCTTAGCTTTTGCTGGGAATTAGAGAATCAACGGAAGACTATTGAGAACAATCAGGTGCACTCACAAAGAGGAAAACAGAAGACAGTAATAAACCAATGTGATTAAGCTGCATGACATTAGAGGCTACTTCAGTCAAGAGAGAAACCCTTTTGTGCTCTGAGAACCAACCTCAGCGACACTAATAAAGAAGGGAAAAAGGGAAATTAGAACATCTGAAGTGGGTTCCCCAGGAGTGAACACCTAAGATCTGCAGACATGTAACTCCCCTGAAAAGCAAGAATCTAATGGCAAATTAAGAGGTGCTCCATGGGAGATTGGGAAGGGTGGGGAGAGGGTATTAATTGAAAATAACCCATCCCTGAAATTTTAAATAAAATCATAGAATGATAAAATCACAGATCCTTGTTTCTCTGTTTGAGGAAGGTTTGAAACTTATTTGTCTTGCGTTGGTCATTTGTTTTACTTAGTTCTGCAGTCTTAATTGCAGATAATGTTGGTGGTATCTGTACCCTAAGAAGATATTGGTATTTTTCCATAGTGAAGAAAAATTACAATTTTTGAAGAAATTACTAATTTAATTTTTTAAAAAATCAACAGGTCTAAATGATACCCAAGAGTTCTGCTGGGATTTAAGTATGCAGAAGATGAGAGGTTATGTGGTTTATCAAGAACTATTATAGAATATGTCAATTGGTTTGTTTTTGTCAATGCTGCTAATTTAAAACCAAAGCCCTGAGAAGAGAGCCTGAGATCCCAATACCTCAGCAGAAGACCAATGCCCACCCTCTGGTGAAAGCAACCTAGGGTTTTACACTATATCTCTACTCCTTCGGTGGAATAAGCTAACACCCTACCTTAAAGAACAGTAGTCTGCTGCTGACAGACACTTAAATTTGCCATGCAATTTATGCACATAGAGCAAGTAGGGAATAGGAAGAGCTGGCAAATTTCTATGTGTTCAAACTCGAAGCTGATGCCTTTGCTTATGGTCTGTTTTAACCAGACCCATTCTCCACTCAAGCAGAAATGACTGGCCCACACTCTGCACCAGGCACAAACGCACTTGCTGAAGCAAGCTGCATATTAAGCTTTTAAATCAAGTGAAAGGGATTCCACTACTGGTACTATTAAACAATATCTCACAGCTATCTGATGCAACTTGAGCTCTTCAGAATAAGATGTTAGTTCCTATCAAAACCGCATAGATTACATGTGTAAAGTGTTCAAAATAAGAATGTAATTTCTCTATACTAAGTGCCATGCACAATGTCATAAATTTTGAATATGCTTTTAAAAATCATTAATTTTGAATATTAAATTATTAATTTTGTAAATTTTTCTGCAGGTATTATTAATTCATTATTAATTCATTATTAAAGAGGAAGAAAGTAATTATTTTACTAAAATGCCAGTTAGTTACAAAACTCTTGGTATCTTTCTTCCCTTTTCCTATACAGCAAAATTACTGCAAACGTTTCGTCAGTGAAACAACAGAGAATAAAATCTGTCTGTATCACTAGAGTGCCATTAAGTTGCTATGAAATCTGATCCATATTTAAGTAATTTCTACCATCTTAAAAATTAACTACTTGTATGCATAATACATAAGATTTCAGTTTTTAGCTGCTTGAGCAACATTAAGTGAGTGAACACTGTCCTGCTGCAGACAGAAACTGAGTGGGGCCCATTGGTATTTGCTTGTTTACTCAGACAGCACATTAACACACTCTTTCTGTTTAAGTCCAGAAGAGGAAATATTAGACAACCAGATATAGTTTCTGATACATGTCCCTAGAGAAGGGGAACATGAAAAATAAAAACAGAGCAAAGCACTTCTCAGCTCTTCATTTCAATCCAAGACTGGTTTAGTTTTAAATAAATCAGATGAACAGTACCGAAACCAAACTGGTGGAAAGAATACAAGTCAAATAAAGCAAAACATGAACTTCTCATTTAAACACAGACCATTATCTTTTACTGTCTGTACTTGTCCATAAAACAGACCTGTCATGTACATTATATACATTATTATAGAATGGTTTGGTCAGAAGGGGCCTTTAAAGAAAATGTAGCCCAACCCCTCTGCATGTGCAGGGGTATCTTCCATGATATTATGTTGCTCAAAGCCCTGCTCAGCCTGACCTTGAACACTTCCAACACAGGAAGCGTCATCTTACCTAATCAAAGCTTTACTTCAGAAGAAAACTGAAAATTCCACACTGTAATTCAGGGACCATGTAGGTATGAAAAAACGGAACATTTTCTAGCATGTTAAAACAAAGGGGAAAGTTTCAAGAGTAATCAGCTTTGGGATCAGCTTTGTTTCCTCCAAAAGACTGTTACTGGTTTTTTAACAGAGTATGGTTTATGTTAAAATATTTAGTAGTGCTTTAATAATCATCTATGTCCAAACCTATCTACAGAGAAAGCCTGCTGCTTCTCTCCAAACTGCATGTGAAAATGTAAAAAATCACACCCTGGGTTGAGAACAATTATGGGGGAGCAGTGAGGAAGACTGACTAGCTATTTTTAAATTAAATTAAAGCTGCATTTAAGTCGTCTTGATGGCAGAGCTAATTCCTACTGCTATCTGGGCTGGAAATCAGATGCCACGCAGGATCTGGAACTGATGGAAATGAGTTTGATATCTATTTTTATCATCATCACTGACTTAACAATGAGCACCAAATTTTGGAGACATTCCTGTGAAAATGCCATGATTCAGAAAATAGCTTAACACACCAAGACAAACACTACTTAGGTCTAATCACAAGTTATACCACACGACTCCCACACTCACTTAGGCCTAAAGCAAGAGTTGTTGAACTCCTTTAAGGTTCCCCCTCCCACACACCATTAGATCTCCCCCATCCCTCCCCCTCACCCTTGACAACAGACTCACAACCTTACTTCACCACGACCTACTAAACCTGCTGCTTTCTATTGTGCCCTCCGCTGCCTGGACTGCCGGCCTCCAAGGGGAGCAGGCAGCAGCCCCACATCCAGCTGGGGGCTGCTGAATGCCACTGTCAGTAACCTGGGTGACAGGACAGAATTAACCCTCTGCCAGCCTACGGGTGACAGCAATTTAAAGAAGTGCTCAGCACCCTGGAGAGGAGGGCTGCCATTCTGAAGAAACTTAGCAACCTTGAGATAAGGACAGAAAAAACCATGAAGTTCAAGGAAACTGAGTTAAGCCCTGTTCACCTGTTCACAGCCCTGTCCACACAAGGAGGTTGGCTGCTTGCTGGCTGGAAAGAAGCTTTCAGAAATCAACCCAGGGGACAGAAAATTTAACTTAAACTTCGGCATAAACTTCCTCGTGGCAGAGGCAGCCAGCTGTGTACCGGACTGGGTGTACCCAGCAGGTTGAGGGAACTCATTATTATTATTATTTGGCGCTTGTAAGGCCACTGTGCTCCACACCCCCAGTAAAACAGAGACATTGACAAATGAGTCCAACAGGGAGCCATGATGACAGAGGACTGAAGCACTGAGTGTGAGGAGAGGCTGAGAGAACGGAGTCTGTTAACCTTGAAAAGAAATGGTTAAGCAGAGATCGAACTGCATCTTCTGACAGACAGACAGACCTTTCTCAGAGGTGCACAAGAGGCAAGAGATACAGACTTCAGCATGAGAAATTCTAGTTAGACATGGAGGCAGAATACTGTACTGATGGTTCCATACACCTTATCCACAGAGCATATTAACCTGCAGGAATGCACATATAATATTTTAATATGATTAAAACCAGTAAACTGTGAAACATTAGGATCCAGAACTCTAAAAATGATCGTAAGCTTCTTTAAGCCCTCCCTCAAAACAGGCTGATTTGGGAAAACTCCCTCAAGAGCTCCCAAACATTACATTTTTAGTAACTAAAACTGCATTTTTTTTTCTAAATTCTCTGTGATAAAAGACTCAAAAAGAACTGTAACATTCATGCCATTCATCGATAGTACTTGGCTGGAGTGGAAACCAATTTCATCCCAAGTATTCTATCTGAGCTATGGCCTAGAAATCAGAAAATATTCAAAAGAAAATTTCTTACACCAGTGGCCATAAATTACAAACACAATCTAGGTTTGTAACATGAAACAGAAGTTATAATCATGGAAAAACCCAGTATCTATATAATTTAAAAAGTCCACATTTTATTCTGACAAGTAAGACTGTTCATTAAAAATCAGCAGAAAAAAAAGCCACTTTGCCACAAAAAAATAATTTAAGTTTAATTTAGACACTGCACAGATAAGGAACTGCTCTTCAGATGTACATGGACTTCCAAAATTAAATTTATTCTGGCAACAATGCAATAATGCCTCGGCAAGTCAATACTCCTCTTGGGCTTTTTTTGGAGCAAAGTAAAAATAAAATATGTTGCCAGTAAAAATCTAGTTGTCCTATTTTGGTTTTGAACAGACTTCGTAGCATCACAGATGCAAAGCAAATGTACAGCATGTGTGAAAGAGACAAAAACAGAAAGGGGGACAGAAAGGTATAATATGGAACAGGAGAGCGATGTAGCCCAAGTGGGGCATTACAGAAGAAATGAACTTCAGTTTGAAAGAGTTGAGAACAACAGAATGATGAAAAATAACAGACAGAAAATTAGGAAGGAATATAGTGAAAGGATACAAATACAGATCAATTCATACAGTTTGGTTTTATTAATCCGTAAGAGCAATTTAGTGCCATCATATGCTTTCCACCTTGACAAGTTCCTCCCCACCCAAGCCCAAAACTTTGCACTGCTTGTTCACTGCCAAGGCCAATGGTAATGCTCATTTTGGCTTATATTTCAGGAGAGCATCCAAAACTAAAAACCAAAGAGGTGAACAAAGTTTGTTTTTAATAAATTTCATGCAGACAGTAATCAGGATTTTTACTGTCTTGAAAATATTTCTTGAAATCTCAACAGGTGAACAATAAGCAGTCCTTGATATGGAGCATCATATCAGTATATAAAATGAAGCAGGATGAAAAGAATGTACTCTCATATTTATCAGAGGCAATTGCATTGAAAATATATTCCAACTGCACCATAAACCCATGTAAAAGAATTATGCCCTTCCAAATGGAGTGGATGAAGTAAACCATCTCTTTCCTGAACTAGGAAACTGAGATAAGGACTCACCTAAATGAAGGTATGTGACTTTGGCTGTCTTGCTTGACTAAGTTAGCGTGGCAACTAAAGCCATGAAAGCCAGCAAAATAGTTACAAGCAGAGATACAAAATATAACCTAAATTTACATGTTGGCCTGAAAACACCAGTCTTTTTGGCAGCTTTTACATATTATTAATACATTATCATTCAATAGCTAAGCAGAATTCCTCAATATAGATCATTATGTAAACGTGTGATGATTCAGTTTCCATCAGTACCATCCCATGTTGCAATAGACCATGCAATGATAAAAGAAAATGAAGGAAAATGATGATGTGTCTCAAGAATCTCAGTCAAAAATAACTTCTTTCAAACATCCCACCAGTTGCGGAGAAGGCAAAGATGGCTGACTCTTCGCTGAATCACTGCCTTCGAAGGAGGGCAGGGGAGATTATGGTACATTTGTGAGTTTTAATCAATGATGTCAATAGTTATTGACCTAATTTTTGAATACTTCACACCTGGATAAAGGTATACATGGACAGCTACAGATTTACAGGTCTACAAGTCTACAGTTACCGTCCTGAACTAGCTAGTTTGCATTTAATTTTTTTTTTCTTTTTGGTAAGATATGTCCTACATTTTTTGAGTTTATATCACTATTTTTGCACTAATATGTGCATCCAAAAATCTAGGTTGCCCGTGAGAGAACACAGGTAGTTCCTAACATACATTTGTAAATGCCAGGAGATACTTTAGAATCAGTAGTGTTACAGTGCTATATAATCAAAGTAATAAAAAAAATCATGCTATCTTGGCCCCTGCATAAGGGGGAATACTACTTTTTTTCTTTACTACACATATATAAACTGCAAATATTTCTTTCATATTCCTCTCTCCTTATGGGTCTCTCCTGTCTCTTTTCAACACCCACCATTCACCCTTTCATACTTACACCTTCAGGAAAACACTTCTGCAAAAGCAGAACTGCATTTTCTTTAGTAACAGCTATGTTAACTCCCTCGGTACTCTAGAATATATGCAATTTTTGTCCTCAATATTTAATTCCTCCCACCCCTCACTTGTCATATCATCAATAATTTCCTGCAACTGGTTGCAGATTTACCTGTTTTTATCATCTTTAGAGTAAACAGATGTTGCATAGGTTATAAATTACACAGGTTTTATGTACCTCAGATACTTTGTAGGAGAACAAAGTGTTATACGTGTGTTATACAGAGTGTTTCTGTAGACAACTTGAACGTAACTGCAAAATTTTAAAACTTCTTGAAATATATGTTATCTCCTACAGCAAAGGCTTTTTAAAAATTTAGAGATCAGCCCATGGCAGAAATCTGCCCAGTCTGCCAGAATTCTTGCCAATTCTTTTAGCAATAATAAAACTTAGCAACAGTACTAAAAAAAATAGGCAAAAAAAGAATGTTGTTTGAAAGCCAAACTGAACATAACAGTGCTCATAATCGAAACGCTTGCATTTGAAGTTAGCCTACACAGATGCCTGTCTTTTGACCTTTCAACTGGAATAGCATTTAACTACAACACAGACTGACAGTAGTTGCCTCTGATGATTCTTTAACACCTTCTATTTTGTGCAATTTGAATAGTGAAATTAAAAAAAAAAATTTAAAACCTTTCTTGTTTCCTCTACAACATTCATTGCAATTTGATAAAAAAGGTATCTAGATACAAATTGATAAACTGTTACTCTCACCCTTAGCACTTAGTGTAATGTTTAGCTGCACCTGCACTAGCATGAACACTAGGAAGCTGAAGGAAATGTCACATCCCTCTCAACCTACCCCACATGAGCTGCTCCATAGTGTTGACCACAGCCTCCAAGCCTGACACCTCACATACTCGAATCATCGCCCAGCTGCGAACACCAGGAAGGGAATTAGAGCAGCCTACCTGTACAGCTGCTCCTCAAACACAGAACAAAAGGGAACAATCACCTACAGCACATTCCAGGACTGCTATTACACAGCTGTGGCACATACTGCTTCTGCTACCTGTAAAAGTTCTTTGGCAACGTAGAATAGTATGATCCATCACTATTAGTTTGAGATCTTTCATGTACACTGACCCTGATTTTCTACAAAAAACACAGTGTTAAAATTAGGAAGCACATGCATATATGAAGGTTGAAAATTACCATGGATTGAGATTTCACAGAAATGTACTTGTCTTCTCAAAATGACTAAATATCAGTGTAAACAGAAAGAGAAGCCATTGTTTTCATTCTATTATTTCAAAATGGATAAAAATGAAAAACTAAGTCTTCTCTAATACAGTACTGATGACACATTTGACTTCTACTATCATTAATGTCACAGAGACATAAAATTAAAAATCAGTATCTATTGTAGCCGAGTTCAAAGTAATGAGCTAAATGCTAAAAATATAAATCCCTTTTTTTAAGGTTTGCATATCCAAGGAAGAAAACAATAAGTTCAGGCAAGTCTTTTGGTCAATAAAGTAACAAATTGTTAACAGATGGTGAAAACATTTAATTTAGCAAGTAACTGTTATTAAATAAATAATGTGGATATTTTCTTTGTAGAATTTCATAATTATCTATGAGCCAATTTTTATTACCTACATCTCTCAGCCAATTGTATCTAATAATTAACACAAAAGAGTTGAATGGACAAAAAAAATGTGCTGCTTGAAGAATAAAATATGTTTAGCAATTTAATACTTAGAAAAATTGAGAGAACGTACAGACACATTGTGTACTTATACGATTCTATCATGATTTTTATTACAGTTCTAATTCTAAATAATATTTAGTCTGATAACAGATTTTTCTCAAGCCATACAAAGCATAATTTGTGACATTTACTGCTGATAGTTATGAATAATTTCAAGATCAGGAAAGAAACAGAATCCTCTCTAAAAGAAACATTAATATTGTTCAAATTAAACACCTTTTCTTCAGGGGGAAAAAAACAAACCCAGGGAAACCCCAATTTTTCAATTGCATAAACTGAACTTTCTAATAGGAACCCAATCCTGAAGAAATTATTACACCTGCATCACAATTAAGATTCACATTTTTCCAACATCCAGAAAGTGCTTTTTGCCAAGCAAAAAAAATAAACAAAAAAAATCAAAATCTGAAAATAACTTCAGCAGAAAATTAAATAAAGATTATCAAGGGTCCTCAAAATTAATGATATTGATATACTCAAAACTATTTATCACTGAAACACTGAAAATCAAGAAGCAGCAGCAGCAAAGAGTCTTGACTGAAAACATGACAATACATGGAATTACAGTATGTAAAACTTATTACTGTCAAATACGTATCTCTGAGATATCTCAGCAAGCAGTATATAATCTCTCTCATCAGATCCTAAGAGATAAGCTGCTAGACGAGCTGTGGTCTTGGCTATTAGCTTCCATGACTTGATTTTGCCCTCAGGTTAGCCAAGCTCCTGACAAGCTCCCAGCTCCTTCCAACACAGGGTGCTGAGCCAAATGCATGGACAACTCGGAAAGCAGAAGCTCCACAGAACAACAATTTATGATTTAGTAATATTATGAGCAATAAGTATTGTGAGGATTGTTATGTTCAATAATTCTCACTTTCTGTTTCTTTTCCATTAACTACAAAACAAATCCTGTAACTCATGGAAACATTTAGCAATCTCTGCTTCCCATGGCAACTGAAATATGCACTGATGGGGCAGCAACTTCGGGCTGTGAACCTGCCACCTGACAGTTTCATTCAGCGCTTTTTTGGGCTTGTAATGGAAGAGGGTGACTGTTCATAGTGTTCCTTTGCTCCTCCTCCAGCATTCATGATTCCATGTACCTCCATCATAATTGCCTCTCAGTCATTTTAAACTCATTTACAGGGGATGACCACTGACAGCTGACTGACATCTCCACTATCACAGGAGTGTGTGCCATTGTATTCCTTCATCAGATAATCTTGGGGTTAGCACGTGATAGATTTACCTAACGCTGCATAAACTATGTCTCTGGCACAAGAATCCCAGCAGAGAATTACTGATGGAGAGCAGGCACACTCCCTAACCACAGCAGAGCCAGCACAGTGCTGAACCTGAGCCTGACCCCTCTGGGTACTTAATGACCCTAAACACCATGCAGCAAAAGAAGTTGTAAGTTCTACCAACTGAGAAAAACAAGTCAGTAAACATTCTATCAAGTAAAACTTTTGATTCACTTAATTGATTTTATGACCTTCTTTGCCATTTTATGTCACCCATCAGATCGGCAGCCCTGGGTCTCCTGTGGTGGCCAGCACAGCCACTAGCAGGCTGCTGGGACAGCTCCCATGCACCTCAGCTCCTTCACTCTCCAAAAGCAAGCACTGCAGAGGGACTAAAGCTCTAGGACTACAAGAGTACAAGTATGTCAGATTTAACAGAACTTCCATTTGATTTACACAAATGATCTAACAATGAAAAGTGTAGTCTCTGCAAGGCACTGACTTTAAAAATCCATGTATTTATGCTATCATAAATGAGAATTCAAAATTAAATACATTTTATAAGACATTTCAGTAACTGCTTGGAAACAGCTATTGCTTCCTCTTTAAAGAAAAAATATATTTTGATTATGTCATATTATGTTTATTTCAGAGGGAAAAGCAAGTAAGGCCTATTTGTCACAAACTGGATGAAAACTGGACTTGAAAATGTCAAACTTTCCCAGAAAGCAACAATTACATGTCTCATCTTCTAACTCTCCTGAAGATTCATTTTCAACCACAAAGTTAATTATATTTGATCTGAATTCAGTGAGCAGCATTAGGGATTAAGGCAAATTGCTGGAGTAAGGGGAAAGCAGACAGGTCTTCAAAGTCATTCTAGGTAAGACAGAGCACTCCTTAGGAGCATAAGGCTTCAATAATAAAATTTTGTATTTGATAACAGGAAATAGGAAAATAATTTCATTGGCTCATTTAGAGAATACCAGTTTTCCATCATCTCATAAACAAGTAGTGGCTTGTAAGAAGAAAGGAAAATAGAAGAGGGGTTGATGGGTGGGTATTTAAAAATAATCCTTCAAAGTTCATATGTTACAAGAAATGATGGAAAAATTCTGTATGAAGTCTGTTGTGAGGGTAAAAATAAGCAGAACACAATTCTCGTTTTAGAAATAGAATGAGGTGAAAGAACTGAAATTGAGTATCAAAGACCCTGCAGCAACTAAGAGAAGGGATGTCTGTGTGGGCTGATAGAGGGAATCATTTAAAGTTAATACAATACACAAATCACCAAAAGCACATTTCTGGGAAAAGAAAAGACAGGGAAAGAAAAAACCTCCTTGGGTCTTGATAAAGCAGAACATTTCAGAATACTTCTCCATGTTTCATGTCTTTGAGGAATCTAAGTACTGTTTGCACGTATATTCTTCATTCTACCTTCACTCTCCAAGTAACCATTCACGCTGTTGTGAGTCTCAGTCTCCTTCACCCTCTGCCCCAAGTAAAACTGGAAAATATCATGCATAGTCAGGAATGAGGAAGCAGAACATGGAGAGGGGAAGTGAGGGATCTAACCCCTTCTTCCTTCCCTAGAAAACAACAAAGGGAAGCATCATCAAAAATAGAGTTAAGACCTATAAACTGAGTCAAGCCCTCAAGAAATCACGGCATAGTTCTATTTCCAAATAACATTGGTATTCATGTTTTACTGTGTTTCTCTGAAAGTTATTCCTGAACTTCTACAGAACTCTTACTCTGCACTCCCCAGGTTTTCAGAGTCCTGAAAACTATATGGGATCTATAAAATTCAGGTTCCCAAACTTTATCGTGATAATAACATCTAAAAATACGTAAATACATAAAAGTAGGATGAGATTTTTCAATCCTACATTACCACAAGCTAGCAATACAGTCATGGTGGCATAGTGCTGACTTTCCCCTTCCAGAGAACATGTAGCAGCTGAGACAGATCTTCAAAGGCATTTTATGAAAAAAATAGGGGCATGGTGTGAGGAGTCTGGGCCTGGTAACAAAGAATGCAAGTATCCCCTCTTTCAAGTGACATGCTTTATGGAGACAGGTTAAGGAGCTGTTTTTCAGCTACACTTCTCTCACTGCCTCCTCCTGAAAGTGATTGCTGCTGGCTCCCCTCCAGCAAGGGCTTGAGAGGAATCAAACGATTCACTGGTGAGAACTGCACAGAGAGCCTGGAGGCAGAGGTAAGACAGAGAGCATCTCAATGAGGAAAAAACTGCAGATCAGAGATTTCTCTCATGTTCGGGGAAACATACTGGAGACACTGAAGGGACTTGAGAATTTCTGGAGGATTAAATTACAGGATTCTCCTATCCTCTTTCACACAGTGAGGATGGGGAAAAGCAAAGAACCCCAAATCTGCATACATCTTTTAAATTTTAAATTGCAGATCCAAAAACCTCCAAACATCTTTTGTCATAAAGATTTTGCTTTGTAAACATGTTTAGAAATTGGGAACTACCTGACTCATCTTCACCACACAAGAGCTATTTAATGGTGTATTATTTGTCACCTGTTACAAACAGTGTCCTTTGAACCCGGTTTGAGACTACAGAGCACAACCTAAATCTGCCACAGCTTTTTTGGCACTTCCTGCCAAGTACTTGCTCATACTCTGCAAAATTATGCAGACTATTAACCTTACATAAATTTTAAAAGTCTGGGTCTTCCCAAAGAACATACAGAGGGCAGATTCATAAAAATTCTTCAGAGCAGTGACCAGGACCAAAACAAGACAAGGAGGAGCCATTAAACCTCTACCTGAACTCAGGTACAGCAATGCTGTACAATTCCTGTACAAGAAAATGTACTGAAAAAAAGTCCATGAAAAACAAAGGGTGCTGCAACACCTTAATAACTCTACAAGAGCTCTCCTGGAAGGAGAGACATAAACCTTAAGTCTCTCTGCTTCATCATAATAGCATTTACAACAAAGGGAAAGCACAGTTCTTTGTCAATTCACGAATAAATTTACTAGATAATCCTAAATATTTCAGTATGAAACAGTACATCAACCCTAACAAACCTTTTCCGTATCTACAACACAAGGTTCCTAGAAGATTCAAAAGTAGTTATTGTAAGATTTATACAAAGTCAAATATTAATGTAAATATTTCTAAGAATTCTTCGCTTCTAGTTCAAATTTAATTATTTTATAGACTTAATACGTTATTGCTTAATGTGCTTAAAATGTTTTGACTAGTTCAGTCAATGTTGAACAAAGAAAAAAGAGTGCAAATGACTTAAGAAAACTGTTCTTCATCTGGAAACAGTTTTCCAACACATAGTGATAGGTTTTCTGCCCATCTGTTAAACCAGCCCCATCAAATTGTTTTGAGGACACAAAAGGGGAAAAAGAAAAAAAAGCCACACAGTATTCATCATGACTCACCCAGTATTTTTCACTAGCTTTGCATATTAAAGTGTAACAATGTTGATTCTATATTCTATTCTTAATACAAATAAATTAAGTCCTGCTCTAGATTATGAACTTTTCTCAGTGTACCATCCCAGGATGAAGCAAAAGGTCTACAGCACTTTTATGCCAAAAAAATGCCTAAGTGTAGAAAAGGGCTTCTGCTGGTGCAACGCATCCCACTTCGCTCCAGATCTAACATAGCTTGACTTGGAAAAAATGCATTTACACCATTATGTGTATGCTGAAAGGAGTATCTGGAAGAGCCATGACAGGAAAACTTCTCTACTGCAGCCCAGACCAAAGCTACCCAGACAGCTCAGCAGCGAAAGAGGGCCAGGGCATTGCAGCACGAGGCTCTGCAAGAGACACTTACTTGGATTTCCAGCCGGCGCCTCGAGCACGCACCGCCAGGCACACAGCGAGCTGAGAATTAAGAATGATGCTGTCACACAGCAGTGCATGGGCTGCTGCTCAGCAAAAGTCTATTATAAGCAAGCTGATCTTCAGCACAGCTCACACTACGATCAAACTGCTTTGCTGTGAATTAGTATTTCACCAGTTTTCAGAGTAAACAAGCAAACAGACAGACAGGAAAAAACCCAACAAAACCCCCAAATAAACTTCTGAACATACCTGACATTTTGAAATAGGGATATTGAGTGTGTGCAACTTTCTCAAGAAGGTCAAATCATTTAACATGGGACACCTGGCAACAGACAGTTGCCTGATTCTGTAAATAAGCTATTCTTTTCTTAATGACAGTAGCAGTACAGATATCCAGTAAATGAACCCAGTATGTTAAAAACCAATGTCACAGCAAGTGAAAATAATTCAAACCAAATTCAAATTGCTCCATTAAATGATTGTATGAGTCTCATAAAATGAAAGTACATTAAATAAGCAGAAAAGATCAATAAGACCAAGAAACAACTGCATATTGATCAAGGAACAAAGTTGCAGATAACTGTCTGATGCTTCAGCCCAATTCACTACTTCTGCTCACACAGGAGGACTCCTCTCCATGAATACCTTATGCCCTGTCCCAGCAACTATACCAGTTGCTACTCACTTTTGTTCTTCTCTCATCCTCTAAGCTTTAAAAATAGCAATAATAATTACATTACATGTACTGTATTTCTACTGGTTTATGACATTAAGCCCTAATTTTAAATTCAAAGAGTAATAATAAGTACTTGGTGGATGGATGAAGGATGGAATTTTAAGTCAGCTTCTGACAGAAGGGGGATATTTTGTGCTGCTAAAACAGTTAATGAAGTACAGAAGAGTTTTTAAAATACAGAATAAGGAAATCACAATAAAAATTCGAGGTGTTTGGGAAAAAAAAATCAAAATTTCTTCAACATACTATGTTCACAGAAGACTTCAAGCTCAAATATGAAAATGGTTGGAAGGCTTAAGAACTCTGCACATCTTGGGATAGAATAAACTTTACAAAGAGAGAAAACAAAGATGAAACTATTATTTTACACGGGAAAGCTGCTTTGTCATTGACTCGCATCATTCCAGTTGCCCAGGGTTTGTCTTTTTCATTTTACTTTTCACTTGTTTTTTTAAATAAAAATGTATTAAAAGGCCTACAGAATTCAATAGTGTTAACACATTTATGTTTTATCAGACTTGTAACCCTATTTAAAAAATCATCTGAGTTTATCACCTTTTATTAAACTTTTTCCATTAGCAGTTATAGAAAATCAGTTATAAAGGATGACAAAAAGAATGTGCAAACTTTGCTAGCAAAATGGCTGTGGTCAATTCTTGTCTCAGAGTCCATGTAAAATTAATTACTTTAATTTTCTCATCCACATTTAGAAAACTGTATTTAAAACCCTAACAGATACCATGGCAATCTCAATCCACATCATGCAGATGACACCAATAGCTAAGTGCAATGTCAAAGGAATGCTATTACAGTAGAGATAAAGCAAAAATTAATTGGCAAAACTTGTTTCCAGGAGTACTGCTTAGATTTCTGATTGTCCTTTTTACTTGTTATGTCCCATATTCAAAATTCTTCAGTCATAACCAAATATTCAACTGGTCCAGGTTATAAGTCATTCCATTTACTCATTCTGAGCTCTGCCATAGTGTCAGCTTTCTCCTGCCCCTCTTTTGCTGAGTCTTCAGGGACTTCCATGGAAAGACAGTAATTCAGACACCTATTTGTATATAAAATGACCATACTACAGATTTTAAGAAAGGGAAGATACTGATCTGGTACCAGACCCCAAGTCTCTTGTGCTTCAGTTCCACATCAGTTTATGCTCAGTTTTTATTCCAGCTACCTTTGCTCCCTCCCTTCCACATCTCCTCCCCACCTCTGCATCCACACAAGCTTTCTGCTGAAAATGACCCCCAGTAGCTTTCAGCCACTGCTCAACATCAGCTCCTCACTCCTCTGGATACACCTCTGCAAGGAACAAGCACCTGCGTGTGGCAGAGATGCAAGAAGAAAAGAATCACAGGAGGAAATTTCTATCAGATAAGCAGAGATGGAAGTCAATCTTTAATCCAGTGTGTAGGAAGCTTCACATTAAAGCAATAAAAAACAGAAGTCTGTAAATTCTCTATCTGAATCTGTACGGTTTTGGTTTGTGTGGACATCAAGTTTTTGCTGTCTTACTCAGCAATTAATATCTATTCTGATTTCCATTTATTCAATAACTCATTAGCACTAATTAGCACACGCCTTCAACATATAAAGAAGTTAATACACAAATTAGTTGTGGCAAAAGCACTCAAAAATGTCAAAGCAGAAATACAAATTCTTTAGAGAACAGAGTTGAACAGAGCAATAAACTTGGAAAGAAAAAGTGTCAGATTTTCTGGTATTGAAACAAGTACTTTCAGTATGGATAAAATGTTTGTGGGTAAAGTTTTCAAACGGCAATTAGACAAGTTCAGATTATTCAGATAATACTTGTTATCAGCTTTTTTCAAATGTTCAATCACTGCTCTTCCCAAAAGAAGAATAGGTGGATCCTACCAATATTCACAGCAATTCACTTACTTAATTCAGCGATTTGCTCATGTTTTAGAGGAAGAGGGATTGATTACTTGGCAAAGGAGAGGGATAAAGACAGTGTCTTACAAGCCAGGGAAGAGCAGCGGTCACTAACCCCTGGAGCACTCCCAGTCTGTGGAGCAGTGATCAGCGCTCACTCTGCACCAGGCGAGCCAAACTCTCACCAGCCTATGCCCAGTCCTACACTCAGCACTGAGGCTTTACCTGCCCCCGTAGCTGTGCAGGTTATTAAATGATCCAAGTGTGCAGATCTCATCAGGATTAGACCTCCTGTGCTCCTAACTGCTCCTAAGAAACTCTCTAGTATTGATTCCAAGTATTGATCCAGTACATTTTAGCATGCTGGTTGCAGAGTAGAAAGAAAACCCAGCACTATCCCCTTTCCTGGGGAGCTTTTTTTTTTTTTTTTTTTACATGTATAGCTTTAGTTTCTCCAAGCAGATAAAAGCCCTTATTAATCAGTAAGGACTTCATTTCGTAAATGTAAACATTACAAATAAGTATTCTGGTGAAATAATCTTCTTAAATTCTGTAAAGATATATTATTCAACCAAAGAGGATTCCCTTCTCCACTCCAATTATACATAACTAACACAGGTGACTTTTATTTTTTTAGTCTAGTATTTTATTATGAGGGCAGAAGGGGACAGGGCAAAAGACTTCTAGGAGAGCAGGTCAGAAATAACACTACTGGCCATGAAGGTGATTGCAAAGGCCAGAGAGCACAACAAACACCGGAACATGGCAGAAATGATGATGAGAACATCAGCTAAATAGCAAGCACCACCACCTAGAAACTGAATATAAAACTTCCAAAATTACGGTAGACACCCATTATAGAATAATTTTAATGAACTTGCAAAGACAGTATTTCAGACTAATTTAACCAAGGGAAACTAAATGAAATCTCCCTGAAATAAAATAGGCTATACAGATGGAAGTCTAGTACTGTGGGTTTTACCTTTGGGAGTTGCAGCCTGCACAAGATTCTATTCTTTCATTACAAATCTGTTGTGTGGGGGGCGGAGGAGGAGTAACTGTGTTACAGGGATAAAAAGAATAGCACAATTGTTGTAAGAACATCTAGTTTTCTCTATGTATTTCTATCCATTACAATCCATCCTGAACTTCACGTCTATTTTTTCTCATTACCCTACCCTATACTATGTCAGTAAAGGATATTTTAATGCTTGGGGAGGAAGCACTCCATAAATAAAAGTCCCCAAACAGGACATCACAAATTCATTAGTGAAGATCATTAAACAGCATTCGTTTTAAGCGAACAGAGAAGACAAAGAGAGCTGATCAAGCTCCATCAGGAGAGTGAGGAGGACTGGCAGGAATAGCAGCTGTGCTCGAGCTCAGATTGGATTCGTGTTGGCAGAACTGTGAAATAAAGCCTGCAACACACTGTGCTTTTATGAATCCTGCTTTCCTAATAAAAGGCATCCAAGGAATTTAATGCTTATGTTTTGCCTTTCATAGGCTGTTTTACTTAGGATGGTTTCTATACAAATAAATTTATAAAAGTCCAAGATGCAATTATTTAGACATGCTGCTCCTTCTAACAGTGCCCTCTAACACATACACTAACACAGCCTCATTCATCTGAGTATCTCCTAGTGCTTCATAAATGCCAATTGAACAGATGCCACGAATCTGAAGAACATTACTGCTGGAAAATTTTCTGCTATCTGACTTGGTTAGAATAGTATTATACAGTATTATACAGTAGAAAAGGTCAGTGCAAGGAGAAGAGTCTAGTTTAAGCTGTACATTTAACAGCATTTTCCCTATATCAATTTTAATAATACATTTTTCACAGTCAATTATGCTAGAGTCCAGTTCCTCCCTCACCAAGGAAAAAACCCACTAAAAACTAAATAAAAAGACCAAAGAGTTTCTAAAGAAAGAATTTTAAAGCAAAAAATTATGTAAAACATATACAAAAACCTAAATTTCAGACAAATACAGAGGTATATGAGAGACACATAAGTGAAAATAAAAAATCCTTATTTTCAAAGAAATGTGAAAATATACATTTAGAATTACATTTAATAGAAATTTATACATATTTTTTGTACCGTGGACAAATGAAAAAACTTAAGTAATTTTGTTTCATTGAATCTCTAATTTTTGAGCATAGAATACAAAAAAGGAGGAAAAACCTAAAGAAAGAAAGGATGGAAAAATGTGTAGGAAGATCTCCAAGTACATAAATATAGTGTTGTTCTTTATGTTCCCATGTAGAAAGTACAAAAGTAGGTCACCTATTATATATTACAACAGAGCGATATAAACCAGCTTCTTCTGACTACCTTGGTACGGGGAATGTTCTTGAGTATAACATTACATAATACTTTGGTGCAACTACCTCAACCTGCCTTAAATAAGTAACACTTCAGAATTTGTGAAACTGATGAACCCAAACTTTCACAGCTCAGACTTTCAAACCTGAAACTGGGGCTAGAAACAGAAGCTCAAGTCCATAAACTTCAAGATTTCAATGACTTCCTATTTTCTGAGCAAGAATTCAGAGAACTTCTCTAAGAATGGGATCACTGCACTCGTGCCTTTTCAAGTGGGATCACTTATGCAGGGAAACTGAGCAGCATAACTATTTTCCTTCTACAGGTATGTGTACCAGTCCTTTTTTTCATTTACCCTCTTTCTGAACCAACCTCATAACCCTGATTGCTGTGCTACTATAGAATAAACTATTATTTTACAAATCAAGCTTCAGATCAAAAGGAAGAAGAAAGTGTCATTCACTGTAATTCAGAGGCAGGTGAAAGGGCTGCGGTGCAATGTTCCAAGACAGAATTGCCTTTTCTTTGTGCTTTCCTTAGTTCTGTCTAAGCAAGCTGCCAATTTATTTAATCCATCCACTCATGAAGGTAAAACAGATTTGTCCAAGATGACACATAGTTATAAAGCAGAAACCGTAAGACATCTTTGCCTGTTGAACTCCCTTTGAGACTAAAAATAAACTCCTCCAGACTTAAAAATGCTCTAATTGATTCAAAATCCAGCCTGATTTGTTCAGTCTGAGATCCAGATCAGATCCTGAGCTCTTCTCAGAACTCAGTGCATAACTATTCTAACTGCAGGTGTGCTTAACAGTATGATAGAAACTTTAAGTAAGCATACAGAAAACCCTACCACCCATAAATCTGTTTTACTCACATGCTTAGCAATCACCAATAAGGAAAATACTTACTTCTAATATTTAGTATTTTACTAGAAGGCAAACATGGTGCTTTACATTTCACCAGAGGTAGATGTGTGAGCCTTGGTAATACAGATAGGAGCAGTATTTATTATATTCACAATGACAGAATAATAATTTTGTCTCTTACACTAACATGATAAACTACAAAAGCAGGTTTTTTATAATAAGCATCAGCTTAAGGCAGACATGAGTGAATTCATTCTAGTAGTTATGGGAGCTAGTGCATTATTTAATATCTTTAACGTATCGAAGATCATATCTAGATTACAAACAAAAAGGAGACCATTACTTCAACACTATTTCTTTAATCATTCTTACTTTAATGTAAATTCAAGCAGGGAAATCCTAAAAAGAGCCTGAGAAGATATAATTTTTCAGATAATTTAAAAACCATTCACAACTTCACACAATTGTTTACGCTCATATTTCCTTCAAGTATGAGTAAAGTATCACTCTGTAGGCACTGATTAAGGACTAGTCTATGTTTCAAACAAGCGAATATCTAAAAAATAATGCAATAAATTTTATGTTTTTCATACACTGTTATTTTTTTCAATCACTTCTAATTGTAAAACATCCTTTGAGCAGTTGTAGTTTATTCTTGCTGTCATTTTCTGCACAAAGGTGATGGGGCACCATGGAGACTTGAATATTTTATTATTATTAATGGAGAATTACTTAAAAATTAGTTTTAGTATATTCTGTTTAAAATCTTGTCTTGCAATTGCAGTATTTGAGTCTATCCAGATGATGTTTTTCACAGTAATTTTTCCTTTGGTCTTTAAAGCTACCGATATTTACACAGCCAATGATGCTCAGTTTTAAACAGTTAAGGAAAGGAAACACCATATTCAGATTCAATTGCTACAACACTTTATCATGATATTTAAAAAAGCATTTGATACATGAAGCTTGGAAGTGAAATCAGTTTCCCTACTGCTTTTCAATCATCATGCAAGGTTGTAGTTTGTAAAATTTCTCACAAACCATAAAGACTGTGTATTTTAAATACCTTTTAGAAGGTAGCACTTGTCTACAGCTCCCATCTTAAGGTCTCACAGCATTTTTGGCTACCACTTTAAGCATTTTTATAAAGGGAAGAAGTTGAATACAAAGCAACTTGTCTGAGAAACAAATTTACACTTAAACCCAGCTACTGCACAAGTCCTGTGAACAGTGATACAACAGAAATAGAATTCTTTGTCTCCTACCTAATTCCACCTTAGGATTTTGTCCAATGTTTCATACATTCCCAGGTGATCAACTATATTTTTGCCCCAGGTTTGTTTTTTTTTCCCCTTTGACTTATTTCTACCCATGAGTAGAAATGGAGAGTTGGGAAATCTACCAAAGTGGGAGAAGTGACGAAAGTAACTTTCTTACATCTTCAACTATAAATCTATAATTTCTTTAAACTTTTGGAACTGGTTTGGTTACACAAAGGAAAATCCCAAATGAAGAATTTCTTCACTAAAAAGGTGATCAGGCATTGGAATAGGCTGCCCAAGGAGTTGGTAAAATCACAAGCCCTGGAAGTGCTTAAGAAACAACCGGACATGGCACTTAGTGCTATGGTTTAGTTGACATGGTGGTGTTTGGTCAGAGGTTGAACTTGATGATCTTGGAGGTCTTTCCCAACATTAATGATTCTATGATTCTATCAAAAATATAAAAGAAGACAGGAATGGTATTACTTCATTTGTACAAAAATCTAAATTTTATCAGAGATTGAGATTTTAAGTAGATCTGAGTCCATCTTTTCTCCTTCCCAATGCCCACACAGATACTACTTCTGATACTTTTAAGCAGAATAAATATTGAAAGAAAAACTTTCATTAAATGGAAGAGAGGGGTAATTATCTCCATTGTCAAAATTCATAAAACCAGGGTCAAAATTTAAACTACAGCTTGAACTGATTTTTCCGTTGCCATTGCAGCATGCCCATCCTTGGAAAAAAGGGTTATTTTGGAAAGGCACTGGGCTAAGGCTACATTTCCTCAAATTCATCACTCTTTCTGGGTACCTTTTTGGAAGCAGGATTCCACTTTGAAGGATGCACTATGCATTGGAGAATTTTCATCTGAAAAATTCAACTATTACATTGTTTCTGTTCCCAGAAATAGTGTAATTCATAGCACTTTCCTGAATCAAGTCATTTTTATAACAATTTTGTACTTTTTATATACATACACACATTTATACAAAATACAACTACGGTACATCTATCACAGGAGTTACAGAACAACTACTCTTACACAGTGTTCAGCTGAACACATCAGGCTCACTTGGAGCACTGCTTGTCAGTGGCAGTGGTGACAGCGGTTTTAATCAAGTCGAGCAATCCCAGATTTCCTCAGGAACATCAAGATCTGTATTGTGCCAGTTAAGTCAGCACCCCAAAATCCCAGGTATGGCAGAGGACCTGGAACAGTGCTGAGAATGCTTTGGGTGGTGGACACAGCAGGAATTTTGAGTAGCCCTGTATGTATCAGCTAAACTGAACAGCGAAGAACTAGGTAAAGTAATTAAAACTATTTGGATACAATTTTCTTCTCCCAGAAGCTTAACAGAATTTCCTCATTTAAAGTTCAAATATCATTCAAATAAATAAATTACTGACTCAGTAGGAATTTAAATGCCAAAACACAGTCAAAGGAATATTTTTTTTCTATTCAGAGGATAAAACAATAGCTGCCTGGCTGCTTTCTTGAGCCTCTGTCAAAGAATAGGCTGACCCAATCTGTGACCTGTTCACACTGTTCACTGCTTTGATATCTAACAAGCACTTACTAGATAATGGTAATCAATGGAAACTGGAAGCTTTACATTAATCTGTGAAGGTGTAACATTTGTCAAAAGGGAAACCAGCATCTTCCATTATTTTGCAGGTGCTAAAATTACTTAAAAATAATAAAAGCTCAAGCTATAAAACCCAGCAACATACACATTTATTTCTAACTGCTACTATTATTCCACTATGTCAGTAACCAATAATGCTATCCTAGAGTAGAATATTGCTGCCAATTTTACAAGCAAAAAATAAAAATAGGCTTTTCCAGAATTAAAACTGCATTTCTTTCCATTTATTTATTCATTCATTCAACAGATGCATTAGCCAAGACTCCACACAAAACTGAAGTATTAAATTATATCAGCTGGATGTATTTCTAAAAAGAATCTAAAAAAATTAGAAAGATTAGTAATTTGGTGAATTCATTTCTTCAGTATCTACATCTAGCAGCTCTCAGCGATCTTCAAATGTACTTTGAAAATATAGATGCTTTCAGGCAAGCACAGAAAGAGAAAAATAAACTTTGCATCGTAATCACAGATTTAAACAAAGATTTAAAATTACAGATTAGCAATTTTATGTGGACTCTCTACAATCCACAGTTCCCTCTGCAGCTGCTGGTTCATGGAATTTTTGGGATCAATCCCATTTCCATTCTCATCTCCTTGTGTTGTGGATGAAATCTACCCAAGACAATTTTGTGCCCAGCTGATAACAGGATGCCATTCAGCCAACTGCCATACATGGTGATCATACCCAACAGAATTGCAATGTGGCACCAAAGTGAAAAAATATTGATACTGCTGAAGACTTTTTTCCAAACACCCATAACTTAAAGCAAGGTTACAAGTCAAGCTCTTAGCAGTTTTGTACAAAAGCAGCCATGAAATTCAACACTCAACATTCTCTGTCTATTTATAGCAAAAGATCATTAAGAAAACGAAGAAAGCCTGTATAAATAAACCTGAAGAGCAGATCACCCTTGCAGCATTTCTCACAATTTCCCTGTCCTTGCGTGTGACTCCTTTAGTTCTCATCAAATATTCATGCAACTAACTCCATGCCTGGCTCATCCTCAATAGGTGTCTTTTCTTTTTCCTTCTGCCACAGCACACACACTAAGGTGGCACTGGGAAGGATAAGAGAAGGGGAAATGCACCAATACAAGGCACCTAATATATTAACGACAATTTCTTTTCAGTACGGCGCAACCCAAAGTACCACACATAAAAACATTATGTCCAGTTTGTTCTACACGTAATATTGATTTGGTTAACTGTTGTTAAACTACATGGTACTGCTTGTTACTGGTTTTATTGATGAAGCATCTTTACACTTAATTCAACTTCCTAGTTGATGCTGGAAGCAACAACTTCTCAATGTTAAATTACAGGTGAAACATTCTCCAAACAGTTTTGCATTTTTGCTCTGTGTTTAATAATCTTCTATGCATGCTGCAAGGCCTGTTTCCTTAGAGATGGGGTGATGTTTAATTTTGTAAAGATGGATGACGAAGTAGAGAGTTCTATAGTGTTTCATCAATACATTTTTTTAAATCTCATTAATTATTTGCATCTTCTGAAGGTTTGTTTTGCTCCCCCACCCCTCTTCCAATGCAGTTGAGGGCTTAAAGCAATTTAGATACAAGTCAAGTTAGTGGAAGAAATAATTTATATTCTGACTTTGCCAATACATTACTTCACTTAAGAAAAAAATAAATTTCTATCTTGAGAGATAGATACATGAACTATTTTTTCCAGTCAAACCTCAATTCTCTCCTTATTACTCCAAAGCACTTCCTTGGTTTAACTTTGTCAAGTCTAGTTAGCCATTAAAAATCTGTGCTTAAAAATCTACAAAGAGAATAAATGTGGAAAATTTCTACAGTCCATGCATTCTTCAAAAAGAAATTCGTCTTGTATTACTGGACAGATTAATGAAATACAGACAGCCTTTCCAGAACAGCACTGGGCATCTAGGACATAACCAAACTGTTTTTCTAAAAACCCAATAATGTGAACAGAAACTATGAAGCAGATACAGGATGCTCAGGCATTGTGGTCATGGACATCGCCCAAGAAGCTAAAATCCTTAGTTTAAGTGTTAATCCACACTAACTGTCCACATAAATTCATTCGATTAAGGGTACTGAATACAAGCTAAACCTCTATCTAGTATCAATGTTTATTGCCCCAAAATACACTGTAATAGCTGCTTTGCCTACAGGCTTCAAGATTACTGAGAGTGGCTTTTATACTCTCATAAATGCTATCATCACAGCCTGTAACATTTATCAAGGTATGCAATCAACCAACAGTCCAAGAGCCACTGAGTCCTTACATACAGATGCACACAAACACCAAAGGAAAATCCCTGTTGAAGTATTCTACCCTAGACCTGCATTGCTTATTGAGATAATGCCAGCTTCAAGATTTTAGAGTGGGAGCATTAAACAGGGTATTAGCAAGAGTCCAATAAACAGGTAGATGCCTATAATTTTTTGATGGTGGCAAACAAAATCGGTTTCTGAAGAATATATGAAATATTTGCAGGGAAAAAAACCAACTGCCCCAGGAGGGACAGAAAGCGCTGAGTTTTCCTTTTACTTCAACAGCAAGGCAGCAGAAAAAACATTACACCATAAAGCAACTTCAAAGAAAAACATTTCAAGCCTAAAGACCAGCAAGTTTAAAATAGTAATCACTTTCAAAGGGCAGGCTCTCCTTTCCTTTCATTCTTTCCTCGCATTAAAACTAATTTGCCTGATTAATAAGATAAAATAATGTTCTCTATATCCAGCTGTCTCTCAGGGGGAATAAATTCTCACTGGGCACCATATATACTTTGGAAAGAATGAGAACTAGAAAAGACCTCTACTTGTGTCAGAATGGCAATTTCTCTTTCAGAAAGACAGTGTGGTAACAGGCAGTCAGTAAGTAGTAATTCACATGGTTTTTCTGTTGATGGGTTGTTGCTGTCGTTATTCTCCGTCTTCCACATTTCCTCCAGGAGCTCCTAACCCAAGGTAGGGCTGCTAGCCTACCTAGCAATAGTGAAGTTTCTCAATTTGAAAGGTACCAGAAATAATGCACACAACATTTTTCCTTTTTCCTATTCCAACTACCATTCACAGCTCCTATCACTGCAACTCATGCTACCTATATGTTTTAATTGATTACATAGATCATCAGTGAAGGCTGCCGAAGAATTTGACAAGCTTTTTCTCCATAAACCTGTATTTGCTCATCATTCATCAGTGCAATAAAAATGTCTTGAACAACCATTTTAAATTTCTCAACATTTTATTAGTAAAATAAAACTTAGGCTTCAAGCCTAACGACTGCAAAGCCAGATCCCGGCATCAACCATATACAACGCAAAATAGTATCCCCTTCCTCAGACATACCACTGACACCACTGCTCTCAGCCTTCTCCCAAAAAACAGCAAATGAAAGCATTTTTCATACAAGCTGTGGTTTGCTTCAGTATTACAGTATGTGATTTCAAAGACAACAATTATGCAGTGAGGTTAAAAATACTTTAGAAGATGGAAAAAAACTGAAACTATGGTTTAAGCACAAAAATCCTTGCTATTTGAAAGCTTCACAGACAAAATTAGTTCCTCATATGCATGCGTATTGCATGCATTTTAACACAGTTTAGTTCTTTATTTTAGATTCTACAGCTACAATATATATGGTTTTTTAAAAAAACCCTGAAAAAACTAAGGGATTTATATTTCTCTTTCATTTATCCACTTAAGAAAGTACGAGATGTTTTTCAATAATCAATAAAAAAAATTAAACTATATTATGGATACAAATTATGAAAATGAATGAACCCAAACAACAGAGGAAGAACGAAAATAAACTGAATATGATATCAACACAAATCTAAATTTAGATCAACATGCACATCAATCAAATGAATACTTTTTTTAGTAGAGGAAATGTGAAGCAAACACACTGCACTAAATTAGTTCAATTTCCATGTTATTATGCATTTATCATTATAGCTTATTACTTTTAAACTTCTCTTACATGCCTTTTTATGGCACTACATAGACAGATTTTCTATCAGTTTCACTGAACAACCTTGTAAAAAACAACTGATGAACCAAGACAGCAAAGAGGAGACAATCGAGTAATATACCATATAAAAAAATCAGACAAGAAAATACATTGCATATAATTTTTCAGATTTTGAAAATTTAATTTGTGGAATATCACCACTGTGAGACTGATGTGGAGAACTTCCTACATTTGAAGTGAACACTGAATCTGAAGAATTTGTAGAGGCTGACATTATTTTAACTGCTTATATCAGGCATTCACAACAAGGGGGGGGCGGGGTGGGAATCTAACTACATGTCCTTAGGTTTTATTTTGTTGTGTGAAGAAGGCAAAGTATGTTCCTGTCACATGCAGAGTTACTGTGTGTGGTCACTGAACTTTGGTTTTAAGGGTAGCAAGCCTATGGGATTCTTTTCACACACTTTTGTACTGCTTCCAAACTGAATCAGCCAAGCGGCTACCTGAGCGAGACTGACACGTGAAGTCACCCTGGTGGTAACCCTTACACTGTTGTGCTAGCCTTAAAAAAACTAAAGGGACATGACAGGTAATACCTATTTATGTTGTGTTCACTCTTTCCTAACAGGGCAATTAATCCTAAGATTTGTCTCTTAATTTCAGCTAGAACAATGCTCGCCACTAGGCACACCATGTGACCACTCTGTCTTAATTAAGAGACAATGGTACTGCCTTTCTAGTTTACAAAATTACTAGAAACAAAGTCTATCCAAGATCTCTGCTGAATAAACAACCCTAAAGAAAATCTTCCTCATTTTGTTTTAAATTAGCAATTCCACTTAAAGGATATTTAAGGAGGAATAATTAATCATCAGGGGATTGTAACAGGGCAGCTAGGGCTGTTCCTGCTGCTGCCCATCCCACATATCCTGCTACTCATGTCTTTCATAACAAGGACATCTGATGGAGAATCCTGAACCAGATCCTAAAGTTTCTACCTGCATGTTAACTTCAGCTGCCAGAACACTTCCTGACCCATCTACACTGAGGCTGCTGTGCAATACACACTCACAGAGCTGCAAGGAGCTGGGATTTGGAGGTGCTGGGCAACACAGCCACCCAGCAGCAGGGAACAGCACTGAAAACTTCCTCCAACATACAAAATAGCTTCATGAAAGAAAGGCAAGCAAACCCATGGCACTTCAAACCACAAGGCAGTATTTCCTCATTCTACAGCCACACAGCATCAGGACCCCAGCTCCAGAACATTTCAGCTACTATGCTAAACCCCTTTGCAACTGCGGGAATGAACGTTCTTTCAGGCACTCTTTCAATAAGGCTCACACAATGCCGGCAGGTGCCTTTTTTATTTGTATGTTCAAAGCAATACAAAAGATATGATTTCAGAATTCCAAAAATCTTTCCATAATAATGAAAATCCTCACTAAAATTCATTAACAATTACCAGCTTAGAACTAAGAATATTTTACAGAAGCAGAAACCTCTCAAGTTCTCAGAATAGTCAAAGCACAAATTCAGAGCAATATTACAATTTCTAAAGAAAAATAAAAGAAAAATAAAGAAAAATAAAAAAAAAATTGAAATTTATAGCCACTAATTAAACTTTTGCTAAAAATTGCTACAATATACAACACCACTCATTATGAATGTTTATACTAGAGGACAAACCACTTCCTTAGAGAAAAGTTGGATGTTATTTAAATTACTATTAAATTTACCAGCCATACTTCCCTCCTGAGCATAACTGATATTGCTGCTTTGTTTTTCCCACTAAAATGCTTAAATAATTGTGCAATAATGCACTAAGATCATGATTTAGCTGTATCATTTAACAAAATTTATTTTTATGACACAAAAAGGCTGCCTTCCTTACATATGAGTGATAGCCAGCTATGGTCTTACAATTCTTCTTTGGTATCACCTCGTGCAAAACTAAAACAAGATACATTTTTGGTATTAATAGCTAAAGGGCATTCTCTAACTTACACATTTCCTCATGAGTACAGAACCTTTCAGTGCTGAAAAGGTCAACAGTTGTTCTAACATGGAATACTACTGAACAAATAACCTATGCCTAATAGTTCTACAAACTCAAAAGAATCTTATAAGACATTCTTATTCCATGGCACAAGTAGATAATTTTTCCATACTTAAACAGCTATGCTATCATTAACTCTGAATCTTGAAAATTAATACGTACACATTATATATAAAAATACATAAACATGTAATATATATATATATACACTATTGTATCATTTATATAAAATCTATATCTATTTAAAAATACTTGTCTTTGTGCTGCTTCCAAAGATCTTTGCAAATACAAGAGGAAGCACAATGAAATAACATGCAATTAATCTGGAAAATCCAGATTTTTCCAGGGATGTAAATCTACAGTGGCAGAACCGAGATCAACAATGTCCCACATGCAAGACTGTTTTCTGTCATGGGAAATATGAATGTTAGAAAAGTGGAAAAAAAACCCCTTGCAAAACCCAACCTAAATAAGTCATTATAAAAATAACAAAACAAAGCAAGATGGCAATCAACAATAAGGGAGAAGAGAAAATAAACTTTAAGAGAAAGACACTAAATGGAAAATTAATTTTTTGGATGTCAGTCCTTGCTGCAGAAAAGGAGTAATAACTTTTGAACAGTTCTCTATACATTAAAGAAATGAGAATAAAGTACTTGAGCCAAAAGAAAGAAAAAAACATGTTACCACCTGAGTCAGAATGGTACTATCTACAAATTCTAACAGAATTTTTGTCATCTATTCAGCATTATCACTCTTAAATAATAATAAAAACCTTTATGACTAGATCTTGTGTATGGGTCAGGAGTCAAGATTTACATAAACGCATGCTACAGCATGCTCCAGACCAACAAGCCATAATTTCAGTATCATGTAGAAAGGAGAAGACATTTACAAATTCAGCATAATAAGGGCACATCGGTACAACTCCCAAACCCAGACAGCTATTAGCCATTGCTGATTGTTCCTTGATGTTACAGAAGTTACTGGATTTTCAAAAATATTCTAACAGAATCCTTTGCAACTGACTATTAAGGAAACTGAGATACAACAAGGTAAGAAACAATTTTAGATACAAATCACAAAATATTCGGAAGAGCTAGCTTAGAATTGGGCATGACACACCTCAGGGTAGATAAATGAAAGGTACAGAGGAGCTATCTAGTTGGAATTCTGCAGATGCACCATGTAAATAATGCTGAACAACAATTCCAGGGCAGCATGTCCAAAACCACCCAATATTTATTTTCTAAAGCAACTTGAGCTCTAAAGACACTATCTGGCACTAAAAAATCTGTATGAGTTAGGATCTCAAGTCTCTTGCTAATATGAAAACAGATGACATTTTTAGACCCAGAAGCAGTAAAATTCTAAGTAGTCACTAAATGAGCAGCAAGATTCAGACTAGGAAAAAAGATGTGGAGTACAAAGAAAAAAAGTGTTGCTGAAGCATTCAGGATGAAAAAAAGAATAATGCAGAGGACAAGGCTAGAGAGCAGACATAGTTTCACGACTGTGCCAGTAAAGATCTTCATGAAGATCCATGACATCTGGATGTTAAAATAGTCTGCAGTAGGTTTATGGAAAGTTAAAATGTAAAGCACATTAAAAGAATTCTAAAGCTCCAAAATCAAGGCTTCTGATAGAAAAACATTAGAATTAGGTACTTCATTTGGCCCTGCTAGACCTTTTGAGCCTAATGAGTCTTTTCAAACAAACTAAGCTTATTTAAAACACTGCAGTTCAAGAAACTGATTCAGGGTGACCTTATAACAGCAGAGCTTTGACCTTCTGATCTAGGGATGACCTCCCACCATTTGGGAAGGCAGTAACAGTCAATGCTGGGACGTTACTTCTACTGTGTAAAAAGTGACACAGTAGATGCAAGACAGAAAGTAAGACAAAAGAGGACCAAGAAATACACTACAACTTCCTAATTTCTAGACTTCTTGCTCTCAGCAAAATAGAAAAATATATTCTCACATACCGCTATGACTCCTGAATTGAATTTAGAAGTACTACAGGGGTGTGTTCACTCAGGGGTGTGTGTTATGGCAATTGCCATTATCTCTACCCCTGTGCACCCAGTGTCTCTTTACATGCACACGCCTCTACACCTTGTGCTCTACTCTGATTCAAGCTCCTGCCTCTCTGAATTTCTTTTCCCCCTCACATCAGACCCAGCAGCCTCAACCCTTCACAGTCTATTCTCTGTTAACCATCTGGATCTTCCTCTGTCCTTGTGTTGCCATTCTCAATCCTAAGACCCTTCATCATCACTCTTCTGGTTTAGGACTCCTGCTGTTCCCTGATACTTCTACCTTCTCATTACCTTTTCACCCCACTTTTCACTACCTTAAAAGACAAAATACCAGTCAAATTCTTTCTCCCATCTATCCTGATATAGAAACAGGTATAAGAACAGCACATTTTCTGTTTATGCTGGGTGCCTGCACATGGCTCTTTTTGCCCACTCTTCCCTATCTACCCTTTGAGGATGAAGTCATCTGTTCACACCATCTTAACTAGCATCTGCACAGCAATGGCTTATAAGCATGTCTATCCATCCACCTACTCCTGATTGCCTCCATATGGTACTGCTTCTTTTCCTGATTTTGTCTCCAGAAAACTTAAGCTTAATATGTTAACAACTCAGCTCCTTATCACTCCTCTCAAACACTTCTTGCAGATAAAACTTCTGCCAGTATCACCTCCTGTCATATAGGTAGTCTTTTGTGACCCCTTTGCCTGCATTTGAACCATATATTCTTGGTATACCCAAAATCCTGTTACAATCTTCCTCCGTGTGTACATCTTTTTCTAACAGTACAGCTCATCCAATACCTCCATCTTTGTTCAGGCACACACTAAAGAATTAGAAAGGGAGATGGAGATTCATCTGTTTAAATTTAGACAGGCTTCCTTACTTATCCTTAGTCATACTGAAAGTGAAGCAAGTAAATCTCTAATATATTAGTATTTATGCTTGCATTTCAGGAATCCTCTTTACCACATCACCCTGAAGAGCTATGCTGGTATCACTGGTTTCAAGCTCTTGGGAGGCAGACGATAAAGAGACAGCTCAAAGGGCTCAATCTCAGCATAGCCTGCTGGTACCTACTGTTCTCTGTTCAAAGTTTCTGCAATCTTTATTTACATGGCTTCTGAATGCAAAAGAGTATGGAAGAGGAAGCCTGCTAGATGAATATGAAGCCATCTAAAAAAATAAATAAAGCATGCTGTTATCTAAAGATAAATAATATATTGGATGTCTGACTGAAGGAAAAAGTAAAGAAAAGAAATAAAGACATCTGATTTACACAACTGCATTCTGTATTTGCATTAACAACCTAAAAACAGAGAACCCCATCAAAATTTGACTCAAACTACCATCTTAACACAGTTACTTATGTAAGAACTCTAACATCTAGTACTTTATCACAGTTCACCAAAAAATCTTTTCAATCACGGTGGAAAAAAAGCCCTACACTCATTTGAGATTATAAACTACCTATAGGACATTTTATACTCAGATATTCTTAAACTATTTGTTTCAGCAAACTGATTTTGAAAAATATTATTTTGGGGCTTATACTGAAATTATTTCCAAGGTTTATTTAGCACCAGTACTAAATAAAAAAGATATTGCACTACACTTCTCATTATGTGGTTGTGAGCGTTGTTTATACTGATAGAACAGATTCAGAAATAAGTTACAAAACAAAAAGTGACAACAAAGACATCCCTTGCGAAGTGAAGGTCAAGAACATCACGCAAGAAAGACATCCTTACAAAAACCTGTCAAGCCTCTAGCAAAATTAATGTGGAACATACAATTTTTTTAGAAGTTTACATTTCAAGAAAATTAATAACCTCCACAACTATACATAAATTGCACAGTGATGGATCTTAAAAATCATGTTTTTCTGATCATGAATCAACTGAATTATCACGTCTGAATAATTACCAGGGTCTGAATAATCTCACTGTATCCTAGCATAAATTTTCCTAACATACATGTGGGTAGCAAGTTGTCCTGAATATAACTTATTGCTACAAAACCTAGATGACCATTTGCATGTATATATGTATGGTGAAATTCAGCATGGCTTAAAGAGGCAGTATTATTTCAGAAGGTTCTTAAGGCAAGAAAAGTCAATGAACCAAAACAAACAAACAAACAAAAAATCAAATTAAAAACTCAAACACCTAAAAGGCTCAGAAATGGAAAGTAGGCAAATTCAAATATAGATTGTTGGAAGCTTTTAAAGTAATAACCGTTTAATCCTTTTTTTTTTTTTCCTCAGTGCCATGTGGTTTCCAGTGTACACAAAGTAAAGAGTGAAAAGGTAAAAATAAAACAGGCATACCCTTAATATATTCCAGAATTCATAAATCATTTGTAAATTTAGTCCTTTTATAAAAGAATCCTTATATAAATTGGGGGGAGGGAGGGCATCAATCCCATATATGAAGCACAATTTAAGCCCAACATCACTGACCAATCAAAATTAGTGAATGCACTGCATCTCTCTGCAGTGAGGAGAAGCGACAAGGTAGGCTGTCATTCTGCAAAAGCTGCCCATCGCAAGCTTTCCTCTCAGAAGCACTGCTCTTCTTTTTTAGAAAGCTTGAATCTCAGTGGTGTCTCTGGAGACAAGAAGCCTTCAGTATGTTAAATTACTTTCATTATGTATTTTCAGATGCTTATTGATTCTATCGTAGGAAGAGTGGGAGACTGCAGCAGCCTGTAAACCAGAACTAAAGCAATTGTATACATTAGCAGTATGCTGAAACAATGGCACAGTACAGGCACAAATTTTCATTAAGGTCATTTTTTGAAGATATGCTTATTACCCTCTTTCCCTTCTACTCTTCTAACAAGTGAACAAAATGAATCCCTCCAACCTGGAACTGCTTCACCTGCATCGAGAATTTACCAAATCTTTAGTGGAGGTAAGACCTGTTCCTTATTATGATATGCAGAATAAGCAACATTAAACCAAATTAAAAATTGGAGAAAAAAAGGCAACAGATCAGATTCAACTTATATTAAGCAGTAATATATTGTTATATTTAAGACTAGGAAATATTTAAATGCTATTTCCCCTTCCCCATTAAAAATATAATGCTAGAAAAATGTTATTCTGTATTGAAGTCTTATAGAATATTAAGAACCTGTTTTGTTTGTACTACATAAAGACAGTATAGTTTAAGCTCATACAATACTGGGGAAAACAACCACATAAAGCAACCGGGAATGTGCTTTTCCTCCCTCAGCAGTATTTCCAAATATTGGCAGTTAAATACGTTTCAGATTTATTCAGTTACTCTTCGAAGGATCAGACAGTTTGTAATTAGTGTATACTTATTGCTTTATGAAGGTTGGCTAATATGACTAATCTCTGATTGCTCAGGAAATCCCCCTTCTCTGTTGTTTTTTTTTTCAACTTATTTCTTTCATTACCCTGTACATTCAAGCCATTTATTAAAAGCATGGATTTGCTAAACATTTATTTCAAGAAAGGAAAGTATAACAGTGTGCAAATTAAACACAAGCATTTTTTTCTAAAAGGCTCATTAACTCTGTTCAGTTCATTAAAAGACAAGAGAGTTCTATGTATAAACTACCTGCTCACCAGAGCTATAAAACTACATTTTCTAGGTTTAGTCACACACACTCTGCATCCAACAGTTATTGCTTCTAGCCAGGATTTTTTTGTAACCTGCACTATCTGGAGAACAGGAAACTTGTCCAAAAAACCTAAATTCATGTAAGCTAATAGAATATGATTTTACTGACAAATAGAGTGCAGGCTAACTGATTTTCTATGTAATCTAAAAAGTGCAATTTTAGAGATTCTTTATTCATGAAGTGATATTAGAAAATACATTCTTGCATTAATTTACTTTTGAAATTATAAGCCCTGCTTTTAACCTTTCTTTTCCTCCCCTTCACAAGGGCATGCAGCAACTAATTCAGTTTTACAACTGACAATATGAAGAATGCAGTTGACCGGGTATCTTTGTAGCTGTATGACCTACAAGCAGCAGGATGCATCCCTAAAATGTATTCTTAAGACATAAAGGAATTAAAAACAAAACATGGAACACACTTGCATTACCATTTGTTTGCATGACACTTCAACAATATACATGGAAGACTAACACATCTGCTCAGATTTTCATTAAAAGAAGAGTGCAATGATTGATTCTTAAAATGGTGAGCATTTCTTAAAGAGGGATTTATAATTTAAAACCAGAATTGTGGAAACTACTGATGCATGAAGAGACAATGAAACATGAAATCCCAAAAGGAGAATATGCATACTTCACCAGCAAGCTGAATAAAGGTTTAACCAAGCTTTTTCTATACTACTCATTAAATAACTTACTTGTCATAATGACTAATGGATATTTTTCTCTCAATTTTATGATGTTATGTATTCTCCTTAAATCAAAATAAACCAAATTAGGTAACCCATGGTTACTCTCAAAGCACATGAACTGGATTTTATGATGTATAGCAACTTTTTTCACTAAGCCATCACTCAAAAGTAATGAGCAGGAATATTACAGAAAGAAATACGCAACCATAAACTAAGGATGTCTACACACACTCTGAAAACAGAGATCAGAAATTATTTTTCTTTAAACCTGGAAAATAAAAACAGGCTTCTACAAAATGCAACAGGGGAAGGAAATTAACATCACTTAAAAGAAGGTTTATTTGTTATTGCTGGCTTGAAACTCAGAACAGACACACAGAATATGCCCTGGTCTGTAGAAGTATCTGAGACAATTAAGAAGCCCCCATGTTTAATCAGAACTTTTTGCTGCTGAACTGCAGGAACAAAAAGAAAGGGAAACAAAAAAATCCGCAAGAAATGAAATAAGAGCTCAGCTACCACTTGATTTCCAGGTTACAGTGCGTGTCAAAAATCTCTCAGTGCCACCATGTATCAGTTTCTGCCAAGCTGCTGCCCCGCTGTGCCAGGCCCCTGAGGCACAGAGAACAGGTAGGTGCCCCGGCTGTGCCCGCGCGGCGCCGGGTGAACGAGCTCCTGTGCTCACCACTCTGCCTCCCTGCACCCCAAACCCAGGCAAGGCAGCAAGGAGGTGATGCTTCATCTATTCGTGACAGCCTAACACATCTGAGGTTTTCTGTTTTCACAAAATCTCCGTTGCTATAATGTTAGGGTGAGACTGTAGTTTGTTTTAGCAGATCTGCTTTTGATTTCTTCCTGGCTTTTGCTAATATAAAAGAACTTCATTTATCCAGCAATGCATTTGGAATGGTTTGAAATCCATTCACAGCCAGGACAGCATGCAAGAGGAGATCATATTCCTGAGGGTTAATGTAAGACAGATAGAGGTTGCCTAAATTAGAAATGAAACAAAGCTTTTGAAATATTTCTTGTTTCATTTCACACCTGAGAGTAATACGTTCTAATTTACATCTTTTTTATTTAAGAGGCACATGTGAAATAACTGTTGAAGAATACCAAGAACTTTCATCATACAATTTGCAATTAATAGTATTGTTCAATTGAGGCTTTTCAGAACTGCAGATGAAATCCATTTGCATACTGTATCCCAAGTGTGCTTAATTCATACTTTCATTTTAAAAGAGCTCAATTTTGTTCACCTTAGTGCTATCCATTTTAATGTACTCAGATTAGAACAAAGGTCGACCTTCGACTTTATTTTCATGCCAAATATGTCCCCTCTTAAATTTAAAGCTACCTAGGAAAAAAAAAAAAAACCTCCAGTATCATAACAAGAAATTGAATAACCTCTCTTTTATTTATTCAATCAATTACAAACTCAAGAGCTGGCTGACAGTATAAATAATACAAACATCAGTATTACCTGCAGATGCTATATTTAAAACTTACCCACGTGTAAAACTAAGCAGATGAGACACAAAATGGAAAAACTGCTAGATAAAAAAAATACCTTTTTGAACCCTACTTATTCCTAAGAGAAACATGCTACATATGTAAATCTGTTTGGTTTAAATGTAGTTTGTAAAAAAAGAAAAAGCAAACCACAAACAAAACCTGAAAGAGACAATTTTCTTTTTAAGTACTATTTGCTAAAATTATTCCCTTAAATATATTCTGGAATAAAATGAAATACTCTTCCATTCCATGTAGCCATAGATTTCTTGAAGAAATTTAACATTCAAATCAGAGAAAGGAAATGTAGTATTTTATAATAAACTCAGTTTACCAAACCCACGTAAGTTTTGCATTTGAAATTATATATATTTATAAAAAGTTGTTGTAGTGGCAAACATCATAGACATAGATGCACAGAAGATTAAAATGAACAGAAGGTTTAAACTCTGTAAAAAACTGGTGAATAACAGAACATCACATTTCAGTCCACAACACTACTGTAAACCTCATAAGAAAGATATGGCTAAATTGGCATAAATAATTTAAACATCCTTTTTATGACAGATAAGCAACAGTGCTCCATGTTCCTAACACTTCTTTTTCCACAAGAGCTTTTCAAAATGATCTTGATCACTAATTTGTTAATACTTAACAACATTCTTCTAAAATGACCCTCAAAGCAATACAAAGGCTTTGCACAAAGTATGGTTTATTCAACAAATGAGCCCTTTGTGAAAAACCACATCACTATAAACAAAGGCTTGCCTCCCTAAGTGGAAGCTTTTCACCATTTTTTTCTTTTTTCAAACAAATCCTGCTTTCTTTTAAAAAGCAAAGACCTTATTCTAGATCTTCAGGCTTTTGAGTTGATGCCAATTAAAGCTCTAAACATACTGTAAATGAAGAGTTTGGTAAGAATATTGCTTTTCCTCCCTCCTCCTTCCCCAGCATTTATCTACAATGAGCATTAAAAAAAAGAAATCAAATAGTTCCATATTTTATTTCACCTTTCAGGAGAAAAACCAGCTGCAACAAAAGAATGTGTTTGTCCCCCATTCTGGAAGTCAACATGCAGTCCGAATCTAACATTACAGTTCGAGATGCCATTGATGACTTCGATACCAACATGTACCAACCACTGTCATATCCATTAAGCTTTCAAGTTTCTCTCACTGGATTTTTGATGTTAGAAATTGTTTTGGGACTTGGCAGCAACCTCACCGTGCTGGTACTTTACTGTATGAAATCCAACTTAATCAATTCTGTCAGTAACATAATTACAATGAACCTTCATGTACTTGATGTAATAATTTGTGTGGGATGTATTCCTCTAACTATAGTTATCCTTCTGCTTTCACTGGAGAGTAACACTGCTCTCATCTGCTGCTTCCATGAGGCTTGTGTCTCTTTTGCAAGCGTTTCAACTGCAATCAACGTCTTCGCTATCACCCTGGACCGATACGACATCTCCGTAAAACCTGCTAACCGAATCCTGACCATGGGAAGGGCTGTGATACTAATGACATCAATATGGATCATTTCACTTTTTTCCTTCCTGATTCCTTTCATTGAAGTCAACTTTTTCAGTCTTCAAAGTGCAAGTACTTGGGAAAATAAGACACTTCTGTGCGTGAGTACAAACGAGTACCACACTGAACTAGGAATGTACTACCACATTCTTGTTCAGATTCCAATATTTTTCTTCACTGTTATAGTAATGCTAATTACATACACCAAAATACTCCAGGCCCTAAATATTCGGATTGGTACAAGATTTACAACAGGACAAAAGAAGAAAAACAGAAAGAAAAAAACTATTTCTTTGACCACTCAACATGAGACTACGGACATGTCCCACAGCAGTGGAGGAAAAAATGTTGTCTTTGGTGTAAGGACTTCCGTGTCTGTCATAATTGCTCTACGCCGAGCTGTAAAACGGCACCGGGAGCGACGAGAGCGGCAAAAGAGAGTGTTCAGAATGTCCCTTCTGATTATCTCAACATTCCTTCTCTGCTGGACACCCATCTCTGTTTTGAACACCACTATCTTATGTTTGGGCCCAAGTGACCTTTTGGTAAAGTTGAGATTATGTTTTCTAGTAATGGCATATGGAACAACTATATTTCACCCTCTACTTTATGCATTCACGAGGCAAAAGTTTCAGAAAGTTCTGAAAAGTAAGATGAAAAAGCGAGTTGTTTCAATAGTGGAAGCAGATCCCATGCCAAATAATGCTGTAATACACAACTCATGGATAGAGCCTAAAAGGAACAAAAAGATTACCTTTGAAGACAGCGAAGTAAGGCAGAAATGTTTAGTACCTCAGGTTGTCACTGACTAGATTTCAGTTTTCACCAAAACACATCAAACGGAATATTTGAACTAAGTGTAAAAAAATACTGCCAAATAAGAAAAACTTTTTTAACTATTGGCGAGACTGTATATTTTCAACATATATGTTAAATAGAGTAGGTCTTGTATATTCAATTTCTTCATTATGTAAGATATATGTTGCATGGCTGTTTGTTAGCGTAACACCATGTGTATATTTGTCAAAAATATTCAAGTCCTCTTTTTTTAGAAAATAAATAGCCTTAAAGAAGTGCAAACTTTTAAAAATATTTGTATGGCTCAGTTTCTCTGTAAATATAAAAGAGTTTTTAAGCAAAAATTGCACTTGGGAATACTTTTCTATAGCACAAATTCACCATTTTGTATGATATGGTGTTTTTAAATTTAATTCATAAACAGTATTGATCAGAGGTATTTGAATATTACGCAGCTACAACCTGGATGCATTTTGACCTCATATTTAGATATCCCACTTATTTCAATCTTCTCCAGCATGCGACTACCATGCAGAAAAAGCCATTTACACGGTATTTGAGTGCTTCAGAAACTTTTGATAAGGGGAAAAAAAACTCATGCTCTTCCAAAAATTGACAGTACTCTTAAGTAAAAAGTTTTCCATATACTATCTGAGATCCACAATTTCTACATAGAAAATATACAGTTTTGAATAATTACAAAGGACAGGGTAGGGTAACAGGCTAAAAGAAAGAAAAAAAGCATGGATGAGAAAATTATTTGGTTGATGCTATAAGACAACCAACAGAGTCAATCCTGTGTAAAGGCTTAGATTTTTCACACTGACCTCTTGTGTGACCTTTCATACAGAAATTTTTCATACATACCATCTAACTATAAAGATATGATTGTTAAATGCCACAGCTAAAGCAGAAGATAATTTTTCTTGCCCTTGATAACTTTATTATTTTCCAGCGTGTTCAGTTCTAGCCATGCAATTGCCTTGTCACAAACTGGTCACCAATGCTGCTAGCTACTGTATTCCTGCATTACTGGGCAGCGATGGCATACCTTTGTTCTATATTGTCTTTTTCAATTTCATCTTAAACCTGCATCAAAGAACCAAGAAGTCTTATGAAGTTATCATCATCCATAGCACTGTAAGGAAGAATTAAGATATTCATCCAAACATAAGTTTGTCAAGTTGTTTGCACCATGCCATGCTTAAAAAAATTCTTAATTTCAATGAAACAGTGGCAGGGAGGGGGAAACAAAACAAAAAGCTGCAAAATCAATGAGCATGATTTCACTCCTCTTGTTACATAAACTGATCAGTGTGTCACCAGCTACCAGTATATTTAAAATGCTAATTCTCAATAACTATTATCTTATATAAAAAAGCAGATCATACCCCTGAATATAAGAGCTAGTTTGACTAAAGTATTATTACATAAAAAATTAGGATTTCTAAAGCACTTTTCTGAAGTTGCGTATAAAAAAAGCACAGTTTTAAGAGAACAAAAAGCTCTTTTCCACTACATCGCTAAATTATTAATCATATGTGCATTGCCAAAACTGGTTTTGTGCTTAAAAATACTTTTAATGTACCTTAGTTTACTTGGACTCATGCCTTAGCTTACCAGAAATGAAGACTCAAAATATAATACTACAGCTCCATATTCCACAAAGAATAGCCACTTATAATTGTTGAAATTCTACCTAGAAATATTATTATCCACTTGACAATAACTGATTATGTGAAATTACTATATATTCAAACATATTTTCATATTTTCACTGGCTTTTTTTGTTGAAACTAGCCCAAAAATACCTTCATTCAACTGCACTCATTTAAAGCACTTTTTTTTATCCAAGTTATTTCTGATTTCCTACAAGAATTGAAATCCTACGTCTTATTTGAGAGGTTGCAGAGAGGAAGTAAATGCAGTAAGCTTTTTTTTAAATCCCATATCCTCCACAATAACAATGTTAAAAAATTATTTTGGAAATAACTTCTGAAAAGAAATGCACCCAAAATATTTAAGCAGAAGCTATTATTTTTTCTTTTTTGTAGCCCTTCTTCATTTCTCTTTCAAGCTACCCTCTGTATTTTGAACAGTAGAAGGAGAAGAATGTGGGATGTGTAGGGTTAATATCATAACATGATTTCCGTGATTACTAATCTTCCAATAAAGCATTCTTAAATGAAAGATACTACTCATTCATTTAAAAAGAAGGAAAAGAGAAATGATAATGAACAGATTAATAAGTCTACATCATGTCCTTATCTGAAAAATGCATTTAGAAAAGCTTTCAGACTTGAAAGGTTTCTTGACAACATAACCTTACTTTTTAAAATTAAATAAAACCTCAAGAATTACACATTTAGTGTTAAAAGCTCATTCATTAGAAAATCAGATGCAATGAAGCAGCACTTCATAGCAGAGAAAAAGCAGCCTAGGAATTACCCAGAGAGATTAAGGCCAGTTTTAAAGGCTGTGTCGATCACACTCATTGATTGCCTTTACGAATATAAGCAGGTTCATTTTTACTATTCTTCATCTTCATTAAATTTTTTAAAAGGGGATTTATACTACATTGAAGTACACTTTGAGGGCTGCAAAAAAAAATTCTGCATACAGCATGAAGGAATACAAGTAAGAATACGTGCCATCCTACATATATCCAGAAACCATCATAAAACAGAACCATACATGATCTGCACTGCATGACAGATTTAACACAAGACAAAATAAAGAGTAAATTGTGAAGATACACTACATATCCTACCGACACAAGAGGATTTCAGGAGCGATATGAAGGTGTGGGTGCTTGACAGATAGACTAAAACAGAATGCAAAGAGGCAGCATTGCTGAAAAAAAAAGGGCAAATTTATGCCATAGTATTGTACAATAAGAAGCCCACTACATTCTTAAAATGATCTCACCACAGTGAATCATTAGTTCAATTACATTTCACACCACTCAGCCTAAGGCAAGCAGAATCCTACAGGACTCCAAAAATATTAATTCTAGCAAACACGTCTCAGAAACACAAGCAAGTACTGCCAATTTCCACACGTTCTCTGTCTCTAAAGTATTAGCTGGTATCTGACTATGTTGTTTCTTAACTGAAAATGCATTTCCATTCAATTTGACATTGTAAAATGAGGCTATTCCACAATAAAAATACCAAAATAAGCAGAGTGCAGTGCCAGTATCTATTAGAATATTCAAGAAGCATACCTTCACATGCTAGTACATCACAAACCTGTGAAACAGAAATGTAAATACTAGTATTTACAATAACTAGTTCCTAGTACACAACAATTTTTATGGATTATAAGGCACGTAATCCACACATGATCAGAAGTTCTGCTTACTTTATTAGTGCCAGGGGAATAGCAGTAACTTTTGTACTTTCTAAATATATTAGATTAAAAAATTTATGCAGTGGATACGCATCAGACTAATTCACCTCTTTTCCTTCATTGTTACATGAATACATATATGTATGTCATACATAATTATTATTTATTTCTACACACCAAAAGTTGGGTTTAACAGCACCATCTATTTTATATTTATATGAAGGAGGTTTTGGTAAGAGTATCACTGAACAGGACTGACAGGCACTATGTCCCACCACACCTAAATTTAAATATCCTATTTTTCCCACCCTTGTTGGATTTTTTCATTTTAAACTAATTAATACACTGAAAGGTTACAGAATTCACCCAGACAGAAGAAAAAAATTTCTGCTGTGTTAACCATTAAGCATACTATATTGCAGTGTACAAAGTACTTATTTTAAAATCAATGTATGTGCGAATCATCAAATTTCTTTGGTAGTTGAATATTCTAGACTTTTGTTTGTGTCCTATGAAAAAGGTTTTAGTTGCCAATTGCCAGTAAACTCTCTTGAAAGGAGAGAATACAGCATTCTTTAGGAAAGTTTCGATGCAGTATTAAAAAATCTAGAATACACTAAATTACTCTTCTGTTACCCATTATTCAGACAAAATACTTCAAACGTACAGCTAAGAACAATCAGCTTCTGTCTTAAAATGTTCCAGCCTTAGAAGAGCTGGATTCCACTCCTACTTCACACATTCTGCCATAATATCACTGAATATATGTCTTACACCAAGAGGAAAGAAGAATCTGACTCTATAATTACCATCTGCTTTTTCTACTTCACAGAACACTTGTGCAATTCAGGAAGCAAAATTAAACCCAGGGTTTGGGTTTTGTTTTGGTGGGGGAAGGTAAAAAAAAAAAGAGAAGGAAAAAATCCCCATACTAACTGATTAACAGGAAAACCAAAATCACTCAGAGCCTATAAGTGTCAAATAAGAAGGATGTGAAGAGGGTGAAGAGTACAGGTCCAGTGGAAAAGAGCAGAAGGCAGGAGGAAGTGCTCTAAGGCAGCTACAGCCATCGGGACCACAGAAAGGTGGAGGGCAACATGCACTTCCTGTGGAAAAAATATTAGCTTATTTTTTAAGTTGTAACAGCCAAGAAATTAAGAACTTATCTTTGAATCATTGAATGTGATATGTGGTTGTGCCAAAATTGCTGGGAGGAGAGGGGAGAGCAAGATGAATAGCAAATCCAGAAAAGGCTTTTGATATAACAAAATATAAACAGAATAAATGACAAACGAAAAGCGTGCACTATTCTATTACCTCTTTTCCTACAGATAAAGTACAAAGTACACACAGAGTACAAGCATTACAAGAAAAAACCTGAAAGGTTAAGTATCTGCTCCCACTGATACGTTTTAAAATGTGCTATTGAATTTCCTTTAGTCAGATAACTTCAGTTCATCTGGATGCTTCGAGTGTGTTTCACTACCACAGTATGTTTTCAACTACTGCTTCTTTATCACAGTTTAATTATTTTTGTAGAGTAATAAATTGAAGGAGATATATCATTAGGCATCTTTATATTCTTTGCTAAAATTACACTTTGGTGATTATTATGAACTGAAGCAGAACGGGAGAAATATCTTCTTGTGTATTTACTTTATAGATTTCTGTATCATCTTGTTTTCCTATTTTACAAAGAAATTCTCACACAATGAAAAGAAATTTACTTGAAATGAAAAAACAGAAGATTTACAGTGAAAGTTGTATGATAGGTACACAACCTGAAATTATTAAACCGATTCTTTTTGTAGTTTGAATGAATTGTATCTTTTGCGTATAAACATTTCTATATCCCCATTCTGATTCCTGACACTGCAGCCAGGCAAGCAGGCAGGCAGGCTGAGAGCACAAAGCTGCTGGCACACAGCACACTCTCGTTTCCTTTCCAAGATCAGTTTTTGGAAATACACTTTTGGTTTCTGTTACCCTGATACGATCTCTAACTTCCTACCATATATTGTAACAGTTTAACCTGATACCATATCTAATAAACAAATCAATGTCACTGCTGAAACAACATTGCTGTAAAATCTGTCACTCTGGCTATGTCAGACTGCTATTAACATAGCTGTATTAGCACAGTTTTACTTTTAACTGTACCAGGAACTCTCACAATCTGTTGTGAGATCTTATTTCAAATTAAACTCAATTTCAACTCAATTAGTGGGGGGGGGGGGGGGGGGGAACACAGTGACTTATTGTTACTCTACACCAGTTTTCTTCCAAATTTTATTTCAAGACATTTTTCATAAATACCTGTCGCAAATAGAGAGAAGAAGGGATAAGTAGAAAAGGACAGCTTCCCACATCAGTAAATTATTACAAATATCAGCGATAATTTGTATACTAGACCACATTTACAATGGGCTGAAAACATGCTTAAGGCAAAAGAAAATGAGAAAGGAACACTATTTGCATACCTATGATACATATGATATGTATCATCACAAAATAAAAGGTGAGTGTGAGCACTGTTGTTGTAAAACACCTTAATAATAATGAGGAAGATTATTACTCCTGCTAAGAGCTCTAATAGCTAGTAAGTGAGAGCTATCAATGAATGAGAACAAACAAAACAAAAGATGTGAAAATTGGTTAATGAGAAGCTCAATATAACCCAGAAATGTGCACCTGAAGCCCAGAAAGTCAACTGTATCAAAGGAATCTGGCCAGCAGGAAGAGGCAGGTGATGCTCCCTCTACTCTTCTCTCATGAGACCCCACCTGGACTGCTGTGTCCTGCCCTGGGGTCCCAACCCATGAAACATGCTGACCTGTTGGAGTCCAGAGGGCCATGGAGACATCAGAGGGCTGGAGCAACTCTCCAATGAAGACATCTGAGAGTTGGGGTAGTTCAGCCTGGAGAAGAGAAGGTTCTGAGGAGACCTCAGAGAACCTACAAGATGGCTTTTTTACAAAAGTATGTCATGACAGGACAAGGGGGAATGGCTTCAAACTGAAACAGGGCAAGTTTAGATTAGATATTGGGAATTAATTCTTTTCTGTGAGGGTGGTGAGGCACTGGAATAGGCTGCCCAGAGAAGCTGTGGAACCTCCATCCCTGGAAGTATTCAAGGCCAGGTTGGATGGGGCTTTGAGCAACCTGGGATAGTGGAAGGTATCTAAGCTCATGGCAGGGGCGTGGAAGTAGATGGTCTTTAGGTTCCCCTTCCAAACGAAACCCTTCTGTGATTCTATGAAGAGAAACTGTGTGTAAAGATTATATTATGGACATAGAACCTTCTACAGTCGAAATTATTAAAATGGATGTATATAGCTCACCTGCACTTGCATCAAACAGGGATGAAGTACAAAAAAGTGCACATGAAGACAAGTGAAAGATATCTTTAAAAAGATTAATATATTCAGAAGCTTCTAATAAATCTTGCCTCAGTGTTACAGCACACAGTGAAGATTCCAGAGCAGTTTAAATAAACCAGGATAGAAGTGGGAGATTTTTGGTTCAGTCGCTGATTTTTTCTTGTGTCCCAAATTTTTTTTCAGTCAAAAGTTTCTACAACTCTAGTTTGCAAATCAGGTCTGCTAAAACTGGGCAAGGGGGAAATCTTTGAAATAGCAGACAACCTGGCAGAGAAACAGTATGTTCTCAAAATAATAGGAAGTTCCTTCTTTAATGAGGTTAGGTTTCCACATTTTTCCCTGAGATTACATGAAAAAGGTATGAGACCCTTCTGACTTTCAGCTGAAGGTCCACCTTTAAGATAACAAAACCGGTAATCAGATTTAGTGCCTGTGAATAATTGAAGGTTGGACCTAAAAGGTGAACATATAAGACAACTAGACTATTTTTGTTTCAAACAATAACTGAAAAGAGTTGATAAAATACTTAAACAATATTTGAAAATTATGTGCATGAATTTGGTGACAAAGAGGAAAAACTGCTCCTGTGAAAACAGCCTATTTTTAAAGCTGTTTCCTATGAAGAATGAAATCTTACTCTACACTTCTCATTACCTTGCGTTACATACAGAAACACCTTCACCTTTTAGGCAAGACAATAGAAACAATAGTTACAGGGATAACTAGTAACAATAGGTACAGGAATACTGGCTCCATCCAGGGCCTGAGCAAAGATTAGTCTTCAGTCTTCACAGCTACTTGGTTACATTTTTTTAACCAGAACTGCCTATACTTTAATCATAAATTAACAGAATAAAATTGGTTATTATGTTTAAGATTTGACCAACCAGTATTTACTTGAGGAATTACAACAAAATTGTGCATATAATCCAATTTTTCAATTATTTTATACTTCTGAATTTGCCAGGCCTCATTTTCCAGTCCTTAGCTCTTGCCATTTCTTTCCCTGTTAATCCAAGAGCCTTTCTGTGGTCCTTTATTTTCTCCCCATGAATGCACCTCTACAGTCTTAATCTTCAAGAAAAATAGCCCACTTAATCGCTCACTGTGACATGCATAATTGCATTTATTCACAGGTAACCACAAAACTGTTTTTATCTGTAGAGCACAATTCCCTACACCATTTGCACAAGTACAGATTTGTTTGACATAGCTGCCTGAATACAAGAACAGAAACAACATTGGTAAAGCAATCCCCAGCAAGGACATGGTCCAATTCCAAAGATTTAGTTTATTTACCCCTGTTCCTCTCTTCTAGCTCCCCCAGTAACAAAATCATCTACTAAGAATGTAGAGCAACTGTGAAGTAAGGAGAATATGGCTTATTTAAATACCCACTTTGGGGAACAATAACTTAAAGGGAGGTTTAAGTCATCTAAATTTATGCACATAAATCTATAATGCATCTACACAACTTCTTTAATCAATTCAATAAGCAAAACACACAAATTTGTTTGACAACATGTATTTTCAATAAAAAGGTAATTGGCTATCATTAATTCAGCTTTACAGACCTGAATTCTTCTTTCAAATGAATTCAACTTGCCTACTATTTTTTGAGTAGTTTTGTATCTACTTGACATTGATCTCAATAGAAATACCATCTCCTTCTGAATGCTGGAACAACACAAGTTGGACTTTCTCCTTCCCCATTCAGTAAGGAATTATAAACTAATGTCTCTGGGAACTTAGCACTTTTTGTGTAACATCCTCGTTAATTGTTGGTATCCTTTCTCTATGGAAGAACATATTAACCTGCCTTCAAAGAGAAAACAAGAGCACTGACAGAAAAATCCTCCTATTCTTATCTTTATGGACAATCTGGAAACAAGTATATTAATATGTTTGTTCCATGATAGGTGTCTTTCTGGTTCCAGTTAGTCATAGATTTTTTTTTCTGCAGTATTTTAAATTTTTCATATCTATACTCTATATTTGCAATTAATGCATTCAGTGGTATTTATACATTGTTGTGCAATGGTAGTTGTTGTCTTTGCTTTGTCACTACACTAGAATAGGCCTTCAGCCAGGAGTACCTTCTTTCTTCATTGCCAAAAAGCCAGTATTGCACAATCTAATATTGTCTTCTCAGCAAGCTTTTAGCTTTCAAGCTTGGCTAAATACATTTGACCCACCTACTGAAGATCCTCTGCAATGGAAAATTAACTCTTTCAAAATGAAACACTGAATACTGGGTCTATTTTATCAGTTTTCCTTATGCATCACAACTTGCCACTCTGGCAACAGGTGGCTTCCAAATCCAACAGGTTTGTTTATTATAGGAGAACACAAAGTACCATTTCCTGTGTTAGAAATGGGTGACTTTTAAGCTCTGGCTGCAGAGAACAAGTAATCTGGGCTCCCAATTCTGTTCTTCCACACATTTCAGAAACATGCAATGATTTGGTTTTTCTGGTTTAATTCAGTGGGTTGTGAAAGTAACATCTTTTGAATTTTGTTAGCTGACTTTCAGATCTATATGCATTTACCGGTAATTCTACCAAAACTTCTCATTCTACTATCCTCAATGAAATTTTCTGAAAATTATTTGCTACTTCCATTATTTGATCTTCTAGTAATCATTCTAATACAATGCTCACTTCTTTCCTTAGTCATCACAAGTGACCTGTCCATTTTATCGATTTCTGTTCTCTCTCACACTATTGCTGAAGCTGTTTGCTCAAAAAGAAATAAAAACTACTCTGTCTTCTCAGATATACAATATTGAAGTGTTATTTCTGAATGAACCATGTTCTTCTTCTGTTCAACCCCTGGGTTACACACTAATAAATGCTTTCAGCAGAAAGACAAAGATCAATATTAGAAACTGCTTCTCAGTGTTATTTCTTTGACCACTAAATGCCTGATTTCACCATTGGCCATAGATAAACAAAACTCAGCTATCCTCAGCCAGCATCCCTAGAAAAAATGTGTGACATTTCTCCACACCTTCCCATGGACATGTGATCATCTATTGAACTCAAACCACCAAGTATGGTCACCTTAACAGATCACTACTCTAGTTCTGGGAGCACTAATCTGCAATTTAGTATTAAATCTCCAACTGTATAAATTTACAGAAAGAGGCAACAGAGAAAGTTATAAATGCCAGTTCCTACCAGAGCTTTGGACAGTGCCTATGCATACTTAGCCAGAAATATAAAACTGCCTTTTCCTTGCAGAACTTCCACCCAGAGTAGAATAGACAACTGGATCCATATTGTTTCAGATGTATCATTCCAGCTGTAAGTGGAACTAGAAAACTAAATCTTTCCATGCTAGTCATTTGTGTCAACAACTTAAGAGCCCTAGCTCTTCACTGTTTACTTAAACTTTTATGCCTGTTGAAATACAGTAAGAATAAACCACAAATTTAGAGATGACATGTCTCTGTTTTGTTGATATCCCTACATTCATTTATTGTTTGGAACTATGTCATTCAACTTGCCTTTTTCTTTATGACCATATTCTCTACCTGTACTGTCTACAATGTATTTATAATTAATGAGCTGCAAAAATATATCTCAAAGACTCACCGCTAACCTCTGTGTACCTTCTTTTCAGTCAAAAATACTTCTTTTAAACTTTGATTTTCATCTTTGGTCTGGTCAAGTTTTATTTTTTTTTTAACTAATACAGAGCTTTTAAAGTCACTGCACAAAAATTACTAGATTCAAGAGCAGACAGAGCTTGCAGACATCTTTTGGTCTTGCTAGTTTTTGTGCATCACCTGGAAACAGAAACCCAGAGCTTTTCTTTCTACTTTTAATTATGTAGTTCTATTGAAAAAGTGTGATGATCCAGTAACAATTCTTGGTCTCAAAACTCAAAGATGCCCTACGATCTGTACTAGTTACACAATCATAACAACTTCAAACCAATTAAAAATTAAAAAAAACTCCCTCTGAATTTGTATTTACCCTGAACACAAGCATTCATAAATACAAGCCTATCTGTGTTGCTGGTTCTCATATCCTTTTCTATCTCCACTCTTACGACACACCTTAGATAAAAAATACAAAAATACTTACTGTTCAAACACTTGAAAAGATCAAAGGGTAAAGTATAAACAAGGTCCAAACTTTGTTGGAATGCCATCCTTCTGGTGGGGAACAAATATGCCTTAACAGCAAAACAGAAACAGGCTTGGTTTAATTTCTTTCTGCTCTATGGGGGATACTTTGAGAAGAGAGCAGAAGGAGAATTTTGTAATTAGAGAAACAGAATATAAGTACAGTTTTCAGGTTTTAGAATGACACATTTAAATTCACTAATTGCAAAATAAACAAACAAAAATTGGAAAAAAAAAAGAACTATGAGACCTGGCCTTTACATTTAAACTTATTAATGAGAAAAGATAGGATGGTGTAACTGCCAAGATGTTCTTCCACAATTTCCCTTTTCATCACTCCTTCTATTCTTCATTTCCAATCACCTCTTCTTTCAAAATTCCAGAGTTCCTTTTTTCAGCATTAGGTGACACTTCAAACCCCAGATATATCCTCTAGCTTGCAAAACCGCAGACCATCTGATGTATTACCAAAGCAAATGGAAAAACACTGCAATTACAGTAATTTTAAGAAATAAGAATTACTGGCTTAATCTCAAACACTGAACTGAATGTGCTACCAATGCAAACACTATTTGTGCCGCATGTGCCTGTCCATACATAGTTTAAATGCATAATAATTTATCAACTGCATGATGAGTGCAGTTATTCTCCTGTCCTGACAATAATTCATCTCCAAGCAGAAAACACTTTGTGGCAGTCGATCACATTCCCCCTCCCCTTCCTTAGTTTTTGTCCACTATCATTTCTTTCCCCACTGGAGTCCTCTGAACTATTAGAAGCTAATAAATCAAGAGCTGTCAGGCCCTAGATTGTACCTGTACCTGCTAAAGCCTAGTTTAATGTAATACTGGCCTACAACCAAAACTTCTATACATTAGGTCATACAATAACAGTCATAACTGATCCTAATAATGAAATAGCAGCAATAAGATTTAAGGAACAGATGACAGGGAGTTGGAAAGAGTAAAGCTTTCCAGAAATATAAGGAACAAAAGGTGTGGACATCTGTAACTGAAAAAGAAAAAAGCAAAGGACAGAAAATCAAATACAAGTCTTTGATGGGCCTGGAACACGGATAAAAACTTTTGGAAATACTCCACATGCTACAGCAAAAGCAATTTGAACACACCATAACTAACTTCTGACAGAGCCTTACTACTGGGCTGTCAATAACATATCACTTGGAACAGGTCAACACCACAACAGAAAGTGGAATACTAAACCCATTTTAAAACATCTGACACACAGCCTTCCAACAAAGTCTGTGTGCTCAAGACTAAAATTACCAAATACCTAAGAGTATGGTAAAATCAAAATTTTTAAGTAGTTACAGCCAAAAGATTAATCTCATCAATACCAGAAATCAACTTAATGCTTGCATGAAAAAACAGTTTCACTTAATACGGCAAACTTGAAACTTGTTTGCCGTTGTTTAAAGGAAACTAGGCATGAAGAAATCCCAGAATTACAATTATACTTGGATTCTTTTTCTTGAACTCTATGCATAAAGAAAATTAAATTCCAAACCCTGGTAATTTAAAGGCTATGTTGAAAAGCAAAGTTGCAACAGAATTTTTTTCTTGCATGAATTCAAACTTTAGTCTTTTCTCTCATGTGTCTGTAATTACCTAGTGTCTTCTACTGTCTATCTTTCTAATGGTAAGAAAAAGAATGCATGCCAGAGATTAGGTTAAACATGCAAAATATTTATGTAAAATGCTTTGTCTAACATGAGGTTTCCAAGCTAGGAATCCTAGTCGTAGCAAACCACAATTTAATGGTAAAATCTATATGCTCTGTCTGCCTTGCTCAAAGAGAATAAAGAGGTCTTACACTATTGGCCTCTTAATAATAAAAGATTGGTTTAAGTTTTGAAAGTCATTCTAAGTTAATTTGGTATCCAACAGTCAACAGTTCAAATTAACGAACTTCTTACATACTACCAAGATTCTTCTTTATTTCAAAAGCCAACAAGAAAAAAATTGACCTTCCCACCACAAAGGGGTTTTTTTTTGCCTGGAATATTATAAATAAAATTTGCACATCACATTTTTTGCGAAATCTTCCATCTTATGGTAACAGAATCTCACGAAAAATATAACAAAGCAAAATAAAATCCAACTCAACTGAAAGGAACAACATAAAACTGAAGAACATGGAGATGACATTCAGCTACAGAAAAGCAGAGTATTTTTAAGTCCAGGGCATTTCAGTGAAGGTCTGGCAGTGTTACTGCTAACACCATTGGGGACAATGAAGAAAAATGTTTTAGCAGGATATTTACACTTCCCATGGGTGCAGATGCACCACCTGAAGCAGCAGCACTAATGCAGATGGCTCTGCGCCAGTAATACAATTCAGTCATTCCCAGCAAGACTAATTACCCCAGGCAAAGAGTCATGCAATCAAAGCCATGTAATTTCTATTAATCAAATCAGTTCACTTACCCCTACAGAACAATTGTGCTACACAGATATATGCTATATTACTTTGGAGGACATTAGGTATTGCACAAGGCAGCAAATTGTAAAGCATCTCAGTTCCTAAGCAAAAGCACTATGGAAGCAACATTTCCCTCAAGTTTGAAGTGCGTTGATTCTCATGAGAAACTGTGCACTGTGTAGTAGCAGTGAAATACTTCACTGACATGACAGTAACCAACTCCATCCTCACTTTAACAGCAGTCAACACAAGATCTAGCTTGGCAATCATACACTGTAAATTACTGCTTGGAAAAAGAAAAAAAAAAGTTAATCACTGAACAGGATACAGGAAGAAGGCGGCAGTGAAAGAGAGCTGCCACAGTATCCATGGCAGATGTTCAGACAGTTTACCATTGCAAGTTTAGTAATACTTGTGTACAGATACATAACACATATTTGAATGCTACTGCAAAAACTGTAGCAGCTAAAATGAAACAGCTTTTAGACAACAATATTTAACCTGAGGAATAAATATTGCAGTCAGCCAATCTGCAATCACTTCAGAGCAAGTCACTGAGTATTAGATAGACTATGCTATTTTAATACTCAATTAATAAGGTACACCTGTGGAAACCACAGGTAAAGGTAATTCCACCTTGCAATAGATAGGGCTAACTGGTATAAAAAACCCCTAGTTTAATACTTACCACTAAAATAACAAATTAAAACTGTTGTTTACTGAATACTAACTAGTAGTGCTTAGTATTTTGATAAATACAAACCAATATTCATCACTCATCCCAAATACTAAAAAACTAAAAGAGAAATAAAGTAACATCTTTCTTAAAAACAGTTGGACAGCTTGCCTTCTTTCCCAGCAAACGGGGGAAAAAAATTAGTTACAGGACACTTACATTCACATAGTCAGTATTACCTTCCTATTCTTGCTCACTGCATTCTCCTAGACCAGACTGACATTAATAGCTTTTGCAGCACTCAAGTAACACAATGAACTATGTGAAGTTTATGTGAATGTCAGTCACAACCAGAAGAGAAGTAATTGTGTCAGATGGTTGAGCTGAAGGTCTTTGAGGAGATTTATCCATCTCATCTAAAGGAATGATAAGAAGAGGCTGAAATGATGGCATGAAATTTCCAGTCACAGTGTCCTAATAATATTCCAGGTGGTATCTGGGAACAATGACCAACAAACCAACTTGTGAAGAACATTCTACATCAAGCATTCCAATAAAAAAACCAAACCAAAACCAAACCAAAAAAGCCCCAACCAACCAAAAAAAAAAAAGGGGAAGGAGGGGAAGATCTCCAAGAGACACAAAGGACTGGGAGCAGATCAACTACCAAGTCCTCCTACTTCAAGGCAAAATCATCTCTATCTAATTATCCCTGCTTATTGTAGAGGAGTTGAACTAGATCAGCTTTAAAGGTTCCTTCCAACCCAAGCTATTCCATGACTATATGATTTCATTCCTGGTACACGCTTTGTCTAAAACACTTCTAAAAAGGCTTCAAATACAACTTCACAGCTCCCCTGAAATTATCATTTCTGGTAGAATTCTTTCCTAACATTTTAGGAAAAAAAATTCCTTTGCTTCATTTCAGGCCCATTACTTACTGTTTCAATCACAATGCATATGGAGAGCCACTTACTCCCCATCTGAAAAAACTTTGTTTATCTGAAGAGCATTACTCTCCCTCTCACACCCCTCTTCTCCAAACCAGAGCCACACACTTCCAGTTCCTTCACCCACTGACCATCCTCAAGACCTTCAGCCACCATTGCTGCTGTGCTTAGGAGTTTCTCCAATTAACTTACATCTTTCTTCAACGAGGTGCCTCAAAAGGGACTTGATAATCTGTTTGAAGCATGAACAAAAGATTATTTCCAAGTGCCTTGCACACAACATCCTTCCTCACAAAAATCAGCACAATTGTCAATAATGTCACACTGTTACAAAAACAAATGAACAAGCGGCTTGCACTCAGTTTCTGTGGAACTCTCAACCCTTTCTACAGAACTGTAATCCATACAGTGATTTCTCTTGTTACCCCTCTCAACTATAACTATTTATTGTGAGGACTTAGCACTTGTCTGAAAGAAAAATCAGTAAGACATATCTCCAATTCACTAAGAATATTCTTCATTCTAATCCTGTTTCCCAGTGTACATTTCCATTCTTCTCTGCTTGATTATTGCTAGGAAATTTAATAAGGATATATGCCATATAACATCACTCAAATCATTAATGAAAATACACGCCAGCTACAGAACACGTTCTAACAACACCCTGCCTGATATATTGCTGGGTAAGTGAACGATAAATGAAGGGTTCTGGGGTACAGCTTTCTCCGAACTTCTGCATACACTGCATGACATTTTCATCTGGATTCTATTGCTGATCCTGCTAGTGTGACACGGTGTCAAGAGCCCTATTTAAATCAATGGTGTCAAGAGCCCTATTTAAATCAAACTACAAGACAGTCATTGATCTCTCTAGTCCCAAGGCCTGTTATGCTGCCAACAAAGAAAATACAGTTGTTAAACAGGATTCATTCTTGATAAAGCTGTGTGTCCTACTATTTAACAGCACTTTTATATAGACTCCAACAAATAATTTATCTGTTCTAGAATTCCTTTGCTTAAGGAAGTCAGGTTACTTTGAATTGTCTAAAATAGGTGGTAGTAAGGTCTATTTTGAATAAAACAAGCTCTCCATTACATTCTGGAATCTAATCTCTCCCCCCAGAATTCACAAAGATGATCACTAAGAACAAGGAGATTACTCTGAAAAGCATCTGAGATACATTAGGATGCATATACATATTATTCATATTTGTATTTATGAATATTATAAATGTTTATATACATACATATGCTATTATATACACGTGTATATACATATACATGCTATATATACATACACAAAGGAACATGCTCTCTTTTCCATGAAATAGGCACATCAGCAACAGAGAACAAGAAGGAAATAATACTTTTTAGGCTTATAAAATTTGGGAAGATATTGCTCTATTTAATGACATTTTCAAAGAAGAGAAAAACACAGATCATGTTGTCTCCCTCTATCAAGCACTATTTTGTATTAGTGTATGAAACAAACTAGGTGATGATCTGTAGTACCAAAGATAGCTTCACATCTTTACAATAGTGTTCAGTAGAATCTTCACGGTACTACATGTAGCAACAATACCGGAAAAGTGCACTGACACAGAGAAACCCACATAGTGGAAAAGACAAAGTCACACAATGCAAACCATATTAAGACAGGCATTTTCCTCCTTTCTCCTTCCTTTGTCACTAATTCTACTCTAACAGATGTATCAGCTTTATCCAAGCTTTTTTCTTTTTTAAATCGTGTATGATCCATATTGTTTACCCTAGAAAAGTGATAAGTCAAATTTATTTCTAGCCTCAAGAATTTTTAATTTCAAAGATTACTGCTACCATTGTGCATACCATACTTCAGAAGATCAGGCTACCAACACCTATATTACACCAGGTACAAAGAGTCCTTCCAGACATAGCTAAAATTTTTTTTTTCAAATTGTATTTCACCCAGTACCATGTATTACCTAACTAATTTCAGTTTTCTCCAGCCCAGAAACACTTCTTCACAAGCTGTATTTCTTTTAATTTCTCTTAAATCTTGTATTGTGATGGTAAGGCCAAAAAACTGTCCCAGGTAAGTTTTGCTCCCTCCTTATAAATGATTTTGCTGGTTTTAGCAAGGACAGAGTTAATTTTCTTCACAGCAGCTGATAGGGGCTATGTTTTGCATTTGTGCTGGAAGTAGTGTTGACAGCACAGAGATGTTTTCATTATTGGTAAGCACAACTTAGAGTCAAGTCCTTTTCTGCCTCTCACCCCACTCCATCAGTGAGGAGGCTGGGAGCACACAAGAAGTTGGGAGGGGACACAGAAAGGTCAGCTGAGCCCAACTGATCCAAGGGATACTCCATCCCATACAGTCATACTCAGCATGTAAAGTTGGGGGAGGAAGGAGGAAGAGTGGGAGATTTGGAGTGATGGTATTTGTGTCCACATCTAATGGAGCCCTGCTTTCCAAGGTATTGCTGAACACTGCCTGCCCATTAGAAATGGTGACTGAATTCCTTGTTTTGCTCTTCTTGCATGCCTGGCTTTTGCTTTACCTGTTTTTATATCAGCCCATGGATATTCTCACTTTATCCATTCAATTCTCTGCCCACCCCACCTCCACTCACAGAGGAGCAAGCAAGAGGCTGCATGGGCTTGGCTGCTGGCTGGGGTTAAACCACAACAAGCACACAATACATACGTAGCATTTTCTCCATTTCAGCTACACTTCAATAACTGACCATATTTTGTTATGTCTTTAGAATTATTTAGCTTTAAAGTAAGGTCATAGCTCTATCTTTGCCCATCCTCTCTTAAGTTACATGGAAGGCTATGTTTTCCTGGAATAACATCTATACTGAAGATACCTGAAACTGTATTTTAATAGACCCCTTCTCCTTCATTTTATGACTGCACATCTTAGTTACAGACTAAGCCTGAGTTTACAAAAGAGCAAAATTGTGCCTGGTGCAAGAACCTGCGCTTAAATATTATATACTCAGAAGAATATTTAAGCAAACAGATTTACTTGCTGAGACATAAATTATAATACAAGCATATATACAGATGAGGAATTTATTACCATTAAAAGAAGTCTAGGCATTTATACGAATAATGATGACACCATTTATAAGTATTTAACCTGGAAAAGAGGGAAATCCTTTGCTGTCCAAAACTCTGTAACTGACAGATGGAATTAGCCTGTCCACACTTAAACTGGCCTTTCGCTGCACAACTCAGAATTTTTTCATCTCCGTCTGATAAGTTACCAGCCATTGTTAAAGACGGTAATTTCTGTATATCCACATGGAAGACAGCTGATATTTTAATGCCTGCAGAATTTCTTTTGTGAAAGGGAACTACATATAGTGCACCATTTTCTTGTCACATTCTATTGTTTAATCTTGCTTAGGAATGTTTCTTTTTTGCTTTATAAAATATTTGTATTTAAATACTACCAAGAAGCATAGTCAGGGCATATAATTCACAACATTAGGCACTGCATGACATCTGAATATTGGCACTTGTTTTACCTATATAAACACTGAATTGGATTGTATTATACAAAAACTTAGCACTAGAGAAACACCTAAGTGCTTATTCTACTTTGCTAGAGAGTCCACAGTGTGTTGGAAGGTAAAAGAGTTGCAGAAGTCTGGGGTTTAATTTTCTATAAATATATATATACACATACAGACACAGAACTCGCTTTTAATCTCTAAAACTACATAGGAAATTAGGTTTTCTTTTTACTGTGCCGAAGTGTGAAGTTAATTCCAAAGAATGTGAAACTCCAACACAGAGGAATTTCAGATCCACTTCAGCTCTAAGTAGAGATCTCAGTCAAAATATTATCAAATGCTTTAAGAGAAAGCATGTTCCTAACATCATAAACTGAAGCTGGAGATCTGCAGACTACTAGCAACTTTAGGCATCCAGAAAAAATCCACTTCTCAGTAAAAGCTACTGTTTCTTTTACTTCCTCTAACTGACCCCATATTTCTGCCTAATTCAAATATTTTGTATGTTTACCATAGCCTTTCCCATCACTGCAAAATAAACTTCAATACACAACTAAGTAAAAGTTGTGATTGAACTAACATAGATTAGCTACAGGAATATATGTTAAATACATACCTAAATGCACACATTTGCGTCCCCCAAACATACACACAGAGGTAGCAGTACAGAAAAAAAACTTGACAGTTATCTCAAGATTCTACCCAGAACACCTTAGAAGCAATGGAAGGTATCTTCCACCACAGCAGGTACAAAGCTTTCACAGTAATATCACAGGGCCGAGTTTGACAAAGCAGAAATTGTTATTCTGCACCACATGTACAACAGAAAGGTAATAAACAATGGAATGATTTTTTCTTTGAATGAGAGATGAAAGGGATATTCAGGAATATCTGGCTAAAACCACAGATCAGTATTCATCTTGGACATGAAAGCAAGCCTCTGTGACACAGAGGTCTCTATCCAATACCAGGCTTTCACACCACTCATGTCTACCATCTATTTACTGCCATCAGATGCTGCAGTTATTTCCCCAGGCCTCCCAAAGCTTTCCTATCTCACCAACTGAACTGCCAGCGCCCAGTGCAGTTCCCCACACTTCCCACCCTCCTGACACCACAGAGCACTACATCACATTTCCTATCTTTTTGAAGCACAGCACTTCCACAGCCTTACCCCAAGCCACCACATCCCAAGTGCTCTCCTGCCACACACCACCACCACCTCTCTGCTAGAGATCTCCCACCCATCCCAGTGCTTCCCAAGTCCAGAAGCACAGCACAGCACTTCCCCAGCCACATCCCATACCCCAGGCTTCCTGCTGCCTTCCCGCTGCCCCCCACAGCAGTATCCTGACCATGACCCATGCTTTCCTCCCCCTGGAACAGAGCCACTGCACACCCAGCAATCACTGCCTCTCCACACAGGACAGACACCTCCAATCCCCTGCACCAGCAGCTGCTCATGGAGATGTTCCCATCCACCCAGGCGCTGGGAGGCACAGCCAGCTGGGAAGCAGGAAGAATTCAAACCAGCCAAGGTGGGCAGTAGAGGTTGACAAAGGACAGACAGCCAGAAATGAAGGAGGGATGCAGATGGAGAGGTAAGAGAGAAGAAAGGAAGAGATACCAGTAAATAAGATGAAGATAGAAACGACAGCCGACAAGGTATTTTACCAGGCCATAAACTATCCAGAACTAAGAAATTAAGGACCACAAGCCTTGGCTACCCCCATGGACTGTAGGATCCAATTCAAAAGGGTTGCCTAAGGGGACACATCTCCCTTTATCTTTAACAATAATTACTCAGACTTTGCTAAGCTTCAGGAAAAGACCAAATATTTGAAAACAAGAAATTCAAAAGTCCGTGGCACTTTGACAAAAGAAAGTGCAAGCTCTTTTTTTCTAAATTGTGAAACAAAAAAATGTAAAGAGGAAGAAGAGTAGCAAGAAAGAAATCCTAAAAACTACACTAAACATCTCAGATTTTACCACTAAATTGTACTAATTCATTTAATAGGATCTAGCACCCAAATTAATCCTACAACACCTGCAATCCAGGTAGTTAACAAACAGCATTATTTTATACATTCTGAAGACATAATGGTAGAGCAAAATGGAAAGTAAAAAGAATCAGAAAAAACATTCTACTTTACAATGATACAATTGGTACTTAAGTGCTTCAATCAGATTGATATACTATATAAATATATAAACTATCTGTTTGTAACACAGCATCTACTGTGTTTTAAGTCATTGTCTAATATTTTTTTGATCACACAGTATAAAAAGAGCAGTAGTGACAAATACGCAAAATAAACTTCAGGATGATTCTGAATGTTTGATAGTTCAGCCCTCCCACAACCTATTTTTGGAAGCTGGAATTTGAATACCATTAAATCAGAGGAGAAATAGCTGGCAAGATACCACATACAACACCACCAACTGATCTCCAAGACTAATGGGATGCTCCTCAATGCATCCTGCAGCAGTGTGGAATTTCCCAAGCTAGCTCAAGTACAGAAAACATTCTAACAATGTAACTTGAGCCTTCATGAGAGCTACCTCGTTATTCTTCCTAGAAGCAAATAAAATAAAGGGTAAATTAGTCACTACTGCAGCAGAACATTTCCAATATCTGAACTAGGTTAGGTTTCTGTGTATCATATCACCTATGGCTTTTATAAAAGTCACAGGGCCAATGTCTTTATTTTAGGACTTAAACTGTAATTTAAACTATACCTTACCATAGTGCAATGTCTCCCAAAAGCTAGATATATATCTTCTGCCTCTGAGGGTGTTTCATAGAAATATAAACCAGTAAGGAGTTGCTTCACAAAAAAATTGTTGCTCAAAAGAACACAAGTCATTATCATAGAATTTTCACGTTATTAAATACCTATATCTAGAGAAGTCACATGAAAAAATGTAAAGGACTAGTAAGTTCTGTCCATGCCATTTCTCAATTTAAATCAGGAAGCAGAAAGCAAGAACCACAGTAAAAAGTTTTGGGTGTTTCTTTAAGTCAAACACTAGCGTGAGTCATGAGAGCACAAGCTAAAAATGTATCTAAAAGTAATTAAGAAGGACTCACCAAGTTCATTGAGACTCTGGGCAGCTTTTGTTATCTCTCTGCTTCCTCCTTGCAGCTGTCCTTGAAGTCTCTTACTGAGATACAAGATGCGTATTATCCTCCGCAGCAAGTCACAGGCAGCCTGCAGGGACATTGTGGCATTAGGGGATATTATCAGTACATTACAACCTCATAACACCAGTACTCAAATGTGGAAACAACTTAACCAAAAAAGGAAATGTGAATGTGAATAAAAACAAGGAACTTTAGAACACTGAAATCCATTTTTTCCAAAAATGTTTAATATGAATCTATGTCCCATAGACCAAGACTTTCAGAAGCTGCTAATTACATTCATGGGGTTACTGAGATTCTGTCACTACCCACACAAAAAACAAAGGAAACTCAGAATCCTATGACAGAGGCATGTTCTCTTTTTAATTAGAAGTGAGCCTTTACCTTGTGCATCTCTCCTTAATACTCCTCCCCTCTTTAAGCTTTAGCAAAGTTAATAAGTTGGCTTTGCCAATCAAATGCTCATCCAAAAGAAGCAAAATGGCACTTACTTCAGAAGACAATAAAACTTAAAAGACTAAATTGTTATTACAGATATTGACTCTTATGGTAGGCATATATGGAAAAACTAATTCTCAGCAGAACTTTCAGAGGCCAGTTACCTTCATTCAGACAATTGTTAGTTCATTTTTACATGGCTTATTAAAATACATGGCATTCTTGTTCAAAAATTAGGAACGTGGACGTATACATAAATTCTTAGGAACCATATTCGTGTGTTTTTGTTAGCACCAAATTAGAATAACAGGCATTGCTGACATCTGAATCAAATACAATAGTTTCATAGCTTTTCACTCAACTAATATATTGAAATACATGCAATGGGAACAGCAACTTTCTGGAGTGGGTAACAACTAAAATAGAATTCAGAAATGCAACTCAGATTTCAGTACAGTCATAGGTACAGTCCAACATTTGCAACCTGATTAACAAGGGTGGCAAGTCAGAAATTTGGAACAAGTATGACATAGTTGTTTGGAGTTATTTTCCCTGGTACTGAAAGCAAAGTCTCCTGAAATATTAACCTCAGGGATATCAAAATTAATTTAAAATAATTTAAAAAAATATTTAGTACCCAACAAGACTTAGAACCTCTTTTTCAGATTCAAGTTCATTTATGGAAAACTAATGTTGAAGTGCACATATGAAAACATGTACAAGTGAATCATTTCAACCAATATCCACAGCAGACAGTACAACCTGGCAGTCTCTTCCCTACGCCAGCATAAACAAACAAATCCACAAATATTTATAATTCAATTTCATTAAACATCTAGACAGAACAAAAAGGAAAAATTAGAAAAAAATCCACTGAGGCAAATCAGGGAAAGCCCAGTTACTCTGACTGCTTTGGGCTCTCTATCACAGTCTGAAGTGCAAGTTTTCGAAGTGTTCTGTGACAACTTAACCACATGATTTCTATTACACTTAGTGAGAACTAAGTGGGGCTTATCCTGCTTTGAGAGATTAATGTATCAGTTTTTATTAATTCATTTCTTTAATTAGAAAAATCTTGATCCACATATCACTTTCATATCTGTGAACTAAATTTCTGCAAGATAATCAAAAATAGCTTTTAATATAGAGCACTATGCTTCACCAAATAAGAGGGCATAGTATTGCTACTTATATATATATGTAAAATATAATAATTTGTGTACCTCTGTCTATTTTTTTTCCCCAGGAATTCACCTTCTGTTATTTTTGAACCATCTTTTACTTTACAAGCCAAAAGATTATTTCTTTTTCATTGAATTGTTACTTATTATTTCCTGTCCGAAGAAACAATCTTTTAAAAGAGAGTAAGAGACGGGAAAAGTAACATTTAGATACAAGAGCAAAAAAAAATTGTTTTAATTTCTATCCCTGGGAATTAGTAGGAGGAAAAAAATCCAAAGACACTGAAGATACACTCTAAATTTTGTAGTGATTTCTACTGCACTGTACCGTTGAGAAAGATTCTATTTCTCTCAAGTGTTTTCATTTATGTGAGCTGTCCAACTTAATAAACACCCAGACAAAGCAAAAGAATGCTATATATAAGGACATATAACAGAAATAAGGAACTGTATCTAATGGTGGAGCTGTTCACAGATGCCAGACCCTCTAACCTGACTACCCACATAACAGAAGTCTGAATTAATTCAGGAAACATTCCCTCCCTGAGTTGATCAATTATGCTTTTATAAAGGAGATGCTTTCATCCACGAAGGAACGAATTCTACTGTTCAAGCAAGAATTAATTTGGAAAAGGTCAGCAGCCCCAGTTAGTCCAAGTCATTTCAAGTAAAATTAAAAATAAACCCCAATTCTGTTCGAGATTACATATCAGCTGTCTCCTGAAATTTAAAGCAACATGTCAATGACAACAGAAATTATTTCTACAATTTTACAATCAAAGAGTCTTTTGATTTCAAATTTTAAAAAATTACTGAAAGAAGACTTAACTATAAAGAGTCACATAAAAATGTGCCAGTGTGTAGCTCATGTATGCAAGGTAACTGAATGTATATATTTTGTTGTTTATAAAGCCTGAAGAAAGAGGAGACAGTCCACTATCTTCAGACTACATTTACTATTTATTTATAGTAGCATCATGAAGACATCTGCTAGTGGTAAATAAAGTCAGAATAACTTCAAAATACAGAATTATTACATTTTTTTTTAATGTTTTGCTCTAATAAAGTTTTTTATACACCAAGACACTGAAACTAAGAGACCATGTAAAAACACTCAGTTAAACAAAACTGCAGAGAAAAGAACCCTCTGAAGGACAAACTCCCGTCTACACATTTCAGCTGGTAACAACTCCCACTTAAGTGATCGACTATGAAAAGAGTCAGAAGAGGAGAGTGTGATTTAAAGCAGGAAGTGAGCTTTCTGAGTCTGCTGCTGCCTTGGGATGCCATGAAGCTCTAAGAGCAGAGCAAGACAAAAGATGTACAAGCACATAGGAGAAATTTAGAATTCAGGACTAGATTTGAAGTTTAACAACAAACTTGCAGTGAGAATGTTTAGGAAAAAGCCAGACTATATTAAAAACAATTAAGGATGGCAAAACCTAGCTTTATGCAAGTCAAATATTCCTTCAGTTAGTCAGCAGTCCCACAGCAATCAATGCAGAGGTATTAAATAAGGTATTAAAATAACACCATCATAAGTACAAGAGGCACTGATACATTGTGCATTCCAGCAAAACACACCTGCCAACCCTACAGATTTTGACAGAAGGCAACCTCTTTTACCATCTTTTTCTACCAATTGTACATCCTCTGATAAAATTCCTAAATTTGTCAATTCCCAAACCAAGTATTAATCCCAAACCAAGTCTTGCATTTGGGAGCAATTTCACATTGTAAGCCCTGCCATCACCAGGAACTGAATTGCTTGCTGTGCTGTGCCCCTCCTTCCTCAACAAACAAATCCCCCAGGTAAAGGACATCCCAGCAGTGCATTTCTAGAAGGCTGGAGAGCTGAGATTTGACTCAACTCTCTGTAAATTCAGCTTCATTTATTAATTCAGGTGTCCTGACCTTCAACTCCACCCAGCAGTGTAGTGCAACATAAAGTACTCACAAAGTATCTGCCAACACAAGAAGAGACAACAGCTCTTGCGCTGAGAGTCTGACTCTCACTGGCATAGAATCTGGAATCATCATTCCCCTTTCTACAGTGATGCTAAAAGAGCAGCCTGCCAGGCTCCCGCTTACTCTGCACCTTTTTTTTCTGATTTACAGCAAAAAAAGTCAGATATTACAAATCCCCTGGCACAGCCTGAATAATGCTGACCCTGGATAGATGCCACTTTCAACCATGTACAGCTAAGAGGAAGCATCCAAGAAATGCCTTCTAAGTTGAGGGACTCATTCTTCTCAGACATCCTTCTGCAGTCTAACTTTCTGTATGGGCAGGGTAGAAATGATCTTCATCTTTAGCCCCCCATTCCCACAACTTTTTCTAGATGCACAACACACATCAGAGAACAAAAAAATCTGCACCTAACCTGCCACGTGGAAGTCATGGGACTTCTGGCAAGTGGCAGTAACAGTAACAGCTGGAGCTGAAAACAACAGGAGAAGCATCTGGCCAAACTGGCTGAACAGAGTGTTAAGAGCTCCCTGCTGAACTTCACTGCTAGTGAAAGTACCATAGAAAATAGAAGTTCAGCCAAGAGATAGTGCAGCTGCTCCACCAGTCCCCTGGACTAGAAACTGCATGAGTCTGCAGCTTCATCTACTCTACAACAGCAGTCACTTGCAGATGGCAATCTACTTGAGCATATATCCACAGCTCAAAATTCAGGTAAACTTGCAAAGACAAATAGTTCAACCAATAACCCACTAAACACTTGTGAGGCTGGAGCTGTGTTGCATTTCAAACCATAAACTTAATAGAATGCAGATACATGACTCCTGAAGATCTATGGAAAAGTTTTCAATTACTATAAAATCATCAATGGAAGTGTTTAACACTTATCTCACCACCATTGTGATATTCTGTAACAGACGTCTACATTCTTCTGTAGACTCCACTTACATTTAAAAGGCAGAGACAACTATGCACTTGGCCTTACAAAACTCCACAACCACAAATACCTCCTTAAGCATTTTGACTTTTGAAGAAATTTGAAAGAATTTTGAAAAAATTAATTCCCAAACTCTTTATTAAACTGCAGCAAAGTCTGTATTAACTTAAGGGCAAAAAGTGTCTTCTACACAACAGCACTAAAACATTAAATACCAAAATAACACTAACATTTATGAGAATTTAATTAATCTGTGCTCAGATAACCCTCCCCTCTGTTTCCTCCATCTCTACAAAAACTCAATTAGCTAGTGCAAAGGTCAATTTCCTATTTTGCAATTTCCAACTTTCCTACTAAGCACTTCTCAGTAGCCCTTGAAGAGACATAAATATTGATTCTCAGAAAAATACCTGACAATGAACTACAGGCTACTGGAGTAGAAAAATTGTACATATGTCTGACAATTGTGAAATAACACGTGTTCAAAGAGAATTTTTTAAAAATACGATTTTTAATGCAACTTACTTGAAGTTTTGCTAGCTGAGCTGTGCGAGACACTATTTTGTTGTAGGGGTCAATGATTTTGACTCTAATTCTAAAAATAAGATGAGAAAATTATTTATAGCAGGGTTAATAAACAGCATTACAGAACATAAGAATTTATACTTTCTAATTGCATAATGAATGTCATACCTATCAACAGTGCTTTGTAGAGCACCAATTCTAGTTTGCATCATTTGGAGTACACCTGCAAAATAAAGCAGATTTTTTACATGGAACACTCATCAGCTATAGAAAGAGTTTTTCTTCAAATCATGGTAACTACTGCAGACTACTTTAGCATAAACCAAAAACAATTTCCCCCTTTATATCAGAGCATCAGAGAGACCAAAATTGGTAAGCATATTGGGTAAATAAACTGAGCAGGTCACTTACTGAATGTTATGGAAAATGTATTGGTAGAGAACATAAACCCACAGAATAAATATCACTCCAAAATCCATCATTTGTGAAATTTAAAATAATAGTTAAAGGATGCTACTTTCTAAGAGAATGTTGATCTTCAGTTCAAGTTATATAACCTGATATAAACACCTGAACATAAAAATGGCATAACCTATTTAACACTATTTATTTAACATAGAGACTAGGACAAAGAGGATTGAGAAGATAAATAATTCTATTTCAAGGTTTTCTTCCCGGGCATAAGCATCTTTAGCAAAAAGTAAGGTATCAATGCCATTATAAGGTCATCTAATTTAGATTACAAGCAGAGCAAACTCCTGTAATCATGTTTGTTCCACATTAGTTTGGCAATGCAGCACAAGGAAAGCCAACAAGCATGCCTGTTCTTTCCTTGGTAAATTGCAAACAAAGTAGTAGGGGACAGGAGTCATTTTTGCAATACAGAATCAGCCTGCTGAGAAGTTAATTAAGTTAGACAAACCCAGGCCTATGAAATTATTTTTGTTCCAGTTACTGTTAGCGTTCTAAAACATACTACATTTTTGTAAAGCCCTGTTTACAAGCATGTCATCATTAAATTAGATAAAACTGCAGCATGACAGAGTAAGATGGAAGACAAACAAAACTACTGCTAATAGTTATATTCAGGTTGTTCTGTACTGTGACTATCTCAGTCATTTTGTACAGATATGAAAATTCTTGTCTTCTCCATATTTTAGAACTATAAACTTACCTTAGTGACAGGCTCATGTGTTCACTGTTACTTATACATGGTATGGCATGCAATAGATCACGAGGATGAAGATATGAAATACAGTGAAAATCTGGAAAAATAGGCTGCACTGTCTACCCTACACTGCAATAATGGGGGAGGGCCAGTGGCACAACACTGCTGCATCTATGGCTGCAATATTGCTATTAAGCATACAACAGCCCTCCTCCCAGGGGACAGAATAAGGATGGGTGAAAAGGCACGCTCCCTCCTCCAACTGCTCTAGAAGATACATGGTGATATAATTTGGCCTATCTTAAAATAACAGGTAGCTCAAGATATCTACTGAACTACCTATAGACAGAAAAGAATATGTAGACCAGAGCTGTGTACCATTAAAAAAAGTGCACAGGCCTAAAAAAGAAAAGACTCTACAAGCTGGGTGTACTAATTTGAAAATGTTTAATGAGATTCACTTTCACACATCCAAATGACTATGCTGTGAATTAGCTCCATAATCTTCACTTGCTAACTCACTTGATAAATATACCAAGAGCTATGCATTTCTAACTTCACAATTAAAAAATCTGTTGGCATTTATCTTTTCTTTTTCTTACAAATCTTGACTCAGTGTTTCCTTTAAGAGCATAACCCTAAGTAAATGGGAAAATTTCAACAAATTTGAGGTGAATTGAATTTTATGTTTACTTTGCCATATTAGTTGTAAAATATGCATTATTTACCACACCTGCTTTTAGAAATGTTTCCTAACTGACTAGTTGTTTTGAAGTACATTGTTTTTTTCTCAGAGAAATTTTAGGAAGGAATGCATTCAGACAAAAACCATCATTTCAGAAAACAGAATTCCACTGAGTACAAAATGCTGAAGATTGTTACTGGGAGGTATTTATTAATCACAAGATTGACTACACATTCCTGACTATTTCTTATTTGGAGAATGGGCACATATTTCAGTCTTTTATGCTTGATTCTCCAACTGTGTAAAAAGTTATTCAGAAGCTACCATTACTAGATTAAATAGCCATATTTTTAATTTCACAGCTATATGCAATTACTGACACAAAACTGTGTATACCCAAGCAGCTCCAAAGACTAAGGATATAACTATCAGTAACCAGAAACTCTGGTTATGCCAAAACCTGAAAGCAGAAAAAGGAACAAAGATAAATTACTTACCAAGTAACAAAGGGGAAAATGGAACATGCTATAGAGATTCTAGCATGTTACAGAGGTAAATATCTGTCTGCACAAAAAAACACAATACCAAACCACGTGACATTCTCAGCAAAGTGACAAAGAGCAGAATGGCAGGTTTAATGAGCTCCTGGCACAAGAACAATATACTGCAACCATCTTCTAGTCAATGGTTCCAAAGCAAGGCCTTTGAAAATCAGCAATTTATGTTAAAATCCACATCTCAAACAGAAGAATAAAACAAAAGTATGTATTTAACTTAGTAGCCCTTTACTAGTAAAAAATATCTCAACACAGTTCAGATTATGTGTTATAGCCTCTTTGGTTAAGATCTGCAAACTATGGAACACATGCATACGCAATGGAAAATTGGTGCTTATGGCAACAGATGGCCACCAATACTGCAACAAAATCAGGCGTATTTAGAAAAATATATTAAAAGGTCAAAAAAGGCTTTATTGCTAAAGTTGCTCAGAACATAATCAAAATACATTTTCCTGTGAAGCAGCTACTCCAGAGAAGTATCAGCTAAATCTCCTTGGAGCTCCATCTACTGTCATAAAAAAAAAACAACTGAACAAAAAAAAATCAGAAAACAGCAAACCAAAAAGCTGCCACATGTTACTCCTCAGAAATCAGATCTGGAGCTTTAACACTGGGGGCCAAAGTTGGCAGTGAATGATGTTCCCTGCACAGATCGTGCTTCCTCCACTGTAAGCACAGCCAGCATAATATAACAATATTTACCTTCCAGGGATTCAATTCCAGTAGCTTGGGCCAACAAATCTTCATGTCTTGCAACAACCTTAAAAAAACAATATAGAAATCAAAAGAGAAAAATAGGGACATGAGCCTAAAAGAAGTATTACATTTATTACCATCATTCCTACATTAGGCATTTAAGTATCAGCGTCCCTACATTAGCCAGATACAGGAAAAAGCAGGTACATCTTACAGGAGAAAGGGTTTTAAGAATACAAGGTATTTTAATTCACAAAAGTAGCAAGCTCAGAATGAGAAGAGGGTCAGTAACTAATTAAGATGTGCATCAGAGCTGACATCTTAATTAAAGCCAGCAGAGCAATCACATTTCAACAGATCTTCATATTTAATAACAGCTGTAAATGTGAACTTACTAATCACACCATAACATATGTTAATTTTTTTCTATTTATGACATTTATAAACTAGTTCCCAAAGAACTTATCAACCGGGGCAGGGGGAAGGAAGAAGTAGGTTTTGAAACTACACACAAACTTAGCAAGTGTTCTCCTTGTAATGTCTACTGTGGATTTATGATTCCTGCATAGAAAAAGCGTTTTTCTATCTAAAAAGCCTTTCTGAAGGTATAGAAGCATGTTAACAAAGGTTATATCTGCCTAGTTCAAAGGAAAGTCTTAGGGTTTGTGTTACTCTTCAGCACACAATGTAAGGGTTCAAGTTCTCTCTGTCCTCTCACAATGCTATGCTGAAACATGGCCTCAGGTGTTTTTGATAGCTGACACAATCATTTGGAAAGAGTCTTCTATCTACCAAGAAAGAGTAAAAAACTGAAACAGTACATGGCTGCCTGATAGGAGTACTGAGTGTGGGCTTAATTGAGTTGCCAAACTCACTACTAGTTTAGCTGCAAGTTGTACCTTTAGTAACTGCTTGCAACACTGGGCAACTTCACAAGTGACAAGTTTGTAAGATAACTAAGTTTTTGACTAGTTTATATCATTAACCCCATATATAATAATAACAGGTATGCATTAAACTTACTTGTAAATGCAGCTCTTTATCCAACTGACTGATACCTTGAGCAAGTTT